>NC_073348.2:10067500-11267500 GCF_027580225.2 Misgurnus anguillicaudatus | reverse complement strand
ATTCATCAGTGTATCAAATCTGGTGAAAAAATATTGTTTCGTTGCGAAGTTATAAACATTAATGTGTAAAAAATACAAAATGTTAAGGTAATTTTTCGTTTTTTGCAATTTTCAGCCATTTCTGATGAAAATTATAATATAATGCCAATAGAACTTTTTGTTCAGAAGGTAAGGTTAGTTTCTTCCTATGGTGTTTTCGAGTCGATCGGAAAAACGCTCGCGGAGATATTCACACGTGTTTTTTAAGCGCTATTTTGCTGCCCAGGGTTAACCGTAAGGCGAATTCTGGCATGTTTGGTATCGTTGGACTCGGCAACTATTCAGAACACCAAAGAAACAAGTCCCGTGAAAAAACGTCAATCAGAGCCAAAGTTATAGGCCTATAAAACATTCGTCTGGCCACTAGGTGGCGCTGCAACGAAACTGTGCATGCTCCCTCAGTTCCTGACTTACATCTCAGGTACGAAGATTCGTGACAATAGGTCTAAGTTTGGCGAAGATACAGCCTAAAACCTGTTTTTTTGCACTCTACGTAAAGTTTGTTGACGCGCTATACAACAACGCAATGGTTTATCGAAATTCTTTTAATAACTTTTTGCCGTGAGTGTCTCTAGATGTTGCATACCAATTTTCGTGGCAATCGGGCAAAAACCCTAGGACGAGTTTGCAAAAGTAGGTTTTACAAATAATTCAAAATGGCGGAAAAATTTTCATGACGGAAAATGACGTCATAGGGTCCAATCGAATTGTCTTGAGCCAAGGAATCAGAAGAAACAAGAATTTCATTTCTAGGATTTACGGATCAGAAGTTATAAGCAAAAACATAAGTTCAACTTTGGACTGTTGGTGGCGCTAGCGGGTTTGAGATAGAGACTCCAAATTTGCTGTGGATAATATTTGGACTGTCCTTTATCAGTGTGCCAAATTTCATAACTTTCCTACGTACGGTTCTATGGGCTGCCATAGACCGCAATGGCGGAAGAAGAAGAAGAAGAAGCAGAATAATTATTATAATAATAATAATAAATATAGCTGCAAGCAGCGATACCGGGGTCAAGCCAAACATGGCAAAAAATGATTCATACGTGATGACTGTCATGATTTAAGATCTAAGTTTGCATTAGTTTTATGAAAAAAATAGCATTTTTTTCGTATCTTGAGACCACTAGGTGGCGCTGTGCCGGAACAATAGATGGTGCCTCAGGTCATGACTGTGATGACACATACCAAATTTAGTGTAAATACGATAAACCGATACGGAGATATCGCCTTAAATGACTTGACCACTAGGGGGCACTGACCAAACAATAAATTGTAACTCAGGCCTTGATTGTGATGACACCCACCAAATTTGGTGTAAATACGATAAAGAGATGCAGAGATATAGCTTCAAATCTCTTGACCACTAGGGGGCGCCAAAAAGTTTACAAGTCCTCCCAGAACATGTTGCTGATGAACCATACCAAGTTTCATAACAATACGCAATTGCGTTTCTGAAATACTTGAACTTAAAGAAAAAATTCAAAATGGCCGACACACAAAATGGCCGACCAAAAACCATTTGGTATCGTTTGACTCGGTATGCCTCAAGAAATCTAACAAGACCAGTCTCATAATTTTACATTCAAGATTGCAGTAGTTATAAACAAAAATAGACATTTTTTATATCTCGTGACCACTAGGGGGCGCTGTGACGAAACGGTGCATGCACCCTTACGTCATCACTGTTATGACATATACCAAGTCTCATATCAATACGCAAAAGTTTTGCAAAGATACAGGCTCAAACACATTTTGGCGTGTTCGCCCTCGCATTCTTTGATGTGTTATACGACAACGGATAGGTCTACCGAAAATCTTTTGATAACTTTTTGTCTAGAGTGTCTCTAGATGGTGCATACCAAAAATCAAGCCAATCACACAAGCGCTCTAGGAGGAGTTCGAAAAAGTAGGTGTTCAATATAATTCAAAATGGCCGACAGGAAGTAGGTTTGACTCGGACATATTTGGTACAGTCGGACTCAGCACGAGCCAAGGAATCAATAGAGTGAAGTCTCATGTCTGTGTGGCAATTTAATCAAATGATATAAAGATTTTAAACAATTTCTTTACATATCCTGACCACTAGGTGGCGCCGTCCTAAAGATTTATAGGTGCGCTCAGAACATGTCACTGATGAACCATGCCAAATTTCGAAGCGATACGCCATTCTGTTTGTGAAATACTGAACTTAATGAGAAAATTCAAAATGGCCGACACCCAAAATGGCCGACCGAAAACCGTTTGGTATCGTTTGACTCGGCATGCCTCAAGGAATCTAACAAGACCACCTTCATGATTTTAGACTCAAGTTTGAAGTAGTTATAAGCGAAAATAGGCATTTTTCGAATCTCGTGACCACTAGGTGGCGCTGTGACGAAACGTTGCAGGCACCCTCAGGTCAAGACTGTAATGACATATACCAAGTTTCGTGTCAATACACCAAAGTGTTGCGAAGATACAGCCTCACGTCCGTTTTGGCGTGCTCGCCGCCGTATATGTTGTCACGGTATACGAGAACGCATTGGTCTATCAAAAAGCTTTTGATAACTTTTTGTCTGGGGTGTCTCTACATGCTAGATACCAAAGGACATGCAAATCGGACAAACGCTCTAGGAGGAGTTCGAAAAAGTAGGTTTTACGGAAAATTCAAAATGGCGGAAAGATGTGCATGACACAAATGACATCAATGTGTGCAATTGAATCATCATGAGCCAAGGATTCAGAGGAAACAAGAATTTAGTTTCTAGGTCTCACGGGTCAGAAGTTGTGAGCATGAACATGAGTGGATTTTTGGACTGTTGGTGGCGCTAGAGGGTTTGAGTTAGACACACCAATGTTGCTATAGTAACTTCTAAGACTGTCCTCTACATGTGTGCCAAATTTTATAACTTTCCTACGTACGGTTCTATGGGCTGCCATTGACTTCAATGGCGGAAGAACAAGGATGAATAATAATAATAATAAGAAAACTAACAATAACAATAGGGTTCTACGCCCCTTCGGGGCTTGACCCCTAAATATAGCTGCAAGCAGCGATACCGGGGTCAAGCCAAACATGGCAAAAAATGATTCATACGTGATGACTGTCATGATTTAAGATCTAAGTTTGCATTAGTTTTATGAAAAAATAGCAATTTTTTCATATCTTGAGACCACTAGGGGGCGCTGTGCCAAAACAATAGATGGTGCCTCAGGGAATGACTGTGATGACACATACCAAATTTAGTGTAAATACAATAAAGCGATACAGAGATATAGCCTTAGATGGCTTGACCACTAGGGGGCACTGACCAAACAATAAATTGTGACTCAGGTCTTTATTGTGATGACACCCACCAAATTTGGTGTAAATACGATAAAGAGATGCAGAGATATAGCTTCAAATCTCTTGACCACTAGGGGGCGCCGAAAAATTTACAAGTCCTCCCGGAACATGTTGCTGATGAACCATACCAAGTTTCATAACAATACGCAATTGCGTTTCTGAAATACTTGAACTTAAAGAAAAAATTCAAAATGGCCGACACACAAAATGGCCGACCAAAAACCATTTGGTATCGTTTGACTCGGCATGCCTCACGAAATCTAACAAGACCAGTCTCATAATTTTACATTCAAGTTTGCAGTAGTTATAAGCAAAATTAGAAATGTTTAATATCTCATGACCAGTAGGGGGCAGTGTGACGAAATGGTGCATGCACCCTCAGGTCATCACTGTTATGACATATACTAAGTCTCATATTAATACGCAAAAGTTTTGCGAAGATACAGGCTCAAACACATTTTGGCGTGCTCGCCCTCGCATTCTTTGATGCGTTATACGACAACGGATAGGTCTACCGAAAAGCTTTTGATAACTTTTTGTCTAGAGTGTCACTAGAAGATGCATACCAAAAATCAAGCCAATCAGACGAGCGCTCTAGGAGGAGTTCGAAAAAGTAGGTGTTCAATATAATTCAAAATGGCCGACAGGAAGTAGGTTTGACTCAGATATATTTGGTACAGTTGGACTCAGCATGAGCCAAGGAATCAATAGAGTGAAGTCTTATGTCATAGTGGCAATTTAATCAAATGATATAAAGATTTTAAACAATTTATTTACATATCCTGACCACTAGGTGGCGCTGTCCTAAAGATTTATAGGTGAGCTCAGAACATGTCACTGATGAACCATGCCAAATTTCGTAGCGATACGCCATTCTGTTTGTGAAATACTGAACTTATTGAGAAAATTCAAAATGGCCGACACCCAAAATGGCCGACCGAAAACCGTTTGGTATCGTTTGACTCGGCATGCCTCAAGGAATCTTACAAGACCACCTTCATGATTTTAGACTCAAGTTTGAAGTAGTTATAAGCGAAAATAAGCATTTTTCGAATCTCGTGACCACTAGGTGGCGCTGTGACGAAACGTTGCAGGCACCCTCAGGTCATGACTGTAATGACAGATACCAAGTTTTGTATCGATACAATAAAGTTTTGCGAAGATACGGCCACACGTCCGTTTTGGCGTGCTCGCCGCCATATATGTTGTGTATTTATACGAGAACGCATAGGTCTATCAAAAAGCTTTTGATAACTTTTTGTCTGGGGTGTCTCTAGATGCTACATACCAAAGGACATGCAAATCGGACGGACGGTCTAGGAGGAGTTCGAAAAAGTAGGTTTTACGGAAAAATTAAAA
Source organism: Misgurnus anguillicaudatus (assembly GCF_027580225.2). Taxonomy (NCBI): domain Eukaryota; kingdom Metazoa; phylum Chordata; class Actinopteri; order Cypriniformes; family Cobitidae; genus Misgurnus; species Misgurnus anguillicaudatus. The sequence goes on along the minus strand of NC_073348.2, from coordinate 11,262,774 downwards.
TGGCGGAAAGATGTGCATGACACAAATGACATCAACATGTGCAATTGAATCATCATGAGCCAAGGATTCAGAGGAAACAAGAATTTAGTTTCTAGGACTCACAGGTCAGAAGTTGTATGCATGAACATAAGTGGATTTTTGGACTGTTGGTGGCGCTAGAGGGTTTGAGTCAGACACACCAATGTTGCTATAGTAACTTCTGTGACTGTCCTCTACTTGTGTGCCAAATTTCATAACTTTCCTACGTACGGTTCTATGGGCTGCCATTGACTTCAATGGAGGAAGAAGGAAGAAGAATAATAATAAGAAAACTAACAGATACAATAGGTGTCTACGCCACTTCGTGGCTTGACCCCTAATAAGAAAACTAACAAATACAATAGGGGTCTTCGCCCCTTCGGGGCTTGACCCCTAATTATTATAAAAAGAAAACTAACAAATACAATCGGGGTCTTCGCCCCTTCGGGGCTTGACCCCTAAATATAGCTGCAAGCAGCGATACCGGGGTCAAGCCAAACATGGCAAAAAATGATTCATACCTGATGACTGTCATGATTTAAGATCTAAGTATGCATTAGTTTTACGAAAAAAATAGCTATTTTTTTGTAACTTGAGACCACTAGGTGGCACTGTGCCGAAACAATAGATGGTGCCTCAGGCCATGACTGTGATGACACATACCAAATTTAGTGTAAATACAATAAAGCGATACGGAGATATAGCCTTAAATGACTTGACCACTAGGGGGCACTGACCAAACAATAAATTGTGACTCAGGTCTTGATTGTGATGACACCCACCAAATTTGGTGTAAATACAATAAAGAGATGCAGAGATATAGCCTTAAATGACTTGACCACTAGGGGGCACTGACCAAAAAATAAATTGTGACTCAGGTCTTGATTGTGATGACACCCACCAAATTTGGTGTAAATACAATAAAGAGATGCAGAGATATAGCCTTAAATGACTTGACCACTAGGGGGCACTGACCAAAAAATAAATTGTGACTCAGGTCTTGATTGTGATGACACCCACCAAATTTGGTGTAAATACGATAAAGAGATGCAGAGATATAGCTTCAAATCTCTTGACTACTAGGGGGCACCGGAAAGTTTACAAGTCCTCCCAGAACATGTTGCTGATGAACCATACCAAGTTTCATAACAATACGCAATTGCGTTTCTGAAATACTTGAACTTAAGAAAAATTCAAAATGGCCGACACACAAAATGGCCGACCAAAAACCATTTGGTATCGTTTGACTCGCCATGCCTCACGAAATCTAACAAGACCAGTCTCATAATTTTACATTCAAATTTGCAGTAGTTATAAGCAAAAATAGACATTTTTTATATCTCGTGACCAGTAGGGGGCAGTGTGACGAAATGGTGCATGCACCCTCAGGTCATCACTGTTATGACATATACCAAGTCTCATATTAATACGCAAAAGTTTTGCGAAGATACAGGCTCAAACACATTTTGGCGTGCTCGCCCTCGCATTCTTTGATGCGTTATACGACAACGGATAGGTCTACCGAAAAGCTTTTGATAACTTTTTGTCTGGAGTGTCTCTAGATGATGCCTACCAAAAATCAAGCCAATCAAACGAGCGCTCTAGGAGGAGTTCGAAAAAGTAGGTGTTCAATATAATTCAAAATGGCCGACAGGAAGTAGGTTTGACTCAGACATATTTGGTACAGTCGGACTCAGCACGAGCCAAGGAATCAATAGAGTGAAGTCTCATGTCAGTGTGGCAATTTAATCAAATGAAATAAAGATTTTAAACAATTTCTTTACATATCCTGACCACTAGGTGGCGCCGTCCTAAAGATTTATATGTGCGCTCAGAACATGTCTCTGATGAACCATGCCAAATTTCGTAGCGATACGCCATTCTGTTTGTGAAATACTGAACTTAATGGGAAAATTCAAAATGGCCGACACCCAAAATGGCCGACCGAAAACCGTTTGATATCGTTTGACTCGGCATGCCTCAAGGAATCTAACAAGACCAACTTCATGATTTTAGACTCAAGTTTGAAGTAGTTATAAGCAAAAATAGGCATTTTTTGAATCTCGTGACCACTAGGTGGCGCTGTGACGAAATGTTGCAGGCACCCTCAGGTCATGACTGTAATGACATATACCAAGTTTCGTGTCGATACACCAAAGTGTTGCGAAGATACGGCCTCACGTCCGTTTTGGCGTGCTCGCCGCCGTATATGTTGTCACGGTATACGAGAACGCATTGGTCTATCAAAAAGCTTTTGATAACTTTTTGTCAGGGGTGTCTCTAGATGCTAGATACCAAAGGACATGCAAATCGGACAAACGCTCTAGGAGGAGTTCGAAAAAGTAGGTTTTACGGAAAATTCAAAATGGCGGAAAGATGTGCATGACACAAATGACATCAATGTGTGCATTTGAATCATCATGAGCCAAGGATTCAGAGGAAACAAGAATTTAGTTTCTAGGACTGATGGGTCAGAAGTTATGAGCATGAACATAAGTGGATTTTTGGACTGTTGGTGGCGCTAGAGGGTTTGAGTCAGACACACCAAATTTGCTATAGTAACTTCTAAGACTGTCCTCTACATGTGTGCCAAATTTCATAACTTTCCTATGTACGGTTCTATGGGCTGCCATTGACTTCAATGGCGGAAGAGGAATAATAATAAATATAGCTGCAAGCAGCGATACCGGGGTCAAGCCAAACATGGCAAAAAATGATTCATACGTGATGACTGTCATGATTTAAGATCTAAGTTTGCATTAGTTTTATGTACAAAAAGCAATTTTTTTGTATCTTGAGACCACTAGGTGGCGCTGTGCCGAAAGAATAGATGGTGCCTCAGGTCATGACTGTGATGACACATACCAAATTTAGTGTAAATACAATAAAGCAATACGGAGATATAGCCTTAAATGACTTGACCACTAGGGGGCACTGACCAAAAAATAAATTGTGACTCAGGTCTTGATTGTGATGACACCCACCAAATTTGGTGTAAATACGATAAAGAGATGCAGAGATATAGCTTCAAATCTCTTGACCACTAGGTGGCACCGGAAAGTTTACAAGTCCTCCCAGAACATGTTGCTGATGAACCATACCAAGTTTCATAACAATACGCAATTGTGTTTCTGAAATACTTCAATTTAAAGAAAAAATTCAAAATGGCCGACACACAAAATGGCCGACCAAAAACCATTTGGTATCGTTTGACTCGGCATGCCTCACGAAATCTAAAAAGACTAGTCTCATAATTTTACATTCAAGTTTGCAGTAGTTATAAGCAAAAATAGACATATTTTATATCTCGTGACCAGTAGGGGGCAGTGTGACGAAATGGTGCATGCACCCTCAGGTCATCACTGTTATGACATATACCAAGTCTCATATCAATACGCGAAAGTTTTGCGAAGATACAGGCTCAAACACATTTTGGCGTGCTTGCCCTCACATTCTTTGATGCGTTATACGACAACGGATAGGTCTACCGAAAAGCTTTTGATAACTTTTTGTCTAGAGTGTCTCTAGATGATGCCTACCAAAATTCAAGCCAATCAAACAAGCGCTCTAGGAGGAGTTCGAAAAAGTAGGTCTTCAATATAATTCAAAATGGCCGACAGGAAGTAGGTTTGACTCAGACATATTTGGTACAGTCGGACTCAGCATGAGCCAAGGAATCAATAGAGTGAAGTCTTATGTCATAGTGGCAATTTAATCAAATGAAATAAAGATTTTAAACAATTTATTTACATATCCTGACCACTAGGTGGCGCCGTCCTAAAGATTTATAGGTGCGCTCAGAACATGTCACTGATGAACCATGCCAAATTTCGTAGCGATACGCCATTCTGTTTGTGAAATACTGAACTTAATGAGAAAATTCAAAATGGCCGACACCCAAAATGGCCGACCGAAAACCGTTTGGTATCGTTTGACTCGGCATGCCTCAAGGAATCTAACAAGACCACCTTCATGATTTTAGACTCAAGTTTGAAGTAGTTATAAGCGAAAATAGGCATTTTTCGAATCTCGTGACCACTAGGTGGCGCTGTGACGAAACGTTGCAGGCACCCTCAGGTCATGACTGTAATGACATATACCAAGTTTCGTGTCGATACAATAAAGTTTTGCGAAGATACGGCCTCACGTCCGTTTTGGCGTGCTCGCCGCCATATATGTTGTCAAGGTATACAAGAACGCATTGGTCTATCAAAAAGCTTTTGATAACTTTTTGTCTGGGGTGTCTATAGATGCTAGATACCAAAGGACATGCAAATCGGACAAACGCTCTAGGAGGAGTTCGAAAAAGTAGGTTTTACGGAAAATTCAAAATGGCGGAAAGATGTGCATGACACAAATGACATCAATGTGTGCATTTGAATCATCATGAGCCAAGGATTCAGAGGAAACAAGAATTTAGTTTCTAGGACTCATGGGTCAGAAGTTATGAGCATGAACATAAGTGGATTTTTGGACTGTTGGTGGCGCTAGAGGGTTTGAGTCAGACACACCAAAGTTGCTATAGTAACTTCTGAGACTGTCCTCTACATGTGTGCCAAATTTCATAACTTTCCTATGTACGGTTCTATGGGCTGCCATTGACTTTCGGCGGAAGAACGAGGAAGAAAAATAATAATAATAATAATAATAATAATAAATATAGCTGCAAGCAGCGATACCGGGGTCAAGCCAAACATGGCAAAAAATTATTCATACGTGATGACTGTCATGATTTAAGATCTAAGTTTGCATTAGTTTTATGAAAAAAATAGCTATTTTTTCGTATCTTGAGACCACTAGGTGGCGCTGTGCCGAAACAATAGATGGTGCCTCAGGTCATGACTGTGATGACACCAAATTTAGTGTAAATACGATAAACCGATACGGAGATATAGCCTTAAATGACCTGACCACTAGGGGGCACTGACCAAACAATAAATTGTAACTCAGGCCTTGATTGTGATGACACCCACCAAATTTGGTGTAAATACGATAAAGAGATGCAGAGATATAGCTTCAAATCTCTTGACCACTAGGGGGCGCCAAAAAGTTTACAAGTCCTCCCAGAACATGTTGCTGATGAACCATACCAAGTTTCATAACAATACGCAATTGCGTTTCTGAAATACTTGAACTTAAAGAAAAAATTCAAAATGGCCGACACACAAAATGGCCGACCAAAAACCATTTGGTATCGTTTGACTCGGTATGCCTCAAGAAATCTAACAAGACCAGTCTCATAATTTTACATTCAAGTTTGCAGTAGTTATAAGCAAAAATAGACATTTTTTATATCTCGTGACCAGTAGGGGGCAGTGTGACGAAATGTTGCATGCACCCTCAGGTCATCACTGTTATGACATATACCAAGTCTCATATTAATACGCAAAAGTTTTGCGAAGATACAGGCTCAAACACATTTTGGCGTGCTCGCCCTCGCATTCTTTGATGCGTTATACGACAACGGATAGGTCTACCGAAAAGGTTTTGATAACTTTTTGTCTGGAGTGTCTCTAGATGATGCATACCAAAAATCAAGCCAATCACACGAGCGCTCTAGGAGGAGTTCGAAAAAGTAGGTGTTCAATATAATTCAAAATGGCCGACAGGAAGTAGGTTTGACTCAGACATATTTGGTACAGTCGGACTCAGCATGAGCCAAGGAATCAATAGAGTGAAGTCTTATGTCATAGTGGCAATTTAATCAAATGATATAAAGATTTTAAACAATTTATTTACATATCCTGACCACTAGGTGGCGCCGTCCTAAAGATTTATAGGTGCGCTCAGAACATGTCACTGATGAACCATGCCAAATTTCGTAGCGATACGCCATTCTGTTTGTGAAATACTGAACTTAATGAGAAAATTCAAAATGGCCGACACCCAAAATGGCCGACCGAAAACCGTTTGGTATCGTTTGACTCGGCATGCCTCAAGGAATCTAACAAGACCACCTTCATGATTTTAGGCTCAAGTTTGAAGTAGTTATAAGCGAGAATAGGCATTTTTCGAATCTCGTGACCACTAGGTGGCGCTGTGACGAAACGTTGCAGGCACCCTCAGGTCATGACTGTAATGACATATACCAAGTTTCGTGTCGATACAATAAAGTTTTGCGAAGATACGGCCTCACGTCCGTTTTGGCGTGCTCGCCGCCATATATGTTGTCAATTTATACGAGAACGCATTGGTCTATCAAAAAGCTTTTGATAACTTTTTGTCAGGGGTGTCTCTAGATGCTACATACCAAAGGACATGCAAATCGGACGGACGGTCTAGGAGGAGTTCGAAAAAGTAGGTTTTACGGAAAATTCAAAATGGCGGAAAGATGTGCATGACACAAATGACATCAATGTGTGCAATTGAATCATCATGAGCCAAGGATTCAGAGGAAACAAGAATTTGTTTTCTAGGACTCATGGGTCAGAAGTTGTGAGCATGAACATAAGTGGATATTTGGACTGTTGGTGGCGCTAGAGGGTTTGAGTCAGACACACCAATGTTGCTATAGTAACTTCTGAGACTGTCCTCTACATGTGTGCCAAATTTCATAACTTTCCTACGTACGGTTCTATGGGCTGCCATTGACTTTTGGGTGGAAGAACGAGGAACAAGAATAACAATAATAATAATAATAATAATAATAATAAGAAAACTAACAATAACAATAGGGTTCTACGCCCCTTCGGGGCTTGACCCCTAATAATAATAATAATAATAATAAGAAAACTAACAATAACAATAGGGTTCTACGCCCCTTCGGGGCTTGACCCCTAAATATAGCTGCAAGCAGCGATACCGGGGTCAAGCCGAACATGGCAAAAAATGATTCATAAATGATGACTGCCATGATTTAACATCTAAGTTTGCATTAGTTTTATGAAAAAAAGCATTTTTTTCCTATCTTGAGACCACTAGGTGGCACTGTGCCAAAAGAATAGATGGTGCCTCAGGTCATAACTGTGATGACACATACCAAATTTAGTGTAAATACAATAAGGTGATACGGAGATATAGCCTTAAATGACTTGACCACTAGGGGGCACTGACCAAAAAATAAATTGTGACTCAGGTCTTGATTGTGATGACACCCACCAAATTTGGTGTAAATACAATAAAGAGATGCAGAGATATAGCCTTAAATAACTTGACCACTAGGGGGCACTGACCAAAAAATTAATTGTGACTCAGGTCTTGATTGTGATGACACCCACCAAATTTGGTGTAAATACGATAAAGAGAGGCAGAGATATAGCTTCAAATCTCTTGACCACTAGGGGGCACCGAAAAGTTTACAAGTCCTCCCAGAACATGTTGCTGATGAATCATACCAAGTTTCATAACAATACGCAATTGCGTTTCTGAAATACTTGAACTTAAAGAAAAAATTCAAAATGGCCGACACACAAAATGGCCGACCAAAAACCATTTGGTATCGTTTGACTCGGCATGCCTCACGAAATCTAACAAGACCAGTCTCATAATTTTACATTCAAATTTGCAGTAGTTATAAGCAAAAAAAGACATTTTTTATATCTCGTGACCAGTAGGGGGCAGTGTGACGAAATGGTGCATGCAACCTCAGGTCATCACTGTTATGACATATACCAAGTCTCATATTAATACGCAAAAGTTTTGCGAAGATACAGGCTCAAACACATTTTGGCGTGCTCGCCCTCGCATTCTTTGATGCGTGATACGACAACGGATAGGTCTACCGAAAAGCTTTTGATAACTTTTTGTCTAGAGTGTCTCTAGATGATGCGTACCAAAAATCAAGCCAGTCAAACAAGCGCTCTAGGAGGAGTTCGAAAAAGTAAGTGTTCAATATAATTAAAAATGGCCGACAGGAAGTAGGTTTGACTCTAACATATTTGGTGCAGTCGGACTCGGCACGAGCCAAGAAATCAATAGAGTGAAGTCTCATGTCAGTGTGGCAAATAAATCAAATTATATAAAGATTTTAAACAATTTATTTACATATCCTGACCACTAGGTGGCGCCGTCCTAAAGATTTATAGGTGCGCTCAGAACATGTCACTGATGAACCATGGCAAATTTCGTAGCGATACGCCATTCTGTTTGTGAAATACTGAACTTAATGAGAAAATTCAAAATGGCCGACACCCAAAATGGCCGACCGAAAACCGTTTGGTATCGTTTGACTCGGCATGCCTCAAGGAATCTAACAAGACCACCTTCATGATTTTAGACTCAAGTTTGAAGTAGTTATAAGCGAAAATAAGCATTTTTTGAATCTCGTGACCACTAGGTGGCGCTGTGACGAAACGTTGCAGGCACCCTCAGGTCAAGACTGTAATGACATATACCAAGTTTCGTGTCGATACACCAAAGTGTTGCGAAGATACGGCCTCACGTCCGTTTTGGCGTGCTCGCCACCGTATATGTTGTCATGGTATACGAGAACGCATTAGTCTATCAAAAAGCTTTTGATAACTTTTTGTCAGGGGTGTCTCTAGATGCTAGATACCAAAGGACATGCAAATCGGACAAACGCTCTAGGAGGAGTTCGAAAAAGTAGGTTTTACGGAAAATTCAAAATGGCGGAAAGATGTGCATGACACAAATGACATCAATGTGTGCATTTGAATCATCATGAGCCAAGGATTCAGAGGAAACAAGAATTTAGTTTCTAGGACTCACGGGTCAGAAGTTATGAGCATGAACATAAGTGGATTTTTGGACTGTTGGTGGCGCTAGAGGGTTTGAGTCAGACACACCAAAGTTGCTATAGTAACTTCTGAGACTGTCCTCTACATGTGTGCCAAATTTCATAACTTTCCTACGTACGGTTCTATGGGCTGCCATTGACTTTTGGGTGGAAGAACGAGGAACAAGAATAACAATAATAAGAAAACTAACAATAACAATAGGTGTCTACGCCACTTCGTGGCTTGACCCCTAATAATAAGAAAACTAACAATAACAATAGGGTTCTACGCCCCTTCGGGGCTTGACCCCTAAATATAGCTGCAAGCAGCGATACCGGGGTCAAGCCAAACATGGAAAAAATGATTCTTACGTGATGACTGTCATGATTTAAGATCTAAGTTTGCATTAGTTTTATGAAAAATAGCAATTTTTTCGTATCTTGAGACCACTAGGTGGCGCTGTGCCGAAACAATAGATGGTACCTCAGGTCATGACTGTGATGACACATACCAAATTTAGTGTAAATACAATAAAGCGATATGGAGATATAGCCTTAAATGACTTGACCACTAGGGGGCACTGACCAAACAATAAATTGTGACTCAGGTCTTGATTGTGATGACACCCACCAAATTTGGTGTTAATACGATAAAGAGATGAAGAGATATAGCTTCAAATCTTTTGACCACTAGGGGGTGCCGAAAAGTTTACAAGTCCTCCCAGAACATGTTGCTGATGAACCATACCAAGTTTCATAACAATACGCAATTGCGTTTCTGAAATACTTCAATTTAAAGGAAAAATTCAAAATGGCCGACACACAAAATGGCCGACCAAGAACCATTTGGTATCGTTTGACTCGGCATGCCTCACGAAATCTAAAAAGACTAGTCTCATAATTTTACATTCAAGTTTGCAGTAGTTATAAGCAAAAATAGACATATTTTATATCTCATGACCAGTAGGGGGCAGTGTGACGAAATGGTGCATGCACCCTCAGGTCATCACTGTTATGACATATACCAAGTCTCATATTAATACGCAAAAGTTTTGCGAAGATACAGGCTCAAACACATTTTGGCGTGCTCGCCCTCGCATTCTTTGATGCGTTATACGACAACGGATAGGTCTACCGAAAAGCTTTTGATAACTTTTTGTCTAGAGTGACTCTAGATGATGCCTACCAAAATTCAAGCCAATCAAACAGGCGCTCTAGGAGGAGTTCGAGAAAGTAGGTCTTCAATATAATTCAAAATGGCCGACAGGAAGTAGGTTTGACTCAGACATACTTGGTACAGTCGGACTCAGCATGAGCCAAGGAATCAATAGAGTGAAGTCTTATGTCATAGTGGCAATTTAATCAAATGAAATAAAGATTTTAAACAATTTATTTACATATCCTGACCACTAGGTGGCGCCGTCCTAAAGATTTATAGGTGCGCTCAGAACATGTCACTGATGAACCATGCCAAATTTCGTAGCGATACGCCATTCTGTTTGTGAAATACTGAACTTAATGAGAAAATTCAAAATGGCCGACACCCAAAATGGCCGACCAAAAACCGTTTGGTATCGTTTGACTCGGCATGCCTCAAGGAATCTAACAAGACCACCTTCATGATTTTAGACTCAAGTTTGAAGTAGTTATAAGCGAAAATAGGCATTTTTCGAATCTCGTGACCACTAGGTGGCGCTGTGACGAAACATTGCAGGCACCCTCAGGTCATGACTGTAATGACATATACCAAGTTTCGTGTCGATACACCAAAGTGTTGCGAAGATTCGGCCTCACGTCCGTTTTGGCGTGCTCGCCGCCGTATATGTTGTCACGGTATACGAGAACGCATTGGTCTATCAAAAAGCTTTTGATAACTTTTTGTCAGGGGTGTCTATAGATGCTAGATACCAAAGGACATGCAAATCGGACAAACGCTCTAGGAGGAGTTCGAAAAAGTAGGTTTTACGGAAAATTCAAAATGGCGGAAAGATGTGCATGACAAAAATGACATCAATGTGTGAATTTGAATCATCATGAGCCAAGGATTCAGAGGAAACAAGAATTTAGTTTCTAGGACTCAGGGGTCAGAAGTTATGAGCATGAACATAAGTGGATTTTTGGACTGTTGGTGGCGCTAGAGGGTTTGAGTCAGACACACCAAAGTTGCTATAGTAACTTCTGAGACTGTCCTCTACATGTGTGCCAAATTTCATAACTTTCCTATGTACGGTTCTATGGGCTGCCATTGACTTTCGGCGGAAGAACGAGGAAGAAAAATAATAATAAATATAGCTGCAAGCAGCGATACCGGGGTCAAGCCAAAAATGGCAAAAAATGATTCATACGTGATGACTTTCATGATTTAAAATCTAAGTTTGCATTAGTTTTATGAAAAAATAGCATTTTTTTCGTATCTTGAGACCACTAGGTGGCGCTGTGCCAAAACAATATATGGTGCCTCAGGTCATGACTGTGATGACACATACCAAATTTAGTGTAAATACGATAAAGCGATACGGAGATATAGCCTTAAATGACTTGACCACTAGGGGGCACTGACCAAACAATAAATTGTGACTCAGGTCTTGATTCTGATGGCACCCACCAAATTTGGTGTAAATACGATAAAGAGATGCAGAGATATAGCTTCAAATCTCTTGACCACTAGGGGGCGCCAAAAAGTTTACAAGTCCTCCCGGAACATGTTGCTGATGAACCATACCAAGTTTCATAACAATACGCAATTGCGTTTCTGAAAAACTTGAACTTAAAGAAAAAATTCAAAATGGTCGACACACAAAATGGCCGACCAAAAACCATTTGGTATCGTTTGACTCGGCATGCCTCAAGAAATCTAACAAGACCAGTCTCATAATTTTACATTTAAGTTTGCAGTAGTTATAAGCAAAAATAAACATTTTTTATATCTCGTGACCAGTAGGGGGCAGTGTGACGAAATGGTGCATGCACCCTCAGGTCATCACTGTTATGACATATACCAAGTCTCATATTAATACGCAAAAGTTTTGCAAAGATACAGGCTCAAACACATTTTGGCGTGCTCGCCCTCGCATTCTTTGATGCGTTATACGACAACGGATAGGTCTACCGAAAATCTTTTGATAACTTTTTGTCTAGAGTGTCTCTAGATGATGCATACCAAAAATCAAGCCAATCACACAAGCGCTCTAGGAGGAGTTTGAAAAAGTAGGTGTTCAATATCATTCAAAATGGCCGACAGGAAGTAGGTTTGACTCAGACATATTTGGTACAGTCGGACTCAGCATGAGCCAAGGGATCAATAGACTGAAGTTGTATGTCATAGTGGCAATTTAATCAAATGATATAAAGATTTAAAAAATTTTTTTACATATCCTGACCACTAGGTGGCGCCGTCCTAAAGATTTATAGGTGCGCTCAGAACATGTCACTGATGAACCATGCCAAATTTCGTAGCGATACGCCATTCTGTTTGTGAAATACTAAACTTAATGAGAAAATTCAAAATGGCCGACACCCAAAATGGCCGACCAAAAACCGTTTGGTATCGTTTGACTCGGCATGCCTCAAGGAATCTAACAAGACCACCTTCATGATTTTAGACTCAAGTTTGAAGTAGTTATAAGCGAAAATAGGCATTTTTCGAATCTCGTGACCACTAGGTGGCGCTGTGACGAAACGTTGCAGGCACCCTCAGGTCATGACTGTTATGACATATACCAACTTTCGTGTCGATACAATAAAGTTTTGCGAAGATAAGGCCTCACGTCCGTTTTGGCGTGCTCGCCGCCATATATGTTGTCAATTTATATGAGAACGCAATGGTCTATCAAAAAGCTTTTGATAACTTTTTGTCTTGGGTGTCTCTAGATGCTACATACCAAAGGACATGCAAATCGGACAAACGGTCTAGGAGGAGTTCGAAAAAGTAGGTTTTACGAAAAATTCAAAATGGCGGAAAGATGTGCATGACACAAATGACATCAATGTGTGCATTTGAATCATCATGAGCCAAGGATTCAGAGGAAACAAGAATTTAGTTTCTAGGACTCACGGGTCAGAAGTTATGAGCATGAACATAAGTGGATTTTTGGACTGTTGGTGGCGCTACAGGGTTTGAGTCAGACACACCAATGTTGCTATAGTAACTTCTAAGACCGTCCTCTACATGTGTGCCAAATTTCATAACTTTCCTATGTACGGTTCTATGGGCTGCCATTGACTTCAATGGCGGAAGAACAAGAAGAAGAATAATATATAATAATAATAATAATAATAAGAAAACTAACAATAACAATAGGGTTCTACGCCCCTTCGGGGCTTGACCCCTAATAAGAAAACTAACAATAACAATAGGGTTCTACGCCCCTTCGGGGCTTGACCCCTAATAAGAAAACTAACAAATACAATAGGGGTCTTCGCCCCTTCGGGGCTTGACCCCTAAATATAGCTGCAAGCAGCAATGCCGGGGTCAAGCCGAAAAGGGCACAGAAGGATGTAAAATTGAGATTGGATAAGCAGATTGAAGAACCTAGGTAACCCTAATAATTTTAGATGAAAAAACAAAAAAGTTATCAACAAAAATAATCTATGTTCTTGTCTACTGCAATCGTCCTTCTGTTATTGACAATCATGGAACATTAGAGCACTGAAGGACATGTGAGTGGTGTTTGCAGTGGTCACATCATGTTACAACAAGTTTAATTAGTCAAAAGAGACCATCCCCATGTCTCTACGATGTTCTGATGCAGAGATATAGCTTTTGCAAAAACGGTTGATAAAGTATTCTCAATGGTTGCTAGGAAGTGAATTGGCAACCACCAGTGATTATAGTCAAAGCCATGAAAGGAATAATCCATGATGACTCATGGTTTTAGATGTGTTGTTGCAGTAGTTTTAGGCAAAAATACCATATTCCATCTCAAAACCAGTAGGTGGCGCAATGACAAAATTGTGCATGCAACATCAGGTCATGATTGTGTTACATCTAGCTAGTTTTATGACTATACACTTTAGTTTAGTTAAGAAACAGTTGTATGACCATAGGGCTGGCTTGTTATCAAAGGTTTTGTTCAATTATAAGGCCATCTAGTGGTGCAAGCATACAATTTTTTTTGTGTGGCCTCAGAATGTGCTCATGCATCAGCGTATCAAATCTGGTGAAAAAATCTCTTTTCGTTACAAAGTTACAACCATTTATGTGTAAAAAACACAAAATTTGAAGGTAATTTTTCGTTTTTCGCAATTTTCGGCCATTTCTGATGAAAATTTTAATATAACGCCAATAGAACTTTTTGTTCAGAAGGTAAGGTTAGTTTCTTCCTATGGTGTTTTCGAGTCGATCGGAAAAACGTTTGCGGAGATATTTACGCGTGTTTCTTAAGCGCTATTTTGCTGCGCAGGGTTAACTGTAAGGCGAATTCTGGTATGTTTGGTATCGTTGGACTCGGCAACTATTCAGAACTCCAAGGAAACAAGTCCCGTGAAAATACGTCAATCGGAGTCAAAGTTATAGGCGTGTAAAACATAAGTCTGACCACTAGGTGGCGCTGTGACGAAACTCTGCATGCACCCTTAGTTCCTGACTGGCATCACAAATACAAAGTATCGTGTCAATAGGCTTAAGTTTGGCAAAGATACAGCCTCAAATCCGTTTTTTTGAGCTCTACGTAAAATTTGTTGACGCGCTATACGACAACGGATTGGTTTATCAAAATTCTTTTAATAACTTTTTGCCTTGAGTGTCTCTAGATGGTGCATACCGATTTTCAAGGCAATCCAGCAAAAGCTCTAGGACGAGTTCGCAAAAGTAGGTTTTATGAATATTTAAAAATGGCGGGAAAATTTTCATGACGGAAAATGACGTCATAGGGTCCAATCGAATCGGCTTGAGCCAAGGAATCAGAGGAAACAAGAATTTAATTTCTAGGACTTACGGATCAGAAGTTATAAGCAAAAACATAAGTGCAACTTTGGACTGTTGGTGGCGCTAGCGGGTTAGACATAGAGACTCCAAATTTGCTGTGGGGACACATTGGAGTGTCCTTTATCAGTGTGCCAAATTTCATAACTTTCCTACGTACGGTTCTATGGGCTGCCATAGACCGCAATGGCGGAAGAAGAATAACTAATAATAATAATTATTATTATTATAAAAAGAAAACTAACGGATACAATAGGGGTCTTCGCCCCTTCGGGGCTTGACCCCTAAATAATTGTAAAAAGAAAACTAACAAATACAATAGGGGTCTTCGCCCCTTCGGGGCTTGACCCCTAATAATAAGAAAACTAACAATAACAATAGGGTTCTACGCCCCTTCGGGGCTTGACCCCTAATAATAATAATAGGCACATAGTGTTGTAATCATTCCATACACAGATCTACAATGAATGTTTCGAGGGAACGCTGAATTTTCTAATATAAGCACCTTCTTGGCCTAAGATTAACTTAGAATTTGTTCAGAACATGTTGAGTCCATGAGAACAATTGGTAACACTTTATTATAATGTTCATGATTTAACATTAGTTAATGTATTAACTAACATGAACAAACCATGAGCAATACATTTGTTACAGTATTTATTCATCCTTGTTAATGTTAGTTAATAGTAATAAAGCTGTTTATTGTTTGTTCATGTTAGTTCACGGTGCATTAAATAACGTTAACCAAATTTTAATAAAGTATTAGTAATTGTTGAAATTAACATTAATAAAGATTAATAAATGCTGCACAAGTGCAGTTCATCATTAGTTCATGTTAACTAATGTAGTTAACTAATGTTAATTAATGAACATTATAATAAAGTGTTACCGAACAATTGAAGGTTCAGAATCTCGCGTTAGATTTCTATGTGTGCAGGTATGTGCCTATGTGTATGTGTATATATGTGTGTGTGTGTGTGTGTATAGGCATGTTTATGAGTATGTGTAGTCCATACACTTTTGTGTGTATAGGTAGGTGTGTGAGTGTAGAGATATGTAAATATTTGTATAGGTGTGTGTGTGATCTCTGATCTGTTGGCTAAGTCACATTTGATATTAGGAGTTGAGTAAATGGTTTGATTGATTCTTGACAATTGTCTGTGCTGTTATTTAGTGATAAGTTGAGGATCAGGGCGCCACTGGTCCTCACTTATGACAACAACAGTCAGATTATTGATTTGAGATTAAGACAGTAAGTTTGTTATTGCAATTAAAAACATAATTATCAAAGTGTGACTTTGCCATGTAAGTTTCTTATGAATGTTGTAGTTTTGCTAATATGGGTGCGAATGATATCACTTTAGCATGTGTGTTAGATTAGATGGCTCTGTTGGTGTAACAGGAGAATGTTGGTTTTAAGTGTAGTGTTCAGTTTGGAATA
The DNA here is from genome assembly GCF_027580225.2 of Misgurnus anguillicaudatus. NCBI lineage: Eukaryota > Metazoa > Chordata > Actinopteri > Cypriniformes > Cobitidae > Misgurnus > Misgurnus anguillicaudatus. The sequence goes on along the minus strand of NC_073348.2, from coordinate 11,246,718 downwards.
TGTTGTGGGGTGCGTGGTGATAAACATGATAGTTTTAAATGTCTTACATACAGAGCAAATCAAATGTCAAAAATAATAGTATTAAACTTAGAAAATTGCTCTTTATCAAGATTTCAGTAGACATTAAACTGATCAAACTTCTGAAAAGAAAACCCAAAACAGATGCTTAAATTCAGACAGTTTGAAATAATGACTAATTCTTGGTAAGTGAGTGTTTGCTATGCGATTTAATTTAACTGAGGCTATGTGTGAATACCATGCTGCAACAAAGGTGAGGAGGATAAATTGTGATGCAAATTTAGTCCTGTTGTTAAAACAGGGAGCCAGTTCGATATTATCGGTATGAGGTTGTAATCTGGCTCAATAAGTCTTCCAACACCAGTGTTTTTAGTTAGGAAACATGGTAAAAGTGCTACTGGATCCTGTTGTGAGGTAAAACATTTTCATTAATGCAATTAACACATTGTAGCCACATGGCATTTTTGTGCTCCTCTTTAGGGTCTGACTGCAGCTATACAAGGAATAGCAGAGTTTACCACATAGGAGACAAATCCTTCAACATAGAAACACATACGAAACAAACAACTAGAATGTGTTCTATAGAAATATCAATGCCTTACGATCAATTACAAATCAGAAAATGTAAACGGATCACTGCAATGAGAATGTTAAACACATGCTAACTGGCTGTTAAGCCACTAGCAAGTGCCCAATCTGTATTGGATTAAAAATGGGTTAGTGATTTCCAGTTAAATGGGTTTGGTTTACTATCACAAGTGTCATGTAATATTTAAGTGTTAAAACATGGCAACATGTGACAGCACATTCCGCCCTTTTGACACTGCATAGTGGACCAATTCTGTGGGTTTGGCCTGTGCAAGTTATTCCATAGTACATTTAATGCACCACATTTACCATCTGAGGCCTGTTTGGCCATTATAATATAATGTATATTGCAACTTGATCACAATATAGATTATATTACATTAAAATAGTATAAATTAAAAATACTTTCATTACTGATCTCTTTTAAGGAACACCAGGCTGGTGTTTGTAATTTGCAAGATGTTACTGTATCAATGTATTTGAATGTGAAAAGGTGTCAGCCCTGGACAGACTGGTGTGAGGCACAGACGTTTATTGGTTCATGCTAATGTATTCCTACAACAGTTTCAAGACTAAGAATTGTGTGGCCTTTCACATCTCTATAAAGCTGTATAAAACTGTCTTTAAACAATATTCACAGACTCATAGGGAAAGACTAAGCCAAGAACTTTTAACAGTCCTGGTGTTTATCAAGTTCTTAAAGAACACTGAGATTGATTAACAGAAGGAAAAATATGGTTACAGACAATGTCTCTCTTAAAAAATGTTCTCTCTTGGGAACAATGGATAGCCCGTTATCTGAGTGGGGGGTAAGCCCTTTCATCTCAGTTGGGTGTCTCACAGTGAGAGATAAGACCATTTGTGTTGGCCTGGGACAACATTATATTTTCCTGCAACAATTTTAGGTTTTGCTTAATTGTATCTCATCAATGGAGAAATACTACATTGAATTAGAAGTTTGTAATTGTAATATGACTTACTGATTCCATTCTATCCTCATTCAATCCAAAGTGATCTTTTAGAAGACTCACTCATAACAAGCAATCTTTACTAGTTTTAAAGGAACAGTATGTAGGATTGTGGCCAAAGCTGGTATTGCAATCACAACACTTGTGGCTAAAACTGGTACTGCAATCACACAGCTGGTGGCCAATACACAAAATGACAACAGAAACATCAGTTGAGGGCTGCAACTCCACTTTTTAAATGACAATATCCTGGCCAGACCACTGTTGTCAGTAATATAAGTATTTGAAATGAAAATGATTTCTTAATGTCTACTGACATATCAGGGCCATTTTCTGATTAATTTATATAAATTTCTTACATACTGTTCCTTTAAATCATCTCCCTACTTGCTTAATGTCCACCATTCAGTTACATTTCTCTATGCGTTGGGGATTTTTAAATCCAACAACGCTGCCTTCAATCATACATTTCCTTCATTCTCCAGCTTGATTACAATATTACCTTAATTCATCAAATATAGATTGTACACTGGTGTTTGCAGCATTTAAAAACCTTACTATCTGTGTGCTTCTCACATTTCCATTGTCCAAGTCCTCCTTTCACATGCAAACACATTCATTGCATTGCAGTTTAAATCATCCAACATCATTTTTCAATTGTTAAAAGTTATTTTGGCACTCTTTCCAGGTTGTGCATTTACTGTCACAACATAAACAATTGTGTAGAATTTGGTGATTTAAATTTAGATTCTAGATGTTTTCCTTGTTTGAGGATCAGAGCAAATTTTGGATGATTTAACTCCAATTTAAGACAATCTTTTGTTTTCCGTAGGTATGTTAACAAAAGATCTTAACAGAGCAAAGCAATTCATTCTTCATTTAACATCACACAGCATTTCCTAATAATGTGGTTTCATTTCATTCTTAAAGGCCCCACCGGATTTGATTTCCAGTCTAACATTAGGTATATTTACAACCTATTTCATAAATGTGGGATGTTTAAAACATTCCCTTAAACATTTTTAAAAGGCAAAGAAAAGATTGACTTACCACATCAGCTGAAGAAATAGAAGAAGTTCAAACCTTTAGCTCCATGAAAAGACTCTTATTCTCCAGGGATCGAATCAGTCGTACTTTGTACATTTTGATAAGATTTTCTCACTGGTTGAATATCACGTCCCGGGAATCACCACTTTGTAAGGGGAACAAATATGACCCCATCCATCCGTTTGGCCCAACGACGGAATCCAAACGAAGGGTTATAGCGCGTTCGGTCTTTTCCGGCGCTTATAAAGACAAATTAACGTTACGCAACTTTACACCTGACTCCAAAGATATAAAACGTATTGTAATATGAATCAAATTGATATAAATATAGAATTTGGATAAACATTTGATCATTCCATTTACTCATGTTAACATTGAACTCATTCATTTCGATTACCAATATCATATCAGCCCACATCGGCCGTTGTGCGGGTTCTGAAACATAAACTTAACCACACCAGAGGTCCTGACTTATATAGCCCACGTATATTAATCACAAATATACCCAACTTAGTTAGGGTTAAATAGTTAAACTTAACCGCACCAGAGGTCCTGACTTATATAGCCCTCGATTAATCATTACAATTACCCACAACTTAGTTAGGGTTAAATAATTAGTCTATCCGTGTAACCAGAGGAAATGGTTGAAGCAACTGCCCCATGCTGGCGTGCCCTTAATTATCATTAGAAAATATTATGCAACCCAGCCAACTATATCCAACTTAATACAGAACTCAAAACTATGATTATAGTAGAGATACTGATCAGAGGTCCTGACTTATCATCTGATAGTCCACATATAGTAAAGTAATGGCTGAACCTCTAGTTCAACGGTATAGACAATTAGCATGAATTTATACCCCGGTTTTAGATTTATGGTGACAAAGGATAATACTTACTGTAACTTAGAAGAGTCAATGATACAGAGCAAATTAGAATGAATACAAATGTAACAATTTATTAACCAGGTAGGTAGCACATAATTCAGAAGCCAATTTACATTCCAATTCAAATACAAAACAAACGAAAAACCATTGCATACCTGGTGAGGAGATGAAGATCTGGTTACAGATTCCTCAACATAAAATAAAATACATGATGCTGTGCCAGGACAGCATCATGGGGGTGCATTTCTATATATAGAAAACCCCCCCTAAATCTTCTACACATCTCCTTAAATAACCAGAGAACAAAGCATATAGGAATTTGGTACTGATTGGTTGTTGTAAAACTAAGGGCTGTCCTTAATTTGTATACAGTGGGTGATTGGCTTAAGCTTAGAATGGGAGTTGTCTATCAACCTTGAATGAAGTTTCACATATACTTTAACATTGAATTCTGTTGTTATATGAGTGAGACCATTGTAACCACTTGCAATGAGACATTTCAATAGAAAAGAGCTACCCTTGATTGTCAAACATCACATCTCCATACAAATGGTAAATCTGCAGACAGATAGATACTCTTGATTGTCAAACATCACATCTCCATACAAATGGTAGATGAGAGAATAAGAATACAAATGTATGACACCCTAAAGGTGTGTCTTGAAACCCAAATGTGTCGGAAATCCACTGTGAATCGTAGAAAGTTGCCTTCCTGGGCACTCATTTTGCCCCCATGCAGTGTCCTTTGGGGAGGTGCTATATTTATTCAGGAAATTATCTTACAGTATCGAGCCTGTATCCTCTCGTGTTCTGTCCTCACCAGGGAGGACACGGAGAGCAGACTCGCAAGTCGGCTTGCAGCCTCCGACTGAGGCTCCAAATTGAGTTTCAGTATGGAAGGCTAACAGAGCAAAAATGCGTAATGGTTTGATTTGCTCTCTCCACTGCCTTGACAGCCTTTGTTGCGGAGCATTGGCTGTCAGCCTTTCACTAGCTGTATTCTTATGAACCTACGTGTTTGGCCAGGGCCCCACATTGTGTCCCAACGGGTTCCTTTGTGAGTATTTTCCGTGGGGTTAATCCTACCAGCCCACGTTTCCCTTAGCAGAGCACTGCTTTGCTTACACAGCCACGGCTGTCATTTACCTCAACTACGGTTGACTTTCGCCCACCATTAGCCCTTAACGGGGCGGTGGCTTCCGCAGCGTCCCTATACCGCTCAGATAGGGCGCTTCCCAGTCGCTGGCACTACTGTGGGGTTAAAGGAACATCTAGTGCCCGGCCTTCTGCCTTAAAACCTAATTCTCCTATCCTTAAGTGGAACCGGAGGGCTTTATGCAGACACTGGAAGAGGTCAGCCCCTAGTGGCGTTTTAGTAGGGTTTCCCAATTCGTCGGTCACGACGTGACGTCGTAGTGACCGACTGAAAGGGAACGTCTCGGTTACGGATGTAACCCTCGTTCCCTGAAGGAGGGAACGGAGACGTCACGTCCCGTCGCCACAGGTGCTGCCACCTGCTGTTTAGGCCGGTCACCTTCCGGCTTTCTCAGCGAACAGAAGCTGATTTCCCTATTTGCACGTGCGCCTTATATACGCACCTGGCGGGGCGGCGCCAGCATTATGCAAATATCTCAATGCCAAGTTCATTGGCGTTTTAGTAGTATTCGAAGCAGATTGGTCTCTCTAAGCGAGCTCCCAATTCGTCGGTCACGACGTGACGTCTCCGTTCCCTCCTTCAGGGAACGAGGGTTACATCCGTAACCGAGACGTTTCCTGTAATTGTGACATGCCGATACAGATTTTGTCCGATTCCGATTTTATTTCTAAGAACTATAATTGATGGCAATAGGCTACAAACAAACTACAAACGCTTTCTTTAATAAAAACATTATTTATCAATAAATAGGTATTTAACATTGCACTTTCATCCATGCTGAATAAAATGACATTATCTTTAATTTGAAGAGATCTCAAATAAAGTGCTCTCAAATTTAGTTGGGCTCAGTGATGTTATTTATCAGCCGCATTAAATGGCTAAATATCAGTTGGACGGCTGTGGTTAGAAGCATAGTTCCTAGTTAGTATAACATGTAGACTTGGGTGGATCATGCTTTTAAACAAAATAAGAAAGCAACATGCAGTTCCTTCTATATCCGTAGTCTAAATATATGCAAAGTCTATTTCCCGTCTTTTAGGTTGTAATCCGAATTGAAGCGCTGTTTTTGGAAAACTGCGCGGAGCTACGAGCTTTAAGACCCTGGGGAATCCCTGAAATGAGTGACGTAGAAGGAAACTTGCAAATGAATGACGAATCTTGGATTTAAACAACAGAGAACTAAAACATGACAATAAAGCAGTCTTTAGATGCAATGTATGTTATTTACGGCAATAAAAAAAATAAAAAATAACTCTTTCGCCGCCATTGACGAGATATCTCGTCAATCAAGAGAAAACGCTTCCCCGCCAATGACGAGTATTTCCATCTTTCCGCAATACCGCTATTATCCACCAGGTCCGCAACTTTTTAAACCCGGAAGTATTCCCCCTATGGCAAGCTGCTGCATGTCCGTGTCTGTTTTAAAGATCGCTCTGAATGGGATCTCTATTAAAAGTCCATCACAAAAATGGAATTATCTCTGCTTTTTGCTCAAAATGTGGTGTTTTTGCAGAAACCTACCCATATTCAAAAGCTGATTACAAAAGAACTAATGAAGGTAGGATGAAAGATTTTTTTTTTTTTTAAAGATGATGGTCTGTTCTTTCATTTGATATATTGAATGTTTATATATTTAAAGAAGAACATTTTCTGGAATGCATTAAACTTTTGTGAAAATCATGAAAAACACTGGCGCTGGCTGGCAATTTTTTTTTAAAAATGCTGGCGGTGAAAGAGTTAAATAGATCTGAATGGATTCATTTGTTTTGACATCATCGACTTTTATTGTTGAACCAACATAGTTCAAGCGACGGATGTGCAACAAAGTACAATGTTTTCGGGAATCATGACAAGCCAGCTGGCCTCTCCAACTATGCACGGTATACTGCTGGTTCAGCAGCAAGTTATGCCGTTGCTCGGGAAAATCACCCCTGAGCCGGGTCCCGCACACAGGGCGGCGAAACAACATCGTGTTACCTGCGGATGCGGGACAGGAATCAATATAGGCTCGGGTCACGTTCCTTATGTGAAACAGATCACATTTCCCAGAAAGGAATTAAAATAATGTAGCTGTTGGATAATGGGAGCTACTTCCACTGCCAGTGTGCGTGTGGCTGTGATGTTATTTCTTGCGCAACTGGCAACATGTACAAATGTACAAATGAATGCGTGCTGTGTATGTGTGTATCTCATACCAGTTTGATTTATAATTATACGAAGAACAAGGGGAAAAAGGTTGGGCGTCTGGGCATGCACTGCTAGCGGAGGCAGCCTCGTGCTCGAGCCCAATGGTGGAGCCGCTGGCCACTGACAGGGGAAAGGGTCAGAAATGAGACGGAAAGGCTTGTGGCTATAACGCCACTGGCGGAAACATGCTTGGGCTGGATGGGAGACCTGTATCGCTGAGACATGTTACATCATGCGGTGCATGACAGGCTGCTTTGCGGCGATCTTCGGAGCGAAAAGATGAGTGAGGCTTGGCGGCGGAATCTGGATCATAACCTGAACAGGCTGAAGCCCTGCTGGTTAGGCCTGACAAAACTGCTCTTGCGAAGATGAAAGACCTTTTGGTGAGTAGAGATGTAGCTTTATGATCTTTCCTTGTTTTGTTTGTGGCTTTGCGGCGGGGTGTGGATTTTTGAGGTGGAAGAGTTGGTTGGAGAGTAATGTGAAGATTGAGGAAACGTCTCAGAGAAGATGTCGGCGTTGGTTGGTGTTTGTCTTAAGTTTAAGCATTGTCCAATTTGTGCTGAAACTATCGAGGAATGAGGGTGAGTTGATTTCCAGTATATATAGGTTTCTGCTGATGCCAATCAGGTGGACACCTGATTGCTGATTGTCGACAGCTGGTCGTAGTTGAGGTGATTAGTTTGATTATTTGAACGTGTTCCTCCCGAACTTTGTTAATAAAACATCATTTAGTATTGTCAAACAAAGCAGTGTAATATTTTCAAAGAAATACTCCAGTACATTCATATTTACAAATTGTTTTCTTAGCCCTTTATACGTAATTTAAGTAATCATTTACGTCACTAAATAAAGTAAACCATATTTATGGTTTGTCTTTCGGTTTGTTTAGGTTTGGTAAATGGGTAACTGTTATTTTAAATCAGTGGTTCCCAAATCCAGTAAACATAACAAGCAAAAAAGTAAATATAGAAAACAGTTGTTTTAAACATTGTGCAAACATTAAAACATGACATTGTCATAATGTTTGAAAATTCAAGCAACCAAGAAACATTCTAAAAAACATAAAAAATGGAAACTTTTTATGTTGGCAGAATGTTTTTGGGACTGTTGGAAACAAGGAACTTTTTTTAGAACTTTTCTCTGTTGGCTAGGCTGGAAGGAGCGTAATCATGTGTTTCATATAAGGAGACATCTAAAACAATGTCTGTTTCTCAATATGCGTTCTTCAGCGGTCTTGCGTCCTTGTGTTCTCGCTTTACGTCATAATTAACCGTCGAAGTTCAATTTCAATTCTCAAGAACGCAAGTACAGAGAACCCATGAAAATACCCGGATGTGTTCTTGACATCGAGGATGCATCGAGTGCAGACTTGCGGGCTGATATCTGGGGAGGTCAGCTGACCAACAGGAACCTCGCACACATCTCAATTCTTACAAGTGCGTTCTGTGTTTTCGCGACATTCTGAGTTCGTTCTTCCCAGGTCGCCTGGCAAGACCAGTCTTCACGAGAACGCAAGTGCGTTCTTTGCCTTCTTAGAATTGAGAAACAGCCATTCTGGGAGGGGGATTTGGGAACCACTACTTTAAATGGTTTATTTTTTACTGTATAAACATTATGTATTTATATTTAAATCAGGTTTATTTTTAGTGCTTCTAAATAAATCTGCTGTTGATATCGGTGGAAAAAATTACAAATAATTTGTTCCTTAAAGTACTTTGTTTATGTCAAACATGTACTAGTGAATATTTTCAGTAGACTTTCAAAATTGATTTGCTTGAGGAAACTTGAAACTATACAGCACAACATATGGCAATAATGAAAACGTGAAACAATAATGAAGAATTATTGCAACTGAGCGCAAGTGCCACAGCTGTTGTGATGTGCCCGCCCAATCCCCTCCATAACTGTAACAAATTTACAAATAAATATTTATAACAAAAATTCCCACCATATTTTTTATAGAAGTTTGTGTTACATGGGAATTGATTGGGTGTGGGTGTGTCTGTTCTTCCTGTATTTCACTGTGTAGAAAACATATGTTTACATCTGCAATGTTTAGACTCACTTTGTATTAAAAATGTAAATGAAATGAGATTGTCCTTCTCTGTATTTGTTGCAGTATCAGCAGCTGTTGCTTTCATGAGCTACAACACAATGGAGGACCTACTGAAACCAAACTTCTTCAACACATCAGATAACACAGTTAAAACCATGATGTCCACTGTCATCACTGCTACTCTTCCTAAAACCACAAACACAACCCTCACCAAACCAGTCAACTTCACCCTCAAACACATCAGAGTGAGTTACTCTCATTAGCTGCATTTCCATTGCCTATTTGCACAAAACTTTAGCATTATTTTCAAAATGTTAACCAAAAAAAAGTTCATGTTTCCATTAACAATTAGATGTGACTGAAACTTAGTTTTTTATCTGAAAGAAACTAGAGAGATTAATTGTTTTCAGATGCAAGATGCAAGGAGATGCATGAGTATTGATACCAAGGAAAACCCTTATAATTAGGAGTGGCAACATTATAAAGACCCACCCACTGGCCAAACGACAGTATCCAATGGCGTGGGCGAAGTTATCAGCATGTTTTGTCTTTCATCTGTGCTTTTGACAGAATTTTCTCTGTTTCTAATCTTAATCTGACTTGAATTGTAAATAATAAATAATATTGTTGATCATAGTTTAACAATAGTAACTTTAATCACGTCAGGTTATAGACAGACATGTAACTCTAGAAATGTGAATACATTACTCTACACTTAAAGTAAGGCTACTTCATTCCAATTTAGGTTTATCCTATTCAGCCTTAAGATGAGGTTTCTCCAATCCAGTTATAAGTGGAGGCTTCTAACATATCTGGAAACCAGCTTGATCTCATCTACACCTGCAACTGAATACGGACAACATTAAGGTCATTCCTCTCCATCTATCTGACCACTTCTTCATCTGTTTCAACATACACCTTCCTACATCACACACACAGGCGCTGCCTCCAGTTCATTTCAGGCGTAACTTTTGTTATCTCTTTCCTACCTCTCTGCTGAGGTGGCATCTTCTCTTCCATCTCACTTTCTGTCCTTAGATGCTGATGCTGCCACCAACACTTTATGCTCTACTCTTACATCTTGTTTAGATAATCTTTGTCCTCTGTCATCCAGACCAGCTTGTCCTACTCCCTCTTGCCCATGGTTGTCTGATATTCTCTACGAGCAAAAGATTACACTCAGGGCTGCTGAAAGGAAATGGCACAAGTCTAACAACCGTGCAGACCTGTGTCACTACCAGTCCCTTTTTTCCTCTTTCTGGTGAGTCCACAGCTCATCCGATGGTCACTGGGGTTCTTTAGGGATCAGTGCTTGGTCAACTCCCTTTTTCCATTTACACAACATTCTTAGGCACATGGATTCTCCTACCACTGCGATGCTGATGGCACACAGATCTTCTTCTCATTTCACCCTGATGATCCCACCACATCCTGCTAAGAAGACATCTTGGATGAAGAAACACCACCTCCAGCTCAACCTCTCTAAGACAGATTTGCTTATTTTTCCAGCACAACCCATGCCACGACCTATCCATTCAACTTGTAAAAACAACCATTTCTCCTTCCAAAATGGCAAGAAACCTCTGTGTAGTTTTTTATGATGAACTTTCTATTATAAAATTGCAAAGACAGCATGATCATGCCTTTTTGCTCTATAGAATTTCAGGATAATACAGCCATATTTCACAGAGCATGCAGCAAAACTTCTGATTCAGGTCCATGTAATTTACAGGTTGGACTACTCCAATGCTCTTCCTGCTCGCCTTCCTGTACAGCAGTGTTCCCTGGGCCGGAGCACTACAGAGTTTAGCTCCAACCCTAACCACCTGTGATTTTCTAGTGATCATGAAGACCTTGATTAGCTTGCTCAGGTGTGTTTGATCAAATTTGGAGCTAAACTCTGCAGTGCTCCGGCCCTCCAGGGTAAGATTTGGTGAACTCTGCTGTACGGCCTATTAAACCTGTGGTTCCCAATCCCAGTCCTCCTTCCTTGACATTGAGAAATGGCTCTAGACTGGCATCAGGGAGATGGCTGACGCAGTCTCGTCCCCGTCTCCCCTTACTTCCTTGCTCTACCAGTTTTTGATGACGCATTTATAGTGTTAAGCCCACTGGTCAGGGACGGGACTCTGCTTCTTGTAAGAGATTCAGTGCGCCAACCTAAACTCTGTATACGTTGAGGTACTTTCTGTTTAATTTAAACTGAGGTATTATCCAATTTAACTTTTACTGAGTTATTCTCTATTTCAACTTAAGTGTAAACCAGGGATATGGACTCGAGTCAGATGACTTGCGACTCGACTCGGTCTTACAACGTTAAAAGTATCCAGTTTTTTAGACGTGGTATGAACGTTAATGTTTGGTTATAAGAATGTTATTCAAAACGTTTTTAGAAAGGTTCAGTCTGTTGTTATATTAATGTTCTAATAACGTTTTTAAAAACGTTATTGAAACGTTAAATTCACCATTATATTCATGTTCTCAGAACGTTTTTCTAACGTTCGTAACAGGTTATACAAAACATTGTTTAAACGTTCTTAGACAGTAAGAGTGTCCAGTTTTTTAGACGTAGTATTAACGTTATTATTTGATTACAAGAACGTTTGTTTGCTCGAAATAGCTTGTAGGAAAAGATTGTTACCCATCTCTAGTAGCCTCTGTTTCAGTGCCTTTTAGATTGTGCCGTTTTGAGGTGGTCATTACATATTTATGAGCTGCTGCTCCTTTGATCACGCCCCACTACTAACGCCATGTGCCCGTGCGCGTGCTCAGTGGTATCGTGAGCAGCACAGACCATACTGTGTTATTCTTATATATTATTATTAACGGTTTATGTTGCCAACAGACAAATCAAGCAAAAAAGTATCACTAATAAGTACACTACAGGAGAAGAAACTCATGACACACAATGATTCCAGAGCAGTTTCAACAATACACTAATTTTCCCTGGACAATGCTAACATATTCCCATTATAAAACATTTTCAAACACATTATTTTCGCAAATGACAGAAATTTAGACCCGGCGGGGGGTGTATACTGCTTGTGGACCGCGTGCGCTAATTGCTAGAAGCTAGCGGGAGGTCCGGACTGTATCTTGGGAAAGTGATAGAGACTCGGGGGTACGTTAGCTTCGTCAGAAAAGCCGGGTCGGTAAGGCCCGGTCTCGGTTAGTTTGGCAAAACACTTTTAGTTTGGCAAAGCACTATTACTTAGTTCATTTAGAATTGTAAAAAAAGCCGTTAAATATATTTTTTTAACTTTCGAAACCACGCTGCAAACTATCTAGCCTGCAAAAAAATATCTATATGTCTAAACAATATTATTCCCATTACTATACATTTAAAATGTATAATTTACGGGATTAGCATCAATGCATAGTCTCTGTTTTGAGATACAGATGCTCTAGCATCATAAATGTAGTTTGTGACTGAAGATGACAACATGCAAAATATAACGTGACTTCTTACCTTTTGTTTTGTTATATCGATCGCGAATCGAATCAAGTCTGTTTCAGATGTGTGAATAATCCATGAAAGTCCAAAAAAATCCAATGACCATTTTTGTCCACAAATGCGTATAATCCGTGAAATATAGATACATAGTCTGTTGTTTACATCAGATTTCGCATGAACGTCTTATCGCCTACAATCTGAGGACTCTTTGCGTCGTAACACACTGTACATAAGATACTCCGGGTTCCAATAAACACGCGTTAAAACTTTGTTTTTAAAAGTAGGCGGGAGTATAATCCATAATATCCAAATAGCGCTGTTATTTCCGTGAGACATGATAACAGCATAGAGGGTATCAGTGAAGTGACTGCTTTTTGCTCTCTAGCTACCTGGTGGGTGGAGACCTGCGAGTGGGGTGGTGGGCAGGAAAATTCAAACGGAATGTGACGAAACGGCTAGTTACGTCACAACGGCGCTGAGTTTAAACTCGTGCAATCTGAGACTCAAGGCAGAGGACATTCAGAAACGTGTATCTCACTCAAAACAGCATGGATGGATTTTTTCCAAGTTTGTATATGTGTGGGAGCATCAGAGACACAAATGAACACCCCAAAACCCAGAAAAAGTGATTTTTTTCATAATATGGGCACTTTAATGTTCTAAGGATGTTTTTAAACTCTTCTTGAAACTTTCCATTTGCCATTATATTAATGTTCTAAGAACGTTTTTCTAACATTTGTAACTGGTTACAAAAACATTAGGTTTAAAAGTTCTTGGAAAAGCGTCCAGTTTTTTAGAAGTATTAATGTTATTGTTTGGTTACAAGAATGTTTTTAAAAACGTTTCTAGAATGGTTTGGTTTGTTGTTATATTAATGTTCTAAGAACGTGTTTGAAAACATTATTAAAACATTCACCATGATATTAATGTTTTAAGGACGTTTTTCTAACGTTTGTAACTGGTTATAAAAACATTAGATTAAACGTTCTTGGAACGTTAAAAGCATCCAGTTTTTTAGACGCATTATTAACGTTATTGTTTGGTTACAAGAACGTTTTTAAAAACGTTTCTAGAATGGTTCGGTTTGTGGTTATATTAATGTTCTAGGAACGACGTTTTCAATGCTAGGGTGTGTAGAACGTTCTGCTAACAATGCAATTATAACGTTTTCAATGTTACCTTTTTAAGAACGTTACATTACATACACAACAGTAACGTTTTCAATACTAAGGTGTGTAGAACGTTCCACTAACAATACAATAATAAAGTTTCTAATGCTAACGTTTTAAGAATGTTTATTAATTGCAGATAACGTTAGGGAAACGTTCTACTAATGTTATTGATAGAACGTTTTTGGATAACTTTAGGAGAACCTTTAGAGAACGTTAGCCAAAGTTACGGGAACATTCCCTGTTAGCTGGGATGGCCCTGTGACTCAGAAAGACTTTATAATCAGAACCTTAAGTCCTCAATTTAACACCTCAATTTGTCTCCTCTGACCGCTCTGTTTAATACTGACCTGTCCAGTGTAAATTCCTCTTTTTTTCAATATGGGCACTGATTAATAACTTTAAAGGAACAGTATGTAAGAAATTTATATTAATTAATCATAAAATGGCTCTGATATGTCACTAGACATTAAGAAATCATTTTCATTTCAAACACTTATATCACTCACAACAGTGGTCCGGCCAGGATATTGTCATTTAAAAAGTGGAGTTGCAGCCCTCAACTGATGTTTATGTTGTCATGTTGTGTATTGGCCACCAGTTGTGTGATTGCAGTACCGGTTTTAGCCACAAGTTTTGTGATTGCAATACCAGTTTTGACCACAATCCTACATACTGTTCCTTTAAGAACAGTGATAAATTTCTTTCTAATGATGATTGAATATTCTTTGTGAAGGAGTTTGTATCCGGAGGAAATCTTTCCTGTGTGTACTGGAACATCAGTGAGTGGATTGTAAATGGTTGCTCTCTGGTAAACACCAACAGCAGCTACACATTGTGTTCATGTCTTCATCTGTCAACATTTGCTCTTATCATGGAAACCAGCAGAATCACAACAAAGGTAAGATAACTTAAAACCAGAAAAGACAACAAAGCAGTCACACACTTTAAAAGAGAGAGAAAAAGTGACCTGAAGCAGTCTATGCAAGTAAAAAAAGAAAAAAAAACTTTCATTTTTTATGTCTCTTGTTATTTTCTCAGGATGATCCTCTGATGGAGTTGGTGAATTTGGTGGCTGTGATCATGGGTTTGGTGTTTACTGGTTTGGCTCTGTTGACTTTTGCTTTCTGTCGATGGAAACCTGGAGTGAACAATGTAGCTCGAATCAACCTCTGCATTAGTCTGCTGTCTGCTCATCTTCTGTTCTTACTCACACAACAATTCATCAATCTCATAAAACCTCACAAGGTGAGAATTATTCATGAAATACAGCATCTTTAAATGTGAGCTATAACTGACTGCAGTCTCTTTGTGTACGAATGATTTATTTAATAATCTTTCAATCTCATCAGGAGTTGTGTGCTGTGATATCAGGCGTTCTTCACTTCTTCTTTCTCTCCTGCTTTGTGTGGATGTTCATCGAAGCTGTGCTGCTCTTCATCTGTGTGAAGAACCTATCACAGATCAGCTCCAAACAGAGGGCTGTGTTTAACAGCAGATTCTTGATTGTGATTGGATATGTTATTGCTGTTGTTATAGTGGGCGTGTCTGTTGGACTGGTTCCTGAAGGCTATGGGAGTGAACAGTATGTTTGAAGATTTATATTATATGTCTGTTATATAAGCAGAGACATGTATCAAAATGACAGACAATATTAAATGTTATATTAATATTTTAAATGTTTTGTGGCATTTCCTGTAAACAGATGCTGGATTAAACGGGATAAAGGCTTTATCTGGAGTTTTCTGGGACCTGTTTGCTTCATTCTTGCAGTATGTTTAGTTTAGATTATTTTTTTTTTAAACTCTTTTAACCACTGGAAAACAAAGTGATTGTTTTTTTATTGTTTTTTCTGCAGATAAACATGATTCTCTTTATCAATATCATCATCAGTCTGAACTCAACTCTCAAAAAGCTAAACGCTGAAGTTTCACGGATAAAACAAACCAAGTACATATCATTTTTAAGAGAGAAACAAATATGGACAGTCATGAAACACATGGATATTTTTTCATTCTCTTTCTGCAGGATTATGGTTTTTAAAACTCTGGCCCAGTTTGTGATTCTTGGTTGTCATTCGATTCTGAGTTTCTTCACTGACAATAAGATGATAGAGATTCTCTTCCTGATCCTGAACTCACAGCAAGGAACCTTCATATTTCTGGTCTACTGTGTCCTCAGTGATGAGGTGAATCATCTTTTACTCCATCACAGACTCATTCTTTCATCATATTAGATACACAATTATTTTAATGCTACCTGAGCTAAAACCCCACCCTCATGTGACCTTAAATACATTAGAGAGAAGCAGGGAAGTCAAAGCTTTAGATTTCTGCATGACAGAGAGTGAAAAAACAATTCCTGTATTCTTTGTTTAATTTCAACCTTTTGTGCTGTGTTGTAACCTCCTTCTTCTCATCTTATCTCTTGTTTAGGTTAGACAGCAGTATGTGAAGTGGATGAGAGCTCTCCTCTCTTCACTTAAATCCAGAACCATCAAAAGTGCCCCACAAAAAAACACTGGAAACTAGACTGAATGAATGACTTTATTCATTTAAAGCTGCAATATTTAACATTTGCCTCTCTATCATCATCTCTGATTAAAACATAAATTAGAATGAAGTTGTGAAACTGATAAAAACACTGTCTTGAAGTTTATCTACTTACTCAGTAACTGATTTTATATAATTTTAATCAAAACGCTGTTGGATGGCATCTTTCAATAAAACATGTCACATATTTTCTTTTGAATAAAAATTTTATGTAAGTGATATTTTACAGCTGTCAGTAGTTTTATAAATTTTTTTTCTGGGTGGGTGTTGTCATGAACTTTTATGTTTCTTTTTAAATTGTCTCTATTATCCTACTTAAATATTTAGTCTGAGGTACAACACAGTTTTAGGGAATTTAGAATTACGAGCTGTGGTGGTATTGATGTACAATAGATTAAATAAAATGTTCAGCCATTGTTACACATTTCTAAAATAAATATATCTTGCATATTCATTTTATTCTCTATTTTATATGTAATGATGTATTTGTCTTATTTTGATGATTAACCATTAAATTATTTGAAGATTATATTGCTGTCTTGCATTTGTGTGTTCTGCACTTTTTGTTATGCCTTTTATTTTATAACATGTTAACTTCCTGTGACATCCGAGGTCTTTGTAGTTTTGCATGTTGCCCCGTCCTAACTGTGTCTTGGATTATTGTGTATGTTTGAGTATTACTTTTGTACTTACTAATCACTATCATATCTGCACCTGCCTTTATATCATAACAAAAACACTACAAAAATCTCACATCACAAAAACAGCATTCTTCTACCTTAAAACAGAGCCAAGCTGTGAAACACACTGTCTG
This sequence comes from Misgurnus anguillicaudatus, assembly GCF_027580225.2. Classification (NCBI taxonomy): domain Eukaryota; kingdom Metazoa; phylum Chordata; class Actinopteri; order Cypriniformes; family Cobitidae; genus Misgurnus; species Misgurnus anguillicaudatus. The sequence goes on along the minus strand of NC_073348.2, from coordinate 11,229,819 downwards.
TCATGCAGAGAAAAAGTAAAAATAAAATACTTTGGATAAAGCTATTTTGAAGTTTGTTGAAAAGCATATATTTGCATTGTTACAGTTATATAGGCAGGTATGCAGTACAGCAAAGACAAAAAAATTCAAACCACTTCATTTACATTGCAAATATCAAATTTTGCGTGGTCCTTCTTTGTTTCTGTGACACAGAACCAGCCGCTTCACAACAGGAGAATGCGTAGTTTCAGGTCATTTTCCATTACAAAGCCTTTATACAATATCTAAGGCTTCCTCTCAAGCCCCCGCATTTTAATTACTTAAAATAATTGTCACAGAATTAAATTTAAGTATGCTTATGTGTATGAGTGTGCATTTTAATTTAAGGAGGAAAGAGAAGTAATGAGGTTAAACATTTCCTCATAGGCTGATGAACAGATAACTTTACTGTTAACATTAAACTTAGCCCAGTCTTGGCATTCTCTTCCAACTCAAAGCAGTGAAATCATTGAATACATAAAACTTTTAAATTAAATTAACTTTTTTCACAGGTTTGAGTACAGTTAATTAGTTTAAATATAAGTATATTGGACTGTTCGGGTTTACAGTGACTTATATTATCCCTGTTACAGCTAAGGACCAATTTTTGTGCTGCATGCTTTGTTAGGAACATTTTGATCTTCTAGTGCAAAGCTGCATTAACGTTGTTTTTATAGCTTGCAGTTTTTAGGTTGTATCTTCATGTGTTTTTCACTGCTGTTTATTTGCTTTTGGATTAAAGGTTGAATACAACTTTTAGCAAACCCTTCTCAAGCAATAAAGAGGTAAAGTTAAACTCAAAAGGATCAGGGCTCTTTTTAAACAAAACATCTTTATCTTGTCTCTACTGTATATACCAGACCTTCACAAACCCCAATTCTGGAGAAATTACCTATGTACTGGTCAGTTAAAATGCTTTCCTTTTTAAAAGTAAGTTTGTTTCCTTGTCATGATTTGCATTTAAGATTATCATGCTGATATGAAACAGTTATATTTGGGTAATGTTTAAATATACCAAGGTTCTTCTGAGAATCATTTGCATAATTCACTATTAATGTTTAATTTTCACCCTTCATATGTATTTTAAGGGCAATGAGTAGATATACCTTTTTCTTAAATCCATTGCTGATGTGTGTCACTATTGCTGATTGATTTTTGCTTATTATTATTGATGCCAAACTCAAATTGCAACACAAAAACTTTAGTTAATTTATATATATTCAATATATTTATAAAAAAATACAGTAGCCTAAAATTATTCAATAAGAAAACAAGTAATTATTTTTTAAATGCATGTAAAATAATCATTTAATGTTTGTTTGTATTTGAATTTAGATCTTATAAAGGCTCTGGGGTGCGTTCTCCGATAACGTTGTCTCTTAGCGCGCTACGAAGACTCTTAAGTTAAACCTTAACTACAGGTATATCTTTCCTACGTGTGTTCTCCGAACTATACCTTAGGATGTTGCTTAAGGTAAACCTTCTTAAGTTCGACCTTAGCGGGTGCTGTCCATGGTGGAGGTGCTGAATGATATCGATTGCTCGACAATCAATTATTCACTTCATGTAATAGGTTTCGCTGCGTTATGAGATAGCGGTGTTCTTTATTAAATAAACATTTTAGAAATAGTTCAAGTTTAATTTATTAGGAATATCTGGTAAAAAATATTTCAAATTGCAAACAACTAAATTCAACCTTCTATATTTTATATCAAACCCGTGCAAAACCCGCAACTTTATTTCCAAACGTATCATGTTTAAACTGCTCCAATTCATCCGCTATGCCTTGAAAGGATCATTTATATTAGGGGTTCCCAATAAGTGCGTTGCACAGGGGAATAAAGTGGGTTGTGCAAGTACTTGGCTGTGCATTACACTTAAAGTATATAAAAACAAACTGCTGTTGTTCATTAGTTAACGCGTTTATTGTGCTTGGACACTGTATGCACAAGCAGCGCGTTAACAATGCAGATAAAGCTTAATGGACGCATTTCTGGAGCCTGTCTGTCTAAATATAACATATAAAATATTATATAATAGCCTATAAATATATAGTATGATTGCTTTAGATTTTAGCTTTGATTAGTTTTAATGTGGAAATTTTGTTGACCTTAGACTATACAAGCAGTAATCAAGTGCACAGTTTATTTTGAATATTTATAAAGAATATGGCATGCAGTTGCCTCAAAGTTATAAAACATTAAAAAACTTTGATGCAAAGTCGAATTAACATTAATAATCATAATTATTTTTTGTAATTTTACCCGATTTATTTATGCAGCTAAAATACTAGCCGTTAGACTAAGATTTAACGGATATGAAATGCACAAATGAAATAGTAGGATTCGCTGTATAGCTGCCAGTTTCACCAACTCCATCACCCAAAATATATTTTTTAAATAGTTTCTTAATCATGTAGCATTTAATAGTTCGCAGTTGATTTCCCTTTGGAAAACATAATTAAAAATCTAACAACCATCAATGTAATGTAAATGTAAATGTTTTATTCTTTAAATATAAAAATATTTGCCTAATTAAACACGGAGTGTATTGCATTTTTTTTTTTACAAATATTTAGTTATATAGACTACAATGTAAGCTTTTATGAAAGTGATGGCCCCTAGTGGAGATCATGTGGGATAAGGTATAGCTAAGAGTGCTCCAGACCAACCTTCCGAACGAACGACTTACAGAAGTGATACGTAACTAAGAACGTTTCGGAAAACACGTATTAGCGATAAGGTACAGCTTAAGGTACAACTTAAGAACGACGTAGCGTTAAGGTAGTTTCGGAGAACGCAGCCCTGTTGACTATCATTTCTGTTATGCCACGTAAGTGTAAATTATATGTCTTTTAATGTTGATTGTACTGTAGTCTAAAAAAAATTTTGTTATACATATATAAGAGAAACGAATGAAGGGGATATTATCTTAAAGGCGATTCAGCAATAAAATAATTGTTAGAGATTTTGTCCCTACACTAGAAAACACTAGAGGTTTTTTGAAAAAAAAATCTTATCTTTATCTTTTGCATTTAGGGTGCATATTATGACAAAATTGGAAAAAATCTAAATAAACATTAAATAAACAATTACATCAAAATGATGGTATGTAAAACTCCATCTCAGATGCACACTCCTCCTCTTTGTATGCTCTCTATTGTACAATAAATTTTTCTTCAGACAGTTATGGCTCTTAGTGGCAAACATCATTTTAGAAGAAAAACATTGCCTTAAATGTTTTGAGAAAACAATCTTTTCATTGAACAGATGATCTCTCTGCTGACCCTTGCTACAACTACACTGTTCTGAACGATGCTACTAGAGCCACCAACTATTCTAACCACTCCTACTGTGACGGCAATGTCAATGTTAACTGGGTCGGCTGGTATCGGCTTTACCTTTATGGCCAAAACGTTCGTATGCCAGAAACATGTTTTGAAAAGAATATGTGTGGTACAACTGTCCCACTATGGCTAAGTGGTGGACACCCCAACCTTGAGGATGGAGTGGTCACCAGAGATGTTTGTGGTCACTATGACAATTACTACTGTTTTTTAGGAACGTTGGGAACTTTTTAGGGAACTTTTTTCTGTTAGCTGGGTTTAACATTTGCTTTACACCACAACAGTAACAAAAAACTCGCGTTTCACAATGTAGGCACTACTTTTATTGTAGTAATATTGGAGCAAAGTTTGTTTTTCTGTCAAAAAAAGAGGTTAATTATGTTACAACTCAATGTGTAAATGGTAGAGCAACAACATGATTATGACGTGTCTTGGGGTAAAACTCCCAACCAATCAAAATGCAGTGGGAAAAAAATACAGCTCCATGCCTGAATCTGGATCCAGCTCCGCCCCTAGATTTGGACCCAACCCCACCCTGTGGATCTGAATTCAACCTTGCCCCCTGGTTGTCGTGTTCTGCAGTGAGGCGTTACTGCAAGCAACTGGCTTGGTAAAACTGACACTGATTTTATGTAATACCACGGGCCTGTTGAATACTGTATTCTGATTGGCTGAGAAATGTTCCATGGGTGTTGATTATTTTTCTGTAAACCACACGCCTAACCTGTCAAAAGTCTTAAAAATAGGCACCAGAGGAATGTTTGTGGTAACCGTGGCAAATAATTGACTCCGGTCCTTTGAATTATTTGAAAATATTGCACACCCGCTGTGTAATGGCACAACGCAAATGACCACCTTGGGTGTGCATTATTTTCTTATAATTCAACGGCCCATCGTCAATTATTCTTTACTTAATTTATTTTGCAGATTAAAATCAGCTTTAAAGGAAAACACCACTGTTTTTCAATATTTTACTATGTTCTTCCCTCAACTTAGGCAAATTAATACATACTTCTCTTTTCTCAATGCTTCCCCTTAATCATTGTACAACACGTTGTGAATATTAGCATTTAGCCTAGCACTATTCAATCATTAGGATCCAAACAGGGATGAATTTGGAACCACCAAACACTTCCATGTTTCCCTATTTAAAGTCTGTTACATGAGTAGTTTGATGAGTATGATGGCACAAAAGAAATGTGGCGATTTTCTAAACGGATAAAAAATGAGAACTATATTGTGTGGCGGAAGAGCACTTAGTTTTTAGCACTTTGACCTCGATGCGCATGCGCAGTATCAAGTATAAGTGAGCGGGGGAGTTCTCAGGAGTGATGATGTTACTGCTTCCGAGGACAAAGTGCTGCAAACTAAGTGCTCTTCATACAATATAGTTCTCATTTTCAGAACATTTCCAGACTCACACCTGTTATTAAATGAGGTTGTCACTAAATGTTGCTTTATAAACACAACCACTGTAAGTACTCTGTACACTATGCTTGCTGTCATATGCAGTATGCGTGTATTTTCACCAATATGCAAGTTCATTTGATGATGAAGGTTTTAGATGACCCTAGACTACTTTATAATGACTGCTGAAATGAATTGTGGCCGATGTGACAGACAACTGTTCTGTTTTGTTTCAATCCACATCTCTCTATATTATTCCACCAAGATGCCTAATGAAACCACTAGAACCCCTCCCGTCAGGTCAAACAAATCTGTCGTATTTCTTAATAGGCATTTCTGCTTGCGATGGTAAGAACAAAGATGGGCAAACTGAAACAAAAGTCGCTGTGTATTTACCTCCATCACTGCTGGTCTTCACAAATCATGCACAAAAAGCTTCTTATTCGTTCGTGAGTTTAATGGCCAAGCTGGTGCTTCTTTGGCAGTTGCGCTGCAACTGTGGTTACATGTGGATACTAGCAGTCTGCATGTGTGTTTGCATTTTGACAAAAATGTTCATGATCATCTCCTCATGATCCTGTCCACATCTGGTAAAATTGCTCACATCCTCATTTGAACAGATCATGCTATTCTACCCCTGTAGTATAATGGCCTAAGTCAAGAGCATGACTTAGGCTGTTTTAATTTTACAAGCTTTTCTAAATGGCAGGTGCATTAAGAAGAACATAAATCTACTCAACCTCTGAAGTTTTTTTTTTACTCAACCTCTGAAGTTAGTTCCATTTATTTGTGTTCTCTGAGAAACCTGATAAAATGACTTAGGCAATTATTTTAGGTGACAATATAAAAACCGGCGTGTAGCCTATGCTGTCACGGCTACGCCATAGGCCTCATTGTGCGTAGGTCCTACACCAATCACAATGCTTGCGGTCCACGTAGAACAGACGTGTTGTTAAAATTTTGGCAAGGTGTGTTAGGCTACACAGAGCTACGGACAGCTTATGCATAGCCTATGGCAGCGTTTCTCAAAGTGTGGGAAACAAAACATTTAAATAAGCCTAACTTTAAACAACATCAGACTGTGAAGAAAATGGCACGCAGATTCATACCCTACAGTAATGAATTAAGATCAGAATGTTAATTGAAGCAGATCAAAAACTTTAATGTGGAGAGACAGAATAGGCGGTAGCGGGTATAAAAGTTGACAAGGGATAAGTTGGTGACAAAGAATGAAAACTAGAGATTTGGCACATGCAGAGAAAATCAAGACAGACAGTGGACCTAATCAACCAAAAACCCAACCGAAAAGAAAGTATGATGACTTTTGTCAGAGACAAAATGCAAACCCGGTTGCAATATCATTATTTACTTTTGAACAAAGTCTTATTACATACTATTATGTTTTAAAATATGATGTGATTAAACAACAGTTAAACTTAGAGCCTAGTTGATTACCATTTTGATGGGGCGACAAGTGGGGTTCGCAAGTTGCAACCCTTCCCTACCGCCATAGTGGGGAATGGCAAAAAAAAGTTTGAGAAACACTGGCTTACAATGTAGCTACGGCATAGAACTTATGCAGGACTATAAATCACACTCATCAATGCCGGCAAAAGAGTGATAGGCTTTGCTGCTGCTTCAGAAGAGTTCACTTAACCATAACTACTGAATGGTTCATAGTTCATAGGTCTTGCAAAAAAGTAAGTTAGCTGCTGATTTTGTTGTTTGAGCAACCTGCTAAGGTTTCATGTGCCTGTTGATTAGATATAATTGTTGAGCGCTCTTGCTCACGTTCTTTATGTGCATTATTTACATGCTACAGCAGTTACACTCCTTTAAGATAATGTTATTAATAGTCAGAAATAATCAGTTTTCACCATTTTTGTGCTATCTATCATCGTTTGCCAGATGTTCTACAACATCTGCTTTAGTTTGTGTTTATTAACCCTCTAGTTTCACTTCATCACGCAGCTATTCCCGTTAGAGGATAAAAACATTTGATTCATTAATAATCTAGTATGTGTTCATTTTTGTCATAGTTTCTTCAAAATTAAGTTTTATTTGAGTGTTTTAAAAATATTTTATTTATTTTATTAAAATATTTTTAATTTTCATCATGACGCGTACGCCCCACCCCTTTGATTGCCACCCCCTTGGCCCCGTATTTGATTCAGATTAAATGACTGAGCTTTTCCCCATAACATAAAAACTATAACCATAAAAAAGCACATTAGCGGCTTACAAAGACCATTACATTTAAAGGAACAGTATGTAAGAAATGAATATCAATTAATCATAAAATGGCCCTGATATGTAACTAGACATTAAGAAAATATTTTCATTTCAAATACTTATATCACTGACAACAGTGGTCTGGCCAGGATATTGTCATTTAAAAAGTGGAGTTGCAGCCCTCAACTGATGTTTATGTTGTCATGTTGTGTATGTTGTCATGTTGTGTATTGGCCACCAGTTTTGTAATTGCAGTACCAGTTTTAGCCACAAGTTTTGTGATTGCAATATCAGTTTTGGCCACAGACCTACAAACTGTTCCTTTAAATTCCTTGATGTTTGTGAGATGATATTTGACCCATTTAATTTGCCTTTTTAATTAAATATTGTATAAAGACAAGTGAGACATAGCTTGACTTCCCATTTACATCATGTTAAAATTATCGTATCACTATGGGGCGGTTTCCCGGACAGGAATAAGACTAGTCCTAGACTAAAATAAATGTAAGAGCTGTTCAAACTGAAAACAACTTGCACTGACTTAAAATACATCAGTACCCTTTGTTTCGCCTCAAAATGCACACAGGTAATGTTTTTAGTAAGGTATGTTTGTTAAAACTAGCTATATTTCTTAATAAAACTAAGGCCTAGTCCTGGCTTAAGATAATCCCTGTCTGGGAAACCGCCCCTACAAGAATACATGCTAAATTACGCCGTTACATAGTGTGATAAGTGTGATGTCACTATGACAATTTGACAGTAGTTTAACAGATTCATAGCAAATCCTGTCACATTAAAATTATGATATTAGCAAAAATCCTAAAACAATCCAACACAAAGTTAATTCTGCTTAACAGATCAAAAGGAAAAACAATATTCAAATGAAAATCTTACTAGCACATTACAGTTGATATCACTAAACAAAGGTGCTTTTGAAATACTAACGATAGCTGGCTAAATATATCTTCGAAATAAATAATAATCGGGTAGTACAACCTGATAGGATAGGTAGCAAACATTCCAGAAATTAAACAAAGAACATACAAAATCTAACATGTAGTCAAAACTACACACAAATTTTAGAGATTTAAGAGAAGTTCTATAAAGCATGAAACAACATTCAAAAGCAAAACATTTGCAAACTACTAACAAAAGGTCCTAAAAAATGAATACAAAATAAGATGCAAACATTAATACTGATAAAAAAACAAGTGTATAAGAGGACACATATTAAACACTGCAGTCAAATAAAGGAAAATCCTATAAACAAAAACTGTATATGATTGTCTGCTGTTTAAAAATGACATTATTAATCAAGTTTCCCCCAGGACAAAAAAGACTTTGGTTTTTATAACTACAGTACTATGCACCATGGACAGGAGTGGGTAGTATGAACGCAATGTACAAATGCGAAAAAGCAAACTAATACAAAATAAATACATAAATAAAAATCACATTTATCGTATTTTTCACACAATTGTATATTATTCAGTGTACAAACCTTGATTTAAAGTGTCTACTGTAGAATGTTTATTAAAGATTAATGTTTATTAACCTGTTAGAGCGAACCAGGCCTATGAGCGGTCCCGATGTGTTTTTGTTTACAAAAGGTTCAGTTTACAATGTATTATATTGATGAAGAAGATGATATAATATTACTGTAGCTCTGATAAGTCTGACATGTAATATTCAGACTTATTTAACAGTCAGTGTTTTAGGTAAATAAAAATCCTTACCTGACAGTTAACTCAACTACCTTGACAAATGTGCTAGTCGCTAGTAAGGATAATCCACATAGCTAATGTTAGCAGAATAATTATTAGAAAGTGAAGAAAATGAGGAAAATAGTTTTGAATTGTATAATCAAATGCAGAGTTATATGTTTGTGGTATGGCCATTAACACACAAACAATTCCAAAGGTATAAGTTTCACACGCACGCACGCACGCACACACACACACACACACACACACACACACACACACACACACACACACAAACACACACACGCACACACACACGCCATTTAATCACAACTTATTGCTAATCTTGAAAAACCTCACCTTGACAATGAATCTATTTCCTCACATACACTTTTTATAACTCATTTTTTTGTTAAGAGGTTAAATAAATATTGCCCACCCTCATGTTGTTTCAAACCTGTGTGATACTATTTCTTGATGGTAAACCCAAAATGAGAATTTTGTGAAAGAGTTTTGAAAATCCTCTTTTATACAATAACAGTTCATAGTGAATAAAATAGAGAATGGAAAAGAACAAAAGATTTATGATAAAATTTGAATTTTCGGGTGAACTATCCCTTTAATTTCATGGGGTTTTTAAGGGATCGTTTGGCCAAAAATGATATTAAACCCATGATTTACTCAACCCGAAGCGCTCCGAGATGCACACGTCCATCATTTTTCAGACAAACACACTTTCAGTCATTTAAGAAAATGTCTTAGATCTTTCAGCTGCCAAACTGCAAAGTCCGCAATCCGTGCCGTGTTGTTGTAGAAATATTCACATCTAAATATTTATAAACGAAAACAACTAGCCTCCGGTAGTGCCGCCATGTTAGACTCCTCTGTATTCAGGAGAGAGTATTAGCGTAGTGTACGCACTTGTCTTAGTGACGTATGACAAATGTGGAGGGCGGGGGCACAGAGCAGCAGCAGAGAAACCTCCGTAAGCTGCGTTCGCTCTCATCTTGAAAGCGGATGCTAAGATGGCAGCATTACCGGAAGCTAGTTATTTTCGTTTATAAAGTTCCAAATGTGGACATCACCACAACAAAACGGCGCAGATGATGGCCTTTGTTTATCATCGTGGAGCCGTTTAGATTTATTTAGTGATGCACATTTTTTGGACTTGAAGGACGTGGACCCGCAACTCCACATCTGATTAACTGAAAGATCCAAAACATTTTCCAAAACATCTTTAAAAAGTGTTTGTCTGAAAAATGGACACATGCATCTCGGACAGCCCCGGGGTGAGCAAATCATGGGTCCAATATCATTCATGGGTGAACTATCCTTTTAAGTTATTGGGGTGGTTTCCTGAACAGGGCTTAACATAGTCCCAGACTTAAAAGCATGTTTGAGCCGTCTTAATTTTAAAACTTCTTGCACTGACATATTTGAACATATATCAGTGCCATTGTTTTGTCTCAAAATGCACACAAGTATTGTTTTTTTTGTAAGGTGTGTTTGTAAAAGTCCTTACTAATGCCTAGTCCTGCATTAATCTAAACCCTGTCTGGGAAACCGGCACATTATTTACTTGAGGTCTTCTGTCCCATAGCAGCTTTACAATCTCCATGCCTTCTGTTAGTACTTGCGTGCCAGGTTAAATTACAACACAAGAACCAATAATAGCATAAAGCCTGGCACGATGATGGAAGGGGACCATTGGTTACCAGTGAAAGCTACTGTGTGGCTTCAGAGGACCTTGTAAAACATGTATGGGGCCTTTTCTTTTAATAACTTAATAGACACAGTCACAATGAACTCACTGTATAAAAATAAAAAAAACCTTTAAAACACCATAAAGATTTATAGAGACATGAGGGTGAGTGAAAAATAAATATTTTGGTGAATTATTATTTCACTCATACTACATGGTTTAAATGTCACTAGGCATAATAGTGCTTCATTGAATCCTCAGCTTAACAAACAAAATGATTGATCTTCAGAAACTGCCTATAATCAATGCAGGACAAAAAATTAAGGCCCTAAATTGCAGCTGAATCCAGCTGTGGGTTTTAATAGGGGTATCCAAAAATTTACGTCTTGTTGCGAGTGAACATGCGCTCGCCCCTCAAAGTGAGATGCTGAAGCTGGTACTGTAGCACCTCTGTATCCGCTGGCTCCCTGAGACTCATCTTGTCCAGGTTGAGGTAGTCCAGGGACTTTGAACACATCCGCTTGCCCTTCAAAAGGCAGACGGGAAGGGGACCATGTAAGGCCTTGCTGGGCTCCCCGGCAATCAAGGATTTCAAGCAGCTCTCGCCCGAACTAGGCATACGTCGTCTCCTGCGTCCATTGATGGCTGGAATATCGTACGGTTGATAGTAGCGGCTTTTGGCTTTGTATATCCGAGAGGTTCTGTGGAGACCTAAATCCACAGGCTTCTTCACAGGGCTGGGCAACGCCTCTGTATTACTGGTGTCTGGACTAGACCACTTATGGGCTAATTTAAGAAGCTCCTCGCCTGTAGTAAAACCTACTAGATAGTTTGAGTTGATGTGAAGGATTTGGTATCCTGAGACAGTGTTTTTAATGGGGGAGCAGGGAGTGCTGGAGCAACGGGGTTTGTCGGCCTCGGGTTTCAGGGTGGTTTTGACCTCAGCGGCAGGTAGAACAGATATGGGTGTCCTGGACACTCCACTGACATCCATCTCCATCTTTATTGACATGACCTGGCTGAAACAGAGAGGATGAGAGAAAAATAAGTTTATATATTGTAATGCCTTTACATATTTTTTATGATTTTCCTTGTGAAACCTAAGAGATTTGTACTGAAATATGAAATTCATAAACACCCAGAACTGATAGATGAGAAGCAGATGATTTGTTTTTCAAGTGGACCAATGTGACATCAAGTCTTCGGGGTTCCTACACATTTTTCATTTCAAAATTCAATACTTTTCCAGACCTAAGCAGTGGTTTTAAAAATCTATCTGTTCACATATACTAATAGTTTGCCAAATAATCAGTGAATTGTTATAGCTATACCTCATACCAATTAATAAACACAAAACCAAGACATGATCAATGCACATTTTAATGGAATTTAATTAAGATGTAATTCTATTGGAGGATGGCAGATGGGAACCAATATACATCGTATTTAGTCTGGGTTTCCCCATGCTGCCTTGTGCGCAAATTTAGTCACGCTGCAAGTCTAGCATGGAAACTATGGACCTTTTTTGCCCCTGAAATAGGGAACCAATCACAGAACGGAGAGGGGGCAGCAAGACGATGACAACGTCTATGCGACACACCGAAGCAGTTTTGTTTATCCAACACGGGAGCAGACGCAAGGTTACTTTTCAATGCAGCCTTAGACAGTGTTCTAAGTAGATTTAAATGCAAATTTATTAAAAGAAGAGCAACTTTTGGCGTCAAACTATTTTACATTCAAGAAGGATGTTTGGATATGGAAAGACATGATAGCCATGGAGTTTTATAGGACCAACCTGCTAGGCATTGTCGTCGACGAAGTACAATTAACTTATAAATGGTAAGTGGTATTTATTAATATCATTAATATAATATATTTATTAATATTAATATTTATTAATTTAGTCACAGTGCCACTAAATTGTGTTGCTTTTCAATATCAATATACAGCTACCGGTTTAGTTGCATAGCTTTCAGCCATATGCACATGTACTGATAAAAGTTGTTCACGTTTGAATTGATGTCGCTATACACACGTCATCTGGTATAATTGAAACGATTGGCTATGAGCTACGTACAGACACATTTGATAGACATTCGTTGCGCCCAATAAACGGCTCTGGGCATTCTTAAACTACGCCTCAAATATGAGAAAATAGGCTATGAGACTGGTCTGGTGTTTGCCAGGCTAGCACGATCCCTTAATCATTTGCATGTTTGATTTAGTGACGCTGAGGCGCTGTAATGTTTGCAAGCTATTTTGACGCTACTGAGACTTAAAGCCATCCTTTATATTCAGGATTGTCAAGCCAGCCATCATAAAACTTAAATTTACCCATTGTGGTCGATCGTTCAGTTCACACTTCAATGCAAAATTTGACAATGTTCAATGTGTTTAGTCGAACAGTTGGGGGCACCTGACTGTCATGTTTACTGCTGTCTAACTGCGTTAAATCCAATCAAATAGTCCTGCAGCAAATTTGGTCTAGCACTGATCTTATGGCAGCTCCAAACAATATAAAATAAGATTTATAATTAGACATCCTTGATTTTATATTTTAGGAAACACAATAGGCTGGAAATTAATATTTTTCTCCAGACTCAATTTTCTTTTTTCCATATTAAAAGAGAGCACAGAGATGGAAGCAAATAAGCAATGATATGCCAACGTCAAGCCCATTGCACTGAACAAGCAATTATAGCTTGAACGGGCAAACAGTCCTTATTATATAAGCTGACTCAAGATATATAAAAATGCAAGGCTGTAATCTAAAGTCACCCATTGTGCACAGTGCAGCAATTATACTTCTAAATTTGAAATAATGAGTGGATTAATACCTTTTAATCGGCAAAAGAGGAATAGAAAGAGAAAGAGAAGAAGTAAAAGTGCAATCTAATAAGTGAAGAAACCTACATAAACAATTATAATTTAGGGATAATGTACAGTCAGACGGTTGTTGTGTTCAGGACCCTGACACGAAGCAGAAGATAATAATGTACACACTATCATAGATGTCCACTATCCCACTTATCACAAGGCTACTTGCCACATGAGCAAATTTTATCAGCTTATTTGTAAGAAATGCAAACCTTTCACAAAAAAAGCATTACCTAGCAGTTAATTCGCAAAAGAAGGGATTTATAGTTCATATATATGGTTAAGTAAGAGCTGAGTAATAATGGATTACCATCTTTCGTCCTGTTTATCCTCCTGCGCATGATATTCAATAGCTTTCGCTTTACATACATAAAGACGCTTCAAGAAACATTTTCCATCGTCACGTTATGAGTAATAACATCATGTACATTTGGACAAGGCTAATATATTTTTCTATAGCGTCATTGGCAGGGCAGCAAGAGTGTTTTTTTTTGACCCTCTCACCAGAGGTGGTGTGAATGTACAGTAAGAAATGCAAACCTTTCACAAGGAAAACCCATTACCTAGCAGCTTGTCAATTTACAGTTAAACAAGTTTAGAGGTCACACATGCAAGTTGGTTTAATCATTGTAAGTAAAATAGCATGTATGTTGTTAAATATGAACATATTATATTTATTTGCGAGTATTAAATTGCATGTCTCAAGATGACCTACAGTACCAGCTGGGTTATTAGTTTCAGGTGATTGTTATCGGGAGATAACAAACTTTGGTATGTTGCCACTGGCCAGTCAGAATCAAGTATTCCATGTAATATTATTAATAAATGTCTTAAAAACTAACCAAACACAAAAAAACTTGTTCTATATCGATGTTTAATCTTCCATCTTGCTCCTGTACAGCTCAGTGTTACAGTATTGCAACTACAGCTCAAAAGGTCATGGGTTCGAACCCATTGCTTTTCATTATATTTTAAACACTTATAGAGGTGATAGATTAAATATGAGACAGAATTTTCATGTATAAGTAAACAACTCCTATAAGACAAGCTAGTATATTGTTTACACATAACATATTATTAGTTAATCAATAAAGTATTTTAGTTTTAAAAACCTCTTGTGTAAAAAATGGACTGCTGCTTCATTCTGTAGTATTATATCACCAGTGCCCGATGGCCAACTAGAATCTACGGGCTGATTAACAGTTTTAATGTTTAGTGTACATACATGATCAAATATTCCCTTACGAAAATTAACCATGGTTTTATTGTGGCAAAAGTGTAGTAACCATGGTTTTTTGGTGTATTGATTACTATGAGCATGGTTTTACGACACTAACCATGGTTTAACTATGGTTGTCAAAACCATGGTTATTTTGTGGTTACCATGGTTTTACTACAGTAACCATGGGTTTTTTGGTTTTAACTGTAGTAAAACCATGATTAATTTTCATAAGGGTTATGTGTCATGAAACCATACCCACATGAGGGCCCGTTTAAAAAAAAGAAAATATTTTGTGTATATTAATAATGCACTGCACGAGGTTTATTCGCAAAAGAACAGATTCATGGGCATAATAATAATATTTAACATATAGCCTATGGTTAAGTAAGAGCGGAGCAATAATGGATTAGCATCGTTTGTCCTGTTTATCCTCCTGCGCAATGATGGTCAATGACTCTTTACACGAGTAAAGACGCTTCAATAAACATTTGTATCGTCACGTACTGCGTAATAACATTATGTACATTTGGACAAATAAACACCCTTCTGTACAATATCTTTCTACAGTATGGGGCTGTGTCAGATCCACTGCCACCATTTCGCGGATTACAACACCACTGAAATAAAACGTCGCAAACGCGCCGTTGTGACACACACACACGCACACTATAATGATTATGCGGATTTGTAGAGTGATATGAGAATGAATAAAATGATGAAAAGCATATAAGGTCAAACCTGATTATCAAAAGCGCGCACCTGAGCTCGACTGAATCACAGCACTGATTCCTGTCAGCTCCCAGCGTCAGTGACGACATCAGTCATGTGACACGAGATGCTCGAGCTACGAGTCACATGATTTTGTATGTCACGGTATTTTTATTCTGCATTAACATACAATTACAATAAATCAAAAACAATGTAAATTAGCATAACAGTCTCAACAAACAGAAAATTTTTAAGAAAGGAGTAACTAAAAGACAGATAAAAAATAAGAAAAAAAATTAGAGATCAGGGTCTTCTAAAAGTCTAAAGTTCTTTAACAGGTTAAATAATCTAATATCACTTTTCAATTTTGCCTTATTTATAGACTTACAGTAAATCCAAAATTCTTTGGATTCTTTTTCAAATAGGCTATTTACATTTATGAATGTAAAATTTTCCCATTATAAATAAATTGTTCAATACAAATTGAATTTGTTTATCTCTCGTTAGTGTACGTTTTTTGAGAATTGAGATATGGGAACAATTGTATCTTTGTGTCTTTAAACCACTCATACATACCACACCAAAAAACACTACTATGTGAACAAACATAAAACAAATGTAGCCTACTGTTGTTTCAATCTCAGAATCACAGAAAGTAAAATTATTCTGATCAATATTAAATCTATATCTCAGCAATTTTAATTAAGGGTAAATATCATTAAAGATTTTAAAGCGCACGTCCTTGATTTGGACTGTATGTTTTGATATGTTCCTAATGTACTCCATTAGGAATGGATTAAACTTTTTGTCAAGTTTCTGTAATGTATGTTATGATCATAAAACAGTTCTCTATTGAACTATCACATTTAAAAATAAATAAATAAATGCTGTTTTAAAATTTTAAATAAGTGATTTTACAACCCACAACTATATTACATAGATTTTTTATGTTTTGTTTACCAGCTTCTATAACCTAATTTAAACAGGTAAGTTTCATCTAGGCCTATATGACCTTTGAGGAACGTAGGCCAAAGACGAAAAACTTGGTTGTTTTATTTATTTTGTGTTTTGATGTTTATAATGTTTGACCCCAAATAATCATGTTTAACACATGCGATTAGTAGCAAGACGGTATACAAACATGTTTTGCCTTTTACAATTTTTCTATGCTCACAACGTTTTAACTTAATTTAGAATTTAAAAATATATTGTAGGTCTACTCATTTGACATTGACCATATTTTGTTCATGAAATATTTTTTTATTAAAACATTTGTCACCTTTAACTCGTTTTAATTTCCATAAAGCAGTATAAAGCTGCTGTTGCGACTTTCACACAGTACTATCTTGTGTTTTCCCAGTCCTGTACCTTTATTTTGAAGTCATGTCTCTGCCTGTCATGTTTGTAGTTCTTTTGTTCACTGGTCCTCAAGTTGATTGTTTTCCAGGTGTGTCACGTTTCCTTGTTAACCCATGTATTGCCCTTTTGTGTCTGTGGTCCTTTGTCAAGAATTGTTTTATTTCTTGAGTTCCTGTTTATGTTCCATGCGTCACGTAAACTTTTAGATTTTTTAAGGTGCTGTTTTTTTGATTGTGGTTATGGTAGTGATGGCCAATTAATCGTTTCGAAGCATTATTGCTTTCCGATACAATTGTGTCAAAAATGGTTCATTTAAGCTTCATTTAAAGAGCACCTTTGGTTTGATTCATGATTTTACATTTCCTTTGGTGTGTAAGTACGTGTAGTAACATACCGTAAAACTTCAAATAATAGCCTATTTCCGCCATTTTTAGGTTCCGCTGCACAAAGCACTTTGTCACTCCTTGTGTCAGTACTATAGAGAGATGCTCACTGGTGTGGCTTTCATAAAAGGGATGGGTCTGCAAAACGACGCAATGGCCTTGGAGGTGCTTGCATCTGAAGTAAGAGCTTCATAGTCTATTTGGGACAATTCTTACAAGTCTATACTGTATAGCAACAATAGGTTACTGTTCGTAACTCTGGTTCTCTGAAACATAAGCTGTGTCCCAATTCAGGGGCTGCGACCTTCTAAGCATGCGACCTTAAATATGAGCACTCGGTCTTTCAAGGTGGCAGCCTCAGAAATCCGCGAAGAGAACTGAAATGAGACGGTCTAACCTTCGGACGACCCATAATTGGCGTCACCTGCTGCGCCTGTCAGCAGGACATAACGGAAATGTTTCTGACTTATTAAAATAAATATGAAATCAGAAAAATATTAATTTAGTTTAGAAAATATGACACGTTAATGTAGATTAAACTATTCAACAGTATATTACATTAAATTAATCAACCTTAGAAATATATGCATCATAAAAATAATAATATTAACACAAAACATAACTTATAATAGCAAAACAGTGACAAACTTTTTTTGATAAACACACACTTTTATTTAATGAAGGTTTTAATTGTTTATTTTAAAATATCCAGCCGCCGTTGCAGGCGCGCAATGAATCTTGGGATATCCTTGGCTGTTAAGGATCCATTCGTTCTATCCTTAACAGCGCGGAGAAATGAGGAGGCATTTTGAGGCTTAATTCTAAGCATCCTCCGAATTGGGACGGCCTTACCAGCCTGAAGTCGCGCTGCTGTGATGCAATCGGTTTTAAAATACGTCCTTAGAAGGTCGCAGCCCCTGAATTGGGACACAGCTATTGAGTGGAGAGATCCACCTATGGGAGGGGCATCCGTACCTAACCTCTGAGAAGCATCCAATTGCACCAAGTTTAGCTTGACAGACAGGATCGCATGCCCTATGCCAGGTCAGGGGACCGCCCCTTACCTAACACATAAATTGACCTGCACCTGCTACCTTTCCTCAGTAAGCATATTCGTTTAGTAGATCTCTCCACTCCGGAGAGAACCGGGGTTAGGAACAGTAACCTATTGTTCTCTTTTATCATCTCGTGCTCGAGATCCAACTATGGGAAATATGGACAACTCCCTGGTTACCCAATACGCGCTCTCACACACATTGTGCTCATACCACAGCCTTCTGCGCCTGAGCCCAAGTGAACCTCGCTCCGGCCCACCTCTGCAACCCGGCCGCGGCGTGATAAAACAATCCGCGCCCAGGCGCGGAACAGAGCGATCACACTGGTCAAACAAACCAGGCTTTGGGGGTCAAACGCGCCCAAGCGCAGTTTGGTTTGGATAGCGTGAGTGCGCCAATAATGTGAAAGTGCCCAACCCAACATACAGCGGGTGAAATAAGTATTGAACATAAAACAATGCCCATGCTCATAACAGTGTGGGAAAGTTTTTTTTGGTTTACAGACAACTACCGTAAAGTCATTTTACATATGAATACCGTATAAATAACGGTATACTGCTGGCGTCTCTGCTGCCAGCTCTTTACTGTAAATTATAGAAATTCAGAAAAGTACAGTTTTTTTGGTTTACAGACAACTACCGTAAAGTCATTTTACATATGAATACCGTATAAATAACGGTATACTGCTGGCGTCTTTGCTGCCAGCTCTTTACTGTTATTTTACAGGAATTTTTTTTACAGTGTACTCGTACCATCTGGTGTCGCTCCACTGGTTTAGGTCTCTTGTCATTTGCAATTGCAGAACGAATTTCCTGTGGCATTTGTTCCCAAGGGACCTGGGGCCTGATGTATAAACGTTGTGTACGCACAAAATGGGCATAGAAATATGCGTACGCAATTTTCCACGCACATATCGGGATTTATAAATAATAAACTTTTTGTAAATAAGAGCGCACCGTACGGATGCTCTCGACCATGCGTACGCACTCTTTTAGAAGAGTATGTGTTTTGGCGACACCAACTGGCCCAAATAGCAATAAATATTTAAAATGAAAAACTCCTCTTTTAAATAAGCCTATTACATCACCCAATAAATCAAATTGCATCAACCTGAATTATCATTATCAGCATTCTTATCCAGGTGCAACTACTTTGAATTTACCAATTTTCTTTAATGAATAGCCTATAAAAAGGTATGTGCGTATATAACATATCATCATAATGGATGCTCTAGCGCTGTTAGAAGACCTTGCTAATGACGCTCTACGGAGGGAGCGTGTTTTCAGAGACCGTGAAGATTTTCTAGCTCATGATGATGATTGGCTCATGAGCCGATTTCTATTCCCAAGAGCCATCCTCTTGGAATTGTGTTCTGAATTACGGCCAGTATTGGAAAGACCCTCATGGAGAAATCACGCTCTGTGTGTTCCTTTACAAGTACTGACCACATTAGGCTACTTGGCCACTGGTACTTTCCAGCGAGAGTTAGCAGACCGATCGGGTATGTCGCAGTCATCCCTGAGCCGTGTCATGCCATATGTATGGGATGCCATAGTGGGTATGGCACCCCGATACATTCGTTTTCCTTACACGCAAGCTGAACAGGCCAACATCAAAAAATATATATTTTAGGTATAATTGGTATAATCTCCAATGATAATCAAACCCACATTTATTTTAATAATTTAGTTTTTTTAATAGCAAAATTTCACATTAATAAATGCTAATTTTCAGGAAACAAAACATGTTTTAAAGCATTTAAAAATAAAGTGAAATGTTAAATTGAATCAATATTGCCCTGGAAAAAACAAAAAGCCATCCGTATTTTACAAGCATGTACTTTCTTTAAAGTATTCTTATAATACTGTTTATAATTGTTACCTCCTCCTAGCCCTTGAAATGTTATATTAATTGTCTCATTGTATTTACATTCATTGTTTTTTATACTTTCTTAAATAAAAAAACTAACATGTTTTACCTTTCAGGAGACAGTGGTTATCCCCTTAGAACGTGGCTGCTAACTCCACTTACTAGACCCCAAACCGAACAAGAACAGCGTTATAACGAGAAGCATTGGCGGACGCGTTCAGTGGTCGAACGCACTACTGGTTTGCTAAAAGGACCCTGGAGGTGCTTGGATAGGTCTGGTGGCACAATATTGTACAGCCCTACAAAGGTGTGCCGCATTGTGGTGGCTTGCGCAGTGTTGCACAACATTGCTCAAAAGAATGGAATACCTGTTCCATCAAACGCACATACTGAAAATAATGAACCTGACCCTGGCCCTCCTAATGCAGTGCACAATGCTATGGCAATACAGCTGCGTATAAATGTAATAAATGGAACGTAAAAAAGTAAGTGAATTCAAACATTTTTATTTTTTCACAAGTTCTTTAAGTGAACCACTTATTTCTGACAAAATTGATTTTATTTCTTTCAGGTCGGAACACACCGCATTAACGGCATGAACCATCTGACTTCTTCCGTCAGTACACGCCTAGAGCTACTAGTGCTCGTTGGTGGAACAGATGATGAGGATGATGATGCACTGGATTGCGCACAGGATGGGGTTGCTGGGGCATTTGCTGACGGCGGCACACTGGACATTGGTGGAGACACACAAGATACCGGTGGTGGCACACTGGATGGTGGGGGAGGCACACAGGATGGCGGTGGCACGTAGGATCTAAATCCCTTGTCTACCCCACTTGGACCACTCACCGGGCTTGAAGGCATTCCAGGATTAACTGTTCCTTTAACCCATTTGTGCCCATTTTTTTCTGAATAGTTTCATGCATATAATTGTGTTAATAGTTTCCTCTGTAAACATGTTCTGCATTTATTTCCCCCATTTTTATTTTTATTTTTTTGAAAATTAGAATGTACGGGCAAAAAAGGTTGTATGCACCCCTTTAATGTCAAATTTAATACATTTGGCATCTTACTCAAAATAACGGCTTTCAACAGATCAACCTTCTGAAAAAACCAGCATACCAGCAAGACCAGCATATGTTGTGTTTTGGTGCTGGTTTGCTAGTGAAAACCAGCTAAACCAGCACCAGCATTAGCACCAGCTAAACCAGCATCAAACCAGCATTAACACCAGCTAAACCAGCATTAGCACCAGCATCCCATGCTGGTCATACCAGCATATGTTGTGTTTTGGTGCTGGTATGCTGGTGACCACCAGCTAAACCAGCATAGACCAGCATAATTCCCATGCTGGTCCGTGCTGGTGTGATGCTGTTTTTTCAGCAGGGAACCTTTATTCATAAACACATTTATTATGTATAACAGTCAAAGAACATTCGATGCGACCCCCCCCCCCCCCATAAAAATGCATCTAGTTTATAATCTCTTGTTCAATTAAATTTTATTTATATAACGCTTTTCACAATTGTTAATTGTTGCAAAGCAGCTTTACATGAGTAGATGTAAAGGAGAACACAGAAAATCAATAGATAATAGAAGAAGTAGAATAGCAGCTAAGGATAAACCGTACAAGTGAGCGTAGTAATAATGTAACGTATACAGTAAAGTGCTAAGTTAAGCCAAAGTTGGCTGACTCTTCCGGGGATGAAAACCCCCCTAGGAGAAAACCCTGTGGGAAAAACGCCTAGAAGGACAAAAACCCTTGGGATAAATTTATATATATATAAACAGGGTAGGGATAGGAAGCGGGTAAGCGGATAAAACTGGTTCAGCCGGTGGTCGTGCAGATTGACAGCTGGCCCGCCCAATCAGAAATGTAAAAAATACTACTCTGTATAGTTAGACATGTATACTACTTTATGTGGTGTAATTTATCCAACCCAGTCTCACGGCATTTCGTGATTTGGTCACGTAATTTAATCTATTTATTCGTGCCAGGAACACGTTTATTTCGTTATTTTCGTAATTCCAGCACGTTTTTTAAACTAATGTATTTCAATTGGATGCATCTTTCGTGCATATAACACGATTTTTTCTGCCAGTCGGGCTGCAGTAGGGAAGCTGTTTAATCAACATTTATTCACAAGATCTTATCAAGACTGCAATACATAAGAATAAATAGGAATCGGCAACAATTAACGATCTATGCCAGCGCAAGTCAATATTTATCTGGTCATTTTCAACTGTTTTTTAATGTTAAAAGTCCCTCGCAGTCAACAGCTGTTTCCGGTGAGGTCAACTGCAGGATCAATAGCATTCAGCGGTGAGTTTAAGAACGCTCAAATGTGGGTAAAATAACATTCAGAGAGGAGTTTTATTAAAACAGCGTTCAACTGCACGTAAGACAACATTCAGAGGTGAGTTTAACAACGCTCCACGGGGCGTGAGATTAAGTATTTTAAGCGTTTTCTGATCATGTAGTGCTTTATAGACGTGATGCATGCTGGGTGTTAAATAATTTTTATCAAATGATCGTTGATGTTAATAAATATAGATCTAAATATACATTTTACTTGTGTTCGATTAATTAATAAGTTGTTTAATTATTAATTTGTTTATTTAAAGTCCTGTAATAACCGTGACGTCATCGAATGAGACGAAGGTCCATGGCTATTTCAACTCGGAAGTTGAGATGAAGGTAATTCTTACATTTACACAGCAAAAAAATGTTTAATCGTAACAATAAGTTGTGTTTGGAACATTATAATGTATACGGTAGCAATCTTAGGATGGTAAATAATAGAAGTCATTAAAAATAACTTTGTTGCACCATTTGCAGTAGGCTAATAGCAAAATTAGCTATAATTCATTCTGTCGCAAATAAGGTAACTAATCATGCAAGATTCAGGGGAATGCAAGATTTCAGTAGTGATATGTTACCTATATTACACTAGCTCGCAACTATTAAGCCAATTTTAGCCAACATGATCAGACGAAGAACAGTGTTGCCAGATTGGTTTGTTTTCCAGCCCAGTAATTATTTAAAATCCACACAAAATTATACAATAAACGGTCAGATATGATCTATAATAAAACAAGTCAACTTAATTCATAACAGCACCTATTGTGGCTCATCATGTTTTAATATGAAATAATTAAAGCCAATTTTAGCCAACACGATCAGTATACATTATACAAGTTTAACTGTTTAAAATCAATGTCACATAGATTTGAGCTTAATTTTCAATTTTCCCACACAGATGAAAATAATACTGATGTAAAATGTATGTACACGCACACACTTACATTTTACGTCAGTGTCTGTCTTGTTAAACTGTACTTGTCAGTCTTTCTGTAGTGCTCTCTGTCTTGAGTGTTTCTGTATGTTTGTGTTTCTGCTCATCACCATGTCCATCCATTCAGAACTCCAAGAACATCTCTTGATCTTGGATAAGTTGGTTGATGGTCAAGAACTAAAGGATGAGCTCCAAAGTCTTGATGACTTTCTTGGTGAACTGCAAGAAAGGCAGCAGCACCAATGAAGACACCTGAGCCGAGGGTGCATTGGAGAAAAAGAGACATTGATGGAAATATTGTCTATGCAAGGCCAAGGTCAAGCAGGAATCAACAAAAGAAAGGTAAGCATTGTTTATATTTTAAATATATATTTTTAGAATGTACATTGTTTACTTACAGGACTTCATAGAACAAGGAAGACATTAGACAGCGGTATATAGATAAGTAGATCGTGTGAAAAAATATGTTATTTACATGTGAAACATAGACACACTGAATGTTATATTGCACACTGTAAACACAATCAAAGCTTCAAAACACAGTAAAAACGAGACATTTAAACAAAGAGCTTGCACCATTTCAGACTGGTAACTAGACTGTGCCGCTAGCCTTGGGACAAGTTGGAATTTTGTATGTATGTATACTTTATTGTATATTATAGATAAATGTTGCTTTGTGATGTTTTTATCCTCTAAAGCTGATCACATTCGGAACAATGATCCTCCCAATGCTCCTGACACTCATTGTGAGGTGGCCTTGCTCCAGAGACTGTTGGTGTGTACTTCAATGTGTTTAAATTACAGAATATGACAGTGGGTTATAATGTAAAGACGTAGTTTCTTTTCTTAAATTTGATAGAATGCTGGACCTTTTACACTCAAAGCCATTCCATGAAGTACAATTAAATGCTGTAAATATATGTACATAAAGGGAAATATAAAAGTATTGTTTTTGTATACTCTATACTATTTTAACAGAGTGTATTCACTGAACGATTTCTCAAGGAACGACGCATCACCTCCTGGAACCCCAAGAGATCCTCTTCAGGCTTCCTCAAACTGGAGCACACACAAATTCTCTTTTCAGAGAGGTGGAGGACAGAGAGACCCTGTCTGCTGAACACGGCTGTGGCACAAGAAAATGTGGCAGCACATCTGCCAGAGTGTGGGAGAAGCCCAAGCTGTTATCCAGTGTTGTGACTGACGACCTCGTCCCTACTTCTGTGCTGAATTTGACGTCATCATGTCCTCCATAGCAGAGATGCCATGACTGCTGGATTCTTCCAGCCATTGCCACCAACAACTGTTGTGGTGGATAAGGCTCTTTCCCATTGTGGTAAGTTTTGTGTATGTACACATTGTTGTATATACAACATATATCATTTTCAGAATAGTTAAACTACAGTAAAATGCTACTATTTTAATTATACCTTTTTGTCTCATTGTTTGGTGTTGAATTTATGTGGATACTCCGTTTCAGTCAGCATTTTAAGCATATCTCATGTACTTTTTCAGCAATGTGCTACACCACCAATACAATCTTATATTACTCAGTCAAAACAAATAATCTTAATTGTCCTCCACTGATGTTTTTCAATGCGGCTTGTACCTGTGAAAATGTCTTGACAAAATCTGTGGTTGTTCACCAGAGTCATTAAGTGTCTGTCCAGGAAAGACAGTTGCTGTGGTCACAATTAATGGTAAGAATGTGAAGAACTTTGTTTTGTTCTGTTATAGTAGAATCTTAAAAATCTTTTCATAATTGATTTCAACAGTTTAGTAATGTATGAAGAGTAGAAAGTAATGTATAAATGGTAAAAAAATACCTAAACAGAAATGGCTACTGGCCGGCAACCCTTCATTTTGCCACAATTTATGCAATAGATATCTTGTTTTCATTTGAAGAAATGAAGATGGCGGCACCAGGACTGTCCTGTCAAGCATTTTTAAGAATTCTGGATCAGCGAACTGTCTGCTTTGGTTGTGTGAGTATTTATCCTACAGTATTGATAATATATTAAAATTGTAGGTTGAAAAGCTGCTTGGTGCTAATGTATTTATTGCACATTATTAGCTGTTGATTTCCTTATTTTTAATAGGCTGGCAAGATCTCAGGAGACAGTTTTCAGAAACGTTTTTTGAGCGGGAGGCTGTGCGATTCAAGGTGGACAATATATGCAAGTAAGAGACTTCATCTGCATGCACTCCAGATATGCTTGTCGTTTCAGTAGATGGAAACCACAAGTAATATCGTTTAAAGAATGCTGTTAGCTACTCCAAACTTTGTAACACAGTGTTTGTATTAAGAAGTAAATAGTAACACTTTACAATAATGTTGTATTAGTAAACATTAGTAAATGCATTAACTAACATGAACAAACAATTAACAGTATCGTTTTTCATCATGTATTAATTGTTAATAAAATTATTGTTAATGTTAGTTAATGTCAGTACAGTTATTAATGTTTGTTCATGGTGCATTAATTCATGTTAACAGTTACAACCTTTAATTTTATAAATGTATTGTAAATGCAGATATTAACATGAACAAAGATTAATAAATGCTGTAGAAGGATTGTTCATTGTTAGTTCATGTTAGCTAATGCATTAACTAATTGTTAACAAATACAATCTTACTGTATATAGTTACCTTACTTAGCTTTTTAATGTGCATCAAGTAAACCTAGACAATAAGTTATCATAATTTTTTTGCCCCTTTTTTTAGATCTGAGGAACCGGACATCTTTGAAGGCATCCTCATAGCTAAGGATGAGGATATTACCAAACTTGTAAAATTGTAGATGACAATTACACTATAGGACTACAATATCCTCTTATTGAATAGTTTGTGTAGGAAAGTCTTATTTTCACCATTTTCCATATTGTAGGTCAGTGGAAGAGGTGTTTGTGGAGGGGAGTGGTCAGCAGCCAGAGAGACCTCCCAAAAACTGCCAGCAACATAGACGAGGAGGGATTGGAGTTATGGTATGTCGGCACGGAGTGCTGCTCTGTGCTTTAAATATGTACAGGGTGGAGATTTTTGCCCATCCCCTATACCTGCAAGAAAAGATTGCCAGAAGACATATTACGTTTTTATGGATGTAACCTGCAAATATTGGCCCTACCTTCAAAGAGCTGCAAAAAACTGTTCAGAGCTCCAGCACTTTTTGAAAGGAACACACAGACTTTTTGGGATTTTAGCTTATTCACCGTATCCCCCAGAGTTAGATAAGTCCATACATACCCTTTTAATTTCTGTGCATGCTGTAACTCTGTCTGATGCACCCACCGCTAGCTTAGCTTAGCACAAAGACTGGAAGTAAATGGCTCCAGCTAGCATACTGCTCCCAATAAGTGACAAAATAACGCCAACGTTTTCCTATTTATATGTTGTGATTTGTATAGTTACAGCGTGTACAAATAACAAAGTCATATGAGACACAGCGTTCTTTTAACCATATTCATGCTGGGAACTATATTCTCAGAAGACGAAGCACTGCTACTTGGGCAGAGTGATTAGCTCAATCTGACTTTACATTCACACAGGGCGTAAGCGTTAACGCTTCCCATTCACTTTTAATGGGTGACGTCATGCATTGCTCGCTGTAGAAGTTGAACATTTCTCAACTTTTCAAGCGGGAAAGTGTGCGTCAGCCAATCAGATTGTCTTATGCAAATATCCTAGGCAGAGCCAGCCAATTAAGTTTATGGTAGACCGGAGCATGTGTTGCGGCCACGGTGATTGTCTTTTGGCCACGTTTCAGACAAGCTTTTCGTCAAGCGTTAACGCTTCTGTCTCGTGTGATTGTATGGTGAGCGAACTCTCTGCTCCTTACCATGGGGCTTCTCAGGTGCTGCGAGCAATCACTCCACCCAAGTTCCTTTAACATGAAGCCATTCCTTTAACATGAAGTATTTCATGCCAAAGCCCATGATTTTAAATGTGAGGTAAGAAAAAGTTGCTATGCAATAGAAAATTAATTGAACATCGGCAAACATCTGGATATTTTTATTTATTTTAACCAGGTGAAATGGAGTATGGCATATCAGGATGGTACTGGATTAACACTAGGAGAGGGGGTGGAACAGTGCAATGCCTTCCTCTCTAGGATTCCAGTGACCACAAAACACATTTCAAAAGCAGGTAAAACAACTGCACTAGCAGGTGTAATACTCCACTAGTTATATAATAAATAGGGGGAATATGTTGACATCATATTTTCTGTTTGCAGGACGCGCAGACATGCTGACTCTCATGGCCATGCACTGACATCAGCAAACGTTTAACAATTTAGCCATCTCAAATACTCGCCGATATCAGAAGGTAATGACGTCAGTAGAGTTTGTTTTAGATGTTTTAAATTGTGTGTTAGCAGTGTTTGAAGCTGTGCATTAAACATTTGTTTTTTGCTATCTGTGATTGTCTAATTGATGACAAACAATGACTCTTCTGACCAGCAAACATTTTGTTGCCTTATAGGGGCAGCCCTAATAAATATACTGTACACAACAATGATGTCTGTTTATTAAGTTTCTGATTAAAGTTATTGTGTTCCTCTTTTAAGATTCGCCAAGCAAGAGACTGTTACCTACAAGTTTTGTCGGGAGCCGAGAACATCAACTTCTTGTATAGTGCTTCAGCTGATGAGTACGACAGTGACTTTGACTTTCTGGTGATGGTCTGTAATCCACAAGACTGTGATACCTTCCATTATTCTGGACAAAGATTTCTAACTGTCAATATAAAGCAATTAATAAAATCTACTTTTCATAACCTTATGTAGCCTCTTTATTCACATAATAGACATGTACTGTATACATGTACAATATGCTTCTACAACTAGTCAGTGGTGGAAATTAAGTGCAATAATTACAGTGAGCGGGGCACAAACAAACATGGGATTGATTGTAACACAGCTACATATTTTTATACAGGGCCAAACAATCTGTGCTTCTGGTCTTTTTTCTAACAGAAGATGAATTTGTTTAATATATTGAACAAAGAGTGTTTTGGAGGCATGGAAGTAAATGTTTTATGGTTTTTCAATTTCTGAGTTGGGTGTGTAAGTCACCAAATCCAACCTTATATTATTTGAATCACTAAAACATTTCAGCAACTCCTAGTAACTGATAGCTGGGATTGAAAACATTTTTACACAGCGGGGTTAGTCTTAATTGTGCGGCCCTTTTAAAAAATCTATTTGCATTGATGCATAATACAATTATGGTTAGATGAAGGATCATGGATGGATAGATATCCACACATTCATCTATTATAGGCATATATATATAAACAACATCCACCTTTAGTATATAGACAGAATTGTATTTTATGATTTGTTTAAACTATTTTTAGCAGGTGTTACATCAAACCCTCTGTTTGATAAAATAAACCCCACCTATGGGGTAATGTGAGATGTGTGTGTTAAATGTGCAAAGAAATTATTAATCTAAATTTTAATATCTTTTAAATGATAAAGCCAAAAGTGCTTGGATGTCCCCAACTCTCAATCACTGTATTACATTAGAGATTTTAGGTATTTCTTCTCATCCGACTTTCTATTAATATTCCACTGCCATTAAGATTGGGAAAAACTTCACATGCGAAAGTTTATAAAATATTGATAAAAACAAAATGCCTCGGAAGAAACGTCATCTGCATGCAAAGTCATGTTCAAACATTTATTTTTTTATAAATAAATATTTATAAAAGAGTTTTCAACTGTTCACAGCTTTTATCAAGGTATATATTTTTGGGTTGTGTGTAATTGTGACTGCATTTCTTACAATGTTCATACCTTATACCAACCAAACGATTACTAATTGGCAGATTGATTCATAATGAAACTCATCATAGCTAAATAATTACACAACCTCAGCTAATCACCTCAACTACACCAACAAATAATCTTGGACGAGTAATAATAATCTAAGAATAATTGACAGAGGGAAATGGGATGTTTGAACAGCTGGTGGCTGAGAATAAAATATTCTTTAGTTGAACTGTAGTGTGCTGTATAAAAATTGAATCCTGAAAATCATTATGATATGGACTCATTATTTTCAAAATTAGAATTAAATTTGCTTTCTGTGTTATTTATTAAATGTATCTTTGTCACATGATGTTACAACAATTCCTATGTTAATGACATTTGTGACAATAATGCAGTAGTATTGTCTTTTATATTGTGATTGTTTGCATTGCATGATTTTTATGACTTGCCTGACTTATCTGTTGACTTGATCTGTTGAATGTGGGAAATAAAAATATTGTTCAGATAAAAATGTTACTCAGCACAGATTGTTATCCATGATGAAGAGGGTACATCTGTGTAGGGTTACTGTCCTCCCTTTCCCAGGGGCCCAGTAACAGCCCATGGAAATGCAAAAATAATGCACATTTCAAATGGCTGTAAAGCAAAGTCTGATTAGTTTATTAAAGAGAAAAATTGTTAGGACAACTTTTTTTGATATGTTTACTAAATAATGTTGAACAGAGATTTCTGACATGCACGGAAAGCTGTTTAAAAAAGCATTTTAAAAAGTAATCACAATAAAATACCAAATTTCATTCTAACTCTTAAATATGCCATAGGGGTTTGTAAGATGAACATATTTACATGCCATTTTGTTCATTAAAGATTGCATTTATTTAGTTTCATTACTAAACGTGTTTAAACTACATTGCCCATAAGCCATTGTCATTCTATCGATGGGACGGGGAAACATGGCGCTGAAAATTGTAGTTCATAGAAGGGTGTAGTACACTATAGGGTTAGGGTTGGGATCTCGATAAACGGGTAATCTCTTTTAACATAGCAATACCTAACAACAACTGACAGTATAACCAACGTCATAACCACAGCAAAACAAAGTTTGCAAAACGGATCACTTATTAATTTTGAATTATAGTTAGTCCAATCACAGCGTGTACTGCTAACGCCAATGAAACGTCACACATGTCTATATATGGTAATCACGTGCACGTCCTTCCTGGATGTAATGATCAGCACGGGTGTAAATCACTGTAGGTACGATTATGAATGTGTATATTTATTATACACGCACAAACACACACTTCAATGAAACGGAAAAAAAGGTTTTCTCAGTAATCTAAGCAAATAATTGGTTTCATTGATATAAACCTGAAGGTAACTAATATTATATACTTGTTGCAGATCTATATACTGTATATGAAATAAATAATACAATATTTCAAAATGTTTCACGTTTGTTTACAAAATAAAATTAAGTTATTGTAGCATGCAGGCTGATATAAAAAAGATGCTTTCTGTATAGCCAAATATAAAATTTGTTTGAATATGACTAAATTTTATTATTTTACTCTGAATAAATGTAAGTAAATAACACATGTTTAATAACAATTATAAATGTTAAAGTTACTCTTATCTAATAATTGGACATTTCAATCAGGACTGCAACATTTAAGAGGGATTTAAATAGCTTTGGGAGTTTTTGTGGTACTTATTCCTGGCTGGCATATCATAGTTCAAGTAGACTTACCTGTACTAAAACTGCACTCCAAAAATCTTTAAATATAATGCCTTTGGGAATTTCATTATGACAAACAGCACTAACTCTCTACCTTATGATCTTGCATGTTCATGACAAATAGTTTTTAAAAAGACAAAAAAACAAAAAACACTAAAAGAGACTGGGTACTGTGCAAAAACTTTAATAAAGAACAGCAAGCAAAGACAATCAAAAACAATTGAAAGGTGCTTGATAATAAAAAGGTGTAGGCCGTCATGCTGAAAGCTGGTTGGGATGTGGGACTTGTGTTGGAATTCGCTGGCGGTCTCCCATGTGTCATCCCAGGTTTTGCCACTGTAATATCAAAGTGCAGATAATGTCATTAGAACACATAGTACAAATGTGAGGTACTTGTACTACTTAACTGGCAGATTTTTCTCCACATTTTCTGGCGTCTGTTGTTAAAGTAGTAGTTACTTTTAATTAAAATATCCATACAGTTCTTTTATATTAAAAGCCATCACTGCTGAAAAAAAAACAGCATAGACAAGCATCATTTCCATGCTGGTCTATGCTGGTGGTCACCAGCAAACCAGCACCAAAACAAAACATATGTGGGTCTAAATTACCATGATCTATATGTAATGTACAGATGTGAGTTTATAAATTTTTATTTATGTAGCTTCAATGTGTGAAATGAATAAACAGTGCCAATAAACAGCTGTTTAAATTGTAGTCAGCTGAGGCTTGGACCCGAAAAAATGTATTCCTTACGTCACAAGTTAACAAGCGGAGTAAATTTTCATGAATGGAAACTGAAATTTAAAGCAACAAACAAAAATCTCTGATATTCCATGACTGACTTTCAATGTCTGTAAAAGACCTATAAAATTCCATAATATTCCAGAAATTCCATGAACCGTGAGAACCCTGACTGTATCCACTTCAATCACAAATTCCAAGATGTTAACAGAATATTCTAAATAGAGATAAGGTAGATCAATCTCTCATTTATCTAAAAAATTCTGGAATAGTCTTTCAAGCATTCCACATTCAGGCTCACTCTCTGTTTAAATCCAGACTAACATCAAAGGTTGATTTACTGCCAGGATGTCCAGGGAACTTTATCTTACAACCGACATCACTGCCTACACTGTATTGGTTATGGAATGGACTAATTTCCATTGCAATGGAATAAATGTAACAAGATAATAAAACATAACTTACCACACAGAGCACGGTCACCAGTGAACTTTCAATTCAGCTTTCCCCTACACACACAAACACACACACACACACACACACACACGCACGCACGCACGCATGCACACACGCACACAAAAGTAATGATTATTTTAACTCTTTAAGCAATTACTGGATATTATCTTTGAAAGGTCAGAATCAGTCACTGAGACAAGCAGCACTCAGCTTAATAAATAATATTTTACCTTATTTATCAACTCCCCAGTTATTTTATCGACAACCTGAAATGATGAAGAGACAAGTACATGTTAATAAGACATGAATGCCATGCTTTGTAACAATCACATGAGTCCATATTTATGTCAAATGATATACAGTTCTTTCCAGTGGTGTCAAATGAATTTGTGCTTGTTTTTGTCAATCAACCAAAATGTATTGGGTTGGTATTCCCAAAGACCTCTTAGCTTAAGTCAGGAATTTATATTGACCACAGCCCTTGGACAATGGCCTCTAAAACACTGTAAACTGGCTAACAATTACCTGGTTAGGTAAATGAATTCAATATACATGAAGATAGATTTGATTAGGAGCAAATTGTGGAGGAAGATGTAACAGGAAAAAAGTTACCCTTTAATCCAGGGTTCCCCACATCCCACCCTGGAGAGCCAGAGCACTACAGAGTTTAGGTCCAACCCTAATAAATTTTACCCACCTGTGATTTTCCAGTGATCATGAAGACCTTGATCAGGTGTGTTTGATCAGGGTTGGAGCCAAACTCTGCAGTGCTCCGGCCCTCCAGGGTTAGATTTGGGGAACCCTTTATGGTATAGTTTGAAGCCATGGTATAGTTTGAAGAGGTAGATGTCTTTGTATTCCTCTTTCTCTGTGGCAAAGACGTGTCAGTGAGCATGTCAGAGGAGGTGGGGAAGAAAGTGGAGGAAAATAGTTGTAAAAGTAATAGGAGCAAGAGAGGTTGGAGAGAGTCTAGAGGACAGAGGAACAAGATTTAATGCAAATACAGCCTCAGACTCCTTGTTGAGATTCTCCAGCCGTTCCATGACGATGCTCTCCGGCAGCTCCATGGCGAGGCTCTCCGGCAGGTCCTTTTTTTCCCGTTTCCCAGTAAATACAATTGACTTGTATCCGACAGCCTCAAGTTTCCGCACGTGAAATGATTTAGTAAATGAGGTGTAAGCATAAAAGATTATTTTATAAAACATATGACTTTTGAACTGTAACCTTATTTTCTAAGATGTTTTGACAATTATTGTGTTTTTTGTTCACTAGCACTATGAAAGGTTTTACTGGATGGATGTGTGGATAAAGATCATGAGTGCATGTGTGCCACATACAACATTATGTTTTGTAGAGATTTACTGTGTTTGTATCAGCTATTATGGCAACCCCTAACTGTAAAAATTATACCGGTCTTCCTGAATTTCATAACAAACATTAAAAAGACAAAGTCAAAACAGCACACTTGTGTCCCTTGCAATACGATATCATAAAGATGGCGGCACAAACATTTACATCAAAAATAAGGTGGATATAATCAATGGTTAATTCCAGACTCATTCTACCATTGACATCATAACTTTCTCAATACTTGACAGCGAACACAACTTATTGATACTCTTCAACACAATTTAGGTAAATATGGATTCTTCCATGTATGAAATAAGCCTATGTTTGTAAAAGCCAGACCATATTGGTTAGGGATGCAATACCGGCCTCGATACCACATTTTCTAAAGTACTCGTTAAAAGTCCCCCGATACCATGGATCGATACCACGGTCTGAGAAATGTCTATATTTGAGCAGCGTGTAAGGGGTTAATGCCTCGTGTGTTGTCCAAAGAGGCAGAGTTTACAACAAACTGTAAAACTAGTCCCTTGTTGTAAATTTAAATCATGTTTTTTTTATTATTAAGTACTCAGTATCGGTATCAGCAAGTACTGAAATGCAAATACTCGTACTCATATTCCTAAAAAGTGGTATCGGTGCATCCCTAGTGCTAGTCTTATATTATGTGGAAAACATGCGCACTTCATTTAAAATATGAACACTTTCACTTACTGCAATACAGGCAGAATTAATTATACGCCCAGCATTTCTGCTTTTAAGGACAGATTTCCCCCACTGGCTATCCAGTGACCTGACTTTTTTTGGTGGACAAGCTTGCAAACCAGACATGGAAAGTTTTCCTGCTTACCAGATATGGGCCTTGTCATGACTAAATATGCACAAAAATATGCACAAATACAAACAGATAGACAAAGATGACCAGACAAAACAAATACAAAGGTAAACATACTAAAAGAGAATTATACAGGGAGCTACAGAGAGACCAAAAAGTACACTACACTAGAGCACAGACAGGTTAAAAAGACAGACATGGCTCTTAAAAGTGCCTGTATTGTGTGTGTGTGTGTGTGTGTGTGTGTGTGTGTGTGTGTGTGTGTGTGTGTGTGTGTGTGTGTGTGTGTGTGTGTTTGTAGAAGCTAAAGAGCAAGCAAATTTGAAGGACCTGATGAGAGAGAAAAAAAACTTTTCAGATTAATACATATTACATTTTCACAAGTATTCTTCATCAGTCTTGTAAAACGGGAAGTTTTGCAATTTGCACCCATTTGGTTGGTTTTGGGTTGTAGGCTACTATGTGCAATAAAAAGGGTTTGGGCAGGTGGAATTTTTAAATTATTAGGGAAAGGACAGAAATGGAAAATAATTTTACAGTTGCAATGTAAATTGTAGGCTCCTATGTAATCTCTGAAAGAGCAATTAAATTATTCATAATTTCATATTAAAATATGATTCCCAATAATGGTGCTGTTATGAATTAAGTTGTATTGTTTTATTATAGATCATATCTGACCGTTTGTTGTATAATTTTGTGTGGATTTTAAATAATTACTGGGCTGGAAAACAAACCAATCTGGCAACACTGTTCTTCGTCTGATCATGTTGGCTAAAATTGGCTTAATAGTTGCGAGCTAGTATAATATAGGTAACATATCACTACTGAAATCTTGCATTCCCCTGAATCTTGCATGATTAGTTACCTTATTTGCGACAGAATGAATAATAGCTAATTTTGCTATTAGCCTACTGCATATGTGGTGCAACAAAGTTATTTTTAATGACTTCTATTATTTACCATCCTAAGATTGCTACCGTATACATTATAATGTTCCAAACACAACTTATTGTTACGATTAAACATTTTTTTGCTGTGTAAATGTAAGAATTACCTTCATCTCAACTTCCGAGTTGAAATAGCCATGGACCTTCGTCTCGTTCGATGACGTCACGGTTATTACAGGACTTTAAATAAACAAATTAATAATTAAACAACTTATTAATTAATCGAACACAAGTAAAATGTATATTTAGATCTATATTTATTAACATCAACGATCATTTGATAAAAATTATTTAACACCCAGCATGCATCACGTCTAATAAAGCACTACATGATCAGAAAACGCTTAAAATACTTAATCTCACGCGCCGTGGAGCGTTGTTAAACTCACCTCTGAATGTTGTCTTACGTGCAGTTGAACGCTGTTTTAATAAAACTCCTCTCTGAATGTTATTTTACCCACATTTGAGCGTTCTTAAACTCACCGCTGAATGCTATTGATCCTGCAGTTGACCTCACCGGAAACAGCTGTTGACTGCGAGGGACTTTTATCATTTAAAAACAGTTGAAAATGACCAGATAAATATTGACTTGCGCTGGCATAGATCGTTAATTGTTGCCGATTCCTATTTATTCTTATGTATTGCAGTCTTGATAAGATCTTGTGAATAAATGTTGATTAAACAGCTTCCCTACTGCAGCCCGACTGGCAGAAAAAATCGTGCTATATGCACGAAAGATGCATCCAATTGAAATACATTAGTTTAAAAAACGTGCTGGAATTACGAAAATAACGAAATAAACGTGTTCCTGGCACGAATAAATAGATTAAATTACGTGACCAAATCACGAAATGCCGTGAGACTGGGTTGAATTTATCTATTGCATGTTATGTTAAAAACAGTAAAATTATAAGTAAGCCTGATAACTATTTAAAAACTATTAAAGCAGTTGAATGTTGCGTTATAATGAAATATTCCCGAGCAGCTTTCAGCCATGATCACTTTGAGAACTTTTTTTGCAAGCAAGTAGAAAACGTATTTTGAATAACAACACGTTATAAATATGTGCTGCGCGCTTTCCTCTCAATAACATAAACACACAACAAATATGACAGCGGGGTAAAAAATAGAAAGAAAACATCTGATCATAGTGATGTTGTTTGATATAGCGATATAGCAGCACTATATAAGTCACGCCACGTTTATTGCTACACTTTATACAATATAGCCTATTGCTTTTAAGCAACAAATAGCCTATCATAACAACCTATAAGCCTACTGTGTAATTGAGACATTAATTTAAGAAATGCATTAAAGCAGAAAGACGTAGGCTGCGGAAATATAGTGGGTTCACTTCAATCCACACCACAGACGTTCTTGGTTTGCTTCTTATTTATTAAATCGAGGCAATCGTTTGATCAAACATTGATTAATATTAAGATACAATTTATACAAAACGAAATTCACTTTAAAGAAAGTCTTTCTACAAAACAAACCTCGCAAAATCGCTTGCCCGACGTCCATTACGGGCTATGGCGAATTCCTGTCGGGCTAAAAAAAAATGATGCGCCTTGGCCGTCGGACGGACGAAAAAATATTGTAATGTGTTTGCATTCTCTCAGATTTAGTTAGGTAATTATGTTGTATGTAATTCGGCGTCATCTTGTTAGCCATTACTATCCTCACTAACAAGTGAAACTGTCAGGAAATTAAGTGAAAGCATTCAATCCATTATTCCTTTCGTTCACGTCTGATATGCGCGCTCCTCGGCTCCGCTCTTCACGAGTAGGCTTGCTCTTGTGCTCATCAAAAAGTATATTAAATGTTTATTTATTTGTCATTTCGTTTAACCCCAGAGTCTAACATTATTCTAGCAATTCCCTTTTTCTTTATCTATTTAGTTAACTTAAATATGTGAGAACGAACATATATTTTTAGTGATTTGCATGAAGAGAATATGATGTTAGAAGCTTCATTTTAAGCATTTAGTAGCCGTATTTATTTAAACACTTTAATAGGTTATTTAAAAAAGTATAAGGTTTTTTGGGGTTCATTTATATTTCCTGTCACTGTGTGCAGGTTCTTTTTTGTAGGCTATGAGAGCCCAATATTTTTTTTACCAAAAAGGCTTAATAAATGTCACGTTGCATTACAATTTAAAGTATCAATAATGTCAAAAATGTGACGTGCAGTTCGGGTGTGTGTGTATGCTGTTTAAATTAGTGTTCTGAAGTTTTGACAAATTTTATAGACTTGTTATAGTTTCTTATTCAAAAGTGACACCCATAGATTCAGGCCCACCCGGACTTAATCCATGCCCACCCATATGTCACGTTCTGCATCCGCCACTGCTTAGCACATCTTTCATGGCTCGACTTGTCGAGTCTGTTTTTCAAGATGTCTGCTGTCTGAATATGCGTAATGTGCTGTCTTTATATAGTAGCTTCTTATTAAACTGTTTGTACAATTACAAAGTTCTCAATGCTCCGGTAAGGATCCTCATTATGCTACTGTGGTAGTGTGAGGCTATTTTGAGCCTTGTTAGTGGTATTAACTAGCAATTTACTTGTACTTACTCTTTGCCCCATATACTAGCGCTATACGCTAATCTGTTTTTATTGATAAAAACTCTTTACATTCGATTATCATGAAAACGCATCCCAGAGAACAATCTACTTGGTAACCATGTGTTAATTACCCCTAGGTTCATTTTTCACCGGAGTTGTCCTTTAATGAAAATAATATGAAAATAAATCAATAAAATGGGCAACCAGTCTTTGGAAGAAGAGGAGATCTCTGTCTCCCTCTTTAAATGACCTGTATGAATGGATTTTATTCCTTATCAAATTAAGGTCTAATGAACAGTAGATATGTTAGTTAAAGGGTTTTAGGTATGATATTATGAAAGAAAAAAAGCACTAAAAAAGACCAATAACCTTGATTATTAACCTATTGACACAGTATACACCATTTCCCCAAGATATATCTACTTACAAGGCATTTGCCCACCGGCAACTATAGTTGCCGCTTGAACTTTTGACTAAGTATATAAAAAACTATTGATCTCTTGTAAGATTTGTTTTGTTTGGATGACTCTAGAGACCTTCATGATTATGTAGATACATAAATGTCAACCAATAATATTTGTTAGTAAAATTAAAATTACCTTTCTTTGGGAGGGCTGCCTTCGCTATGTTTCTTGGAAGAAGAGGTAAGAAGTTGACAGCCTCATGTGACAGGAAGGAGATAAATACCTTTTCTTTTCTTTTTAAATCCTTTATTTGGTTGTTAGCTTGCATGTTATTGAGAAATAAAACATGGATAACATCTAAAAAATTCTTAAAAACAGGAAAATGACAACTATGCACTGTGGCAACTATAGTTGCCGGTGGGCTGAAATGGGTTAATCATTAAAAGCGTTTAATTAAATAAAGGTTGCATTTTATATTTGTAAATGTGTGAAATAAAATGTGCACTTGATGACTAGCCCTTTTATCCATTTTAAGTTACAGTTTTATATGAATAAACAGGAAAATCAACTATTTTAAGCATTAAACGTTTATCTTAAGGGCAGCTGCATC
This sequence comes from Misgurnus anguillicaudatus, assembly GCF_027580225.2. Classification (NCBI taxonomy): domain Eukaryota; kingdom Metazoa; phylum Chordata; class Actinopteri; order Cypriniformes; family Cobitidae; genus Misgurnus; species Misgurnus anguillicaudatus. The sequence continues at coordinate 11,191,217 of NC_073348.2, read as the reverse complement.
TACATTGCTAGATTTGACACTTGGATATTTTAGGACTTTCCACTTCCACAGAATTTGAATTGTTTTATTTAAATTATCCACAATAAAAGAGCATAATTTTAAACTGACAGAAACTGTTATAATGTTTAGATAATCAATTACCATTGTCACCGCAAATCACGTCCGTATTACTTTGCAATTCTGGAAGAACTCCACTTAATCCTGTCTCCCCTATAATCGCACCGACTCTTGCATCAAAGGCTGAGAGGTCAGTGATTCCTTGACCACCACCAGTTGTTCTGACACTGCGCCTGTGTGCACATATTCTTTTTTTCACGACTACTTTTAAGTCGGACCATTTTTCTTTTGTCTCTTGGACTGTGCAAGGCACTAAGGTAACCGCATTGACTGCTGCTGTTACTTGCTCCCATTCTAAAATGTTCCTTTTATTTGAAATGCCCGCAGGGAGCCCACCAAATACAACTTTTTTTCGGGCCTCCACCTCAGACAGCAGTACCTCCATCTTGCAGTCAGAGAAGTTTCTTTTTTTTTGCTTTTCGCTTCTGTTCTTCCATTTTTATCCAAACAGATAATTGAAAATTATCGGTCGTATAAATATGCAGGGAGATCATACATATTCAAAATAGGCGGTCTTAACCTACAAATATGGTTATTTTGGAGGAGATTGTGGTATGCTATAAGCACGTGCACCTGGCCACAATATTCAGATAATTGTGATATATAAATTGAACCTTGTGCAGGTTCTGCCTTATTTGCGTACGCACACTTTAAAGATGGAATCTACGCAAAGTTTTATAAATGTTTCTGGCCTTGTTTTCAGTACCTGAGATGTGAAAGGTCTGTTGCTTGGCTCGCTGTTTCCTGCCTGGCTTGAACATGATGAAATGGCCGATATGTGGGATGAGCTAGCCTGGCTTGAACATGATGAAATGGCCGATATGTGCGATGAGCTAGAATTAGGCAGAGTGCATAATGTTGGTGATGAAGAACCAGACACGGACCAATCACTACTCAGTGTTGACGAAGTTGGAATAACTTGTATATCCAAGTTAACTGTCTCGGTTTCTAAAAAACAAACAAATAAAAATAATAATTAGGGCACATAACTAATGGTACAAAATAAAACGTAGCGCCCTTCCAAGCGGGTCCAAAAGAGGAACTGTGTTTTATGGCGTGGTGGCACTTTTGGGAGTACTTCGACTCGGCGCAGTAACACCCTCCCTCTCCCATTATGAGAGGGAGAAGGGGAGCGGACTTTTCAGGCGAGTCGAGGTGCTCCCAAGGGTGCTGTTGCGCCATAGAATGTAGTTCCTCTTTTGAATCCGCTTAGAGACGCGCTGCGTTGTGTTTTGTACCACCAAACCTGCCCGTACAACTACTCGTCCCAAATAGGAAAAACGTTGATGTGTTTGGTCACTTCTAACTTTATCTCTAAATGGTACCATTGAATGAGTGGGGCTAAGCTAAATGCTATCGAAGCGTCGCAGCGCACTCCAGCGCTTACGTGCACGCACACAGAGGATAGAGGGATGTATCAACAATTCTTAGTTAAGGTAATAACATATTTTAATATTGAAAATGAGTAGACTATTCCTTTAAAGTCCATAGGCAAATAAGCAGCCCAAAGTGGGTAATGAGCTCAGGATAATGACTGACATAATGTTGTTTGGGCTTCAGTGGGTTGTCAGGACAGGAAAGGTTTGAATTCGGCAAAGCAAATATTCATCAATCAGCACTCTTAGGTAGGCTATCTGGCCATTTGAAATCGCAGGTGCACAACTGAGGTCCACAACTTCTCTAAGTTGCAAAACCAACTGTCACATGGATTTTTAACTTTGTCTTCGATCAAAATAGGCAACTTTCTCAGCAAACACCAATTCTGCACAGCATGTCCACCAAGTTTTCCACCCTCTGCATTAACCTCACACGGTTTGTCATTAGCATCCCTACCAAGATACTTGAACTGATTTATTTGTCGATTCAACTCAAGATAGCTAAACATTTTATCCACCTTAACAAGATGGTTAATGTACAGTGCCAGATCAGAGGATACAATACCTTCAAAAAGATTGTGGCCAAGACATGGAGGCAACCCTGGCTGACATACATGGAAGTATTTGAGCGTATTAAACGCAGAGTCAAATTTAACACCTCCTCTAGATGAAGACTGTCGTTCACTGCTCTGAACATGACCACTGTATGACTGCACTGTGCGTTTTGTGCTCTGGATAAGAGGATTTGCATGAAATGCTTCTCTGCTGATATCACAATATCTGCACAAGTGTGAGCTCCTGCTGAAGTTCTCCACAAAGCCTCCTATGTTATGTGAGCCTAGGTTGTCGCCTGCAATGGCACACAAAGTTCCCTTGTAAACTTTTCTATCAGACAGGGTAACACCATTGAGCTCAAGATCTTTAAGGTCATTGACAAGAGAGCCCATAACAAAGTCTTGACCAAAATACTAAAAAATCGTTTTCTTTACAGAGAAGAACGAGTTGCATTTGATCAGTGCTGGATCTGTTGTGTGGCATTAAATCTGCAAGAGTTAGATACACTGCAAGTATCTTATGTTTTTTCTTTCCAGATGCCAGTGGGTTTACCACTTCAAATGCATTCTGATACAGGATCAAGCTCAGTGATGAGCTCTCCGTCTGGAAGAGCACATTCTCAGCCATATTTTTGCCATCCCACACATCCTTAAGAATATCCTTAGAACCAATACTGGCGTGTACTTGCTTATATTGTTCCTGCACTGATTGGCAATGAAATAGAGAATCAATTGTCTGTTTAAATACTGGGCAAAACACTCTTTGCCTGCCTCATTCTGACCTAGACAGATCTGACTTGCTCAACATAGTTTTGCAGGTCCTAAAGAGATCCTCAGTTTTCATGACTTCAGTCACATTATTTGTGTCTGCTTCAGAAATCCCAAGTCTAACAATTTCTCTTTGAGTTTGAAAAGCAAATGTGACTGGCTTATATCATGTATTTCCTGAAAATCTTCTATAATTGTTTGGATGACAGATGATGGAAGCAAACACTTTGCTTGCAATTTCAAATAAAAAAGGGCTAAATTTTTAAAGAATTGTGATTCATCTGCAATTTCTGGGTAAATCTCTTGTTCATCACCTGCATTACTGGGAGGATCAATCTGCATATCAGACTGCTTTTGTTTACTCTCGTGGAAAACACCAGGATTCACATTGGACTCTGACAAATTTTCCTCAGCACCATTTTTACGTTTCCGACTCATGTGTGATGTGAATGTGGATAAAACTGTAAAGCTCTTGCTACAGTGTCTGTAAGGACACGCAACTTTTTTCCGCTCTCTAATGTGTGTTTTCAAATGAGAGTAAAATACCGTCAAAGTCTCACATCTTGCACTGCAGATATCAACATGACATGTTAGTTCAACACCAGACAAAGTAGGCCTAACTACACGTTTGTTATGTCTGTAACTGTGACACTTAAACGTTGAAATTTTTTTTAAGTCTGACTGCAATCTGGCAAAACACACTTAAAGGTTAAATTTGGTGTATTTTTATGAATTCATTGTAAACTTGTGGACCTATTTTTCCAAACGCCTCACACCCGTACATTCTTCCGTTGAGAGCTTAAATAATAGACACTCCAGCCCAGTTGGTGGCGATAATCCACCTTTGCCAATTGCAAGAATACAAACAAGTCCATTTCCATTTCCGGCGGCGGAGTAATACCGTACTTCACAGCAGATCTAATACAAGTCAATGGAGTTGGACAAAAACTAAGATAAAACCTGTTGGAAAGCATCTTTTACAGCGATTTTTGTTTGAGCATATCAGTAAACACCCCTGACCACTCTGTGAGTTTCACGTCTTTGTAAACAAAAATTTAATGCATTTTAGGATGGATTGTTCCAGTACACCGCTGCAGCCATTGTGGGGGTGATACCACAGAAACCAAAAATTCTCGGGCAAGCAGCATATGTCCAAATTTTAGTGAAAACCGTTCTATTTCATCATAAACAATATGAAAACAGGGCTTTAAGTGTAAAATACCAAACTTGTCCTTTATGTTGTTAAAGCGAGTGATGGTGGTATTGGTAACATAGTAATCAACAGTAAACAAAACAAAGCATGCAAGTAAAATGGACACAGGACTGCGTGTATTCAGTGGGGCAAGTTATAAATTAGCAGTGCAGCTTGGAATTGCCAAACTGAATGTTGTACATAAAAGAAGGAATGCAGCATTTTTGATACAGGCACTAGCAGCAAGGGCATCAAGACAATGTTGAACACCAGTTATGGTTAAGACAATGACAGCAGAACACGGTAGCTGGTCAGTCCTGTCGTTTTAATATTTGCTAAGTCTGAATTTATTCTGCAAATGCATTTCCATCTCCCATTATTCTCATTAACTCTTTTTCGCATAAGTCAAAACCCTCTCAAGCGAGCATAAAAGCTTTTTTGCAAATTAAGAGATTTTTAATAAAAATTTGGTGTTTCCATCACTTGTTTTATATGAGATACTTCAAAATGCACACAAATGGTGATAGAAACATGACTACTGCCACAGTATTCAGAATGACACAAATGTTAATTTTCAGAAAGTCTGTGTCACGCTCCCAGGTTGTCTATTTGTTTCTGATAGGTGTGCTTGACTTCATGCAGTGCTAAAAGATGAAAAATTAAAAGAAGCGAAAGACAAAACTGTCTTTTGATTTTATTAATAGGCTTGTTTTCCGTTATTTTTAGGCATAGGCTACAGTATAAACAGCAAATAAAATATTTAGAATAAAGGGTTTCTGGTTACAACTTTTATCAAAAGATTTGTTTATTTTTATAATATCGAATATCTAATTTACTTCATTCGTGATTAAAAAATTAAGCACAGCACACAAATCACTACGGCAAGCGGCAGGTGTCCAACTTGATGGCTCCATCTTCAACTTCTTGACTGCAAGGGACAAACCTTGCCAATCGGTCTGTGCAGCGTAGCATGAACTCGAACACACCTTATGTATTCACTGTTTGCTTCCTTCCAGACTCCATTTCCCATGATGCTCCAGTGGCCCCTGACCCATTCTCCTTTTTAAGAACATTAAAGGGGGTTTTAAAGTAGGGCTTGGCGAAAAAATAGATTTTTCGATTAATCGTTTTTTAAAATGTGGTCGATTCAGATCCGATTCTCAAAGAGCAGAATCGATTTCTTTTTTTCATATTTATTTCTGCAAACATTGAACGTAAGATTAACATTAATCTAATTACTAGTCTTCTTCACTAGATGTCACCTTAATTTTTGCCTTGCGCGATGTTACCAAGGAGTGCTTAAAATGCGTTGATGCCTCAACTTATACAATATACACATCTCAATACAATGCCACCTTCACATAAAAAGTCAGCGGTATGGAAGCATTTTAGATTTTGCAAGCAAGATGACGGCGATAATGTTGTGGCTTTTAATTTCTTTTTATTAATTTCCCACTTGTAAACTTCTGTTCACTGTTCTTTTTTATTAATATAGTATTTGTATTAAATCTATATTCATTGAGTTGAATCAAAAACCGAGTATAAAAACCGACCCGAGAACCAGAATCGAAAATTGAACCGAGAATTGAAATCGAATCGATTTGATAGCTTGTGAATCGAAATCGAATCGATCTGGGACATCTGAATCGATACCCAGCCCTATGTTAAAGGTGTTTCATGTATTTTATCTTATTAACACATTTAATACGTTGTAGTCATCATGCTATACAAATGTAACGTGTTAAAAAAGCAGTTAGGCTTGTGACTATTTGTGTATTTCTGGGCCAAACTCACACCTCCTCTTTTCTACAAGTTTCAGAAAGTTTTTTTCGAACATGGGTATCTGTTACAACTGATTGTCCCCATATTCCTTTTATGGGCCCTTCTTCCTGTTAAAATCACACCTGGACGTCAATCAGAGTGAACGCAAGAACAGGCATGCAATCTCACGTCTTTTGGTTTGCAATCGAGGCATACATGTATGTAATGTAAACCACAACAGCAAACATTTTCCTCCTTAGTTGGCATTTTTCTGCACTTATGACATTTACACCTAATAAAACAGGCAAGTGCAGAAGAAAATACAACCTCAACAATTACGTAACATGTTTTTATTAAAATAGCAGATAATCAAACAAATATTAATTTGCAGATAGAGATGTCCTGTTGTAATCATTGCTGCTGTTTTTCCTGTTATGTATGGCTGTATCTGACTGTAAGCCATAGTTATTAAAAAAAATATATATATATATATATATATATACAACTTTTATTTACATTGATGTCACAGCTGTTGGATTAGTATTCAAAGGCTGCACGTACTTGTAACAATTAAGCTTCACCACCAGTATGCCTTCATCTTTTTCCGGAAAAAAAACGGAAAGGTTGTATTTTTCTTAAAAATACAAATTTTTTAGAATAAAGCTAAAAAAATGCAATTTTTATGAAGGAATTTTATTAGAGATCAGATTCAGAACAATTGTTAAAACATACACAGAGTTTAAAATTAGTAAAAAAATTAAATTGGGTAAATGGATAATCGCGGTATTACAGATTAACATAAAACCTAATTAGGAGCATGTTTTTATGCATTTTTTTCTCTTAATTGGTGAGATAACTCGTCATTGGCAGGGAAATAGTTAACATTAGATTGGCAGAAATGGTGTGTTATGTGATCTTTAAGAACTTTTATGGAGAAAGGTTCAATTGTTTTGAAGAAGGCTTTAGGGCACCCAAGAAAGTCCAGTAAGTGCCAGGACCATCTCCTAAAATACATTCAGTTGTTGAATCAGTAAGCACCAATTATGCCTCTTTCCAATTGTTTGAGCATCTGGAAAAAGCTTGTCCGAAGAAGAAAAGGTGAGCACTACCATCAGTCCTGTGTTTGTCATGGTTCTGCCTTGTCCTTTGTTTAATCTAGTCTTGTGGCAGAATCATGACAGACCCATGTTTTGTGTGGGTTCATGTGGTCTCAGTATTGGTTTACTAGACCACGTGTTCCCTGTGTCTTGTCTCTTTTACCCCGCTCCCTTGTGATCCTTGTTTGTGTTTATTGTTTTCACCTGTTGTCCTCATCATTTGCTCCCCTATTTAAGTCCTTGTGCCCATTGTCCTGTCTACGTGCGTACTGTTTGTTCCAGCTGTGTTCCTGTCGCATTCAAACCAGTTAAGCCAAGTTTATTTGTACTGTTTAACTAGTCCAGTTTAGTGTCTTGTTGTACTTAGCGTAGTCTTATTCTGTCAGTGTTTTGTAACTTAGTATCTTGTATATCCTTTTTCTTTTGCCCCCTCGTGGGTTTTCTTTTCCCTTTTGTTAATAAAGTCCTGCATTGTGTACTGCCGTCTGCGCTTTGGTTCATCTGTCCCCAAACCCTCACAGTGTTAACAGTAAAACATCCTAAAGCATTAGTCTCATGCCGAATGCGTGAGATAATATATATATAAATCAAGCTGTCATTGTGTGTGCTCCTGAGACCCTCCTGGTGGACACAGGGCTCTATGCAGCTGTTTAGTTATATGTAACCCTTGTAGGTGATTGATACAATCAAGATCAGATTCTGTAAAACAATGAAAAGATCAGACATTAATATACACTCATTACAGTCATTATCAACATCATTTCTGAATCATGTTTATATATATCATCTTACGTGACTTTCATCAATACATTTACATTTATTCATAACATACAAATGAGAATAATACAAGTAGTGCTATCATACCACATTTAATAGTAATAGAATATAGCTGTGTTTAAGTTGTGCCCTTTCAACTTTTTCCCCACCAGCGTTTTTTTTTTTTTAAGTTTCCAGCCAGCATTTTTCATGATTTTCCAAAATTTTAATGCCTTCCCGAAAATGTTCTTCTTTACATATATAAACATGCAATATATCAAATGAAAGAACAGACCCTCTGCTTTCAAACAAACAAACAAAAAAAAAACGTTCTCTTTTTATCACCTCTCAAATATTATATCAAATAAAATATCTAATTTTTAGCAAAAAGTTGAGATAATTCTATTTGTGAAGGACTTGTGATAGAGATACCATTCAGAGCGATCCTCAAAACATACACGGAGTTGTTACTCTCTCACGTGAGGTGTTGCTTCCGGGTTGCATAAGTTGCGGAAGGATAAAAGGATTATAGCGGTATTGCATATTGCCGTAAATACTTGTCATTGGCAGGGAAGCGTTTTCTCTTAATTGACGAATGAGTTAACTTTTCAATGGCAAGGAAAGAGTAAGTAAGGGCAAGTTGGTTTATGCAGATGACTTCATTACTCTTTCTCTGTCTCACTCACTCTCTCTCTCTCTCCCTCTGTGTTAAATGTTTGTTTTGCCTATTGTTAGTTATGTTTCATATAATCCCAGTAGAGTAGTCAATACACCAATTTGTATATTTATCCATGGATGCCTCTAAATTCGGATTATAATTCAAAGTCACTTTAACTCTGATTATGTTGCCTCACGCTCAACGTTTCTTAGAATGAATGTACAATTATGGGTATATTCGCTGGACAAATTAATCAATTAATTGTTATTGTTAATTCTGATAAATCAGATAAAACCTACAATATATATAGTTAATGACGATTAGTTGTATGTATATGGGTTTAAGATAAATCAACAATTCTCTGATTAGAATGGTGATCAAAACAATTGGTGGAGAAAATATTAAATTAATTCTTAATTATCAAAATGATGATTTTTTTATGATTGTTTTAAACAAAAACCCTAAATTCGCTACAACCAACTGGTGGCATTATTAAAGGGCCATTTTTTAAGGTTTGGTGGTGTTTATGTTGTTCACTGTAACATGCTTTGTTATGACAAAAATGCATTATTTTTCATATATTTTACCATTATTTTACACAGCTTTTATGAAGCCCCTCACTCAGAAATATGCAGTTTGCTCAGATTGGTTGCCCAGTGTGTTGCAATTTGCTGACCATTATGAAAACACACATACTACAGTGGCTTTATACAGCCTGTGGCTATAAGAGCATAGAAGTAAACACTACATAAAAGCTCTAATCAAAAAAATAATTTACAATACTCAGACTAGCGCCAACATTTGAAGTTCGCTGGTGGGATTAAAAAGAAGTTTGTATGTGTTTGAAGGTATCTGTCAGATAAGTATAAATTCGCATGTAGCTGACTGGCTAACGGAAGCAAACATTGCTGTTCATTGTTTACATTCTTGCTACAATATAAAATGCAGCCCAACATGGCCTTGTCCTCTTTGTTGCATGTTCTCTGGGGCACGGTTTGTGTAAATATGTATCTATGTGATGTCACTAACCCAGGAAAAGGCTACAGAAAGTAGCAGTTCTTGCATTTTTTTATACAAATGGGGGATTGGTTATGGGAAGACAAATTCAGACCTTATGATGTAATTTTTATGTAATATAAATGTAAACTTGATTAGACTGGTAAGAAAGATGAGGTTCGAAGCTGTCAAATATGTCTATATTTTTTTTCTTTATTTTTTTTGCCCCTCTATTTATAGATGTTTTTAATAAATGTGATGATCCAATATTCGGTCCAAGGGGGTGGAAGACCTGATGAATTTAAAAACATTCAAGCATACCATAAAATGATGAATCAAACAGTAAGTAAATCACTTACTGTAGTGTCTTTAGTTTACAGTGTGGATCCTTCAGTAGATCAGACATCAATTTCCTGGAATCTCCAACATAATTTAAATACAGATTAAGTTCAGTCAGGTGTGATGGGTTTGATCTCAGAGCTGAGGCCAAAGCAACAAACCCTTCCTTTCTAATACTGCAGGACTCCAGACTAAAGAGAGAAGAAAAACTCCTGACACGTACAGTAAATTAAATCATGAATTATAATCATATGTGTGAGACTATTATGATAAGAACATATACATAAAAAAAACTGAGAGAGAGAGAGAGAGAGAGAGAGAGAGAGAGAGAGAGAGATTCTGAAACCTCATTCATTTGCTTTATAATAAAAAAAGCTGGTGTTGGATTTGTAACACCTTTGTAACACAAGTACATTGAATTATAAATAAATAAATATTTGTGCCTAAATTCAGATTTTTTCAGTATGAGACGAATAAATGATCAGGGGTGTGTTTCCCGAAAACAACTATAGTTGCATGTTCTTACCAATGGAGTTTAATGGTAACAACAACAATAGTTAGCTAACAATGCTCTTGGGAATGCAGCCCAGGGGCCTTATGTATAAAACTTTGCGTAGATTCATCCTAAAAGGAACACACCGACTTTTTGGGAATTTAGCTTGTTCACCATATCCATATATAGCCTTTTCATCTCTGTACGTCCCGCAACTCTGTCTGTAAGAAATTATTTTGTGGCTTAATAAATTAAACTAAACAAAATTAGTTAATTCGATGAAGGTGATTTCACACACACAAACACGCACGCACACACACACACACATTCTGGCTTCCATGTTTTGTGGGGGACATTCCATAGACGTAATGCATTTTATACTCTACAAACTGTATATTCTATTCCCCTAACCTACCCCATTCCCTAACCCCAACCATCACAGAAAACTTTCTGCTACTTCACATTTTTAATAAACATCATTCTGTTTGATTTATAAGCTTGTTTCCTCATGGGGACATCAAAATGTCCCCACAAGGTCACAAAAACACTGGTATTGCTACCTTAAAGGAACAGTATGTAAGACATTTTTATGAATTAATCATAAAATGTCCCTGATATGTCACTAGACATTAAGAAATCATTTTCATTTCAAATACTTATATCACTGACAACAGTGTTCGGGCCAGAGGGAGGTCCTAAGATGGCGGAGTGAGAGGTTGTGTTTTCAGCAGGCTCCGATTCAAACTTATAAATAGCCATGTATTTAATCTTGTTTGTTTTGTAATAGCCTCTTTTTATCTATTAATAATGTTGTCGGACCATGCTTACGATTTGAATGCTCTCAATGAAGCGTGTGATGAAGATGTGATCGTGGAGTTTGAAGTGGAACAGGCTAATGCTAATGGTAATGTTGACATGGCATTAGTAAAAGACAACAAAGTTAACTGGGACCACACGCCGATAAAAAACAAAAAAAAATCTAAAAGATGCAAGACGCAAGATGACCATGCTAAAGATGACATAGTTTCTGATGATCTTGCTAAAGAAGACACGGTTAACGCAATTCTTCAGGCGGTTCACGTGCTAACTCAGAAAGTTGACGACCAAACTCAGCGCTTTTTACGCTTTGAAAAGATGATTGGGGCTAATTCGGTAGCCATCGACAAGAACAAGAAAGACATATCTGATCTGCAATCGCAAGTGATGCATCTTAAAAAAGAGAATGCTACTCTGAAGAGCGCGTGCGAGGAACACTCTCGTTACAAGAGGAGATGGAACCTTAGGCTGATTGGCTTGCCTGAGAAGGACGACGAGAATGTCCGTGAGACGGTCATTGGGATTTTGACCCGAATTATCCCCATTTCTGTAGAGAGGCTACGTGATACCGTGGATACCGTGCACAGGCTCGGCAAGAGAGAAAGTTCCGCAACCTCAAATAACGGACCCAGAGCTGTCATTATTCAATTTGGAATGCGCACTTTGCGTGATGAAGTTTGGAGAAAATCTAAGGATGCTAGATTTTGCAAAGATCTTCACATTAGTTTTAAGGAAGACTTCTCCAAGGATGACAGATTGGCCCGTGCTAAATTATGGCCATTGGTTCAAGAGGCCCGTCGGAGAGGAAAGCGTGCGTATCTTAAGGAAGGCTATGCGCTGATTGATAACAAGAGGGTGGACCCAGACTGAGTTTCTTTTTTTCTGCTTGTTTCCATTATGGATACTGTTCTGAGGTTGGTTTGTACCTGTTATATGGCTATTACAAACTAGTACTGGTCTTTTTGTGGCTAGTATGATTTCTCATTCCTGCTCATGCTCGGTTAATTTTATATTTGACTTTGCACATATCTAATTTTTCTTTTTATGTTATCCTTGTTATCGTTAAATGCAAGGGGTTTGAAAAATAATGCTAAACGCAAGGCAATTTTTCTTTATTGCAAGGAGCAGAAGGCGAACTGTTTTTTTTTTGCAAGAAACTCATTCTGAATGTGAGGACACACGTTTTTGGAAACTTCAGTGGGGAGACTTTGCCTATTTCAGTCATGGCACTTCTCATTCAGCTGGGGTAATGATTCTGTTTCATAGGTTTCAAGGCGTAATCATTGATCATAAAAGTGATCCGAATGGTCATTGGATAATGGTGACTGTTGAGATTGACAATGTTAAATTTATCCTAATCTGTGTATATGGTTACAATTCTAAAGCCCTTAACAAATTATTTTATGCTGATCTTTGTGTTCAGATTAAACAATGGAAGTTGACATATTTAACAGAGGAAGTTATTGTAGGGGGTGATTTTAATTTGGTTCCTGATAATGCAATTGACCGTCCTTCCTCTGGAGGGCGCCTTCACACCCTTGATGATATTTTCAACAATTTGGTTTCAAATTTAAATTTGACTGATTGCTGGAGACTTAAGAATCCTGGAGTCAGAAAGTACACATGGTTCAATGCATCTAACAATGGTCAGTGCTCCAGATTGGACTACTGGCTTATTCCCTTTAAATGGATTGATAACATTTCAAAATGTGAGATCTCTTCAGCCCCCTTAACTGATCACTGCTCAGTGACGTTATCTCTTATCATAAATAACAACAAGCGACCTCAAAACTCAGTGTGGAAATTTAATAATAGTCTATTAGCTAATAAAGATTTTTGTGAAGAAGTTAAAATTCTTCTTAATGAGGTAATGTCTTTAGATTCTTCTTATCTTAATAAATGGGAGTGGTTTAAATTTAAGGTTAGGGAGGTAGCGATTCGTAGGGGAAAACTTTCTGCTCATCATAAGCGGATCAAACAAAATATAATTGTTACAAATATTAATAGATTATCCTCTAAAGCCATGCTATCTGATGAGGAGAAAGCCCAACTAATAGATTTAAAAACTCAATTAGATTCTTTATTTCTAGATAAAGCCAATGGTGCCTTCATTAGGTCTAGGGCTCGATGGATAGAGGAGGGTGAAAAGAATTCTTCCTACTTTTTTAATCTTGAGAAACATAGGCAAACCAAAAAGAAGATATCCAAATTGAGCATTAATGGTATGGTAACTGAAGATTTAAGTTTAATAAACAAGGAAGTAAGAGATTTTTATAATAATTTGTATTGTTCAAAATACTCTGAGGCAAGCTGTGAATCCTTTTTTCAAAAAATTCAAGGATGTATAGACTTAATTAAGGATGACTTTAAGCTCACTATGGAGGAGGATTTAAAAATTGAGGAGTTAGATAAAGCAATTATAAAAATGGCCAAGGGTAAATCACCTGGCTTAGATGGTTTAACAGTTGATTTTTATGTTTTCTTTTGGAAGGATATACGATTGCTTTTATTTGAAGCCCTTTGTGAATGTATTTTAAAATTGAATCTCTCTCCCACAATGAAGCGTGGTTTAATTACATTGATCCCAAAGACTGACAAAGATTTGCTTTCTATTGACAATTGGAGACCAATAAGTTTGTTGGGGACGGACTACAAATTATTAGCCTTTGTTTATGCCATTCGACTTGATAATGGCTTGTCTGATGTCATTTCTGAATGTCAATCTGCCTTTATGAAGGGAAGGAATATTCATTTTCATACTAGACTGATTTTTGATATGTTGGACTACAGTCATGCAATAGAGAAAGAAAGTCTAATTTTATTCCTTGACTTTTATAAGGCTTTTGACTCTTTAGAGCATGGTTTTATTGTTGAAACAATTAAAAGATTGGGTTTTGGGGATAATAACTCCTAGCTTCATGGTGTCTAGAGGGATTCGGCAAGGATGCCCCATATCTCCAAAATTATTTATTTTAACAACTCAAATGCTCACTTTGGCTATTTTCAATAACGTTGATTTGCAAGGCATTAAAATCTTTGATAGGGAATTCAAGATCAGCCAATTCGCAGATGATACTGCAATTTTTTTAAAGGATAAAGGTATGGTTGATATTGCACTAAAATTAATTAAGAGTTTTTCGGATGCCTCTGGTTTGTCTCTCAATATTAAAAAATGTGTCTTGTTGCCTATTCACTCCTGTTCTGAGAAGTCTATTGCCTCAATAAATGTACAAAATGAGGTTAAATATCTGGGTTTAACAATATCTAAGGATGTCCGTAAAATTGAGGAGGTCAACTTTGAGAAACGTGTCGCTGATATGAAAAAATCTCTCAGTCACTGGCTTATTAGAGATCTCACAGTATTTGGAAGAATTATTTTATCTAAAGCTGAAGGTATGTCAAAACTAATATATCCCTGTCACTCCCTGTTCATTTCAAATAATAATATTAAGAAAGTCAACTCAGTATTATTTCAATTTGTATGGAGGAATAAAACACATTACTTAAAAAGAGCCCAATTAGTCAAAGATTATAAGAATGGTGGTTTAAAAGCCTTGGACTTTGAAGCCTTGTTAGGATCATTCAGAATTAATTGGTTAAGGACTTTTTTTGCTTGTTCGAACTCTATGTGGTTTCATATACCCAGGGCGGTGTTTGGTAAGATTGGAGGGCTGGATTTTTTGTTAAAATGTGACTTTGAGATTAATAAGATTCCAATTGCCTTGTCTAAATTTCATGGTCAAATTTTATTGTTTTGGAAAATGATCTTTTCTCACAATTTTACTCCACACAATTCAGTTCTGTGGAATAATAGAGCAATTTTGATAAGCAGAAAATCAGTATTCAATGCTGATTGGTTTGACAAAGGAATTGTTTTTGTTTCTGACTTAATGGATGATAATGGTGTTTTTCTGTCATATGATAATTTTGTGTTACGCTTTAATTTAACTTGTACTCCGAGAGAGTATCTAAGAATTTGTAAAGCTATTCCTTTACCTTTGGTCCACCTAATACGTAGTACATTGACTTATTCCGTTGTTACTCCTGTATTACCAAATTTATTAGTTGGACCTTACAAATTACTTGGAAAAGAATTTAATAATAAGGCTGCCACAGATGTTTTTAAATCCAAGTTGTATCACGACTATAAAAGGAACTGTGTATCTCTAGAGTTTGTGGATCTGTTGAAAAAGTCTTTTTCTAAGTATGTTAAATGGCCAATTCCACCTAAGGTCAAAGAAACACACTTTAAAATTTGTCACAAGATCTACCCAGTCTCCACTTTTCTTCATAAGCGTTTTAAATTTGACAAGGCGGGATGTGTTTTTTGTGATTTTTCTGATGAATCTTTGGATCATTTGTTTTTTACCTGTCCCATTTCAAACCAGTTTTGGAATGATGTCAGAAATTGGCTGACTTCAAAAATGCCAAACATCCCTGTGTTTAACATACACCACATTTTATATTACGTTGATGGTTTAAAGAATCCATTATCAGACATTGTAAACATTGTTCTTCTTTTTGGTAAATATCATATCCATTGTTGCAAATGGAGAAATTCTCACCCATGTTTTCAACACTTTATGAGTGAATTTAAACTATTTCACTCTTCACTGAAACTACTGAAGAACTGTCATGCTTTGAAATTGTCCACAAACATATCTAAATTTCTTGTCCTCTAAAATTGTATGTATGTATTATAACTTTTTTTTTCCACTCCTTGCAATTATTGTGTATCCCCTGTTGTTGTTTGTCTTTGAGTTTTTTATGCTGTTACCTCTACGAGTTGTTGTATTCTTGTTTAAAGCACAATAAAAAAAAAGAAAATAAAAAAAAAAAGTGTTCTGGCCAGGATATTGTCATTTAAAAAGTGGAGTTGCAGCCCTCAACTGATGTTTATGTTGTCATTTTGTGTATTGGCCACCAGTTGTGTGATTGCAGTGCCAGTTTTAGCCACAAGTTTTGTGATTGCAATACCAGTTTTGGCCACAATCCTACATACTGTTCCCTTTCGAGGAGCTCGAGCTGCGTCGCCGTGGCGGCGCTTTGGGGGGCGCCTCGGCGTGACTAATCTGAAGCACGTGTAAAACATAAACAATGATGAGATAATTGTATACTGACCGTGATGCCGTGCGGACCAGGGGTATAAGAAGGCATCCTACACAAACACACTCGCTTTTAGTGCCTCAGCAAGTGACTACGTGTATGTTTGCATAAATCTGAAGTATGTTCAAGAAGTTCAAGTATGTGTATCTCCCTGTCAGCGCGATATCACAGACAAGGATACACATGTATATGTGTCTTCGAGCGCAGCACGCACAGTTGGCTTTTGAGGATATTGGCTGTGTGCACTGTGTTCATTCCCGTGCACGTGTTGCGCTCCAGCTTCGCGTTTGGAGAAGGATATCTCAGGCTCGCGGAACCGGTCCCGCTTCTGTCGAGGCAGAGCGGTGACTGCACTCGTGCGTGCAGGCGGCGGTATCCCCGCCTACACCCGTGACATCTGTCTCTCACTCTCTAGGAAGCTTGGGCTCGCGGTTGCGATCCCGCTTTTCAGCGGCGGTTGCGTTCCTGGGAGTCGCCATATGATTTCGTGCAGGCGGCGGTATCTCCGCCTGCACGTGAAGTCTCTCTCTCTCGCCGGATCGGGAAGGCGCCCTGCGTGAGAGCCATATATTTTCAGCTGTCTGTCTCCGATGGATCCTCTTCATAATCCGCCTACTGTTTAAGGCTAAATGTGCAGTTTCCACGTGAAGCCTCCTCTTTTTACAGTACGGAGGTATTATATATACATACGTTTTTTACACCTGTATGTGTAGACTATGTATGTGTATCTGCCTGTCACAGCCTGCATGAGCTGTTTGTCATTGTTCGAAGAGTCAAACAGTGAATTTGTGTCTATGCTGTGTGTTGCTTGTACAGCTGTGCACAGCATTTATTCTCCTGATCGGCCGCTGTGCGCCATAAGTCAGATAATGATTTTGTGTGTTACGATTCGAGACCCTCATCTGCTGAGGCGGGTGACGTCTTCGTTCGTGGCACTCACTTTCTCATTAAAGCAAAGCAGCTCACACCTCATTCATGGTGCCTGCTTCCCTTTCGGTGCGTAGTACGACAGGCAGCCGCCATTAACCTTCATCTGCATACAGCTGGCTCCAGTAGTGGAGCATGGCTACATTCTTGTGCAGGAGGCTGTAGAACCTCCACATGAGAAATGACAGCTTACAGCCTTTACTTTATTGTTCCAAAAGGAGGGGAATCGTTCAGTGATGCGGCTCAGTGCTATGCTGTTACTGAAACCGATTGTGATGCAATCAGATCCGAGGACTGATTCCTTACATTAGAGCTTATGCCTCCATTCAACACGGGAGGGTTTTTCCTGAGGGGAAACCCGTCTCGCATGATCAAAGTCACGCACCGTTGTTTGCGTGCTTTGGTAACAGGAAGAAAGCCATGGCTTCTGTCCCAAGGTCCTGTGTTGGGTGCGCGTTGTCGATGTGTGACGCTGACAACAGACGCATCCCTCACAGGTTGTTGCGATTATGGAAAGCCAAAAGGGTCAAAAATCGCTGAAACTCATCATCGGCTATGGCACTGAAATTGCCTTGGAAATGATGATGGTATGGGTTGGACTCCCATTTCCTTCTAGACCGGAGCAGCCATCATGTGTTTGTCTAGACAGACATCACATCGGTGGTTTCTTAAATAAATCTCTAAGGCGGTCTGCAATCAAAGTCACGCATCGTTGTCTGCGTGCTCTGGTGGTGTGGAGGAAACCTTGGTTTCTATCCTAGGACTGTTTTGGGTGTGCGCTGCTGGCGTGTTACGCTGAGAACAGACACATCCCTTACAGGTTGTTGCGATTATGGAAAGCCAAAAGGGTCAAAAATCGCTGAAACTCATCATCGGCTATGGCACTGAAATTGCCTTGGAAATGATGATGGTATGGGTTGGAGTCCCATTTCCTTCTAGACCTGAGGAGCCATCATGTGTTTGTCTAGACAGGCATCACATTGGTGGTTTCTTAAATAAATTTCTAAGGAGGTCTGCAATCAAAGTCACGCATTGTTGCCTGCGTGCTCTGGTGGTGTGGAGAAGACCTTGGTTTCCATCCGAAGGCCTGTTTTTGGGTGCGCGCTACTGGCGTGTGACGCTGACCCGACGCACTCCCCACAGGTTGGAGTACAGTATGGAAAGCTGAGAGGGCCAAAATCACTACATTATTGATTTTGGGATAATGACATTGTGGTCTCTGGACAAACTGTGCTCGTTGACGACAGTTTAGATCCCAGGCCTCTGAGGGGGCCAGGCTCATAGGCTCAGGTCTCTCAACTGAGGTTGTGGAGACCATACTTTACTCCTGACAAACCCAGTTAACCGCCCTGTTTATGTGGTGCTGAGATTTCTGTAGGAGCAATTCTCTGCTGGCTTAACTCCTTCCACTCTTAAGGTTTAGGTGGCAGCAGTCTCTGCCCACCATACTCCTTTGGAAGGATGTCATGCTCCCAACTGAGGTTGTGGAGACCATATGATTACTCCAGAGCTCCCTCAGGAGCTTAGGCACTACATGGAGAAACTTCACCTCATGGTGTTCAGCTCACCTGACAGACCCAGTTAACTGCCCTGTTTATGTGGTGCTGAGGTTTCTGCAGGAGCAATTCTCTGCTGGCTTAATTCCTTCCACTCTTAAGGCTTAGGTGGCAGCAGTTTCTGCCTACCATACTCCTTTGGAAGGATGTCATACCTCGTCTGGACAACCCCTCGAGAGAGCTTTATGCCCTTAAGTGGAGAATATTTCACCTATTGGTGTTTAACTCCCCTTACAAACCCAGTCAACTGCCTTGTTTATGTAGTACTGAGGTTTCTGCAGCAGCAATTCTCTGCTGGCTTAACTCCTTCCACCCTTAAGGTCTAGGTGGCAGCAGTCTCTGCTTACCATGCTCCTTTGGAAGGACCTCATGCTCCCGAATGAGGTTGTGGGAACCAGATGATAACTTCAGAGCTCCCTTAACGAGGAAGCTTATGCCCTTCAGTAGAGAATATTCACCTTTCGGTGTTCAGCTCACCTGACAGACCCAGTCAACTGCCCCTTGACGTAGTACTGAGGTTTCTGCAGGAGCAATTCTCTGCTGGGTTGACTCCTTCCACACTAAGGTTTAGGTGGCAGCAGTCTCTGCCTACCATACTCCTTTGGAAGAATGTCATGCTACCAACTGAGGTTGTGGAGACCATATCTTTACTCCACCTTTAAGATATAGGTGGCAGCAGTTTCTGCCTACCATACACTTCTGGACTCTCTGAGGGCAGTCTACATACCAGGCCACCTGAATGTGGCAGATGCCCCTTCGAGACAACATACATCTCCGGTGGGAGTGGAGACTTCATCTAGATGTGGTGAACCACATCTGGAAAAGATTTGGATGCGCAGAGGTAGATCTGTTTGCATCCCAGGACACCACACTTTGCCCACTGTGGTTTTCCATGGTACAGGCATGGCCGAGGCTACGTCTGTATGCTTTCCCCCGTGGTTGTGTTTATCCCTCCACGGGGCAACTTTATTCCCTTAAGTGGGAAATGTTCACCTCTTGGTGTTCAGCTCATCTGACAGACCCAGTTATAACTGCCTGTCAACGTAGTTCTGAGGTTTCTGCAGGAGCGTTTCTCTGATGAGTTTACTCCTTCCACCATTAAGGTTTAACGGCAGCAGTTTCTGCCTACCATACTCTTGTGGAAGGCTCGTCAGTGGGTAGACACCCATTAGTGGCTCGCTTTCTTCGTGGGACTCGTAGGTTGCGACCTGTTAGTCGCTCCAGGGTGCCCACTTGGGACCTAGCGGTCGTGCTGTAAGGGCTCTCGTTGGCTCCGTTCGAGCCTCTTGAGACTTCGCCAGATAGGTTTCTGGCCTTTAAGGCTTCCTTCTGGCTATTACTTCTTTAAAGCGAGTGGGGGACCTTCAGGCCCTGTCAGTATCCCCTGCAGGTCTGAGTTTGCACCAGGGATGGCTAAGGCTTTTCTACACCCAAAGCCAGGTTTTGTTCCTAAGGTGCTGAACAATGGGCCGAGGCAGGCCCTTTGTCCTCCCCCATTCAGGAGTGCGGACCAGGAAAAGCTGAATTTGGTGTGTCCTGTGCGAGCACTGGATACATATGTTCACATGACTGCTCAGTGGAGGAGTCCGAGCAGTTATTTGTGTGCTTTGGTTCACCCAGAAAAGGTTTACCGGTGACCAAGAAGACTCTGAGCAGATGGATAGTAAATGCTATCTCACTGGCTTATGAACATCAGGGTATACCCTCACCCGTCGCTGTGAGGGCCCACTCTACCCGGGGTATGGCTGCCTCTAAGGCCTTAGGGTCAGGCGCTTCACTCCAGGACGTATGTGATGCGGCCGGTTGGTCTTCGCCGCTCACCTTCGTCAGATTTTATGATTTAGACCTAGACTCCTCTTTAGGGTCCCAGGTTCTTTTGCCTTGACTGTGTTCAGTTATACACGCTGCAGGCATTTGGTAGTATGGAAGCGTGGGCATCTCGTTCCCCAAAGCGTTGCTATGGCGACGCAGCTCGAGTTCCTCGAAAGGGAACGTCTCAGGTTACGTATGTAACCCTAGTTCCCTGAGAAGGGAACGAGACGCTGCGTCTCCATGCCATACTCCCTGCATCCCTGCAGGCACTTGCTTCGGCACTGGGTAGCGAGTGTGTTTGTGTAGGATGCCTTCTTATACCCCTGGTCCGCACGGCATCACGGTCAGTATACAATTATCTCATCATTGTTTATGTTTTACACGTGCTTCAGATTAGTCACGCCGAGGCGTTCCCCAAAGCGTTGCTATGGCGACGCAGCGTCTCGTTCCCTTCTCAGGGAACTAGGGTTACATACGTAACCTGAGACGTTCCTTTAAACATGATAATTACCAGGTACGCACACACACACTCACACGTTTAATCTTACTGGTTTAAGGATTTTCTTACTTTAATATCTTGAGTTTACAGTTTGTATTCTTCAGTCCATCAGAGAGAAGCTTCACTCCTGAATCCTGCAGTTCATTTCCACTAAGGTTCAGTTCTGTCAGACTTGAGGAGTTTGAGCTGAGAACTGAGCTCAGTGATGAACAACTTCTCTCTGTCATTTTACAGTCCTTCAGACTGAGAGAGAAATAACAAAATAACAGTGTGTACAACTTTTAGTATCACTCACAGTCAGATATAAAGAAAACAAGTGTAAATTAATGTAGAGTGATAATATAGTCATATGTAGTCATACAGCCTAACATATAAAACATTAATTAAAACATTCACATGAATGATAACAGCTCAATCTTAAGAAATACAACACAAACATAAGAAATTTAGCAATAATTCTGGAGTGTAAATATTACAGATTTGTGAATTAAACTCTTGGGGCCCTATCACACACACAGCCCAATGCAGCACAAAGTGCAACGCAAGTGCCCATTGCCAGCCCCAGCACAGCGCAATTACCACTTTTTCCAGCACCACGCTGTCCAAATAGCAAATGCATTTGTGCACCCATGGGCATGCTAGTCTTAAAACGAGGGGTGTTCAGGCACATTGCTATTTTGAGGCAACTAAAATAGACTGCCATACATCAATGGCACAATACTGTTTTGTGATTAAAGAGCGTTTTAGGAATATGCGCCTATAAACGAGACGACAATATGCATTTGCTTATTACACATGAACAGCAAACAAACATTTTTAAATATAAAAATTCAAAGATTAAAATGTAAAAGATTATTATTGAGTGTCTTGGACTTGAGTATGAGATGCTAGAAGGCTTAAAGAGCTGCTTAACGTGTAGCCTGCAGCTTTTGTCATGTTTATGCAAAGATGACAAACACAGTTTTACAAAACACACTGGAGACTTTAATGATGACGAGGATGATAAACACACCAACATAGAACAAGAACCGACAACGATTGCGGAACATGGGGGGAATATATACATTGGGAAGCAGGTGAGGGTAATGACACTAATGAATTAAACACATTATTATTTAACAATAATGACAATGAAAACAATGATGATTGAACATAATGAACACTAACACAATAACAACAGACTCTATGTGAAGTGTTGCTATCTTTAGTTATTTAAGGAGACAGGCAATCGTCTTTTACTCAACTTTATTTCAACAACACAACTTCCACACGTGAATCTGCTTTTTCACGTCACCTGCTTATCTTTGCGTGCAGGGGTATATGACGTATACCCTATCACAGAACATAACCAGTTCACTTGACACTCTAACAGCTTTAGACATCTTTATATATTTTAAAGAATAAGTAGAAGATAGACTCACTAACCTGATAAATGTAAAAACAATGTAAGAAGGATCATGTTATGACCACAAACAAACCGCTCTAGAGTTAATTTAAAAAGCATACCGAGACCACCTCTTAAAAAAAATTGTGTTTTACACTGCCCTACTAAGCCAAAGCGCAGTAACTACGCATTTGGTCAAAATTTAGTTAAAGGGTTGAAATGGGCTTTGTGAGATCTGATGTGTCTTGTGACAAAGTTTCCTGGTTCAATTTTGTCCCATTTCAGAAAAAACCTGTGTGCCAAAATTGCAGTAACATGTTTGACTGGCTGGTGTAAAAAACTTTAAGGGCATTTTTCTCGGTTTCAGTGTTTGTGTAGTTACTGCACTTAGCCTTTGTAGGGCAATATAGGTCTATTTTAGTTGCCTAAAAAACCACTGCACCAACAATGCGCCTGAACAAACCTTGTTTTCAGACCAGAACGCCCATGGGCGCAAAAATGAGTGCATATGTATTTGCTATTTAAACAACATGATGCTGAACATGAAAATGACAACTGCACTGGGCTGAAACTAGCATAAACACTTGCGACGCATTTTGCACTGCATTGTGTCCGGTGTATGATAGGGCCCCATGTGTGCATAGTTACCTTTGATTAAGTAAAGGATAAAGCACAGCTATTAGTAAATTAGTTTTATCTCAAAATAAATCCTGACGTGATGATCAGGACTCTGACATGAAGACATTTTTTTTTCACCCTGAATAAATTAATGTTACGATATCAACCATCGGGATGTCTACTGTAAATTGTCCAGCTTATTACACAACATAAGTAAATTATTGATCACAAAACATTCATCTAAAATATTTTAGTAATTCATTTTTTGACAAATTCAGACCAGTGAAGTGAAACATATAATTAATGTCGCCTCAGGTGAGCGGTGTGTTATGTTGTTATCATGGCATAACAGACTTTGAAATGTGACCTAACTGTCCAATCAGAATCAAGTATTTTGTATAAATACCCCAGTGTTCCATGTGTATCTGATCAGTTGAACAGAATGTAGGGGAGAGCAGGAGTGAATTTACCATTTTTTAGAAAAACTTAATTTTAAAAGCTAATGTTTTAGACAGAAATATATTTTTGCTGTGGTCAATAACTCACAAGTATGGTCTATCAATACCAGGTGGACTTTTGAACAAATGCAAAACGACTTCAGTATAATTTCACTTTGAACATAAGTAGCGAATTGTTACTTTTGACCCTGTCAGCTGGGACGAAAGTAACTCACAAGTGGGTCAAAAGTAACACAATAAAGCAATATAGATTTTTGTCTTTTTGACTATATGTAACTGCAAACATATTTGTACCCTTATTTCTTTGCAAAAAATAATAAAAAAATTACATTCTCATTTTAAATTTCAGCTTCATCAAATGTTTCAAAAGCAACCTGACAGTACAAACTTTAATTATTGAAAATAAAAAATTTCAACAGTTTGAAGACAATAAAATTAAATCAAATTACAATAATATAAATTTCAAAATAATGCAACAGTATTAGCAGCGAGTGACAAGTGTTACTTTTAAATGTCGGAAACTCCTGACATTTTAACCCGATTTACTTTCATTTTAAAAAACTCTGAGAAGGCAAACTTCAGGATGTGTTAGAGCACTAAATATCCTGTAGATTGATCAGCACTGTAACACATAAAACAAAAAACATAACATGCTATAAGAAAAAATTACCCCTTAAAAAATGCTTTTAAAACAGCTTTCAGGATCTACACATGCAAAATCTACATGTGACAAAATAACGCAATATTTGTCAGCTCTGTCAAGGGTTGCGTGCTAAAGATGCTTTCATAGTTTGAAATGCAGATGTGGTCAGGGATTTGACAAAATCGCTTTGTTATTTTTATCCCGCGTTACTTTCGTCTCGGTTCTCCTGTTCAAGTTTGACGTTCTGTTTCATGGGTTATTTGTTCACATTTGTCTTAAACATTTTATATTTTCTTGCTTCTTTTAGAAATATGATTACAACTATAAATACAGTAATACTCACAGTAGTTTTTGTAGTTTACAGGGTTGATCCTTTAGTACATCAAAGATCAGCTTCACTCCTGAATCTCCTGGATTATTATGGTTCAGACTGAGTTCAGTCAGGTGTGATGGGTTTGATCTCAGAGCTGAAGCCAAAGCAACAAAACCTTCATCTCCAATAAAGCACCAATCCAGACTGAAGAGAGAAGAATAGCTCCTGAGACTTACAGTAAATAAAGTCCTGAATTACTATTTTATGTGTGAGACTATTATGATCAGAACAAAGAAAGAGAAATAGAGAGAGATTGAAAGCAGTTCAATAAATTCTCAACAGCTCTTCTTCCTCTACTTGTAACTATTGGTGCTGTTGGATTTGTTACATTTGTTTAATTTAAACTCTTAAAAAAAGGTTCCTTGAGGTTTCATGTAGAAACATGGGGTTCTATACTTGACCAATAGAACCTTTTACCAAAAAATAGTTCTATGTAGAACCCTTGGATGACAAAGAACCTATTTTAATAAAATGGTATAATTCAAGTTTTGTGACTGAAGTGTAAACTAAAGAGTATCATTACACAACTTATGCACAAACCTTTTTGTGTCAAAAGGGTGAGTGACGGCGGTGGTCTTCAAAAAGAGAGAGTCAACAAATATGCTATTAATATCTAGTCAGTATACGATTTATTTCCTGTGAGCTTTTTTATGCAAATTTGTATATAAGCATGAAACTTACACTTTCTAATACAGTGTAGTTTGCCTTTTTGGTGAATAAACAGGCACTTTCTTTATTTTGTACGCCAGCTTTCTTCAGCTGAGCGCTTTGGTAGCTTTGATACTTGAGCTGTGAGCCAGTTGGATGTTGTGATGCTTGTCCCGCCCCTCCTCCATTGTGATTGGACGACTGTGTGAGAACTGACATTGATGAGCGAAGCTTTTCAACCAAAGTTGAATCTCTTTCAACTCTTGACGCCCCATGTCGAGCGCGGACTGCTTAGATGCTGGCGTACTTGAAAAATGCGAAGCTTCCATTAGAAACAATTGAAAACATGCGTCGGCCACGAGCATAAAAGCTTTGGTGTGCCCGCCCCTAAATTCAGTAGACTGCAAAGGTTTCATTTGTGCGCAACACTGCTACTCTCATGTTGTTTTTAAATGCATTATTTGTTTATACATGTTACAGACACCTGATGTTACGTTAATACTTATCTTCTGATGTTAGTGAGAGAAAATGATAAATATTTACCCAGAGTTGTTATAATTTGACTATGTATAGATAGTTTATAGATAAATTACATCCAATAGGGCGGCATACAGCTCCACATCAATTATTATAAGTCTTGTTAGTTCTTGTGTGTCGCCTGCCTAGTTGTCATACTTTATCTGTCTAATACAGAATAAAGAGATATGATTGTAAGTGATTTTTATAAATTGGTATTTCTGTTTAATACAATTAATAAATAATAAACTTTTTACATTTACTAGATTGGTTATTATTTTAATTATAATTTAATTTATAAATTACTCATAATAATAAAGAACCTTTAATGGTTCTAAATAGAATCATCTTACTTTGATTTAAAGAACCATTTGGGGTTCCATATATAAAGCAGGTGATAGAACCATTTCTTTTAAGAGTGTAGAGTAAATAAGAGCGTGTAAAAAATGAGTTCACTGGATTAAATGTGTTTAATATTATTATTTAATAAAATGGAATCAGAAAACTAAATTGATTGAATGTAGTTTAGGTTTAGAGTAGTGATGTTAAAAGACAGAAACAAAAGATCTTGACTGCTGTTGTCTATATTTTTTATCATTTGATATTTGAAGAGTTTCGTTGCAAAATGAGATAAATCCATTTTTTAACATTTTTGTCAAAACATGTTTATT
Organism: Misgurnus anguillicaudatus; assembly: GCF_027580225.2. Classification (NCBI taxonomy): domain Eukaryota; kingdom Metazoa; phylum Chordata; class Actinopteri; order Cypriniformes; family Cobitidae; genus Misgurnus; species Misgurnus anguillicaudatus. The sequence goes on along the minus strand of NC_073348.2, from coordinate 11,165,083 downwards.
ATTATGTTATTATTTTGTTTTATGGTGCTACTTAGCTGTATTTTTTAAGTTATGAAGGTTTAAATCAAAACAAACCAACTGCAGTTGCATTGAAAATAATTGGAATGCACAACCAAAAAAACTAGATTTCTGAACAATTAAAAAAAACGGTGGTTATCTCGTTTTGCAACGAAACTCTTCATTTATTGACTGACAGTCATTGAGTGCAATAACAAGCATAGTCTTATGCTAATTATGCTTAACTCATTCCCTGACAGCCTTTTTTTTTTAAATTGTCCACAAGCATTTTTTGTGATTTTCACAAGTTTCACAAAATGCCTTCCAGGAAAAATTTCTTCTAAAAATATATAAACATATAAATATATCAAATGAAAGAACAGACCCTCTGCTTTCAAACAAACAAACAAAATGGGAAAAACCTTTCATCCTATCTTTATTTGTTCTCTTTTTATGATCTCTTAAATTGGTAGGTTTCTTCAAAAATACAAAAAGCTAAAATACATGCTTTTTTGTAAATTATCAAAACATACACGTTTAAAATTAATACAATTCGTTTTTGCTTCAGTTTTTTATAAATTGTGTAAAAGCCATCTAGTGGATACATTAGCGGAATTACAGATTACCGTAAAAACTCGTCAGAAAAGTGACATTGGCAGATAAATGTTTTCTCTTAATTGATGATATTGAATTGAGATAACTCATCAATGGGGAAAGAGTTAATAAACTGATAATGTATGGGGTCATGCAAGCACATAAAACGATGGTCGCGCCAGAAGTCAGAAAAGACGTAAAACATTGTGTTCAGTACCTCAGATTAGATAAATAGGCGGAGAGAAGGCAGTCGCATGTGGCTGTTCAAACACATTCAACCACATGTGCGTAACACTACAAAAGCAATCCGACCAAATGGGGTTTCGACTACCTCTGAATGTGTTGAAAGCAGTTAAAAGTGGACGAGCTCAAAACGTTTTAAACACCCTTTACACTTGGCATTAATGTTGTCCACTTGTGATCCAATCGACGAAAATGCATGTTAATGTCAAGTGTTAACAGCCTGATATGAGAATTTACCTGATACAAAAACACACGACTTTAATCTTATTGGTTTAAGGCAGGGGTGGGGAACCCTGGTCCTGGAGGCCCACTGTCCCGCAGAGTTCCGCCCCAACCCAAATCAAACACACCTGAAAAATCCAATTCAAGTCTTCACCAACACATGGAAATTAAATTCAGGTGTGTTTGATTAGCGTTGGAACTAAACTCTGCAGCACAGTGGCCCTCCAGGACCCAGGGTTCCCCACTCCTGGTTTAAGGATTTTCTTACTTTAATATCTTCAGTTTACAGTTTGTATTCTTCAGTCCATCAGAGAGAAGCTTCGCTCCTGAATCATACAGATTACTTTCAATCAGTTTCAGTTCTGTCAGACTTGAGGAGTTTGAGCTGAGAACTGAGCTCAGTACTGAACAACTTTTCTCTGTCAGATGACAGAAACCTAGACTGAGAGACATATAATAAGAAAACGTGTTAAAAGTTTTAAATGTGCTCAAACAGGGTGTAATTTACACTGGGGACAGGGGACTTCCTGTTCGTGTCCCTACCATTTTTTTTAAAAAAAGTCATTTGTTATGATTTTTAACCCCACATCGTTATCGACATCCATACTAATAAATGTGATAAATTAGATTTTTTCTTACTTTAATGTTTTCAGTTTACAGTTTGTATTCTTTAGTCCAGCAAAGAGCAGCTTCGCTCCTGAGTCAAACAGTTTATTGGAATATAAATTCAGTTCTGTCAAACTTGAGAAGCTTGAGCTGAAAACTGATGCCAGTGCAGAACAACTTCTTTCCTTTTCTGTGATATTACAGGAACTCAGACTAAGAGAGAAGAAAAAAAAACAATAGGTTAAACCAGACTCAGATATAGAGTAAACAAGTAAAAATGGATATGCAAAGTTACCATGTCCAAAATTCATGTTAGTGTTATTCTCTTTAACATTTTGCTTAAAGGGACACTTCACCGATTTGCATTAAGCTTTGTATTGTAATAACCCCAGTCATGTTTTTGAACGGAGCCTGGGCTTCGGCTGCGTAGAGGAGCCCGGAGAAGACGCTGCAACCCTCCGCCTCTGCTGCATTGAGAAGCCCGGACTGGCTTGAGCTTGACGGAGTAGTAGTACCTGTACTCTCGCTCTGTACTTTCTGTATAACATTTCTGCATCAGATCAGGATATGGAAGCTTGTTTGGTGAATGGTCCCAGGCAAAGAGGTACTTTGGGCATGTTTATTTCACAGACGTATTTCGGCTTACGAGCACAAGCGCTGAGCCAGCGCATCTGTGGAGTATACAGATTGTGCCGTGGATGCGTTTGTGTGCAGGATGAGGCATTTTGTTCTTTGGGAATATAAATTTTTGGCCAAGCACTCTCAAAAATAAATTATGAAGCTTGCTCCTACCCAAGCTTCGTACCGTATATGGACAGTGGCGTCCTGGATACATATTTTAGAATCCTAAACTGGAAGCCACAGTCAAAGCCTGCCGGGATAAATGGACGTCTGACTATAAAGTGAGTGTTTCTGTTTTCTTTGTTATACTAACGTGGCATTTGTGTACAAAATAGCATATCTAAGCGGTATTCCGGTTAATGGGAGTGGCTTGCAGAACTGTGCATTGTGGTGCATTGTGGAAGTTGTAGTTTTCCATACAAATGCATCCTAAAGTCACGTTCTGTCTTTTCTCTGTCAAATAGGCACAAAATTCTTTTTTATTAAAATCATGCTAAAGTATCTTCATGTCACCAAGTAACATACTATAATTTGGTAAAGTTAGGGCTCTTACAGTGTAATATGTAAAAAAAAATATGCTTTCCATGCCAAATTTATCCAAGAACAGTGATTTCTTTGTAGTGATGGCTCAATGAATCAGGTACTCAAAATATGCTCAACCGTTCTGCAATTATCTTTTGATGAATGTGTTAAACTTGCACGCAAAATATAGAATAATAATGAAATAATAAAAAAGAACATTTCACTAAGTTGTTTCTTATATTATTACACAACACAACAGATTGGTAACAATGGTGTCTGAGCTTTTTCTGCATTGAAGATCTTGTGATTCCATTTGTATCCTAGAGGAACATTTGCAAGCCATTAATGCGGTGGCAAGCTTCTGGGTATACACCCAGAAAATTATTATTTTCTTACTTTAATATCTTCAGTTTACAGTTTGTATTCTTCAGTGCATCAGCAAGAATCTTCACTCCTGAATCCTGCAGATTATTGTTACTCAGGTTCAGTTCTGTCAGACTTGAGGAGTTTGAGATGAGAACTGAACTCAATGATGAACAACTTTTCTCTGTCAGATTACAGAGACTCAGACTGAAAGAGAAAAGAATAGTGTGTTAAACTTAAAACACAGATAGAAAAACAAAGCATGTGCAAATGGATATATAATGAATATCAGCTTAGAATCGTCACTTCTCTTAATCATTTCAGTTATTAAAAATACTTAAAAGGGACTTCATAGAACAAGGAGGACATCAGCCCGTTTTTAGGACAGTAAAACAGCAGTAAAAAGATAACTACATTTTGTGAAAAATCATGTGTTTTTTTACATGTGAAACATGAACACATACTGTATTGTGCACTGTAAACACATGTAGTGAACAGCGTACAACAAAGCATCCCAGACTGTTGAACTCCGAGTGCGCAGTTTTATCATAACTCGTGTGTGAACAAACAAACGTTACACCATCTCATCACTTCAGCATCCACTGCTTTATTTTTCTCACATGGCAGAAGAACATGCCTGGACTTGTTTACAGCGTAAACACGTAGCGGCGTAATGACGTAACAACATGATGTCATCACGCATAAGCGCAATACAATGATAAGAGTGCAATACTTTAACACCCCCACTCGCTCTTGGCTCATTGTGTTATTTAGAAAAACAATAAACAAAAGAAAAACAAGTCTTCACTTTAGCACAAATAATGTAAACATACATTTTCACATTTTTATGTACCAAACATATCTTGAACAAAACTTTTGCCTTGTAGGTGGCTTTGTCATAATGTCAACAACCATTTTCTCTGTGGGACAGTATTCCAAAATGACTTTACCATCATTCAAAATGTCCCTTATAAAATGGTATTTGATATCAATGTGCTTGCACCTTTGCCTAGAGATTGGATTTCTGGCTAGTGCTATGGTACCTTGATTGTCCTCATACACCTTTGTTTGTGTATATTGATATGTGTCCATACACTTGAGGAGCTGTTTTAAGTAGATACATTCCTGCATGGCTAATGCTAAGGACATGTACTCCGCTTCACAAGTAGATAAGGCCACTGTTGATTGTTTTCTGGTTTTCCATGAAATCAAAGAACTTCCTTCACTTAGATTGACACAATATCCTGAGGTACTATGTCTGTCTTTTGTATCTGACGCCCAATCAGCATCACTATATACTCTTAGACCTAGTTTCTCTGTGTCATTTCTTCTGAAGCATAGTTCCTGTTTTGTTGTACCTTTAAGGTATCTGAACACGTGCTTCACTGTGTTCCAGTGTTGTTCTGTTGGTTCAGCAAAATGTTGAGATAGTTTACTGACAACAAAACTTAAATCTGGTCGTGTGCAAGTGGACAAATAGATTAAACTTCCCACTGCCTCTCTGAACTTCTTTGGCTCTTTCATTTTTTCAGCATCTTCTGAATAATCAAGCTTAGGTTCACATGGGGTTTCTCTAGATTTACAATCCTGCATACCAAAACAATCTAGTATTTTACACACATATCTCTCCTGTGACATTTTGACTAGACCATCTGTTTGTTCAAAATCTATGCCCAAGAAATGTTTCAACCTTCCCATATCTTTCATTTTGAACCTTTCAGTTAGCATTTTCTTTACACTTTTCAGAACACTTTCATTGTTAGCAGCTATAATTAGGTCATCAACCCATACAATCAGTATTACTTTCTCATTATGCTTTTCCTTTGTATATACACAGTTATCAGCTGAGTTTTCTCTCCTGGGCCCATAACCTGTTGAACTCCGAGTGCGCAGTTTTATCATAACTCGTGTGTGAACAAACAAACGTTACACCATCTCATCACTTCAGCATCCACTGCTTTATTTTTCTCACATGGCAGAAGAACATGCCTGGACTTGGTTACAGCGTAAACACGTAGCGGCGTAATGACGTAACATCATGATGTCATCACGCATAAGCGCAATACAATGACAAGAGTGCAATACTTTAACACAGACCCCTCCCCATTTGCTACATTTTGACTGGATTTTGGTGAGTTAACATAAGCAAGTTTCGGGTCAATCAGATAAGGCTGCTCGGACATCTTTTATGGCTGACCTCCGTGCCAAATCCGAGAAGAAAAGGAGATTTTGATTGGCCCACACCATCTCTGCTTATCATCCTTTAAAAAACCCTACACCCTCTCATGAAGACAAAGCCGATCGTAAATTCTTTATAAACACAACAAAGCTTTACAAAGTATTGGCTAAACCAAAGGACAGATCTGTACATTCTTCCACCACCAAAATGGACTTAAAACCATCACCTATTGACTTCATACTCGTTTAAAGACAGTAGCATTCTGAATTAAATCTCTTTGTTATGAAACTGTTAAAATAATCAGTTATTAACAAATGAATGAATGCATGTTTGATATGGTAACATTTGCAGTCATGTTTATACTTTTTACACTCAGGACAATGCCAATTGTATTTTGGAAATGGTTTGGTAAGTGGAAAATGTATAAATGAAATTCTAAAGACAAAGTTAAAACTCTGTACTTTATGCAATGCAAATGAGTTCCTCACAGTGAAGAGATGTGGACCACCTTCTGTGAACTTCCTCTGACATCAACAGCCAAACACAGTCTGCACCAGGAAAGTGTCAAAATGCAAACTCCTCCTTATCTAAACTAAAGTTATAAAGTTCCTTTTTTCCAGACATTCCATTTTCTGAGTCTCTTGCCTGTGTGCTATAAATTGTAACAGGACAACTCAACACTTCAAAGCTCTCACTCCTGAATATAGAGACATTAACAGAATAAACTAAACTTCAGGTTCTGAGTCTCCCGGCTGCGGGCTAGAGACTGAAACAGGATTTTTATTTTTATCTGTTGGTATTTCACAGAATCCATGATGCCATGCATCCGACCAAGGACCAGGACCCCCAGCAGAAAAACAGGCCCACAACATTAAAGATACAGCAGTATATTTCATTTTACACATGGGGTACATTTTACCCCTGTGTGCACCAAACTAATGTTGAGTTTTTGCTGCTAAAAAAGCTATTATTTTTGCTTCATCTGACCATAGAACATTTGAAAAGTAACTGACACTACTGGAAAATATAAAAAAATAATAAAACCTGACTATCCCTGTTAGAAATCATATACTGGGCCATGGTTGGATCTTCCTTCAGGGCAATGATCCCAAACAAACATCAAAACAAACACAAAAATGTCACTGAGCACAAAATGAAGCTTCTGCCATGACAATCCCGGTCCCCTGACCTGAACCCTAAAGAAAATGAGTGAGCTGAACTGAAGAGAAGAAGCACCAAAAAGACTGAAGGATCTGGAGAGATTCTGCATGACGGAATGGTCTCTAAACTCTTGTCAGGTGTTCACCAAACTCATCAGGCATTATAGGTGAAGACTCAGAGCTGTTCTCTTGGGAAAAGGAGGTTGCAAAAATAATTGAATAAAAGGGTATGATTAATTGTGAGCAGTGTGTATTAAAGAAAAATATTTATCTCATAATGGGATTTTCCCCAATTTCAAAATTATTATTCTCCAATGATTTTTGTAGATTTTTTAAAGTAAAGATCAGGGTTATTAACGATGCAGATTTGTTTTCACAGATAGATAGATAGATAGATAGATAGATAGATAGATAGATAGATAGATAGATAGATAGATAGATAGATAGATAGATAGATTAGACAGGTTCAGTCGGTGGTCGTTTAGCAGGCATCACGTTCGAAGGACGGCCAGTAGATCAGTGTTGACCTTCACAGCAGCCAGAACTGGGTCTGTTAGTGTCATTGTCCTTGGGATCGAGGACAAGACATGGAGAGAGATAGACAAAATCCTATTAGTGTAGGGGCCATTCGCATATATGCAAGTGTCACACAGTTTTGTGGTTTAATATCTGCTCGGTTCCAGACAGGCTAGCTATTGCGCCATTAGTAAATTACCCAGACGAGTTATGTGAATGCTTTGTTCCGTACAAGCCAACTATTGCCAGATAAGTATAGGCAGGAAAACAGACTTGGTTCGTGACAGTATCCCCCTGGAAGGCGCAAGCCAGCGCCTTAACAAATTAGAGAAACTACTGGGGGGGTGGGTATCCTGGAGGCTGGGACAATGGACATGAGGACAAGCTCCAGGATGGTGCACATGGCAACCGTAGTCAGGGAGGTGCAGCCCGCACCAGGAGCCAGGTAGGTGCAGGCAGTTCAGGAGGCCAAGGCAGTGCAGCCCGCATCGGGAGGCCAGAGAGCCATGGGGTGCCAGCTTAGCAGGAATGAGATATTCCAAGTGGCCGCCCCATCTGGGCTGAATCCATACCCTCTCGCTCTCAAACTTAGACCCTAACAGACGCAAACTCAGAGGGCTCGCCGGTCCAGGGGAACATGGATGACTGGTAACTTAGGACATATTGAAAATGGGTGAAACTTGAGGTCATATCCGAGATATAAACTGAGGTCCACATTCGGATACTATGTCTTCAGGCAGACTGTAGTATTGCAAGACTTGTTGGAATAGGAGTTTGGCTACCTTAAAGACTATGTGTAGACACTTGAGAGGTATGGTGTGCAGACCTTAGAAAATGTATTAACTGCTGCAAAGGCACAGGTATGGTAGTACCTATATGTAGTACCATCATAGTTTGATGACACACTGCAGGATTAAGACCTTGTTGGAAGGCAGTTTCATTACTGTTGTTACCTTGGCATAAATGGTAAAGCTGATCATAAATTGACAGTTCTGATTCAATTTGGCCAAAGACTCCCTAAAAGTGACTGGTGAAGGCTGTGAAAGTATTGATGACAGGGTCGTTGGAGTCCCATCCAGGTGATCCCACAGCAGCTGCACAAATCTTAAGCTGTAGGGCGGACATCTTAGCATGGATGAAGAAACATCACCTGTAGCTCAACCTGACTCTACAGCATGATTTTACCATCCAGCTAGGTGAATAATTGATTAGCCCATTAAGGTTGGCCAGAAATCTCTGATTAATCATTGATGATCAACTGAACTTTAAACAACACATTGCAAAGACAAGCTATAAGAAAAATCTGACCTTTTCTAACACAACATGCAACACAACTAGTCCAGGCCCTGGTCATTTCTAGGCTTGATTACTGCAATGTGCTTCTGGATGGGCTGCCAATATCCGCAATCACTGTTTTACATCTGCCAATATCCGCAAACACTGTTGCAGGTCTTGTCTTTAATAAATCAAAAAGACCCCATGTCACACCTCTCTTTATCTCTTTGCACTGGCTACCACTTGCAGCTCACATCAAGTTTACATCAAGGCATTGATGCTTGCATATAGATCCACCACAAGCTCAGCACCCTCCTACTTCCATTCACTATTACGAGTCTACATCCCTACCAGAAGCCTGTGATCACTAAACGAGTGAAGGCTTGTGTTACCATCACAGAGAGGCACAACATCGCTCTACAGAACATTTTCTTTCACTGTCCCTTGCTGGTGGAATGATCGTCCCACCTTCATCCGTAATGCAGAATCTCTGGCAATATTAAAAAACATCTGAAAACTCACAAAGCACTTAATCTCATCTTATTCCCTCCCTATTCTAACCTATGCTACTTTAAGCAAGGGATAAGACTTGTATCGTGAGCACTTCATGTGTCTATTTGCCTCTTCACGGTGACTCGCTTCTTGTATTCTTCACTGGTAAGTTAATAAAAGCTCCTGTTAAATGAATAAATGTAAACTGGTTACCAGGGATTAGAAAACCTGAGGATGGTGGTGGTTTTGAGTATGTACAGGAGTCGGTGATTAGAATTCATGAGAGAGATATGATTGATTGACTCATGACTACATGACAGATGAACAACATTATATGAAAATTATTCTTATCAATTTTTTCATTTAGTTTACATGATACAAACACACACAATTAACTTTACTGGTTTAAGGATTTTCTTACTGTAATATCTTCAGTTTACAGTTTACATTCTTCAGTCCATCAGAGAGAAGCTTCACTCCTGAATCCTGCAGTGTATTGTTGCTCATGTTCAGTTCTGTCAGACTTGAGGAGTTTGAGATGAGAACTGAGGTCAAAGATAAACAACTGTTCTCTTTCAGATTACAGCCACGGAGACTAAGAGAGAAATAACAAGATAACAGGGTGTTAAACTGTTGAGTGTGAATGAAGGATTATTAACATCAAGATAAAAACCATCACAACAGCTCAGGCAGGTGAGTGCAGAAATAGATTTTTACATTAAGGTGTTTAATTTTTAACAACTTTCCAGCTGTAAAGTAATTCCAGGACTTTTAAACAAACAAGGGACCGTTCACATGTCGTGCTTAAAACGTGTGGAAAATGCTAGGCGCGCCACTTTCTCCTTCTTTCTAAAACGCTCGAGCAGTTGCGCTCCTGAGGCATCTGCCGTTGCTATAATGAGGGCTTGACAAGTCAGGAAAATCCCTGGACTGCAATTATGAGCTGCTCCTCCATTTTTCCGCTAAGGTTTCAAAGTAACGGAAAAGTTGAGGAAGCTGATTGGTTGGTTCTTGTCACAAGGACCTGCCGTGTGCTTGCAGCTTTCTGAAAAGTTGAGATGTTTTTAACTCGATGCGATGCGTACACGCCTGGAAAAAATTAGCGCATCGCTTTAATTATGAGCGTGCATACCGCATGTCTACATTTAAAATAACGAACTTGAGCACGCAAAAGATGCGATATGTAAACGTCCCCTAACAGTCCAGTACTGCTTTAACTCATTTCATTGATTGTGTTTACATGCACAAAATAACTGGATATATTTTAACCCTATAACTGTCACCCCCCCCCCCCCCTTTTTGAGTTCAGACTGAAAAGGAGATATTGAACTTCAAATGAGTGTAATTCTGGAATGCTTTAGACTACAGACTTAATTTTGGTCTTGTTTTTTAGAAAACACTTTAAAGTTTAATGTGTAGGTGTTTGCAGTTGAATAAATTGAATTTAAAAAATGTTATAGCATTTTAAGTTTATGATTATGAAAAATTACTATATTTAAAAAAATATTCTTTAATAAAAAAAATATATTCCAACTGAGGGTTTACTCCTAACATGCCAGGAAATTAAAGTCACAAGTCTAAACAAGTTGTGTGCTAAATTTGGAATTGATATGACAAACCATGTTGATTCTGGGAGACTTTTAGCTGCTCTACCAACAAAGGACACTAGGTGGCACTTTTCTGTATTGTTGAATTGCTCCATTGGTTACATTTGATTTTACCACTTTATCTTTCAACACCACAACACACAAGATTATATTTTTTTTATTCAAAACATTGTACACAGAATAGATAATAAAAAAGTAGTATTAAGTTGTCTTTGACATAGAAATAAAACAAAACAAACAAACAAATAAACAGTGTAGTGGTTGCAGAATTTTTTAAAATGTCAAACTGTTACATTTTGTTTATACAACTATTTACAATTATTTACAACTAATAAGAGCCAAGCACTACAAGCGTGCTAAGCACTTTTATCACTATGCCAGCAATTGAAACAGTCTCGCTTAGGAAGGAAGCAAAGAGGCACATCACACCCAGAGCAAATCACAGGGGTTTTCTGATGGCACATTCTGCATCTTCGTCTGCATTTACTTGAGGGTTTGATGTGCTTTGGTGTGTGTTCTGCTGAATGGTGGGAAGCTGGGGGTGCATGAGGTGCAGGAGCAGCATGGGAAGGCACCCAATCAGCGAGCTCCTTTACTAGTGCTTCCCGGAATTCCCGTTGTGTCTTTGCCCTCTTGTTTTGAATTGCAGACAACTGCTGGTGGATGATGTATGCATTGACAACTGCAATGTCTACAAAGTGAAAGAAAATGGTGCTGTACCACTTTCTTGTTTTCCTTGCCGCTGAATAAAACCCAATGAGGGCATCAGACATATCCACTCCTCCCATGCTCCTTTGTAGACATAAAACATAAGTCAATATATAAAATATTATTACAATTGCAATTTTTTTGTATGACCCACTGAAATAAATCTACTCACTTGTTGTAGTCTGACACTACTGTAGGAATGGGAACAGTCATTGTGGTCCATTGTCCATTATCTGTCTTCACCCTTCTCTGAACAGTCTGACCTCCATTTGCAGAATGGAATGAGGAGCACATCAAAACTTCTCGTGTGTCCTTCCACTCGATGAAGAGAAGCTGATTGTCCCTTTTTCACCGTATGCTTCCTCGAGGTGCATTTTTGGGCAGTCTATTTAGTGTGGTGTGTGGGAAGCCCACCCTGTTGCCTCTGATGGTCCCACAAGCCCAGATGTTTCTCCTGAGGAGTTCCTGGAAAAGCAAGGGGCTGGTGTAAAAATTGTCTACAAATAATTTGTAGCCAGACCCCAAAAGCTTTTCATCCACCAGAGCCATGACTGATTCGTAGCTCAGACCCTTGTTTTGTGGATTCTGAGCTACTGGTGATTTTCCTTCATAAATGAAGAAATCCCAGGTATAGGCATTCTGGGAGTCTGCAAGGACAAAAAGCTTGTACCCCCACTTTGTGGATTTGTCCTTCATGTACTGCTTCAAACTAATCCTTGCCTTTGAAGCCACCATCCTTTTGTCAATGACAGTGTTCTGATGTGTTGGTAAAAGCTTTTGCAGCCTTCCCGAATTTGGTCGTACAAGGGTTTGAGTTTGCACAAACGGTCAAAGGCAGGGGTTCCTTTCTTTTTTTCATTCTCGGCATCCACCTTGGGATCACTAAGGTGAAGTGCTGAGGAGATGGCAAGAAATTTTCTGCAGGACATGACAGAAGATGGAAATGTAATGCCATAAAGTCGCGATCCATTCCAGTAGTCTGCCACTGCCGGCAACTTCACCAGACCCATGTAAAGGGTAATTGACAAGAATGAAAAAAAGTCCTTCATGGACATATCTTGCTGCAGCCTTCTTGTGGTCTCTACATGCTCAGCAGCATATGTGTTTGAATTCTGAATTATAGTTCCACATACTGATGTTGAGAAAAACAGCTGGAACAACTCCAGAGGACTATATGTCTCTGTTTGAATAATTTGAGGTCCAGGTGTCCGAGCTGGCCTGAATTTTGTCTGTGGTGGTGGGATATCAGGCTCTTCTGGGGTGTGCCATCGATCATCAGTAGTGGAAACATCAGTAGAGCCAGATGAAGATCTTCCTTCCTGTCTTCCTCTGCCTTGCACTGTACTTTTCCCTCTTCCACTGCTTCTTCCTCTCCCTCGTTTTCTGCTTTTCCCACTTCCTCTCCCTCCGTCACTGCTTCTCCCTCTTCCTTTGTCTCCGCTTCTCCCTCTTCCTCCGCTTCTCCCTCTTCCTCTGTCTTTACTGGAAGCAGTAGCTGATACTGATGCCTCAGAGGTTGATGGTTGGCATTGTTTATTAGGTTGCCAGTCCTCATCAAAAGAATCATCTGAATGGCTATAGCAACAATACATAAAATGTAAATACATTGTAAATACATGTAAATACACACACACACACACACACACACACATACATTCTGGTTTTCAAGTTTTATGGGGACATTCCATAGACGTAATGCATTTTATACCGTACAAACTGTATATTCTATTCCCCTTACCCCCCCCATTCCCTAACCCCAACCATCAAAGAAACCCTTCTACTACTTCACATTTTCAAGATACATCATTCTGTTTGATTTATAAGCTTGTATGTATATGTAGATACTGTATGAGGATAAACTTACCAATCTAGTGATGTATCTGATGCATCCACCTCTGGAAACAGCAGATCTGGCTCCTCATCACTACCTTCCTCACCCTGCTCGTCATCGCTAGTTTTAAAAAGCTCGTCGACAACTTCTAAAACTGTATAAAACTTTCTGTTTGGCCTCTGTGGATCCATGTCACAAACTGAGTGAAAGTGCAAAAGAAATGGCTAAACCTGGTGCTTGTAAGCATATGCATGTTTACAAACTTTCAGCAAACTTTTTCAAACTGCAGGTGGACATGTGATAGCAACGGTACATAATTAGTCTTTGATTGGATCCTGGTTGTGTAATATCCATTTTCAAAGAGGCCATTGACCTGCTGAGTATCTAAGATCTTGAAAGCGTTAGATACGGGCCTGGCTGCTCTGACTGGTTGTTGAGACTTATTTGAATGACTTGCCGGATCATTATTGGACAAAGTTATGAGGATAGGTTCTTTCTGATCAGAATGCTTTACCGAACACACCATCTAGTGTGTTGTTACAGAAACTTCCCACAAAAAGTGAATTTCATGCATGATGATGAATAAAATGGGTATGTTCATTGAGAATATGTTATTTTAACCATAAATAAATATACACATATAATTTTATTTTCAATAAATTTGTATAAATACTAAAATAATTTGTGATTTTATTAGTCTTTAGCCTAATAATTAAAGTTTTCATGATTGAAATTGAGTGTATCGACTTTAATAGTAAAGGCCACAACACCTGGTATACTTATGATTTTTTGCTGCAAACTCTTGTGAAAAACTAGTCCATTTCGGTCACTACATAATATATTTTACAATATGGTTGGCATATATGAAAACCTCAATCTGAGAGCTTTCCAACAATATATAGTTTGTCAAGATAAGTGTAGGTTTAGACTAAGATATTACTGTTTTAAATGTGTAATGCCAAACGTCCCACCTGTGGGACAGTGACAGTTATATTAAAATTCAGCATATTATGGAAACCTGTTTTCATGTATTTACAGGCTAATCAATAAACTGGTTAATAATAATAAACTGCAAAAATCTGTGTTTACTAGAAATTTTTCTTCGCTACTGAAAAGCCATGTGAATCAAAAACTAGCAAAGCTACCAGCAAGTTATTTAAAAATGTAGTTAATCTAGAAGCTTCGCTAATTGTAGCAATGCTACTGCCTAAAACTGCAAATAGTCAATATTACTTTGTATGTTATCATCACTTCACTACAGCGAATGGGAGCTGATATAAATAAAGAGAAGAAAATCACGAAAATGTTTAAAATGTCTATTAGCAGCAACAATGTGCTAAATACACCCCTCAATCCAAGAGCATCTGGGATGTGGTGGAATGGGAAATTTGAATCATGGATGTGTAGCCCACAAACCTGCTGCATCTATTATCATGTAAATATGTTGCTAACACCTTGTTGAATCTATGCCACTAAGAATTACGGCAGTTCTTAAAACAAAAGGGGGTCTAACCGGGTACTAACAAGGTGTACCTAGTGGCCAGTGTGTGTATGTCTTATGTTTCTGTGAAATTACAATTAATTTGAGAGATTATGTTTTTTTTCTGCACAACATTGTGTTTTCATCGTGAGTAACCACAAAAACAAGTTTAAAAGTTTTACAAGTTTACAAGTGTTGTGGGACTTCTGATTCACTGCTGACGCATACTCAAAGTTTGGAGCTTGTTCGAGTTTATCATAAATCCTATATTTTTCCTATTATATTTCTAATTAGTTAATATACAGTATTGTTCAAAATAATAGCAGTACAATGTGACTAACCAGAATAATCAATGTTTTTAGTATATTTTTTATTGCTACGTGGCAAACAAGTTACCAGTAGGTTCAGTAGATTCTCAGAAAACAAATGAGATCCAGCATTCATGATATGCACGCTCTTAAGGCTGTGCAATTGGGCAATTAGTTGAATTAGTTGAAAGGGGTGTGTTCAAAAATAAATAAAAAATAGCAGTGTGGCATTTAATCACTGAGGTCATCAATTTTGTGAAGAAACAGGTGTGAATCAGGTGGCCCCTATTTAAGGATGAAGCCAACACTTGTTGAACATGCATTTGAAAGCTGAGGAAAATGGGTCGTTCAAGACATTGTTCAGAAGAACAGCGTACTTTGATTAAAAAGTTGATTGGAGATGGGAAAACTTATAAAGAGGTGCAAAAAATGATAGGCTGTTCAGCTAAAATGATCTCCAATGCCTTAAAATGGAGAGCAAAACCAGAGAGACGTGGAAGAAAACGGAAGACAACCATCAAAATGGATAGAAGAATAACCAGAATGGCAAAGGCTCAGCCAATGATCACCTCCAGGATGATCAAAGACAGTCTGGAGTTACCTGTTAGTACTGTGACAGTTAGAAAACGTCTGTGTGAAGCTAATCTATTTTCAAGAATCCCCCGCAAAGTCCCTCTGTTAAAAAAAGGCATGTGCAGAAGAGGTTACAATTTGCCAAAGAACACATCAACTGGCCTAAAGAGAAATGGAGGAACATTTTGTGGACTCATGAGAGTAAAATTGTTCTTTTTGGGTCCAAGGGCCACAGGCAGTTTGTGAGACGACCCCCAAACTCTGAATTCAAGCCACAGTACACAGTGAAGACAGTGAAGCATGGAGGTGCAAGCATCATGATATGGGCATGTTTCTCCTACTATGGTGTTGGGCCTATTTATCGCATACCAGGGATCATGGATCAGTTTGCATATGTTAAAATACTTGAAGAGTTCATGTTGCCCTATGCTGAAGAGGACATGCCCTTGAAATGGTTGTTTCAACAAGACAATGACCCAAAACACACTAGTAAACAGGCAAAGTCTTGGTTCCAAACCAACAAAATTAATGTTATGGAGTGGCCAGCCCCATCTCCAGACCTTAATCCAATTGAGAACTTGTGGGGTGATATCAAAAATGCTGTTTCTGAAGCAAAACCAAGAAATGTGAATGAATTGTGGAATGTTGTTAAAGAATCATGGAGTGGAATAACAGCTGAGAGGTGCCACAAGTTGGTTGACTCCATGCCACACAGATGTCAAGCAGCTTTAAAAAACTGTGGTCATAAAACTAAATATTAGTTTAGTGATTCACAGGATTGCTAAATCCCAGAAAAAAAATGTTTGTACAAAATAGTTTTGAGTTTGTACAGTCAAAGGTAGACACTGCTGTTTTTTTGAACACACCCCTTTTAACTGGTTGCCCAGTTGCACGGCCTTGGGGGCGTGCGTGTCATGGGTGCTGGGTCTTGTTTGTTTTCTGGGAGTCTGCTGAACCTGCTGGTGGCTTGTTTGCCACGCAGCAACAAAAAACATACCAAAAACCTTGATCACTCTGGCCAGTCACATTGCACTGTATCTTAATATTCAAACTTAACATTTCAACTCAGGAAAACTTTCCTAATACTGTATCTTAATATTCAAACTTAACATTTCAACTCAGGAAAACTTTCCCATTAAGCTATCAAATAGTAAAACTAAATTTAACGATCTTTGCTAGTACCACCCATTCTTAGTCTGCTAGCATCACCAAATTGTGCCGGCTAGCATTTGATTAACAACGTCTGTTTATTGTGACTCTGCCTTACTTGCTGATCTAATGGCGGATTTATCTGATGTATGTTTTTCAGACCTGTGCTCACCTCAGAGTGCAGGACTGGTAGTGGTGGAGAAGCTGTCAACCTGAATTTGTGGGCCCAATGTACAGTGTAGTGTGCCTACCGTCACCCTGAACTCGCACTGCAATGACTGGCCTGAGGACCTCATCCCCTACATGAAGCAGCTTCATGCAACGTGTTCTGGTGAACGGACCTTCACTGCCCAGTATGAAAGCAGTAAGACTCCCTCGCTTCTTTTTGTAACCTGCATTTCATGCCACATGCATAGTTTAGCTTCTTCTATTGGCCAAGACGGTAAACACGCCACTGGGAATCTCCACTTAGCAGCACCCCAGCTGAGATACCTGTCACAAGCTCCCTGGTTATAGGTGACCGCTATTAACTTTGCTTATGTAAAAAAAAGGGAAAGTTATGTCACTCTCAGGTTAAATTTTGCGTATCGCGGGGATCAGTTCTAAGGATTCACAGAAATGAAAATCGTCCGAAACCAAAAACAAGGAAACCAAGGCAACCGAAACACAGAAAGAAATTATGCCAATTATTAGTATCATTGCATTTATGGATAGGACCGTGTACTAACTTTACTAAAATCAAGGCATTGCAATTAATATTAAATGAATATTAAAGTTTTGAAGAATCAATCAATTACAAATTCAAATGCAAATATTTATGTAGCACATTGCAACAATGCACAGTATAAAATAAAATTCAAACTAAAATGTTTAACTTGACCTTGACCTTGTGTGTACATTACATAATATACAATAATTTACTGGCATACTGGCCTGCAGAAAGGTTTTAAAATAAAATTGTCTTTCATAAAAACAAAGTGCATTTAGGACAAGTGCAACTGCTTAAAGATACAACATTTTCTCTGTAGGCCTTCAACATAATAGTGTATCAAAACAAAGATGGCCATAGCCCATATGTTAACTGTAGAACTTTAACAACAACAACAGCACCACCAAGAATTGCAGAAGTGCAAAGTGGATAATAACTAGACAAGCCCATTCTACTTCTTGAGGTAAAGTGACAGGTTTTTCTTGATAAAGAGTAACTTCTCTGCTTTATCACAGTGAAGTTTGTTCCTCTTCTCATCGAGAGCGTGAGCTGCTGCTTTTAACAGTCTCTCGCTGTCAGTGCTTGTGCACAGAGCAGACAAGTACTTGCGTGCCATCTTTTCCAGGTCAGGAAAGCGGTCATGATTACTTCTCCAGTAGGCAAGAGGGTTATCACTTTTGCGGATGGGGACTTCAGACAGATAACCATCTAGCTGTTGAGCTTGTCATCTGCCTGATACTTGAGAAAGATTTGAGTGTATTAAATAGGGCCAGGGCATAAATAAAAAGTTTTAGCAAATAAAAAAAATCTAGCAGAACTATGGCTATAGTCTGATAGTCACAGAACAGAATAGCCTACATATTAATATTATTTGAGGCACCTTCTTGCAGGATTTCACTAAACATCAGACAACGAGGGTGCATGCCCCTCATCTGGTGCAGAGAGATGAGTCTTTTTTCTGCGCTCTGATCTCCTTCTGCATTGGGCGGTGCTCCGTCTCCATGCTGGTTCTCCACATCCATCGCGGCCTGGATCATTTCTTGTGCGCTGCTTTTTTCCGCATCCATGTAATGGTCTTTTTAATTCAGATCAAGTACAATCATGATGAAGTGCAGAGGATCCAAATACATTTCAGTGAAACATGTGCTGACATCTAAAAGGTGTCAGGATCCTGTCAGGATCTTGTCTTGTATTGTTACATCTAGTTCATTGTGACAGAACGCACTTGTGAGAATTGATCTTCCTGCTGGTCACGTGACCTCCCCAGATTTCAACGCGCAAGTCTGCACTTGATGCATCCTCGATATCAAAAACTCATCCGGGTACTTTCACGCGTCCTCTGTACTTGCGTTCTTGATTTTTGGAATTGAACTTCGACTGTTAATGATGACGTAGAGCGAGGACACAAGGACGTAAGATCGCTGAAGAATGCATATTGAGAAACAGCCAGTGTGTTTGGTATTCTTTGCTCGTCCATTGTCTAAACTACATGTGAGTACCTTATCCTGTCTTTAAATCCTTGTCAAGTTTTTGTACCTTTATATTAGTCTAGTTAGTGTCCTGTGTTTCATTTTGTTGTAAGTCTAGTCTAGTCAGTGTTTAGTATATCTTGTTTGTGTTACATTTAGCCTCCTCGTGGGTTTTGTTATTTCTTGTTTTTGTTAATAAAAGTTCAGTGTTTTCCTATTATTGTCTGCGCAATTGTTCTGCAATTCCTGACAAAAAGTGCTGTTCCACTGCGTAACGTAGACTAACTGTGTTCCGTACACTTTCGTGCTTTTTCGAAAGCTTTCGGCTACTCCTCAAAGCAACTTGCTCAAAATAAGCATGTTTGTTTGCGCATTCTCTGGGGGAAGGCCTATTGTATGAGTCAAACTTTGATTGATGTCTTTTGGACCAATAGTTTTTGAGAAAAGTGAGGAAAAGTACCTCCTCCGCCTGTGAATACTTTTGAATACTTTTTATATTAGATTTGATGTGAAGGATTTTAGTAATGAAATGAATGTTCTTAGAAATGAGACAATGTGTAATATGGATTGTACATTTTTTAATCTGGATGATGTTATACAACGTTTTAAAAAGAGCAAGGTGGGGAAAGTCTCTGGACCAGATAAGATAGGGGGACGTTTATTAAAGACATGTGCGGATCAGTTGGGCCCTATATTTTATAATATATTCCAGAAGTCAATTAATCTTCAAAAAATACCCAAGCTTTGGAAAGAGGCTATAATTGTGCCTGTAGGGAAGACAAGTTATCCTAAGAGCCTAAATGATTTTAGACCTGTCCCCTTGACATCATGTGATGAAATGTTTTGAAAAATTGGTCAGGGATGAATTTGTACTAAAAACCCAAAGTCTTTTAGGTCTATGGCAGTTCGCTTATCAGGCAAGAAGAGGAGTTGAGGATGCTTCCTCCACCCTGTTGAATCTGATCATGAAACATTTGGAGGGACCAAAAACCCATGTTAGACTACTTTTCATAGATTTTTCATCAGCTTTTAATACTATTCAGCCCCATATTTTAATAAAGAAATTAATTTCAGAGTTTAAACTAGATTTTAAAATAGTGGGGTGGTTATTAGACTTTTTAAGTGACAGAAAGCAGAAGGTGAGAGTAAATAACACATTTCAGACGCACTTATCACGTCTACAGGTTCTCCGCAGGGATGTGTTCTCTCGCCCCTGCTTTACATTCTGTACACTAATGATTGTGTAAGTAAACACCCAGACAGGTTCATTTTAAAATTTGCGGATGAGAACTGTCACGGTCCAGTAGTGAATGATTTTATAACATGGTGTGATAGTGCCTTTTTGCGAGCGAATATAAAGAAGACCAGGGATATGGCTATTGACTTTAGATCGAGTCATTTAACACCTGCTCAGTCAACTATAGTGAAGGGTCAGATGGTGGAATGGGCTAGCACTTATAAGTATCTTGGGCTTATTATCGACAATGTTTTGATACTCATGCAGAAGCACTATGCAAAAAAGGCCAGCAACGGCTACACTGTCTTCAAAGGCTCTCAACTTTTAATATTAGCAGGACTCTAATGACTATGTATTATAGATCTTATATTGAATCTGTACTTTGTTTCTCTATGTGTTGTTGGTATGGTTATCTAAATGTGAAGCATCGGAACTCATTGAATAGCATTGTTAACCAGGGTAGCAAGATTATTGGTTTTAAGCAGACTGGGTTATCAGACAGTTTTGAGCGGTTCGTTTTACAGAAAGCAAAAACTATCCTTCGAGATCAAACTCATCCACTGTTCCACGAGTTCAAAATGCTTTCGTCTGGGTTAGGTTATAGTATGCCTAAAATTAAGAGTAACCGGTATGGATTTTCTTTTATTCCTACTGCAGTAAGATTTTTAAACCTGTGAGATTGTTGTGTGAATTGTTTATGGATTGTTTTTAGTATGATGGTGTGTGTGATGCTAACAAGTTTTCATTTTGCATAAAAAATTGCCCTCTGTGCTTATAATAAACTTGAACCTTGAACCTTGTGTACGAAAGATGATGAGGGAAAACGATGTTCCGTACATGCTAACAATGATGTTCCGTACAGAGCGCAAAACTTGATTTCAACTGCGAAAATGGACATTAAATACAAAATAATGTTGTATTTTACTTGATTGTGATGTTCTTTAATTTGTTAAAGCATAATGAAAGTTAAGTTATACATAATCGCTGCATACAAGATGGTGCTGACAGACGTGCTATCCGTCTGGCTTTATACAGTCATCAGACTCAACCGACTTTAAACATTAAATGTTCCAATTTCAAATATTTTTTTCAACAAAAGATAATATATTTAACAGTTTGTGATAAATATCATTAATTTTATAAAGACGTAAATACAGTGTGAAGCATAAATTAAACCAAAATCCAAATTTTTGCTGCCCCACTTGTCTCCCCCCGAAGCTGCAGTTTGTTAGCGTAAGCCTGCCCACCGGCCGTTTTCAAACACAAGAGGCGCACCCTGCAGACTTACTAAAAAAATAACTGAAACAGTTTGCAAAGACTGCAAGTGGGAATAGGCCAGCTGAAAATGTTTAAAGTGACCAACAATTCTTCTGCCTACAGCCAGTACGTCTTTTACGCTGCATTGAGACAACACTCCCTCATTCACAGCCAGATATAGTGTGTGGGCCATGCACAGTATTCCCTTCAGCTGGCTGTCTTCTATCGCTTTTGTCATATTTCTTGCATTATCACATACAATGACATGCACTTTGGATTGGTCGTTATGCCAGGTGTCTAATATATTGACCAATGCATCAGAAATGGCTGCGGCTGTATATGACTTTCGAAACTCCTCGACTAAGCATACAGGTAATGCTGACGTTTGAGCTACTGTCCTGTCGTGTCATGAAATTGATTGCTGAAATATCTGCAGCTATATGCTCATGGACGTGAGTTGCAACAACATTAAACAGCCTAGGTAAACACACCTCTGAGAGATGTCGTCTGCTCGGCATGACATAACGGGGCTCAATGTGCTCAATCAGCCTACAAAATCCCACATCTTCTACGACAGAGAATGGCTGATCATCTAAGGCAATAAATTCCATAATATTTTGTGTAATGCCCTTTGCCTTGACACCATCACTGGGAAACTTTCACCAGTTTTTTGTGCCGCATTCTTCGCATATTTAGCGTAGAAATCTGAATGTTTGGATTTCAGGTGATAAATTAAACACAATGTTAAGAAAGTCTTTGCAGATGCACCCTGTCTTGACATTTTTGGAATTGCATGTTTTGCAAATCACTGTCCGCATGTCTTTCTCAGATATTACAAAATGCATGATAGCGATCCTCTGCTGGCACAGCTGTGAACATAACCCCTAAAAAGTGTGAACATCGGCCCGCCGCCTACAACCAGGGAGCTAAGTGCAGGATAAGTGAGGAAAAAGACAAATAGCCAGGTGTGAAGGCTGCTATTAGTATACACTCACCGGCCACTTTATTAGGTACACCTGTCCAACTGCTCATTAACACAAATTTCTAATCAGCCAATCACATGGCGACAACTCAATGCATTTAGGCATGTAGACATGGTCAAGACGATCTGCTGCAGTTCAAACCGAGCGTCAGAATGGGAAAGAAATGTGATTTAAGTGACTTTGGTTGGTGCCAGACAGGCTGGTCTGAGTATTTCACGCACAACCATATCTAGGGTTTACAGAGAATGGTCAGAAAAAGAGAAAATATCCAGTGAGCGGCAGTTCTGTGGGCGAAAATGCCTTGTTGATGCCAGAGGTCAGAGGAGAATGGCCAGACTGGTTCGAGCTGATAGAAAGGCAACAGTTACTCAAACAACCACTCGTTACAACTGAGGTATGCAGAAGAGCATCTCTGAACGCACAACACGACAAACCTTGAGGCAGATGGGCGACAACAGCAGAAGACCACACCGAGTGCCACTCCTGACTGCTAAGAACAGGAAACTGAGGCTACAATTCTTACACAGACTCACCAAAATTGGACAATAGAAGATTGGTAACGCGTTTGGTCTGATAAGTCTCGATTTCTGCTGCGACATTCAGATGGTAGGGTCAGAATTTGGCGTCAACAACATGAAAGCATGAATCCATTCTGCCTTGTATCAACGGTTCAGCCTGGTGGTAGTGATGTAATGGTGTGGGGGATATTTTATTGGCACACTTTGGGCCTATTAGTACCAACTGAGCATCGTGTCAACGCCACAGCCTACCTGAGTATTGTTGCTGACCATGTCCATCCCTTTATGACCACAGTGTTCCCATCTTCTGATGGCTACTTCCAGCAGGATATTGCGCCATGTCATAAAGCGCAAATCATCTCAGACTGGTTTCTTGAACATGACAATAAGTTCACTTTACTCAAATGGCCTCCACAGTCACCAGATCTCAATCCAAAAGAGCACCTTTAAGATGTGGTGGAACGGGATATTCGCATTATGGATGTGCAGCTGACAAATCTGCAGCAACTGCGTGGACCAAAATCTCTGAGAAATGTTTGAAGTACCTTGTTGAATCTATGCCAGGAAGGATTAATGCAGTTCTCATAAATTTACATTTATACACAATTTTTTTTTACTTCTTGTTGTCGGGTATTTTCTACTTTAAAAATAAATAAATAATCAGGATATCTTTTATTTAAAATATAATACACATTTTTATGAAACTATAAATAAACAATAGTAAATACATATGACAAGCAGTTGTTTTGTTTTATTTATTATCAAATAAAACAATAAATACTACAAATGTGACACACATTTACGTATTACACCAGGGTCCGAAATCGTTCACTCACTTTCGTTCACTTTATTTTCGACAAGCAGTTGTTTTGTTCTCTTTATGACAAATGTGACAAACAGTAAGAAAGTAGACTTTACCGTTTCACAGTACAATCAATAAAGTCACACGGGTGTAAGGATTTATGATTAATCTCTGCGACATCTCTGACGCATGGTATTTATGTCAGTGTCTAAAATCGTTCACTCATTTTCTTTCACTTCTTCCCTATATAGTGGACTCAATGGTCATTTGCTATGCAGGGAATAGTGAATGAGGGAGCTGTTTCGGACGCAGCAACTGTTTGGTCTTGTATATGCTAGCTACTGCTTGTATTCTGGTCTCCCATGGTTATTTGTCGTCCAAAGAGGATCAGGATTCCCTGGTTCCTACATCTGTGACCCATAATGTGTGTGTTTTGAATCTTTACCTGGACATTTACCTGCTACATTCAACTTCGTGATGTTTTATTAACAAAGTTCGAGAGGAGCATGTTCAAATAATCCGGCAAACTATCTCGTAATCAGAACCAGCTTTCAACAATCAGCAATCAGGTGTCCACCTGATCAGCATGAGTGGAAGCCTATATAAACATGCAGCTAACTCACCCATGTTTTTCAACAGTTCTTAGCATCCCTCCACCACCCAGTCTCCTCACACCTTACTTGGTTACTTCCTAAACTGAATGGTGGGGTTTTTGGGGTTTGGGCCTAATACAGAGCCCTCTCTTTGTGGGGGAGTGCTCCAGGCTTGGGCCGAATACTGAGCTCAAAAGCCCTCTCCTCGGACAGCATGCCAAATACACATATCATTAATTCTATTTAACTTATTTGCAACATGTTACTTGAAGTTCCATTTCTCAATTACTTAAAAAACTGTTAACTTTTACATTATCTCTGCCTCCGCTGTCTTCTGTACGCTACAATAGTTTGTTTGAGAGTTGGGATTAGACTTCTATAAAGACCTACATTAAATTTACATGATATGAACACACAAGTGTATTTGTGTTTAAGGATTTTCTTACTGTAATATCTTCAGTTTACAGTTTGTATTCTTCAGTCCATCAGAGAGAAGCTTCACTCCTGAATCCTGCAGTTTATTGTAACTCAGGTTCAGTTCTGTCAGACTTGATGAGTTTGAGCTGAGAACTGAACTCAATGATGAACAACTTTTCTCTGTCAGATTACAGAGACTCAGACTGAGAAAGAAAAAAAAACAAGATAACAGTGTGTTAAACTTTAATCTCAGATATAAAAAACAAGCCCAAGTAGAATACATTGCAAATCAGTTAGTGTGAATAAAGGATCATCAACACATGACTTAAAAAATCAGTTCAGTCAGATGAGCAGTTAGGGATGTCACGAGAACCGATACTTCGGTACAAAGTCGATACCAACATTTTTTTTAAACATGACGGTACTTGCTTTCTCTGGTACCGGAGGTACCGAGGTTGCAATACTCTTCCGGGACTGATGGGGGCAGCATATACGCGCGTGTGTATTTGACGCTCCACAAGAGGAAGAACGCCTCAGACGTGCACACGGGAATCTCTCTAAAGTAATTTGTCGCTATCAAACATAGAATTTGGCAAAGCTCTTGAAAGACAGACACCCCGATCTCTTTAAAGAATAAAAGGTAAGTTTTAATTCATATTAACATTATATACAAACTGTAAAACTTAAATTTTATACTGAAACCCAGACCCTATATGTATGTTTGTTTGAGGCAGCTGGCATTAATGCCGTGTAACCAGCTAACTTTATGCTATATGTTAATGTTTTGTGTTCAGTTATTTGTTAATAACGCTGTGTTTTTTAACATAAACTATCTATAAATGGGCGACCATGCATCGCCATTTAGTCATCCTGTCAGCAAAATGTAGCCTAATGTCACTGGATGAAGTATTAAAATATTAAGGGTTTTTAATAACTATTTTCATCCTGCAACAATGTGAGTGATATTAAACTAATGATTGCATTCAGAGTATGTGTATGTGCACGTGCGTGTGTTTATAAGTGCACCTTAGCACATGTAGCTTTAGCTGATTTATTAGTCATTGTCAGACAGTATGTTAAATAAATAAAATGTATTTCTTATTCTCTCTCTTTTTAACAGTATCAACCAGAGGAGGATGTACACCAAGAGAGTCAGGAACAAGTCATTAAACATTAACACAGACAACCTAAACAGAAGCTCTTAAAAGTTTTCTATAATGTTGAAATGTTTTAATAAAAAATTTTTTAAGTATAATTGTTCTTTTTTTACACACTGTGGTACCGACTTAGGTACCGAGTACCGTGTACTTTTTATGGTATTGGTACCGACTACTAGATTTTTGGTACCGTGACATCCCTATGAGCAGTAGTTGAATTTTGCATGCCATACATGTCAACACTTGCCAACAGGCAAGTTTTTACCAGGAGTCTCCTATTTTACACCTATCTCCCACTCCCCTCCCGTTTTGTAATTTCTCACATAAATTGTACGGCCCTACCTTGTTATATAAATGATCACATCAATATATTATTCCAAGATTGTCCAGTTGCCAGATCTTGTATGAAACACATCCCACTAACACAATAGACACATCATTTAATTTTTAACCCATTTGTGACCTCAACCTGGCAACCTACAATTTATAACATTAATGACTACATTAAAATAAAATATTGTGCATGCCATGAACCGTCGAACCATGCAATGCACGCACGCTCTGAACCAACACAAGCGAACCGAACGGTTCAGATTTTTTCATGAACCGTGCCACCCCTAGTGGGTACCCACCTGTGTGCTCGGTCTGCCTCAAGTTACTAACGTCCCTCTCTTCCTATAGGAATAATGTAGTCTTTACTCCCAAAAAGATTAATACAATTAGTATTCAGTATTAAGCTACCTTTTGGTTTTGGACAATTATCTTCATTTAATGTTAAACTTTTTAAGTGTCGATCCGAAGTGCAGCAGTGTGGTGCGCTTATATTTATCATATATTTAGAATACCTAAAGGTCTCATAACTTGATGATATGAGTGCAGTGATTCCAAAAGGATGTCCAAAAAAAACTCAAGCAATGTGTTAAATAAAAAGTTTAATGTCTTTTCTCGCTGTCCCGCGCTGCACCCTTGTAATAAGCACCGGTGAACATATGCTGATGAGCTTGCACCTTACAGCTTGCACCTGGTAAAACAGATAAATTCCAGCAAACATGTCCCTTTGGGCAAAAAATTGGGGCCCCCTGTTGGCCCGCTACTGGCGTGAAATGCGAGGCATGTGTGTGCGCCACACTATATGCCCAGGATTAGGGATGGGCGATACGGCCTAAAATCCATATTGCGTTATACATTGCAGCCTCTTGCGATAGCGATGTATTGCGATATAATGATTTCAATAGACTTAAACAGGTTATATAGACCCTTACAAAAGCCAAACTGCTAAAAAAAGTAAGTAAAAGAAAACCGTTATGGCCAGATTAGTCTTGTTACTTCTCTTAGCTGGAACTTTTGCCTGACACACTCTACAGCAGGGGTGTCCAGACTTTTTTGTCTGGTGATCTACTTTTAAAATGATAAAGCCGACAAGATCTATCTGCTAAAAACACAGTTAATTATTTTTATAACACTTAACACTTTAAATGCATGTGGGGACTATACTATACTATATATATATATATATATATATATATATATATATATATATATATATATATATATATATATATATATATATATATATATATATATATATATATATATATATATATTGCATGTTTCACAATTACTAGACCATAATGCCAATTTCACGCTTGGAGCAGCAGTTAACTTATGTAACTAATGGCTTAAATAAAAAAATAGATGTTGCATCGGTCTTTTTCACGAGTTCCTCTGTTTCGCTGATGCTTTCATCCATGTTTATTCGGTTTATTGTGTTTATTCGGCTGCAGCTCGTGGCTCTAAAGTTCGCGGGTAGATTGTGTCATCAACACGCATTATCGCGAAAGTGCAATAGATTTAAAATCTCTATCGTATGCTAATTTTCTATCGTTTATATTGCATATCGTTTATATTGCCCATCCCTACCCAGGATGGGCCACAATGGGACAGCCCCAAAGTGTGGTCTGGGTCTGGGCAGAAAATTGGGGCCCACAGTGGGGAGCCCACTGAGAACTGAACTCAATGATTTGTGTAGCCCACGTGAAATACGGGGCACGTGTGGGCCCCACTCTATGGGACCATGATGGGGCCCCAGTGGGATAGCCCAAAGTGTGGGCTTGCCCAAAGAAATCAGAGTGGGCCCCTAGTGGAATACATGGAAGTTTAATATAAAAATTATATGCAAAACATGTGGATTGAATACTGAATTTCTTTTATTTAACAAAACCACATAAAACCACCTATAATTAAATACAAAAAGCAGCAGAATATAAGAATGTCATCAGTAAATGCACAGTGAACATACCGGACACAATAATGGCAGGGTTGGGGCTTCTCCCCAGGAGGTGGGTGCTTGCAAGTTCACCACCTCATCCCTAAAGGGAGTGGTGGAAACCTTGGGCACGTAGCTGGTGCTGAGGTCTTAGAATAACTCAAAGTCACCCGACCCAAGCTCCAGGCACTCAGGAAAACAAGAGAGTGCCTGCAGGTCCCCACCTTTCGTAATAGAGGCGAGCGCCACCATGACAGCGTTCTTTATCGTGAGATGAGGAAGATCAGCTTTTCCTATGAGCTCAAAAGGGGCCCTCTGTAGGCCCAAGAGGTCCCAAGAGGGGATGAGATGCTTTCCAGGTGGATTTAACTTCCGTACGCCTCTCAGGGACCTAGTAATCATGGGCTGCAATAGCAGCCACATACAGTACACCTTGAGGTTAGACGGGGAAAGATGTTTTTCCAATTCTTCTTGAAGAAAGGACAGCACTGAACTGACGGCGCACCTTTGCAGGTTTTCCCCATAGGAAGAACACCAGGAAGAGAATTAGAACAAAATAGAGCTGCCTCACAGTTACAAGCTGATATTTCCTACCAATGTGATTCCTAACTCACCTTGTGCAGAAACAAATTCAAATTAATGATCATCCACCTTCCCTGGAATGCCCTCCTGAACTAACCTATGTGCCAGCGCAATTCATTGTTTTGTGACTTAGACTTGTTTGTTTCTCTTATTCATTTATACTACATTTCCCATATTCATATGCAGACGACACCCCAATTTTTCAGTGTACTTCATTACCCATAATTCCCAGCTGAGGTCTATAACCTCATTTCCTTTCTTTGTTTTTTGTATTGGTGAAGTGTGGGCCTGAAGATGGACACTCAACCATATGTGTTTGAATCCTTTCCATAAGTTGTGTTATGTACGTTTCTATGGTATTGTTGACTTGAATTGATAGGTTGTATACTTATCATTAGTTGGTTTATGAATATTATGTTTGATGTTGTATGACTTCCACCTTTATTATTATTTGTGAGTCTGATTTCTATATTGTATTATTTGTACTGACCAGAAAACCATCTTTACCAAAATATACAATCCTGTGTATCCGGTGAAACTTGTGTCATGTGCATCCAGTGTATTGACACCATGAATAAATTGGAGCAAAGGACTAAGTTGTTCTGTGTTTTAAAGACACATCACCCAGGAATCACACACATCATTCAGCTGTTTGGTGTATGATTGTGGTGAAAATCACAACAGGCAGACACCAGCACATTCATAAGCAACTGTCAGATCTGTGGCATGCAGAGACTGACCACCAGGTTCCATCTGGGCTGCATTATCCTGTTCCTGGTGTCATATCACTGTGAACTTCATCACTGATCTCCCAACTTCACAAGAGCCCTTTTCACACAGACATTCAGGAAAATACACGGGAAAGGCATCCTGGATTTTTCCTGAATTTTTTTTGTTCATTCACACTGCCATGATTACCCGCCATCTATGGACACGTGATCTGTTGAAAGTCCCGCCCTCTCTTCTACGCAGTGTCTGAAGTTTGCATATTATTTATTATTTCTCTCTCCAGAAACCGCTCGTGTGCATTTTTGTTTATGATAAAAGGTTATAAAAGAGCGCGTGATGCGCCGTTCTAATGCTGGTGAATGATCTCAGCTTCTGAGTGGATATTTGACGAGCTCCCTGATCTCTGCTTTAATACAGTTTTCAGACACTTCTCATCACAATTGCTTATATGCATTTAAAACCCACACTTTGAGGAGCTGAACGATATATCTTGTTGGGATGGTGCGCAGGAATTTTCATTTATTATAGCTCAAATGAGCACGCAATATTCTTTTATGCCGCTGAATGATCTCCGTTTCAATGCAGTAAGTGACAAGCTAACTTACCTGATATCTGCTTCAGTCCAGTTTGCTGACATTTCTCCTCGTGAATGTTGTAAATCCCTCATTTTAAAGAGTTGAACCAACTTCATGTTGCTATGACGTGCGTCCTCACTACAGCACGTGTGTCATTGTTTATGCATCTCATTTATCATTTCTTGATAACTGCTTCAATCTAGTTTGCAATATTTCTCGTGGTGAATGTTTATATGCATGTTAGTTCTCATTTTAAGGAGCTGAACCATAACTTTTGTTGTACTACGACACGCCCATTACGGCATTGTTTCGGCTTCTCGTTTACATAGAGGGTTTTCCGTGTATCTGACTAGGGGTGGGCGGAACAACCAAAAATTTATTCCACGGAATGAGTCATTTTATTTCATGGAACGGTATTTCACGGTATAAATGTTTTTCAGTTTAAATTGTTTTTTGACTATAAAAATGTACAGAAATTTGCCACTCACTATAGCTTTTAACTAAATGCTCACCGCAGTTTTAAATTATGAGCAATTTAAAGTTAATAATGTTAAAGTGAAAATGCCCAGAAGATAACAACACAGATTAAAGGGACACCATGAAACTTTTGGCCACTAGGGGGTGCTAGACACGTATTTTTCACTTCTAGCGCCCCTAGAGACCACAAGCGCCGCAGCACTGTCGCAAAGGAAAGGAACTGGCCAACCTTAAAACTAAACTAAAAACTAAACATTTAAAATGCTAAACGATCAACATTTTGAGACAACAGTGAGAAACGCAGTCATGTTACAACTTTCTGATGAGGAACTCGTCGTGGCAGAAGCCATTTCTCAATCTGAAGGTTGCAGCCTCCGGATGTCGTATTTCTAATACGTCATCAAGACTGTCTTATTTCACAATATTAACAATTACAAAGTTGACTATTATACTTAGTTAATCGTAAATTGTTGCAGTATGCTTATGACTTGCGAATGTAATGCTCAGTTTACCTTAATAACCCAGGCTTGATGACGTGTGCAGCCTGCATATTTGACCTCCGGAGGCTGCAGCCTTCCAATTCAGAAACGACCAGACGTATTTCCTTGCCTTTTTCCAAACAAATATTGTTGCATCCTCTCTCTCTCCCTCGCCACCAGGATTTTCCGCAATGGCGCTCGTTATTCCTCTTTTTTGTGTGAAAATCGCTCCAAATCCAAGTAAACCGATGCGTTTAGGTCTGCCGCTTTGTAATACGTCACGCGAGTGACAGCGGAACGCAGCAAATGAGGAAGAGAGAAGAGAGAAACGCTCGGATCTGATTGGTGAATGAATAGGGTTTGGTTTTACACTGTGAGCAAGTTTGAGTGCTATAGCATCCTGGATTGTAATGTAAATATCATTGACACAGTAAAAAGAAAGGTAAATACGTGAACACAGCATCTGAATACAGGGAACTATATGCAATATAATCGCCGTAATTTATAAAGAACATCGCATTTATGTATGAATCAACAGTTTATATAAAAAATTGCCTTAAAGGGGAATCGAACCCGGGTCGCCCGTGTCATAGGTCCGTGACACTAAAGATTGTGCCACAGAGTCACATAATAGAACCTGCTCTCTACACTCCTTAAGTAGCCTCCAGCAAAATTCATGTTAAATACAAATTGTGTGGAGGAAGTGACGTATGCCGTAAAGCAGTCGAATTTTGTAGTTTTTTTTGTGCTCTGGTTACTACCACAAACCCTAAGTTTTAAAATACGAGTAAAAGTGATACAGACCCCGTCAGGCTATGGTAGACATGTCATTCAACCTATTTAAAGTCGATGTACTATCACAAGGGTCTTGAAAATGTATTATGAAGGTTGAAAAATTACATGGTGTCACTTTAAGTCTTGATAAGACAGAATCTTGTTAATAATTGAGTTATTAATTTTCTAGACTATTGAAGCTATAGTATGCTTTCATTGTATTTTGTATTTATGCATACATTACATTAAAAATAGGCAATATGTAAAATGAACAGGTATAAATATATGCAAAAACCTACAGACAGGATGAATACCTATAGCCTATATGAGAGACGAAGCTCTAGATATTATAAATATGACAGGTGCTACAATGTGATGATCATGAAGTCTGTTTTAAGGTCTTGACACCCTTTACTTTCTATTAGACCTTAACATTTGCGTCTCTTCGTCTTTACGAACAAATATGTTTGTAGCCTACTATAGCAAATGTCGCGTCAAACTACATCGCTCCAGCAGCGCACTTGTCACTGATATAAACGCAAGTTTTGTCTTGCTTAAAGTTGAGAAAACTTTACAACTATTAGCATTATGTGCGAGAAGAACTCTTTATTTGGCGTCGCAGCTCCTGGCGTGTGCCTAGAGACCTCTGTACGCGAGAGAGCGGCCGGCTGCTGCATGAGCACAGATAGAGAGAGAGAGCGAGCGAGAGTCTCGCTGCGAGACCCGCGGTTGATTCACTTGCTATTATAAAAATTACAGAAATAAATTGTTCATTTTTTATAAGTGAATTATTTGACATGAATTATTTGACATGATTTGACATGTCTAACATGTGGGAGGGCAGAGTTAGCCACGCCCACTTATTTGCATTCCGCGGGATAGACGGAATTGAAAAATTTGTTAGGTCTGACATTTTATTCCGCGGTAACAGAATATACCGTCATACCGCCCAGCCCTATATCTGACTAGGTCCTCTTACCGGCAACGATCCCAGAAGATTAACGGGACGAGTTTGCACAGACGCTTGTCTGGCAATTTTACGGGTATTTTCTGGGATTTATCTTAAGGTAACACGGCCATACTCACCATCATCGATCAATTCTCCAAGGCTTGTAGACTCATTCAACCACCAAAGTTATCAACTGCCTTGGAAACTGGCGAGCATAACATAACATCTTTCAATTCTATGGTCTGCCTGAAGACATTGGTCCAATAGAGAGATTGATCCAAGAAATCACATTCAGAATATCCACAAAACTGCCTTCGAAAACCAGCCACCAATATGACTACTGGAGTTTTAACCACCCTTGCTTCCGTCGAGTTCCAAGTTTAATGAAGTACAACAAATATGATTCCCATCATGTTGCATGCTTTTTTGATTACCAAGCACCTGTGGCTCTTTCTGCCCGATAAATGCCAGACTCTCATACTGAATCTTTGACTTGATTCTTATTTTTATTTTGCGAGTTACCTATTTTTTTTACCTGTTTATATATCTGATTGCTTGCTGTCTGCCCTGAATTCCGCCAGTTCCACGATATATGAGTGTTTGCTGCTTGCCACAAACTTTGTCTCTGAATCTTTTTTGCCTGCCCTGAGCACTGCCTGTTTACTCTTTGCCTTTGCCTTTCTTATGATATACCAGTTTGCGCTGTCTAAGTTGTATTTGTTACTGTGCTGTCAATACAACTGCAAATATGGATCCAACCTCATCTCAAGCTTTGTTACAAAAACACTGTTTATAATTTAACATACAAACTCTCTTCATAAACTCATCTCTATTATTTAATTTCAAGATAAATGACTCACTCAGCTTTTCTGGATGCTTTAATCACTGGCAGCAGCCTCTGAAGACATTCATCTGATTGATCATATTTACTCAGTATAAACTCATCCAGCTTCTGATCTGAGTTCAGTAACACAAACACCAGAGCCGACCACTGAGATGGAGAGAGTTTAACTTCAGAGAGACTACTGTAATCCTTTTGGTTTAGATATGTTTGTACCTCGTGCTCTAGTGAATGATCATTCAGTTCATTTAGACAGTGAAACAGATTGATGGATTTCTCTGGAGAATGATTGTCTCTGATCTTCATCTTAATGTACTCCACTATTTCCTGTCTGCTGTCAGATCTTCTTCCTGTCTGTCTCAGCAGTTGTTGTAATATTGTCTGATTAGACTCCAGTAAGAGACCCAGAAGGAATTGGAGGTAAAGGTCCAGGTGTCCGTTCTCACTTTGTAAGGCTTTGTCCACTTCACTCTTCAGTAATTCGGACATTCTTGACTTGTTTTTTTTGTCCAGAATAAAGCATAAAAACTTAAATAAAGCAGCGAGGAACTCCTGAATGCTCAGATGCACAAAGCTGTAGACCTTCCCCAAGTTCAGTCCCAACTCCTCTCTGAAGATCTGGGTACAAACTCCTGAGTATACTGAAGCTTTTTTGACATCAATGTTACACTCTCTCAGGTCCTCCTCATAGAAGATCAGATTCTCTTTCTCCAGCTGTTGAAAAGCCAGTTTTCCCAGTGACAAAAGACTCTTTCTAACCTGTTGAAGATCTACTTCACATTTCCCATCATGCTTCTGACTATTCAGTTTGGTCTGAAAGATCAGGAAGTGTGTGAACATATGCGTGAGAGTCTTGGGGATCTCTGCTTGACTCTCTGATTCACTCAACATTCTCTCTAGAACAGTGGCTGTAATCCAACAGAAGACTGGGATGTGACACATGATGTACAAACTCCTGGATGATTTGATGTGTTTGATGATTCTGTTGGACAAACTCTCATCATTTATTCTCTTGATGAAATACTCATCCTTCTGAGGATCATTGAATCCTCGTACATCTGTGATCTGGTCAACACAGTCAGACGGAATCTGATTGGCTGCTGCTGGTCGTGATGTTATCCAGATCAGAGCAGAAGGAAGCAGATTCCCCTTGATGAGGTTTGTCAACAGCACATCCACTGAAGCTCTCTCTCTTAAATCAGACAAACTCTGATTGTTTGAGAAATCTAGAGGAAGTCGACACTCATCCAGACCATCAAAGATAAACACAACTTTATAGACATCAAAGTCTCTTGATCTCAGTTCTTTTGTATCTATGAAGAACTGATGAAGAAGATCCATCAGACTGATATTTCTGTTCTTCATCAGATTCAGTTCTCTGAATGGAAGTGGAAATATGAAGTGAAGATCCTGATTTGCTTTTCCTTCACTCCAGTCCAGAATGAACTTCTGTACAGAGACGGTTTTTCCAATTCCAGCAACTCCTTTAGTCAGCACAGTTCTGATGTGTTTGTCTTGTCCAGGTAAAGCTTTAAAGATGTCATTACATTTGATTGGTGTTTCTTGTGTCTCTGATCTTCTGGATGTTGTCTCAATCTGTCTCACCTCATGTTCATTATTGAGTTCTTCACTCCCTCCCTCTGTGATGTACAGCTCTGTGTAGATCTCATTCACAAGAGTCGAGTTTCCTTGACTTGATATTCCTTCATTTATTCTCTGGAATTTCTCAGTTAGTCTGGATTTGTGTTTTTTCAGAGAAAACTGTACAAGTTCTGTTTTGTAAATGAAGAGACATGGATGTGAATGCCTGAAATATGTCAAATAAAAGGAAAAAAGGTAATGTACAGATATGTGTTCATGACTCTCTTACTGCTCTGTAGTTTATCAGCGAGGTTTGTCTGGTTTATCTTCTTCAGGATGTGCAGTGTGATCTTCAGAAGTTTCTCTCTGACTTTAATCTGATCTTCGTCATCCTCCTCCTCCTCTCTCTCAGAGCATGCTGGGTAATCTGTGCTCAGTAGACTCTTGAAGATCTTCAGCTCTTTCTTCATCAGTGAGATTATTTTTTGCTCAAGCTCCTAAAACCATTGTTCAGACACAAAAGATTTTATTTAATTATTCATGTGCAGAAAATGTTCTTATGCAACACACAAACACACACACACACACACACACACACACACACACACACACACACACACACACACACACACACACACACACACCTACCTGAAAAACCAAATCCATATCCTGCCCTTTGACAGATTCTGTTGTGTTACTGTAAATAAAAACATATTAAATCTGCAGAAGTAAAACATTTCGCACATGTAATACACGACGGTAAACACATAGGTAAATGTGTGTTTCTCACCTCACATCTGCACCAGAGTCTCCTGAACTGAAGCCAGGTGGATATCTCACTGATTCATCACTCTTCATTGACACACAGTTAGGGTCAGCAGATTCTCTATCAATTAAACTGTAAAATACAACAGCAGCAATTAAACACTGTTTCAGAAACTACCACCTTTACATACAGATTTGAAACAAACTCATTATACTCAGTAGACAGCAAATAAAAACAAATGTTGTTAACATGTGGAATTTAATTATGTGTTAAGAATCAGGCCTGCCCCAAAGTAGTAGACTAATCATTAGACGAGCACGAGCAGTTGAAGTGGATACTCTGCAGGCAAAGTTCATGTATTATTCTTTCAACTTCAAAAAGGTAGCTTATCACTTTTTTAAATATAAGAAGTATAGGATAAAACATTACCCATGCCCGCTAGCGCTAACGTTAACTAACGTGCGCCATTATCAGGCAAGTATTCACGTGTTCGTTCGTGTGGAACATGGTGTCCAAAAAGCAAAGGACTTTGACAAAAAGTGAGGAACGCTATAAGCTTGTTAGATCTGCCAAGGACCTGAATCTTCATCTCGTCAAGGCCATTAGCGTAGATGTTCTGCAAGCAGGACACAGAGGTCAGTATATCCCGACAACGTGGACAAACTTCCTTTCTTCATACAGTAGGCTTTTATAAACAGTGACGACTGGTGACTCCTCTTCAGAGGGGCCCAAATTCACAATATGTGTTTGTTGTGTCATGTGAACCATGTGAATTATGCATCTTATATAAGAAGTGCCTGCTGCATACATATACACTCACCTAAAGGATTATTAGGAACGCCATACTTATACTGTGTTTGACCCCCTTTCACCTTCAGAACTGTCTTAATTATATGTGGCGTTGATTGAACAAGGTGCTGAAAGCATTCATTAGAAATGTTGGCCCATATTGATAGGATAGCATCTTGTGGGATGCACATCCAGGGCACGAAGCTCCCATTCCACCACATCCCAAAGATGCTCTATTGGGTTGAGATTTGGTGACTGTGGTGGGGGCCATTTTAGTACAGTGAACTCATTGTCATGTTCAAGAAACCAAATTAAAATGATCTGAGCTTTGTAACATGGTGCATTATCCTGCTGTAAGTAGCTGTAACATGTAACGTGCAACGTGACTGATGCGCTACAGCTAGTAATAATTTTCAGTATGGGCCAATGTATATCAGAAGTAAGGAACGTCTACTGGAGAGTAGAGGCAGTGCAGGTGAGTAAGTGACTGACAAAGTTTTGTTCTGATATAGTGAATTGTATTATTATAGAAAATTTTCTCTTTTGTTATTTGTCTCAATGAATAAATCACAGATATAAAATCAGTTGTTAACAGTGAAGATCAACAATAACAAAATCTTCTTTCATTTCTTATAGGACCAAGAATTCAACAGTTTGACAGATTCAATTCCATTTCAAGTTTCACACTCTTCACAAAATGTAAAAATAAATAAAACTCTCAAAATAAAACAGTAATGTGTTTTTCTTTCACTTCAGGGAAAGTATTTTACAAATAACATAACCTTCAACAAAAGATTACATTTAATAAACCCCAAAAAATATTGAATGGACATTCAATTTAACTAAACACTGAATGTGATTCAAATTTCTCAGAACAGATCACTTTTCTTTTCAAACTCAACAAAATACTCAACAATATGAGTTGAAAATGCACAAATCCATTAAATTATTCAATTCTATTCGAACAAAGATCAAACAACTAAGTTGAACATAGTTTGTGAATTAAATGATTTAGTTCAGATCAGTAACAAGAGTTATTAAACTCTTTCAATGAGTTCAAGTTTAAAAGATATTCTCTCCTTTTTGGTGGCAAAAATATCAGTTTGACGAACGAAAGTCTTTTGTATCCAGAAACAAGAAAAATTGGAAGTTTCCTACCAGTTGATGAATTTTAAGCACAGTTAAAAGTGAAAACAGGTTCGTTGGTGGCTCGCCATTGTGCATATTTAATCACGTCAGATACACAGATTCCTCTCCAAAGGAATTAAATATGGCACAAAACAGGAATATCTCGCAGGAGATCACGTAGAAAGAAACATAGACAAAAAAAAACCAGCCTTGAAAAAATACAAGGCAGAAAGACAATCAATATCCA
The DNA here is from genome assembly GCF_027580225.2 of Misgurnus anguillicaudatus. Classification (NCBI taxonomy): domain Eukaryota; kingdom Metazoa; phylum Chordata; class Actinopteri; order Cypriniformes; family Cobitidae; genus Misgurnus; species Misgurnus anguillicaudatus. The sequence goes on along the minus strand of NC_073348.2, from coordinate 11,127,312 downwards.
ATTCAACTTTTTAACAGCAAAAATCTTATCACCAAAAATTATGTATACACTTTGATTAAGATATAAAATCATGTTTCAACACTTATTGAATTTATAAACATTTAAATTTCACAATCACATTTCATCACCATCTTTGCACGTGAAATTAGCTTTAGCCCTCATGCTAATACTACAGCTCACGCTGTGCTCACGTGGCCCATGTAAACACTTCTCATATCGATAGCTTATTTAGTTAATGACTCTTTTCTCAAATAATGTATAACGTAAAATGTGACTCACCAAGGCAATAACTTCTCATATATTCAAATAAGCTGATTTGCAACACTCCAATTCTCCGTTGGATTTCATCCACTTTCAGTTCACAAATCTTTGCTTTGTCATCCTCTCACTCCGATGGCAACTTCATGTAGTCGCATTCGTTCAGAAATATGACTATTTACTGCATTCAAATCTCTTTTCGATCTATTTTAAAACTTTCTTAAAGAGGATCTCTGAATACCGCTCTGTGTAGCTGCTCCATTTCACTCTCTCTCTTAGTGATGGACGGATCGATCCTAAAGTATCGATATTTCCGATCCTGCCTTTGTATCAAAATGATCGATTCTCAAGTACAAGTATCTATTCTATTTGTTTGTTTGTTTTTTAACAAGTGATTTTATAATTTTAAGTAATAGTTGGACGCCGTTTTGTATATAAATGAAGAGTTCCGTTGCAAAACGAGATAACCACCGTTTTTTTAATTGTTCAAAAATCTTGTTTTTTGCTTGTGCATTCCAATTAATATCAATTCAACTGCAGTTGGTTTGTTTTGATTTAAACCTTCATAACTTAAAAAATACAGCTAAGCAGCACCATGAAACAAAATAATAACATGATAACATAATAATAAACATGTTTTGAGAAAAATGTTAAAAAATGGATTTATCTCGTTTTGCAACAAAACTCTTCAAATACACTTAAATTGTAATGTCAAGGGGAACTATATCTTCTTCTGTATCATCGCGTTCGCTCATTCAGTCCATATCTCCTTCCGTTGTTTCAGTATGCATTCATTTGCTCAGTCACTACAAGCACACTCAGCGCAGGCAGGTTTAAAAGGGGTATAAGTGCATTGTTGTGGTCAGTTAATAATGATGAAGCCTCGTGTGATATTGTCAACAACAACAAAAAATACGCCAATGTGGTAATTCCACAAATATGACAAAACATTTAAAAGCAAAATACCTTACAGAGCACAACGAAGTGCAGCTTCACAGTCATCCCTGATTTGATTTTCAGTGCATTCCAGTCTACTTACTTTCATAAGGATGTTATTTTATTTTCAAAAGCAGTAGAGTTTATCAGTCAAATAAAATAGGCTCAAGAGGAAAACGTTAATGTCAAAATTCACTTGTTTTATCTCAAAACGCATAAAGGGAAAAAATCTTGCAATAGTGTTCAATGCAAAAAGTTGTCATGTCTATTTTATTTCATATTAATAATGATGGCTATCAAAAGACCCAATAAAATCACTTTAATAAAATGTAATGCATACATAAAAATATTTCATAGAAGTATCGGAATTGGTATTGGTATCGGTTATACTTGTCTTAAAAGTACTTGGTATTGGATCGACAAGAAAATAACTGGCATCGCCCATCACTACTCGCTCTGTCTCTCAAACTGACAGTCTAGCAGCGCCGCTGCAGGTTGTGGGCGGGGCTTATGAAAGTGCTGCTAACATTGGCTCTTTGGAGAGTCAGTCACTGAAATAAGGTCTGTGATTGGACAAAACAGTTTTCTTTCTAGAACTTTTCTCCTTTCTTACTTTTCTTAACTTTTTCACTTAATTATTTAAATAATTATTGATCTTAACTAGTAACTGGATTACCCGGGTTACATAGCCATCAGAGGATGGGTACATGGTGGTCATAAAGGGATGGACATGGTCAGAAACAATGTTCAGGTAGGCCGTGGCATTTAAACGATGCCCAATTGGCACTAAGGGGCCTAAAGTGTGCCAAGAAAACCCCCACACCATTACACCACCACCACCAGCCTAAAAAGTAGTAACAAGGCAGGATCCATGTTCTCATTCTGTTTACGCCAAATTCTGACTCTACCATCTGAATGTCTCAACAGTAATCGAGACTCATCAGACTAGGCAACATTTTTCCAGACTTCAACTGTCCAATTTTGGTGAGCTTGTGCAAATTGTAGCCTCTTTTTCCTATTAATAGTGGAGCTGAGTGGTTCCCGGTGGGGTCTGTTGTAGCCCATCCACCTCAAGGTTGTGCGTGTTGTGACTTCAGAAATGCTTTGGTGCATACCTCAGTTGTAACGAGTGGTTATTTCAGTCAAAGTTGCTCTTCTATCAGCTCGAATCAGTTGGCCCATTCTCCTCTGACCGCTAGCATCAACAAGGCATTTTCGCCAACAAGACTTCCGCATACTGGATGTTTTTCCCTTTTCACACCATTCTTTGTAAACCCTAGAAATGGTTGTGTGTGAAAATCCCAGAAACTGAGCAGATTGTGAAATACTCAGACTGGCCCGTCTGGCAACAACAACCATGCCATGCTCAAAATTGTTTAAATCACCTTTCTTTCACGTTCATGGAGTTCAGGAGATTGTTTTCTTGACCAGGACCACACGCTTAAATGCATTGAAGCAACTGCCATGTGATTGGTTGATAAGATAATTGCATTAATGAGAAATTGAACAGGTGTTTCTAATAATTCTTTAGGTGAGTGTAAATTATTTATGATAAAAGAGATGCTTACGTTCACATAATACGTGCAAGACACTAACTTAACACTAAACTCTGATCGCACATAAGAATAAGCGAGTATCTTGCAAACCGGAGCACTTTTATCATAACCCCTTAAGACGTGTGCGCAGCAGCCACTTATTTTTAAAAGAATTCACTGGTTTTATTTTAGTTTTTTTGCTTTATATTTTATTTATGCACTGTTAATGCATAGACAATATTTAGTTTGTTTGTGTTCTGACTACAGTTTTCATTAGATTTTAAAACAGTCCCTAATGTTTTCTCATTCGTGTTTCAATTTGCTGTAGGATATTTATTTACTGTATTTGTTTTAATATAAGACAATTACGTTGTGTTCTGACCTATGTAAACCCGTCATCATGTGTATTGCCACTGATATTTTTCTTTCAAGTGTTTCAATTTGCGGTAAATGTATTTATTCATTTGTTTCTAATTAAAAATATATCCAACACTTCCATTTCATTCCAAATACTGGCCAAATTACAAAGATGCCGATTCGCACAATAGTTTAGTGAACAAAAGGACCTTGGTGTTTGCCGAAATATGGTAGGTCACTTGCGGGGCAATTTTTACTTTAAAAATTACAGAAATGGCTGATTCGCATAGGATTAAGGTCACAGACAACCTCTGCAATTATAACAAATGACTAGAGGTAAGCAAGAATTTAGTTTGAATAGAGCAAGCTGTTGATTTTAACTGATGTAATCTTTGCTGCCTGAGCGTTTAATTTATATTTTAAAAATGCTTAAAGGTGCAGTGTGTAAATTTTAGAGGCATCTAGTGGTGCTCAGTCCACTGCTCACCTCTTGCTTTTGAAACACATAGAGAAACTACAGTAGCTGCCACCGGACAAACATGTCATCGTTGGAGACAACTTAGTAAAAAAGTTTGTCCGTTAAGGGCTTCTGTAGAAACATGGCTGCTTCCATGTAAGGGGACCCGCAGTGTATGTAGATAAAACGTCTCATTCTAAGGTAATAAATACATAACGGTTCATTATGAAAAGTCTTTATACACCCCTGATAATTTAGTTTTGTATATTATTTTGGATTTCTGTCAAAAGAGATCCTTCTAAAAATTACACACTCCACCTTTAAAACAATGTTACAAATGATACACATAATATTCTTTGTCATCCCTAAAACTAAAACCATTATTAGATGCCCCCTACACCATATATATACACAACCCGAATTCCAGAAAAGTTGGGACGTTTTTTAAACTTTAATAAAATGATAACTAAAAGACTTTCAAATCACATGAGCCAATATTTTATTCACAATAGAACATAGAAAACATAGCAAATGTTTAAACTGAGAAATTTTACAATTGTATGCACAAAATGAGCTAATTTCAAATTTGATTTCTGCTACAGGTCTCAAAATAGTTGGGACAGGGCATGTTTACCATGGAGTAGCATCTCATTTTCTTTTCAAAACAGTTTGAAGACGTCTGGGCATTGAGGCTATTGAGTTGCTGGAGTTTTGGGGTTGGAATTTGGTCCCATTCTTGCCTTATACAGATTTCCAGCTGCTGATGAGTTTGTGGCCGTCTTTGACGTATTTTTCATTTAATGATGCCCCAAATATTCTCTATAGGTAAAAGCAGGCAGGCCAGTTCAGCACCCGGACTCTTCTACGACTCAGCCATGCTGTTGTAATAGCTGCAGTATGTGGTTTTGCATTGTCCTGCTGAAATATACAAGGCCTTCCCTGAAATAGTCATTTGGAGGGCAGCATATGTTGCTCTAATACCTTTATATACCTTTCAGCATTCACACAGCCTTCCAAAACATGCAAGCTGCCCATACTGTATGCACTTATGCCCCACCATACCATCAGAGATTAGGGTGGCCATTCGTGCCAGTTCCGCCGGACACGTCCCGAACATGTTTTCGGGGTTCGTTCTCCGGAAGTCGCGCGCATACGTCATCGAGGTTCTCATATTTCAGTTAAAATACATTAGAAAATTAAGATTTATTTCTTTTAAGACATAAAATCATTGTAGTTTCATTCTTACCTTGAAATGTAACGGTTGCTTTTCTGAAATTAAACCCAAAATATTAAACCTTGATGACGTATCCGGTCGACCAACGCGACTTCCAGAGAACGAACCCGAAAACATGTTCGGGACGTGTCCGGCGGAACTGGCACGAATGGCCACCCTATCAGAGATGCTGGCTTTTGAACTGAACGCTGATAACATGCTGGATGGTCTCCCTCCTCTTTAGCCCGGAGCACACGGCGTCCGTGATTTCCAACAAGAATGTCAAATTTGGACTCGTCTGACCATAGAACACTATTCCACTTTGAAATAGTCAATTTTAAATGAGCCTTGGCCCACAGGACACGACGCCGCTTCTGGACCATATTCACATATGGCTTCCTTTTTGCATGATAGAGCTTTACTTGGCATCTGCTGATGGCACGAGGGATTGTGTTTATCGACAGTGGTTTCTGGAAGTATTCCTGGGCCCATTTAGTAATGTCATTGATACAATCATGCCGATGAGTGATGCAGTGTCGTCTGAGGGCCCGAAGACCACGAGCATCCAATAAAGGTCTCCGGCCTTGTCCCTTACGAACAAAGATTTCTCCAGTTTCTCTGAATCTTTTGATGATGTTATGCACTGTAGATGATGAGATTTGCAAAGCCTTTGCCATTTGACGTTGAGGAACATTGTTTTTAAAGTATTCCACAATCCTTTTACGCAGTCTTTCACAGATTGGAGAGCCTCTGCCCATCTTTACCTCTGAGAGACTCTGCTTCTCTAAGACATACCTTTTATAGCTAATCATGTTACAGACTTAATATCAATTAACTTGATGTTCTCCCAGCTGAATCTTTTCAAAACTGCTTGCTTTTTTAGCCATTTGTTGCCCCCGTGCCAACTTTTTTGAGACCTGTAGCAAGCATTACATTCTAAATGAGCTAATTAAGTGGATAAAAGTGTAAAGTTTCTCAGTTTAAACATTTGCTATGTTATCTATGTTCTATTGTGAATAAAATATTGGCTCATGTGATTTGAAATTCCTTTAGTTTTCATTTTATACTTTTTCGGAATTCGGGTTGTATATATGTATACACACACTCACCTAAAGGATTATTAGGAACACCATACTAATACTGTGTTTGACCTTCTTTGCCTTCGGAACTGCCTTAATTCTTTGTGGCATTGATTCAACAAGGTGCTGAAAGCATTCTTTAGAAATGTTGGAGTTCAGGAGACGGGTCTTGACCAGGACCACACCACTGATCTATATAAATGACTAGATTGCGCATAGAATGCTTAACGTAACAGCGTGAGGTGAAGCCAGCGCAGAGTTTGAGCCGCCATCTTGGTATACCCAACCGGCAGACGGCGTCATTGACTTCCATTCAAAATCATGTTTTAAATTCACTCGCTTTACAGCGTATCAGTCACGCAAGATTATTTTAAGGATATGTGTACGTAAATTAACTGTTAATTCTGGTGTTATTTGCAATGTTTATGTTTTAATCGGGCAGGAAAATGGATTTATAAAAAACCGTTAAGGTGAGTGTGTGTGCTGCATTTTGTTAATGACACGGGTATAAATAAAAACATTTTTGACATTCAGCTACACGGTCAGCGTTATTTCTCTAAATAAGTTTAGGTAACTTGTAAGTTTAGATAACATAAAACCAGCAAACTATTGCATGCACATACGGTACAAAGCATGATTATTTATTTAGATTTCAGAATGAGCACGTTTGTCATTAATACTAAATATGCTGTCTGCTGATCTGATACTGTAATGAAGATGAATGTATAACTGATTAAAAACTAAAATGTACAACTTTCAGTAAATAACTATGTACATGGTAAGGACGTTTGTGTTGTAATAATGTACAGGGTAACTTCAGATATAAAAACGAAGACTAGTAAAGTGATGTTTTATCATTAAAATCTGATAAAGTCCATTGATTTAATAGAATGTTTGGGTATACCAACATGGCGGCGCGGTGGCTTTACAGTTGTGACGTCATGCGCAATCCAGTCATTTATATAGATCAGTGGACCACACCCATAAATGCATTGAAGCAAGTGCCATGTGATTGGTTGATTAGATAATTGCATTAATGAGAAATTGAACAGGTGTTCCTAATAATCATTTAGGTGAGTGTGTGTGTGTGTGTGTGTGTGTGTGTGTGTGTGTGTGTGTGTGTGTGTGTGTGTGTGTGTGTGTGTGTGTGTGTGTGTGTGTGTGTGTTTCATTCAGTCACCATTTTGGTGGTTCTTTTTTGGTGATGTGTGATTTCTAAAAAGAGCATAGCACTAATCTTGAAGTTGTTTAGTATGAAAATAAATGTTTTATTGTTTTATCTCTGAATTAATCCTTTTTGGGCTCTGCACTGAACTTTTAGTGTTTGGTGCTTTGCCCACATATTAGTACTTGCTGCAAAATTTTTTAAGTAAATAAGCTGTTGTAATGGACTTAAATAATCTTACATTAAGTATTCCTACTGTTTCTGGTAACACTGAAATATTTTTGTACAGTATATGTTTGTATGTTTTTTTTATATGGACCTTAATGTTTGAAATAAAGTTACAATACAACTACTGTACTAATAAACGAAGGTTTAGTTTAACATGATCCCATTTTTCAAACTTTAGTTAGTGTGTAATGTTGCTTTTACAGCATAAATAATACCTGCAAATTTATAAAGCTAAAAGTTCACTGTCAGGTGATATATTTTCTTTAACTGAATTCCCGTTTCAATGCCTACAGTGATCGGCCGGTGTCGACTACAGCCCTCTACTTCCTGGCTAAATGACGTCAAAGCAAGAGTGTTTGCTAAACTCCGCCCACAGGAATATGTAAGTCACCAAGCTTAAACAGCTCTTGTTAAGCTAAGCTGCTGTCCAATCACAACACACTAAACAAGCTAAGCTACACAATCACAACACACTAAACAAGCTACACAATCAGAACATATTACACATTTCTGAAGGAGAGACTTCATAGAACAAGGAAGACATCAGCCCGTTTTTAGGACAGTGAAAACAGCACTATAGAGATAAGGAAATTATGTGAAAATAAATGCGTTTTTTACACACAAAACAAACACATTATACTGCACACTGTAAAAACAACCAAAGCTTCAAAAACACAGGAAGAACAGGACGTTTAAGTATTATGAACTAATAAGTAATAATCAATATGCAACATCCTGCAGCAATTAGATTCATATTAATTTTCAAGTATACTATTATTCATTGTCCACTTACGTTCTGTTAGATATTAAACAAAGTCTCAAAGTTTCTCTCACCTGTTCATTGTGTTTGTGTCTGTTTCTTCAGAGAGGCTCATGACAAAAGTTCAGATGTTGATTCTGTAAATCTGTAAATAAACACAACACACACAAACGCACACGCACACACACACACACACACACACATTCTGGTTTCCATGTTTTGTGGGGACATTCCATAGACATAATGCATTTTATACCATACAAACTGTATATTCTATTCCCCTTACCTACCCCATTCCCTAACCCCAACCATCACAGAGACCCTTCTACAACTTCACATTTTCAAGAAACATCATTTTGTTTGATTTATAAGCTTGTTTCCTCATGGGGACATCAAAATGTCCCCACAAGGTCACAAAAACACTGGTATTCCTATCTTTATGGGGACAATTGGTCCCCACAACGTGATAATGACCAGGTACGCACACACACACACACACACACACACACACACACACACACACACACACACACACACAATATGAAAAACTGCAGATATCACAGTGATTGTTTGTGGTAACTTTTTTTTGTTTGTGTATTTTTATATGCTCTTCCTGTCTCACATGATTTATATTAACCTTTAATGGATAATTAATTAGTATAGCAGTGGCATACTATATGAACGTAGGGTACTGCATGTAGCAGGCTGGTTTTAGTGGGGTTTTTGGCACTTTTTAGCTGGTCAGGTTGGAAGACCAGCTTTGCCAGTCTGAAAGGAATGTCCTTTTTAGTATATTTATTTCACATTATTTAAATATGATTTTTTAACATTCCAGCAGTCATCATCTTTTTACACCTGGTCAATTCTCTGATCAGATAGTTATAGATAGACTTGTTTAAACTGTTCAATTTACATTCCACCACATAAATTAGTCTTGGCTAAACGGATATTAATCCCATCTTCTATTTCCACACAAAATGCAAATAACCTATTCATTTCTCTGTCTTAAGAAACTTGCAACAATGCTAGCACTGTACTGTATGTTGAGCAGCGGACACACGTCTGCGAGCACGGTCCAGCACGACAAGTGACAGCGAGATTACAGAGGAATAAAACGGTCAACAAACCGCCCTAACATAAAGCTTTTTGTTAATGAACATTTTATTTCTCATTTAAAAGTCATTGGAATGTCCCTAGTACTAGTAATGAGTTAATGATATTTTGTACTGACACTGCCGGGAATACCTGTTTTAGTAATTTGTGGGAACAGGATCTAATATACATGATGACGATTTGGATGATTGTATTAGTTTGAAAGTTCTTCTAGTGTAGAAGCTTTAAATCACTTAAGTTGTTCATGTGGTGGCCTAGTGTTCAGTGTACTACTGGATAAAGTGGTGGCTGCTCTCATAGCTTTGATATTTTCCCTAATAGCCTCAATTTTGTTAGTGGAGAAGTTCATGAAGTTTATCTGTTTCTCTATGTTTTGTGTGTTCTTTTTTGAGCCCCTTTCACTACTGGATTAAAGAGGAATTATTGTGATTTTCTACAATGAGCTTGCTGAGATTGGTGGATCTGGCAGTTAGAGCCTGTCTTCAGTTTTGAACACTCTCTATTTCTATGCAGCGCGCCATACCTCTAGCTTTGTGCTCCTCCATCTACGCTCCATATAAACATACAATATATCAAATATAAGAACAGAGCCTCTGCTTTCAAACAAATCACCCATTTTATCCTATCTTCAGTTGTTCTCTTTTTATCACCTCTCAAATATGTGTAGGTTTCTTCAAAAACACCAAATTTTGAGCAAAAAGCTGAAATAATTGCGTTTTTGTGAAGGACTTTTGATAGAGATCCTATTCAGAGCATTCTCAAAACATACACAGAGTTTGAACTGTTTGCCCCAAGGGATTGCTTACGTGTTTTATAAGTTGGGTAAGCGTGCCATCTGGTAGAAAAAAACTTGTCATTGGCAGGGAGGCATTTTCTCTTAATTTACAAGATATAAGAATGCATTGAAATAATCTGTTAAACTGTTCTCCGATATCTACATAGAAGGTCTGTGGCTTTATTAAGTGCAAAAATGATCCAGAGATGGTTTTACATGTCCATTTACAACCCTAGAATTTGCCTTTAGAATGAAATTGTCTTATTACCTTATTGGAAAGGGTCATGAATAATAATGTTGAGCTCTACTCTGATTGGGCTCTACTCTGATTGGCTGTTTCACAGAGCAGCTCCTTCAGTAGCTCTGTGCGTGTGTGCAAACAGACCTCATGTCTGAGACTGTATGAGACGAAGATACAGAATTTGAGGAATAATCAATTGTTTGGAGATTGTTAATAGAGGTTGCTAATGGAACGCCCACCCCCTGTGCACGCCACTGCAACATTGTAATACATGTAATGTGTAATTTAATGTTGGGTCATACATCGTGACTCTAACATCACAGTTGGTCTGATGTTGAGATCGGGCTGTTTTCCAGTGGTCTTTTGCATGCACAAGGTTTACCTAAGTTGGAGGAAACAATTGGCTTTGAGTCTCACGATATGCCATTACCATTTACAGAAATCTTATTATTCATCTATGCCTAGGTAAATACATTTATATAATAATAAATCAGCATTTAAAGGAACACTTTAGTTTTTAACCTTTAAATAATCTCTCAGTGTCATACTTCATACCAGTGTTTTTTTTACTGGTCTTATGTTTTGGCAATCTAGGGGTGTAACGGTTCTCGGTAAAGAATCGAATTGTCCCGTTATCCTCCTGCGGTTTGGGACTCACGTGCACCGTGTTTGATTTGACCAAGCATTTCTAATATAGTTTGGTGAAAAAACAATGCATAAAACCGCTAATGTATGATTCTGAATAAGCTCTGCGTGTGTTTGGGTGAGAGTACCTTTCCAATCAACTTGAAGTATGCAAATCTGTTGCCAAGCTCACAGTTCCTCCTCACGTGTTGGTGTGGGTGTGTCGAAAAAAAACTTGAAGATAGTTGCATAAAAAGTAACCCAGTGTTCTAAGCTATTTTATAATCATTTTGAAGTGCACAGTAAAGTTGGTACAGTTGGTAAATGTTGATTTTGGCAGAGGTTAAAAAACGGCTTAGGTTTTAATTTTTGTAAAGAAGCCTGTTGTGACCAAAGTGTACCAAAACCTAACCCTAAAACCGTGATACGCACAGAACCATTAGTAATTTTAACCGTTACACCCCTAGTTGTAAAGCAGTGATTTGTGTAAGGTCTATGTAGTTTATGATGTCTCAGTGACTGTGTGTTTGTCCCCGAGCTACTACTGCGGTTAATTAGCTGACACGTGTTCAAATGAACACAGTTTAAAATAGTGTCCCTCTCAGACCGTTTGGGTGAGTTGCTTGTTGATGGCGTCTGCGCATTGGGTAACGGAGAGGATATGAAGGTCATGGAGACCATCACAACACTTAAGGAATTCACGTTCTGTCTCCCATGTTTCTCTAAAATTTTATTAAAATGGAATTAAAATTACTGAATGACATGCACCTGCAGACACTGACTACCTTACTGATTATTACATTTTTTTTTTTAGTTTAGGTAAATAAATGGTTTTGTTAAGCAGCTGTTGTGTGTGGTGTCTCCCTGACTTATTCTTGTGTTCTTTGTAAAAGAGTCCTATCAAACTTGACATTTTGTTAATTTATTAAATGTTTTTGTGAATTGCCCTCTATTCTCCAAAATTATTTTAATACAGTAATAAAGTTAATACATATTGGGGTGGTTTCCCGGACAATTCCCGGATAAATGCAGATTAATTATGCACACTACAGTTATATGACCGAGTGTTTAAATTGATTGGAAAATATTAGGCTGATCACCGCAATTTCTAATATTTTTGTTGCATGAGATTCTCTTGTTTTTTCTTATTGGCTAATTTGAACTTAAAGAGACATACACAAAAAAGGTCACATTTTTTTCTCACATGAAAGTGGCAATTTCAAAAGGTCACGTTCCTCCTGATCCCATTTTTTAAACCCTAGTTAGTGTGTAATGTTGCTATGATAGCATAAATAATACCTTTAAAATGCTAAAGCTCAAAGTTCACTGCCAGGTGATATAATTTTTTTTAACAGAATTCGCCTTTCAAAGCTTACAGGGAATGGCCGGTTTGGACAACAGCCCTCTGGTTTCTGCTTTAATGACGTCACTAGAACAGTTTTTTTTACTTAACTCCGGCCACTATAGAGGTGCGCAGAGAAAAAACTAATGCAGGGTTAGTTGTATCACGGAACGTTTACGTTGTTCCACAGGATTGAATGATTTGTTTTCTACAGGTATTGTTTTCATGCTGACAAATATAATGTTTTTCCATAGAGTTATTGATTAATAAAGCAATAAGCCCTGCAAAGCAGTGGGTTACCAGTGCATTTTATAACAGCTAAGGGGCATTGTTAAAACCCCCTTAGCTGTTATAAAATGCACTGTACCCCACTGCTTTGCGGGGCTTATTGCTTTTATAAACGGTAACTTCATATGCATAGCAGGAATTCTTTAAATAAAACACAAATAAGTTGTAATTATATTAGTACAAATATTACGCTTCCGCCAAACAAAGTAGTTCCTCAGAATCAAGTGTGGCTGATTTTTATAAATGGCTGATTTTTATAAATCAACATTCATCTAAATATATACATTAACATTTAAATCATGCAGCTGTTGAAGTGATGATCAAATATGCTTGGAAGCATGCTTAACTCTTTCCCCGTCAGCGTTTTTTTTTTTAAGTTGCCACCCAGTTTTAGTGTAATGCCTTACAGAAAAAAATTCTTCTTTAAATAAACATAAAATATCAAATGAAAGAACAGACCATCTGCTTTCAAACAAAGAAAAACGTTCATCCTACCTTCATTTGTTCTCTTTTTACCTCTCAAATTTTCAGTGAGAATTTCGCTGAAAGAGATCGGATTCAAAGCCATGAGCAAACTTACACTGTGTTTTTAGTGTTGAGTGAATGCGTCAGTTGGGTAAGGTCGCCACTCAGTGGATAGCGAAAATGATGAATTTTAGGTAGAAACTCCTCAGGGAACGTTTTCTCTTCATTGATGAGATGTCTCAACAATATTTATTGACACTTTTCTGGATATCGCCATTAATTGTGCAATTGTAGACAAATTTAAAATATTTTATCACTGCTTAGAATGCGTTTCAACCAATCAGAATGAAGAACCAGAACTGCCCGTTTTATAAAGAGTGTTTTGGTGGCATATAAGTAAATTTTTTCATTATATGTTTTTTTTTTCGGTCTCTGAGTGGGGTGTGTAAGATACCAAAACCGATGTTATGTCGTCTTAGTGTCTTGCTGACTAAAACATTGCATCATTTTGAAATGTCTGCAGCTCTTAGCAACTTTTTTGGTAGGCTTGGAAATATATTCACCCAGTCGGGTTAGTTGTAACGCTGTGTTACAACTAACCCCTCAGCAATAACGATATAAAAATTGCTAACGTTAGCATAATTCTTGCCATTGTTTTAAATAGGCTACACACTAAATGATTGCTGGCTGCAAACAAAATAAATGTGCCTGTCTTATCAAAATTGTGTGTCAAAATGTATTTTTGTTAATCTCTTAAACTCTTTCCCTGCCATTGACGAAAGAGAAAACGCTTCCCCGCCAATGACGAGTATTTCCGTCTTTCCGCAATACCGCTATTATCCACCAGGTCGCAACTTTTTAAACCCGGAAGTATTGCCCTATGGCAAGCAGCTGCATGTCCGTGTCTGTTTTAAAGATCGCTCTGAATGGGAACTCTATGAAAAGTCTATCACAAAAATGGAATTATCTCTGCTTTTTGCTCAAAATGTGGTGTTTTTGCAGAAACCTACCCGTATTCAAAAGCTGATTACAAAAGAAATACTGAAGGTAGGATGAAACGTTTTTTTTTTTTTTTTGAAAGCAACGGGTCTGTTCTTTCATTATAGACAGATAAACAATATCCACTTTAAGTATATAGACAAAATAGTATTGAAAAATTTGCCTGCAAACTTTATTTTTAGCAACTAACCCCCTGCCGGTTAAAATTAACCTCACATATGGGGTAAGTTGTAACATTTGCACTTTTGTCACGTTTCGTGTAATTGTACAAGAATGGAAAGTAATAGAAACAAACTTCAAATGATCATTTGTAGCAGAGGTATGTGTGCTGCAAAAATGCTAGTAAAACTGACTATTATCAGCTTAAATTGAATTTAGTTGGACTTGATAGCAGAGGTGGACAATACTTAGTTACATTAGTTACATTTCCAAGCATCTGTGCTTTATTAGGGTGTTTGTCTTGGGGAAAATGTTACTTCTAAAGCATAGAATCATACTGTGTATTCTTTAATATTGCATATTAAAATGTATTTAATACCCAATTACATTAAAAGTAAAAGTACACAATTTCAATGTAATTGGGTATTAAATACATTGATAGCAGTAAATGTACCTACATATTAAATGTAAAACAAAAACTTGTATTTATGAAATGTAATAGAGTAAAAAAAATTATGATAATATGCTTCAGAATTTATGTTTTCCAAAGAAGAACACGGATAAAATACAAATACTTGAAAAAATTGACCCTAGCAACTTGTCAACCCACCTGTGGTCTGTGGACGTTGGAATGAACGTTGGAATGAACGATCAATTTACTTCTCCTTTCGGTATTTCTTGGCAGTCTGTAAAACGATAGTTCCGAATTCTTGTTAATCTGTTAGTACAGTCTATCGCACAACAGCTGTTTCCCATTTAGACGCGTTTTCACCGTGTTTCCGCTGATTTTACACTGTACACAATTGATGCCGCTCTGTCTTTTGCCACTCAGTGGGCGTAACCGCAGGCACTTTCGCCGAAGGTGAAGTCACGTGCATACCTTCTATTAACTAAAGCAAAAGCAAAGCTGCAGTGCAGAGTAATCTCTCACGTCAGGTCACGCAAGCCTGTTCAAATACCAATACAAAACACATACGTGAACTTTAACCAGTGGTCATTAAAAATGTACAACATTGGCAAACAACAGCACAGACTCGGACAGCTTTCACATAACATAAGAAAGCTTTAATGTGCCACGGTGGGAGAAACGAGATTACCTGCTCTTGAGCTGCTACCTGCGGGCTCATGGAGGGCTTCTCTCCTGGTTCAATGCGAGTTTTAATTAGCCTAATGCTTCACAGAATCGTTAAAGGTTGTTGATGGCCACCAGATTTTCTAACCCTAAAATAAGCTACCACGAAAGTATCCAGGGCTCAGACAAACTCTCAGGCAACAGATGTTGTGTAAAATTCAGCTTCCTGAAAAACTGTTCCAATGGGCGGGGCATAAGTGCATATTCATAGGTTCGTTCCGCGTTGGACCATATAGATTGTAAAAAAGAACAAGTTGTTGGAACATTGGAAATTTATTGAAATGTGTTGTTTAATAGATTATTTCTATGTGATAATAAAGCCGAATGATCATAAGCTTTGTTTAGATGTACAATTGTTTACATTGTTCACGTGATAGACTAAAATGCTTTTTCATGGCTATACAATTTCGTTTTTGCTATTTACCTTGATTCTGCATATATAAATAAAGATTTTAGAATTGTTATTTGGTGTTATTTTGTGTTGCAAGTTTTTAACCTATTTGTCCTTGGACATGATGCATGATTACTCTATTAAAGCAGGATTCCTGAAAATAAAAATTGCCTAACATTTTTTTAAAGGTTATTTATCTAAATGCAAAATCAGCCTAAATATGTTTACAAGTGTTTTTCTGTGTAACTAAAAGGCAAAATAGACCAAAAGATAAAAAAGTCATTTTAATTTTCTCTATGAAAGAGATAATGAAATGTTTTAAAACAAAGTGATAAATACAGGATGAGAAGAATTAGAATGAAAAGAAACAGACCATGAGTGTCAAGTGGTTGTTCTGATTAATTGACCCAATCAGCACATCATACTCCTCTGGATCCAGCTGCAGTACAGATTCATAAAATATTATATGAATGCTTTATTTCACTAATTCATTGATAACATGAGAGATGCATTTAAATAATTTAGGATTTTGAAGCCTTTTCATTGAACTGGCACCCCAGTGAAAAAAATAATACACTGGATTTACTTAAAAATATAGTACATCATTTTTGCATCCACTTTTTTAAGTAGTTTTACATGGAATTTTAAGCAAATGATAATGCACTGATACATTCTACCCCTAACAAAGGATTGATTTATGCATAGAGAACAATTGATTAAACAAAGATAAAAAGAGAAAAGCATCTTCTTTATGTTTAGATTAATAAATAGTTTCATCACCTAACTTACAGGTCTTGCATTAAGGTAAATAGCTTTTCAAATATGTTAGGACATTTTTTATTAACAGGAATCCTGTAAATAGAGTAATCTTGCATTTCTAATTTAAAAGAAAACATGAGCATATCATATGTGATTAATGAGTGACTGGCCTTCATGAGTGATTTTCTTGTCTTTACTCTGTTAGTAAAAAATATATTTTTTGCAAATATAAGTTAATAAGAAATTTCATTTTTTAAAATTGCAAGGCTCTTTTTGTTAAGGCTCTAAGTTTTATTGCAGTGCATGCTAGTAATGCAGCAAAATACCCCACACAACAAGACATCAACTATGGACAAGATACAACAAAAACCAATGAGGAGAAATATGCAGTGTATTCATGCTGTAGTTTGCTGTTTAGCATTATAAACGTAGGCTAAATAGCAAAACGATATTGTATAGCCATGAAAAAGTGTTCTTTTACAAAACGTGCCCACACAAAGCATTTTAGCCTATTATGTGAAGAAAACAATTGTACATCTAAACAAGGTATATAATCATTCGGCTTAATAATCTATCAAGCAAGAACTGAAAAACAAATTTCCAATACATTCGGTTGTTCCAACGTGGAGCGAACCTATACATTTGCATATATGCCCTGCCCATTGGAACATTTTTCACTGAAACTGAATTTCACACAAGACCTGTTAACTTACTAATTGTCTAACAATCAAAGTTATCAAACATCTAAAAAACATTTTACTTATTGAAGGCTGTGTCCAAAAACTAAGGCAGTGACTTGTTGCCTCGCTGCCTCATGAGGCAATGACTTCGGAGGCATGAAGGCAGCTAAGAGAAACGCTTTCGGACACACTTCATAGGCAGCTTGTTTGAAATATAAACAGAGAGCGTCTTTGTGATGACTAATCACTACAATACCAATTTCTCACTAGAAATGCAATTAAAAGGTGTAAAAAGTGAAAATATACATTTATTTACTCTAAATTTGTGGTCCAGCCACTTTCTTGGCCGCCATTTAATTTTTTTTAACTCATCCAAGTTCGACCAATCACATTCTTATTCTAAGCCCACACATAGAATTGGGACAGGACAATGGAGGTATCTCAGGAGACAGGAATTCAAACACTGGATTCGGACATGCCTTGATGCCTTTCTGCCTTGGAATGCTGCCTCAGAAGGCAACATTTTAGAGTTTTCGGACACAGCAACAGAGTTTTGAATCACTCTCGTGCTACTGTGATGTCATAGACCAGTGTTCCCCAAATCTTACCCTGGAGGGCCAGAGCACTGCAGAGTTTAGCTCCAACCCTGATCAAACACACCTGAGCAAGCTAATCAAGCTCTTCATGATCACTAGAAAATCACAGGTGGGTAAGTTTGATTAGGGTTGGACCTAAACTCTGTAGTGCTCCGGCCCTCCAGGGTAAGATTTGGGGAACACTGTCATAGACCAACGGGTCTGCACAGCAGTGTGTGATGTCGAACATAACAAGTCAAATCATCAGGCTTCTTTGACTTCATGCAGCGCCGCAAGAACCACAATGTGGATGACGTCAAAGAACAATTTGAGAAATCATGTAAAGTTTCATTTCGTCTCCTCTCACAGTACATTGACATCATCTGCCTGTCAGTTCTAGAGGAGAGGCATGAAGTCAAACAAGCCTATACTACCGTGCCTCGTGAGTGCTCAATAGATCAGTGCCTATTTGATAATGACACTGCATATAAACTTTGTTTAATAGGATTTTTAAAAACTTGGGGTCAAGTCCGATTCCGAGTGCAAGCTAGTGACAATCATAGAAGTGTGAATTATCATAGAAGTGATCTGAAAGAATCGCAGATGAGTCGCCGACACCTGTGAGATCGGCGATGACCTACAGCCAATGAGAGAGCAACATACAGGGCAGCTGGAAGTTCGGGGAGGAGTCATAATCTTTATTTCTTTATCTTCTTTCTGCTGCAAATGAACGCACATACAATTTGTATGGTAAGCTTTTTGCGTGCTTCCATTTTTTAAAATAATACCAGACGTGAGAACTCTGGTCTTGCACGCGTGACCTTGTGTTGTTTCCTTTGCGTCACTTCTCACATGCGTTTGGTTGTGAGACGTAGTTTGCGGACCGGGACAAAGGTGTCAGCGTTTCCTATGGTATAGTCATGAAGTGTGAAACCCCCTGTCACCACTCACCAGTCCATCATGCAGTCTGAAAACAGCAGCGACTGAACGCTACCCCAGATAGTCACACAGTGTGAAAAGATCTGTGACCCGACTAGTTTGAAAATCGTGCTGAACTCAGCATACTGTAAGTTTGTTGTGTTATTTCAGTGATTGTCCGTTCGCGTTTATGTATCATTGTATGTATTGTTAATGACAAAATGTGTATGTCACCTATGTTTATCTTCATTAAAGTTCCTGTTTATGTTTGAGTACTCATCGTCGTCTTGTGGTTATACCCAGCATAACAGCCACAAGTATCTGTTTTAGGGCCTTTTCTTTTATCTATATACATGCTGCCCCTGGGCAATATTATTAGTTTATATAACTAGGGAATTCGTTTCCACTGTTATGCTGACAACCAGAGAAAACCTCAATTATCCAAACTGGCACGGTGCATTAAAGACATAAAATGTTGGATGACCAGTAATTTCATTATGTTAAATTGACAAGACAGAGGTACTACTTGTTGGACCAAAGACCCGGAATCACAATAATTTGAAATATAACCTGGAAAGGATAGAAGGATGTACTGTCACCTCAGCTAAAACAGTTAAAGAAGGTCTTACTGTGGGTTTACACCAAACGCGAAGCGTGCAATCACATTGTGTTGCTCGCTCTAGATTACTCGCGGGTTTTAACTTCGTGTCATGCGAATTTTTTGCTCGAGTTTTTCAACTTGGGCAAAGACGCGTTTATGGTGAATAGCACGTGTTTTCACGGCAAACGCGCCACCCATTTTTCAACTCGGGCATCAGCCGCCAATAGGGCTTGGGCGCCGCGTTGCATTCTGGGACGTCGCGGCCATGTTGGTGGCCTCGCGAATGTAAACATACAGCAAGTTGAACGAGGAGAAGCGGCGGAGTTGGGAGAATTAAAAGAAAGAAAGAAGATGTTAAAATCCGGAAAAGGATGTGGAATTTACTGGGATACGTTAAACAGGGAAGCAGGGACCGGTATGTGGACAAAATCGGAACTATTAACGGTTAGGATCCATATGAAAAAAGAGTTAATAAAGAGCCTTTTAAGATAACAGCGTGGTTGTTGTGAGAGCACGATTTCACGCCAATCTGTAAGCAAAGTCACGTATGACCTAGCTTCACAAGTAGCTTAGTTAATGCAGCAGTTTTTGCTGTCAGCAGAGGGATAGCAACAGAAAGATGAATGTTGAAATTTTCCCGTATTTTGGGCGAGTAAACCGGGACAGTTCCCTTATGTTCAATGTTGACTTAAGCTATATAAATTAATATTCAGATGTTATACTTCACTGTCATATATATAAATGTCATTTATATGTCATGTATACACATTACTGAGGGGTTGAGGTTAATGTTTGGTTTCCGATATTGAATAAAACGTAATGAAGTTTTCTGTAATCTGTCATTTTTAATGTAAATTACTTTTAATGTGTTACTTTATTATTAATACAGCAACGGTTTACCATGGTTGAAAAAATAACGACAAATTAATTAAATTAAGACACACAATTGAAAGTATGTCTATAAACAGAGCGCAGCATGGAGCGCAGCAGTAAAGGAGGCAACCAACATGGCCGCCACGACAAGTAATGACGTCACGACGCCCAAGCCCTATTCGTGTCAAACACAAAATGCACAAAAAGCACCATTCGTGCCTTTCGCGCGAGCTAGACGTGTGAATGAGGCGGAAACGCGTCTTCTGCATCGTTCCAAATGCCTCATCTGTGCCGCGGGACCTCAGGACGCGCGTCAATGCGTCTTCACATTGACTTAACATTAAAATCACTCACGCTTCACGCCTCTACCACGGTTGGTGTAAACGCAGCATACAACTTGCGCATTTGTTCAATAAGCACATCATCAGATATCTTTATGCTATGGGAACACTTCTCCAGTCATTTCTGCAACCAAAGTAAATGTTTTTTTTGTGTGCACAACATATACAAATTTACTTTTTTCCTTATGGTAATAAGACATAAATGCCCTGTTCATTCATATTTTTACATCAGTATATCAGTATATTTTTACATCAGTATATGAGCAGTACACAATTACTCAAATGTTACACAACACACACACACACACACACACACACACACACACATTCTGGTTTCCATGTTTTGTGGGGACATTCCATAGACGTAATGCATTTTATACTGTATATTTTATTCCCCTTACCTACCCCATTCCCTAACCCCAACCATCACAGAAAACTTTCTAATACTTCACAATTTCAATAAACATCATTCTGTTTGATTTATAAGGTTGTTTCCTCATGGGGACATCAAAATGTCCCCACAAGGTCACAAAAACACTGGTATTCCTATCTTTGTGGGGACAATTGGTTCCCACAATGTGATAATTACCAGGTACACACACACACACAAACACACACTATACTGTTATACTCCATATAACTCAGGCTATATCCACACGAAGCCGCTGCATTCCCTATCCGATCATTTTTTTCCCTTGCTCTAAAAAAATAATCCGTAAACACGAAACCACTGAAACCGTCTGAAAGCGGTGTAGTATATATGCCGGACCAGTATGGGGCGCTGTAATTCTGCCACAGATATACACTATACACGGAGAAGAAGACTTTGAGCATGTGCATAACCAACGTATGGTGTTGTCCATTATCGCTTATTGGTCACCACAATTGCATAGAAGCAATAGATTTTGCTGTAATAAAGCTAGTAGGCTTTAGTAGCTTCTGTAGCACGAACACAATCACGTAGTCCGCCGTTATTGTTGTTGCTGTTACGTGTAACGCTTCCGACACGTGATGTGATGAGTTTTCGCTTCACAAAATATACGGATTGGCTGTACAGACAAAACCGCAAGGGTGTCGGTTTCAGATTTATCCACTTTAGGACCCGCTTTCAAAAAATAGCTGAGTCTCCCCAAACGCCGGATCCGTGTGGATGAAACGCCAATACGATAACAAATTTATACATATGCAGTGATACGCGTCTCCGTGTGGACAGCCCCTCAATGTGCAAGCCAGAAATTAAAGGAACAATATGTAGTGGCCAAAACTGGTACTGCAATCACACAACTGGTGGCCAATACACAAAATGACAACATAAACATCAGTTGAGGGCTGGTTAATGGTGCCACGTGGTGATCACCAGTAAAAATGAGCAATTTTACCTCTTTGCAAAAGAAAAAATCCACCACCAATCAAGAATGCATGATTATATGATGCCATGGCTTTGCAATTAAAATTTACATAATGGAAGTCAATGGGGCAAAAAAGCCACAAACCACAAATGAGGGAGAAAAAAAATAAAACCTGATGCTGCACAAAAACTAAAAATGCATCAAAGCCAATGTTTTTACTAATCTTTGACATGCTCAAGACTATGAAAAAGGTTTAAAAAAATCCAGTCCACAATCACTTTTTTTTATTGAAAATCTGTCATTTTGTGTGTTTTCCCCACAAATCAGTGACATCACTTTTGAACTTGGCAATTAACATCAAGGAGTTTTAGTAAACATTTGGTAGTTTTGATCAGTACTGAGGTTGATTAACTGATTTATGAAAAATAATAATAATTTGATACATTTTCACAGCTGTTTAATAAAGTTGCTTTTTTGTCCACAAACAACCTGAAAGGTAGCTAATTTGAACAACAAGGGTTAAAAGCTGGACCTCAATACATGACTGGGCACACAGACCCAACTGGACCTGATCAGCGCAGATTTCACAGGTAATTGTTATTAACAAGTTAATTTAGAAGATGTTAAAAATTTAAGTTTGTGCCTTACCAAATAGTAGCCTTTTTTCAGTGAGCGTGACACCTTTAATTCATTCTCCTAACCAAGAAACATCCATTACTCTTTATTACTTCCTGATTGATTACGCAAGTCCAATACACTTCTTTATTTAGCTTCAAAGTCCACTTGCTGTCACAGTGATGGATGATGGAAATATGTGTGTGTGTTTTGCATAACTAACTGTTTGCCCTTTTGAACTACACCGATTGCTCGTTCAGTGCCAGGGCACACCCTAAAACTAATTTTGTGTAAAATATATGGATATTTATTAAGTTTATTTTAACAAAAGAAATAAGCATTTAAAGCAACACTTTGTCATTTTTAACCTTTAAATAATCTCTCAAATTATTTCAGTGGTAGAACAACTCTTAACTGGACAAATTCTACTGCTGCACTGCACTAATTACTAATACTAATACTAATAACTTTTTATTTTTGTCTTTATTTCAGTAAAAATATCTAAAAATTCTTACATTAAGATGTATTTTCTTGATGAGCAAAATGACCTAGGAAAATGTCAGGACTCTGCCTTGAAGTCTTGTTAAATTTGTATTTTGTCATGGTGGCAGAGTTCTGGCAGTCCCTGGCCTTGTGTGGAGGTTCATGCCTAGTTTTTGTGTTTGGCATGTACCTCCGGTGTCTTGTCATTTGTCCCCGCTCCCTCGTCCTCCTGCTTATTGTTAATTATTACTTATTCCCATCACCTGTTCCCCGCTCGTTATCTTGTTTGGTTTGCTCTATTTAATGTCAGTGTTTCTTTAGTTCTGTGCAGGATCATTGTGTTGTGTTCTCGTGTTTCGTGTAGGTTTTCAGCCTAGCTATCAAGTCTAAGTCTTAGTGTTATTTGTCAGTTTTATGTTTCATGTTGTGCACCCCCTCGTGGGTTTTTGTTTTGTAATAAAGTGTTTTCTGTTTTCCCCGACATCGTCTGCTCTTGGGTTCATCTGTCCTGATAATCCTCACAGAATGATCCTGCCCACACTGAACCCAGCGACGGTGTCGGGGTCCGTCACGTCGCCTCCAGTCAAGGTTCTGCAGCCCACTGCAGTTCGCCCAGCCTCTTGCTGGTTGACGGAGGGCGAACGCGCAGCACTCCTCAGTGCCTTTTGGAGAGCCATCGCCAGGCCGGAGCCCGCGCATCCCGCGCAGCCAGAGCCGGAGCCCGCGCATCCCGCGCAGCCGGAGCCGGAGCCCGCGCAGCCAGAGCCGGAGCCCGCGCATCCCGCGCAGCCAGAGCCGGAGCCCGCGCATCCCGCGCAGCCAGAGCCGGAGCCCGCGCATCCCGCGCAGCCAGAGCCGGAGCCCGCGCATCCCGCGCAGCCAGAGCCGGAGCCCGCGCATCCCGCGCAGCCGGAGCCCGCGCATCCCGCGCAGCCGGAGCCCGCGCATCCCGCGCAGCCGGAGCCCGCGCATCCCGCGCAGCCGGAGCCCGCGCATCCCGCGCAGCCGGAGCCGGAGCCCGCGCAGCCGGAGCCGGAGCCCGCGCAGCCGGAGCCGGAGCCCGCGCATCCCGCGGAGCCGGAGCCCGCGCATCCCGCGGAGCCGGAGCCCGCGCATCCCGCGGAGCCGGAGCCCGCGCATCCCGCGGAGCCGGAGCCCGCGCATCCCGCGGAGCCGGAGCCCGCGCATCCCGCGCAGCCGGAGCCCGCCCAGTCACAGACTGAGCCTGCGCATTCCGCGCAGCCACTGCCGGTGCCGGCGACAGAGCCCGTGCCGCCGACCCGTCCCGCGCATCCCGCGCGGGCGATTCAGCCCGCGCAGTCCCAGCTGCGTCCTCGCCCCAAACCCCCGTGGACTGTCCTGTTTTAGTGTCTTGTGGACTTCAGTGTGTTTAAGTTTTGTTTTGCACCTTTTGTTATTTTATAGTCTGATGTGTTCATAGTCTTGTCATGTTTATTATTTGTCATGTTCTTGTCTTGTGTGTTCCCTTTTTGGACGCCAGGTGGCGTCCTTTGAGAGAGGGCTACTGTCAGGACTCTGCCTTGAAGTCTTGTTAAATTTGTATTTTGTCATGGTGGCAGAGTTCTGGCAGTCCCTGGCCTTGTGTGGAGGTTCATGCCTTGTTTTTGTGTTTGGCATGTACCTCCGGTGTCTTGTCATTTGTCCCCGCTCCCTCGTCCTCCTGCTTATTGTTAATTATTACTTATTCCCATCACCTGTTCCCCGCTCGTTATCTTGTTTGGTTTGCTCTATTTAATGTCAGTGTTTCTTTAGTTCTGTGCAGGATCATTGTGTTGTGTCGTGTTACTCGTGTTCTTGTAGTTATACAAGTCAGAGTCAAAGTCAAGTCAAGTTTAGTGTTATCTGTCAGTGTTTCATGTTTTGTACCCCATTGTGGGTTTTTGTTTGTCAAATAAAGTGTTTTCTGTTTTCCCCGACATCGTCTGCATTTGGGTTCATCTGTTCCTGCAAATCCTCACAGAAAATAAGTCTAGTTTTTAGACAAAAAATATACATTTTCAGTAAATTAGTGCTTAAAACAAGCAAAAAACTGCCAATGGAATAAGAAATAAATTCTTGAAATAAGTTTACTTTTTTCATAAACCCTTAATTCAAGAAAAAAAAATGTATTCCTTTGGCAGTTTTTTGCTTGTTTTAAGCACAAATTCGCTTAAATTTTATATTTTTTTGTCTAACTATAGACTTATTTTTCTAGGTCATTTTGCTCATCAAGAAAAAAACATCTTAATTTAAGAAATTTTAGATATTTTTACTAAACACAAACAAAAATACTAAGTACACTGCAAAAAAATATTTTCAATAAAAAATTTTTTTTTGTATTTTTGTCTTGTTTCGTCTTGCTTACCCCATTGACATATTTTTTTTGCTTGTTTTATGCAAAAAATCACTTAAATTTGATATTTTTGGTCTAAAAACTAGACTTTTTTTCTTGGGTCATTTTGCTCATCAAGATAAAACATCTTAATTTAAGAATTTTTAGATATTTTTACTGAAAACAAGAAAGTCATTTTTTGCAGTGCGCTTCAACCTGAGCAGCCTCTTTGATGTGTCCATTCACTCCTGGATTCTCACAGGACTCATCAACGCATGTTCAACCTGGTGGGCTGTGAAGAATAGGGGCCAAGAGAAACGTTTTTTGGTAGCTGCCAACGACATCTTGGACCCTGCCCTCATCTCTTCATTCCAGACCAAGCATCAG
The DNA here is from genome assembly GCF_027580225.2 of Misgurnus anguillicaudatus. NCBI lineage: Eukaryota > Metazoa > Chordata > Actinopteri > Cypriniformes > Cobitidae > Misgurnus > Misgurnus anguillicaudatus. The sequence goes on along the minus strand of NC_073348.2, from coordinate 11,101,882 downwards.
GCCGGCCTCGTCCTAGACCTCATGGCCGCCTCCCTAAGTCTCTGACCACTTCTTTTTAACTTTTTTTCCTGTCTTATCTTGGGCAGTAAATGGTAAAATGCACCATACAGATACTATAGTTCATACCAGTGTTTATTTTCTTAAAGGTGCAGTGTGTAAATTTTAGCGGCATCTAGTGGTGAAGTTGCGAATTGCAACCAACGGCTCAGTCCACTGCCCAACCCTCGCTTTAAAAAAATGCATAAAGAAGCTAGGATAGCCACCACCAGACAAACATTTCATCATCAGAGACCACTTAGTAAAAATGTTTGTCCATTAGGGGCTTCTGTAGAAACACGGTGCACAAAATGGCGACCTCCATGTAAGGGGACCCTCGATGTTTGTAGATAAAACGTCTCATTCTAAGGTTATAAAAACATAACGGTTCATTATAAAAGGTCTTTATATACCACTGATAATATAGTTTTGTATATTATTTTTCATTTCTTTCAAGAGATCCTTCTTAAAATTACACACTGCACCTTTAAGGACTGGTCTTATGTTTTGGCAATACACAGCAAAATCACAAGTGTTAAATCAGCACTGATGGTGTATATATGGGGACCACCAGGTCTGATGTTCCTCATATAAACACCAGCAGTGTACATTTAACACTGCTTATTTTGCTATGTAGAAGCAGTAATTTGTGTCATTATTTCATAAGAACGGGACCCAAGTGCAAGGTAAAGATGAACTCAAAGGGGTTTATTGAACAGAAAAAGCCCACGTGGGGGCAAAAGACAAAACATTAACAAGACTATGACAAGATTTCTTGACTTTTTACTATTGACTTAACAATGACAGTCGTCAGACAAACCAATAATGAACAATTAACGAGGAAACAAGGTGGCAGGGGCAGAGACAAGACACAGCAGCAGGCAGCCCAAACTAAAGACCACATGCCACCACCACACACACCACATTTCTGCCACATGAACTATGAATTACTATGACAGACTGGCAGGATCATGGCAGATTTGTGTTAAGTCTATGTAACTTATAATGTCTCAGTGACTGTGTTTGTCCCCGAGCTACAGATGGTGACTGGTGGACTGGGTTGATTAGCTGACATGTGTTCAAATTAACAGGCTTTAAAATAGTCTCTCTCTCTCAGACAGTTTGGGAGAGTTGCTTGGTGGCATCTGCGCATTTTGTTACGAAGGTCATGGAGACCATTGCCAAACTCGAGGAATTCTGCAAACTGTTTTTAATAAGTGGCTCATGATGCCAAAAATCAAAAAAACATCATGATATGATGGGATGGGTGGGAGGCTTTGGTGCACAGGGGAAACTGAGACTCACGTGAATGTCTTCAGAGGGGGCCATCCTAGGATTTTCTACTGGGGGCCCAATCTTATGCTGTGTATTTATAAGTACAGGACATATCTAAATAATTTAAAGTTCAATAAGCTTTAAAATAACCAATAAACAGTTCTAGACCAGTATTGTAGAAATGTTACAATGGTCTAAACGGGTCATGAAGACTTTTTGGTGAAAGGGTGGGAACCAGTGTCACCACAGCAAAATCACACACCTGAATACATTTAACCTTTTTCTTAAAAGTGTTTTATGCAGTTGTAAAATTTCCTTAGTTAAATATGATGTAATAGAAAAGAAGTTATTTTACAAAAACTTCAAAATGTATTACCACGCTAGTACGACTGAAGCGTGTAAATAATACGTTGAACACAAGATGGTGCTGAATTCACATTTCCTTCAACAAACCATCTATGAAACTATCATCTTTAAAAAGGAAATACAGCGGTACGAATCTCGTCAAATTAAACGTTAAAGGCTCTAAAAAATATTGTAAACAAATGCCGTGGTTTTAAGGTATGCAGACCTCAACAAAACAATTTTAATAAGACTAAAAGTTACGTGAAGCAATTCACGAAGAAAGTTGTGATGTGGGAGGCAGCTGCGCGCGCGTGTGCGTGCTCGCGCGCAGGGTGGAGTTAAACACAACGGTGCAGAAATCACATCTGACGTTACATACCAGCTTTTACACGACAGGAACTTTCTGCTGGGGGATTGGGAGTGTTAATATATCGGTAATTGTCCGAAAGTGGACAACTGTAGATCGAAGAAATCTGAGGTAAGAGCAAAAACTTACTTCCGCTCTCTAAGTTTTATCACTTCAGCTAAAGCTGCTAGAGTTTCTAAAGTTTTTCTCCAGTGGGGAAGTTTCCTTCTGAGGCGACGATCGACTTTTGAGTTAAAACCAACAATTAATCGCGATTTGATTTAAATAAGACACCGTATTTGAACATTCTTCGATACAAAATAGTATAACGTTAAAGAGAGACAGAGTGCGCGAGAGATGATTCAGTGCATGTTTAAGTTGACATTTTGAGACAAGAATGTACAGTCTATAACGGAAGCGATGTGAGGCATTTTACCCGTTATACAGTTCAGTAAGAGGACACTCGGTTCGTTTTGTCTATTTAAGCAAATCTTTATCGTGTCGTACAGTTTGTTGAAAGTTTGAAGTGCAACGCGCGCACAAGTCAGTATGTGAGATAAGTTACTGTAACAGTTAACTAACTTTTACTTGAGTAAAAACGCGGCCTACACTTATTTCTGCAGTACAGACTTGTTGCTTTATTTCGTCTCTTATTCCTGTCATAATTTTTTACTATGATTCATGCGTGAACACACACCCAAATCCATAAAGTCTGATCGTCTAGACTTATCTGAAAGTATGCATTAATGTGTTTATTAATACCCTCTTCTGACTAATGTATGCTTCATACTGACCCACAGATCTTAAATGTTGACATTATGTTTTTGTAAAGAATCTGTCAGTGTCCGATTCATACATTGGCTGTCTTTTCTTAAGTAATACATCAGTTTTGAAGTGTGCTTTCATAGAGGAAGTTGTGCTGGAGGATTATGCGCCCTCAGGGATAAAATAACTGAGCTCAGATCGGGTGTGGTAACATGCAAACGTGCCTGCTAGAAACAACTGAATCCGATTCTGTTGTTGCACATTTAATCCTGTAGATTTCTTACAACACCTAATTGTCTAGTCATACTTTGTGAAAAGTTACCCACATTGCTTGTAGTTTTACTGCATGTGCTGTGTGACGTGTTGAGTCTATAGCTGCTGATGTGTGTTAGGCGCTTGACAAGGCATTCAGTTCAATTATATCATGGAGCTTGGTTTATTTCAGACAGTTCATTTATTTGTGAACTAGCAACGTTAAGTTAAAAGAATCACTGAGTGTCTATTGCATTTACTATAGGCCTATATGGTGGTGATTATTATTATTAGCCTATTATATGTAATATGTATACATAAACGATGGAAATTGTATATATAAGTATACGTTCTTACTGACTGGTCACTGTTTTTAGTTTTTACAATTTGATGTTTCCAGCTACTTTTGCTAGATCATTTTAAATCACACTGTTATCTGACAGATGTGTCAAAGAAGGCTTTCAATAAGACTATCTGATGTCGGTTTTATTAAGTCAGTAATCTGGATTCTGAATTATAATTCAGCGTATATATGTTTGCACTGTTGTATAGCTTATTCAGATCTGAATATTCTGATTCACTGATACTAACATTATTTTACATCTGTGCATAACTGCACTCCATGTCCAGACAAATGTAATTGTGGATGATAACTGTATTAGGTCTAGATTAATACAGTTATTAGATAAAAAGACAAGCTATTGAGGAATAATTTTGTAGATAAAAACATTTATGTATGAGTGCAATGCTGCTCTTTGTTCTATTTTTCTCCACAAAATGTCTAATTCTGATTATTAATACATCTGGTCACCAAAAAAGTATTTTGTATTTCTTATAATTTATTTTGCAGGATTACCTTGTGTTTTATACATTTTTAAATATGTCTGTACGGCCTATACCAGCTTTGTTAAAATGTATGAAAAGCCCTATAGAAATACATTTGACTTGAATTCAACCCACAGTCATGCTGTTTTAGTTTTGATTAGAGGAAGCTGCAGCATGTTATATTAAATGAAATTAAGGGTCCTTTACTCTGTCTAAAATACTGTATGATCTGATACATTGCAATACTGTAAACGAGGCGATATATTGGGATATTTCCTATTTTGGGATTATAATAGGATATCATTTAAGGAAAGCTGTCATTTGAGAACACACCATCATAGTAATAGTATAGTGACGCGCCCCTGTACTATTACTTCCTGTCACTTCCTGTTTAAGTTCAGAGATAAGATGAATGCTAGTTGGGATGTAAACTCCAAACGAAACAACTGCCATGAATTGTGTATGATAAAAAAAAATACTTGCATGTGTGCACAACCTCCTATGTGTAAGGACACTTTAAAACTATTACTAAAGAAAATAGAGACAACGTATGAATCGGACACTTACACATTCTTAACGAAAAAATAATGTCAACATTTAAGCCTTATAGGTCAATGAAGCATACATTACTCAAAAGAGTGAATTAATAAAAATCTAGGGGCGGTTTCCTGGACAGGGATTAGACTAGTCCTAGACTAAAATAAATGTAAGAGGTGTCCAAACTTGCACTTACATATCTTAAAATACATCTGTGTACTTTGTTTTGTCCCCCTCAAAATGCACACAAGTAATCTTTTAAGTAAGGCATGTTTGTTAAAACTAGTTAAATTTCATAATTAAACTAAGGTCTAGTCCTACCTTAAAATAATCCCTGTCCGGGAAACCACCCCGTAATTGCATCATTTCAGATTGGTCTAGATGGTCAGACTTGATGGTTTGGGTGTGTTCACGCATGAATCATAGTAAAAAATTATGACAGGAATAAGAGATGAAACAACTGCCATGAATCTTGTATGAAGAAAAACAATATTGCATTTTTATTTTAGAATCGTACATTATAAAAAAACAAAATGTTGCGATACTCGCATGTGTGAGTATTTTCTTACACCTTCTCACCTGTAAACGTCATTGTTTATTCACAACAGGTCTCTGTGGATATCTTGAGTAAATAATAGTTATTTGCGTATGATATTTGATACATCAGCTTATTATTTGAAATGTACCTGATTCCACACATAACACTGAGAAAATTTTGAGAATTCACAGAATAAGGTAGTGTGCACTGCACACCAAACCGTTTACGCCGGAGGCCCGCATATGTTTTTTAATTGTTTCCAATTGAAGCGGTGCACTTTTCAGAAACGCCAGCAGCAGACGGGTGTTGAAAAATTTTCAACTTTGGGTGAAACACTCAGCTCATCAATGCAATTTCTTACTTGGCCATCCAATAACAGCGGAGGAGGGCCGGGACAAATATCACACAACATCGTTTAATGACTGCTAAACAAAGCAGAAGTATTATAGCAACCAAAGCGCTGAGCTGAAAAAAACTGGCAAGCGCCTACAGTCAGCATCCGCCTGCCTTTTTTAGGCGCGTTTAAATGTTTGGTGTGCAGGCCCCCTAAGATTTCTGTCTTCTGCTGTTTTAAAAAAAGATTGTTAGGAAGACATGTTAGTAATGGGTTTTATTACAGTTCAGCATACACACGCACAGCCGGCAGTTGAGTAAGGGGTGTAAATAATGCTGTAGCAGGTCTGTGTGCAGACTTGCTCAATACAGTTAACAGCAGGCTTCTCTACACCCAACCCACCCATATAACAAGCTTGCCATTGATCGAATACGATGTAGTATCGCGGTGGGCTTCAGAGAAAGAAAAGTTTCTTTGTACTCCATCTAAGAGAAGTGTGGAGGAGTGGATGATGACCTGTTCATCCAGCAAACTCTTATCAGCCCACATCACGAGACATTGTGTCTGTGTTTGTGTGTATTCAAAGCTTGATACTAGGGGTGGGACAAAAAATCGATTCTTCGATGAATCGCGATTCGGACGTGGGCCGATTCTGAATCGATTCACAAATGTCAAGAATCGATTCTTATATGTTATTTTACAAAATAATAACGTGACGTTATCAGAACCAAAAAGCGTAACTCAACTGGGGAAGCGGTGATGCACACGGACAACGTAAGAGAGCGCGCACTGTCTGGACGAGCACATAGCGGAGCTTACAAGAGCAGAAGAGAAAGAACACTTTAAATGCTTGTATGACTATACTGCATATATCTCGATTCTTTTTGAGGAGTTTTTAAAAAATCCTTGAGTACATGTCGAGTACTCCTTAAAATAGCGGAGATGCGGTTTAGTGAAACAAACTAAACAATTACAACAGTATCAGAAGCATACAAATCAGCGCTACGCTGCCTCTCTCCCTCTCTCGTTTGCTCGCTCACACACAGACACCGTGCGCGTCTCTCCTGCGTGAGACAAGAATGCGCATCCTTGTTAATTGTGGAAGTTAAAAACGACTGAGCTGCAGTGGCCTGGCAAAACACATTTGAGACATAAGGCGCAGCAACTCAAAAAGACCTGCGTGTTTCACAATTACTCTAAAAGACCATAATGACAATTTCGCGCGTGGAGCAGCAGTTATGTGTGATCTACCTGCATTGCCTTTGCAATCGACGTATTGGACACCCCTGCCCAAAACCATCCGCTGACTGTTTAGATATAACATGAATATACTTCTGTAAAAATATGCACATAGTTTGTTATTCAGTCACTGGGTGCGCTGCATTATATAAATACAGTAATACTGCCAATCACTGTTTATAATGATGATGATTAGACGCTTAACGTTAGTCAGTTCGTGGAAGTTAATTCCGGTTAACATATAGAATTAATATGTCACGTTTAATTACTATTTTTACTGGTTTTAATGTCTTACAACAGAAACAGGACATATATGTATATAAGAATGACATTATTTATCCCTTAGTTGCATTAAAGTACAGTATATGACAGTTTAGAGACTAGTAGCAAAAGCGCAAACATTAACCTGGCTTTGAAAGCAAATGTGACATAATGACGTCACAGATATGCAAATTAGCACGTCAAGAATCGATTCTGAATCGAATCGGGACCCCAAGAATCGATTCTGAATCGATTCATGAAGGTCCAAGCGATTCCCACCCCTACTTGATACAGTCAGGTAGAAACTTTGAAGGTTTAAGACTTCATGTGGCTCTGATAACTGAGGGGCATCAAGTTGATAATGTTTCACTCACTTTTCAATGAGTAGTACACATGTAGTGATTTATATACATTCAGCTGTACAGATTGTCAATGTGACATGTAATTTGCTGTTACATGCAAAAGTCCATTATTAAGCACAAAATTGGCTCAACCTAATTAATATTCATGAGGTAAGACATGGCTATTTAAAGTGACCGCTTCCAGCGCATTGCCTGTGCATCACATCGGAACCGCTTTTAGAACCGAAACTTAAGAATTACGTGCTGTTCTGGTTCCTTTTAAAAAACAGAACCGGTTTTGAATAAGAACTGGTTCTCGGTTCCCAGCCCTACGCATAAGCCAAAAATGCACTAAATCGCATGTTTCAGCTGCTGTGATGGGACATTTCTATGCAATTGAATTTGTCATTTATATTAGTATTCCATTTTTAAAATGTGTCTTGTTTCAAATGAGACTTAAAGAATAGCATGTTTTAATGTCTTTAAGCTGATTTCTGGGATTATAGGACATGGGCCAATCCCAAAATTTGCTTGGCTGTATAAAAGATGTGTAATTTAATAATTGCAAAAGGCAACAATTTTGCATGTGTTAATGTAGCATTGTAGAGCGATTGCAGTTGTAGCGTGACACTAGGGGTGGCCGGTATGACCAATATATATATTGGTCAAACGGTATATGTTTTTCAGTTTATATTGTTTTTGAAATAAAGAAATTTGCAGAAATTTCCAACTTACTATAGACCGTTTCATCGGGCGCACGTGCAGTGATGTGATAAGCGTCTGGTCCGAACTTTACTTCCGGTTTCTGTTTGTTTAATGGTCTGACTAGTTGCTGAAACTGAACTCTTAAAGCAACACTAAAGAGTTTTTTTTTTACCTTAAAATAATGTTTCCAAAAAATTTTTTTCATCCACTCGAAACAGGGTGAACTGCACTTTCACATTCGCTTTGCAGCCCTCTATCGGCCAAAACCGCACTAAAGAAGTTTCCAACTGTCTGGGTCGCGGTCCTGTAGTTTGAGTGAAAACTACAAAAACTTGCTTTATGGCAGACCTACAATCCAATCAGAGCCAGCTTTGCTGCAGTAGGCTAAATTATTTACGGCAGTGGTAATGGACAAATCTGCCTCCAACCTGTAGGGGGAGCAAAGAGCAAAAACTCTTTAGTGTTGCTTTAAACAAATACCTCGTCGAAAATAACAAATGTTTTGGGTTCCTGTGTAATCTACGTGTTTTTTATTTTGCTTGTTATATAAATAAACTACTTTAAAAGGACTTTGTTGTTGTTCTTCGTGGAGTTTACCGGAAGTTACGTGATGACTACGAAAGCCGCTTGTTAATGTTGTTACTGCTGAAACCGTCTATTTTGTATTTATGCATACAGTACATAAAAAATAGGCAAAATGTATAATGAACAGGTATGAATATATGCAAACCTAGAGACAGGATTAATACATGTATATGAGAGACGGATCTCTAAATATAGATATTGTAAATATGCGGGTGATATGAAAGCGAGCGAGCGATATACCCGTGTTAGATTCACTGGCACTTATTTTGAAATGACAGAAATTACTCGTTTATTTGTTATGAGTGAAAAATTTAACATGTTTCTCCATCACACTCAGTCAAACATGCGGGAGTGCCGAGTTAACCACGCCCACTTATTTACAATTCGCGACATGCACGAAATACAAAAATCTGTTTCGTCTGACATTTTATTTCACTGTAACGGAATATACCGTCATACACCTGCTAAGACTTTTATAATAGTCAAAGTCATCAATGTCATCTATAAAAGTTTATCAGTTTATCAATGTCATCTATAAAACTACCTTACTGTTTCTCCAGTTTGACCCAGTATGTGTAATAGATTTGGCCATCTGAGGTGAACTGGTGACTGGTGCTGGATTTATGTTATGTGTAGTGGTCTACACTCTCTCCAGTTTAGGAGATCTGGACTGATGGTTTGTTTCTAGGAGCATGGGTTTCTTGCCAGTATTTGGAAGCAGCCATATTTGGTCAAATCACCTTCTGTACTATTATTCCTAAGGCATGAGACATTATTCTGAGCCTTATTGCCTCAGTCTCGAAAACGGTCATAGTCTAATTAAATTATGGTGGATAGGTTAAAAACCGGGCTCTGATAATGACAGTTAACACCATAAGAACAGTCTGTAGTTTTAGTCAGCGAGGTTGGTTGCAGTGATATTGTCCAATTGATCTCTTTGTTGTAGAGAGAGAGATCCTCCTTTTTGTTGAATATCTTTGACTGTTTCTCACAAAGAGATCAAATGAATTGACCAGGACACTAAAGCAGAGTAGAGTTTAATAGAAAAAAAGATTTATCTACCCAATTGTTTTTGTTTTTATAGATCATTTAGTTCAAATGTCAAAACTTCTCAACTGTATATTAGGAACTGGCACACACCACAGCTTGCAAAATTTTAAGCCAAACCTCAAGCAAGGTTGATTTGGTTTTGGTTTCACTATAAAGCCATAGTAGGTTGGAACAACACAAGGATGAATAAATACTGGCTCTTTTTTCTGGTAACTGCCCCTTTAAATGTACTGTATGTAGATGTATGTCTTAGATATAAAAATGTCAGCATTTGTTATGTTGTGACAGCAATAGACTTCTTGAGAATGTGACTGTTACTGTAACAGAAATTGTCAGTGTATGTGTAGAAGCAGATGTTTTCTTTGTGTTAGAAAGAGATAACAGCTGCACGACTTTGATAGCTTCATGGAAGACCATCATATGACGGAAAAGCAACTGAAGGCTTCCTGTTTGTGTGGGATCATGGCCAGAGGAATGTGGTTTGGTGTAATTTTGTTTTGATCCATGAGAAGTTTCATCACTAGGAATGCAAGCGAAATTATTCGGCAGAAAATAGTAAAAAACAAATTTTTGTGAAAAATGCTGAATAAATTTTAGTTAACAGTGAGGTCTTTGACGCAATCAAATTAACCAGCGCAGGGTAGGAGACGCGCAAATGCAGCAAACATGTTGGTAAACATCTTAAGTGACAGAGAAAGATGCACAAACATACAGCACTACAAGTTTCCTTTATCATTTAAAATTAAGACATCCTGAACACCATGCAGCGTAAAAGAAAGAGATGGCGGCATGGGTGATCCTTGGTATATGTCTGCTGAATGGACAAACACGGAGAACGAAAGACTTTAGCTCTTCATCTCATGTCATAGAACAGGGGTGTCAAACTCAAGGCCCGCGGGCCAAATCCGTCCCGCCCCCTCATTTCATCTGGCCCGCGAGAGTTAACAAATTATGTTAATTATGTGGCCCGCGAGAGTTTACAGATTATTTTATTGTTATTATACGTTTTTTTTTTTGCAGGTTATTTCCAACATTGACTTTTGTAAAGAGGGCAATAAATGACAAGCCAGAGTATATTTGTCTAATAAATGCATATTGTGGTGGAGATTTTAAAACAGATTAGTATTTTAAAATGCCTCTCATTTTCTTACCTGCACAATGAAGGATAACAGAACATTTTGAGTGTACTCACACACAACATGTGTTTTTGTCACCACAATTATTTTAAAAATAATCTGTAGAATAGTTGTACTCTATACACTTTGTCATTATTTGCCTGGGCTTCTACTTTCAAAGCTAGGTATTAATTGAGTTAGTAACAAAACCAATAGTAAGCAAATGCAGAGAAAATTATGCAATGTACAGTAATAAAAGAGTTGATACATTCATACAGTCCTTCAAATACACCCGGCCCTTTGAAAATAACCGTAATGCTGATGTGGCCCGCGATGAAATTGAGTTTGACACCCCTGTCATAGAACGATGAAGAGTGTCAGCAGTATGTAATAAAAACTTCCTACAACAAGTACAATTCAATATTGACAAACAAGCTTATATTAAACCAAAACCTTTATTAACAAAAGCTTCTTGTTGGCCATCTTCTGTCAATCTTGCGTTCCGTTTGCTCGTGCTTGACTGTGCACGTAGGTGCTGCTCAACATACAGTAATAAGCATTGTTGCAAGTTTCTTAAGGCAGAGTAATGCATATGTTATTTGCATTTTGCACGGGAATAGAAAATTGGATTAATAACCGTTAAGCCAAGACTCGTTTATGTGGTCGAATGTAAATGGAACAGTTTTTAATACGTCTATCTATATAGCTATCTGATCAGAGAAGTGACCCGGTTTAAAAAGACCATAATAAAGACTGCTGGAATGTAAAATATCATTGTTAAATAATGTGAAATAAATATAGTAAAAATCACATTCTGAAAATGCAATGGTGAGAAAATTGGCAAAATAATTAGGAAATGAAAAATAAAAAAAAATGTTTATTTTTTTCCAGCTTCGGCCAAGAATTTTCCTTTTGTTGCATCCCTACTCATCACCACATGCAAATTTAAGGATGTCAGTAGAATCGCTAGTTTTCCTAGACATTTGTAGTAATGCTTTAAAAAAACAATCCATCATGAGCTGCATTGTAGGTAATTTTTACTACATACCATATGAGTTCATGTAGTGTTTTTATTTAAATATTACCAAACTTTTTTTAAGGAAGTCGCATCACAGCCAACCATATTTGCAACACCTTCAGGTCTTATGGCTTAAGGACGTATGGCTTAAGCTTGTCAGTTACTGCGCAAAGTACCTCCCCCAAAGGATGCTATTCTTTAACGGTTGGCGATTGGCTCCTTTTTACTGGAAGACGGGACTGGAGCGGCCATACTGACCGTTGCAATCTTCCCAATTCATATCAGTACCAGTAACGAATCTTGGTGATATGAATTGTCTATGATATTAGGTAGTATAGCTTTGTTAACACCGCAATAGACATCATTTGTGATGTTAACAACCTTTAAACAAATGAATGATCATTAAATCAATTAATGAATTAATCATTAAAGGTAATACTAATTAATAAATGTATTAACAAGCAATTAAAATGCCATGTGTGTAAAAATTAATTAATAAGCACGGAAATGGCTAAAATGTTAGAGTGCTCGCTTGGCTTGGGAGAGGTTGCGGAATCGTTGCCTCATTCTCCCAGCAAGACAAGGCAGTCATGGCCTAATAGATGAAGTGTCAAGTTTATCGCTTGAAGGTTGCCGGTTCGAGTCTTAAGCAAGGCACCTTAACTCCAGTTGCTCCCCGGGCGCTTCAGGAATAGCTGCCCACTGCCCCATGTGTGTGTGTCTGTTCACTACTCACTGGAATATGTTAAATGCAGAGGTCACATTTCAAATATGGACTATTTACTGGTCTAATTTCAATACCAAGACCATTGTCATTTCTGAAGCGTATTAACTGTGTGTCTGTTTGTGGTTAGTTGCAGGCTGCATAAAGACATTGACAGATACATATGTTGTAGGTTAGTTATTCAACAGCTATCCAAAGTAATACAGAGTGTTTGATTTGTTTGAATATTTTGCATTGTTTGCCTTTAAATGTTACTACTAATAAAGATTAATAACAGGTAATCATTAAGGAGCTGTAATCTGAACATTTCTTACAATTCCCACCCCTGTGATCCTCAGTCAGGGTTTAATGCCCATTTTTGTTATACAGCCATTTACCAAGTCAGCAAGTGTGTGTTGCTTAGTATTTATAAATTGTTAACATATTTTTTACGAAGCTGCACTGCAAAATCCTACTGTGACTTATGGTGGTATGAAACTTGAGAGACAGCTGTGTATGCACTAGTTGACTGTTTAAAACTTTTTAAAACAATATCACACATTCATTTTTATTTCTGCTTTGCTTTCTGTAGACAATAATAAATTCTGCTTTCCCACTGAATTGCTTGAATAATTAAAAAGGAACTGCTATTGTAAATTAAAAGGCAGATTATTTGATAAGTTGTTGATTACCGTGTTTAGAGTTCTCACTTTAAAATGTATCAATGTCAATTCCTGTTGCTTGGCTTTACTTTCCTGTAAGGTCAAACCAGGGCTGAAAAGCTAACAGATTTTACTATGTAAGTACTACTGATGAAGTGCCATATTTAGTTGCAAAGAGTTGGACACAAGTGCATAACACAAACATTAACAAAGAGGCTTGAACTTTATACATACATAGCACTTACAAAGCAAATCTCTCTGTCAGTTCATTGTATAGTTCAATTGTGACAATCAAGACAGATCTTTATTTTTAATGCTGGGCTTGTGTGCTGTGTAAATCCTAGGGATGTAACGATTAATCGCGTGTTAATCCATGGGTCTTCAACCAGGGGTCCACGGACCCCCAACTGCCGGGGGTCCGCCAAATGATATTTGACCACAAGCTTTATTTGCTAAAAACGTAAAATATATGTACAAAAAAACGTTACATGTCCCCTTTAAGTTGTGCACGTGTGTGGCCACGAAGGCGCGATTCAGTTTAGCAAGCGGACCAAAATAAAATATCTGAAGATTATAATGTACACTCAGGAAGCAGCAGTAGCAACAGAAAAGGCATCATAAAACAGGTAAATCTTATAGGCATGTGTGTCTTTATTTCAGAAAATTATTTTAGAATCAGTGCCATATTGTCTCATCAAAGTTATATTTCTGAACTTGGAAGGCTGTTTCACGCGGTTCAGATTTAAAACGCTAACTCAACAGGCAAATGACACCACACCGCGTCTGCATTATAAACTTTGACAAAACTATCGCTCGCATTTAAAAATGTATGAAACGCGCACCGTGATGGTGCTTTGTGCAAGATTCATAGTCAGGTTGAGATCCGCCTCTCAAAAAGTTGCCCCAAAGAGATGCGCGCGGACTCAATGCATGTTTTCTCCTGAGTCTGATATTAAGCTATGCTGAAAATAAACCTGCGTTACTCAAACTCATGACAATGACGATACACGAAAAAAGTCAACAAACCTCTGAATTATAAAGTAGCACAACCTCTATCCCCACCAGAATAGAGAGTCTTTGTGCCATTCACCATGATCAGTCATCTTTATAAACTGAAAGACCAGGTTCAGGTAAATTCACAGTAAAATGAAAATCTTTACACTGCAAATACCTTGAAATAATATTATATTATTATTATTATTATATTCATATTATTATTATTATTATTATTATTATTATTATTATTATATTCATATAAAACCTAATCTACTTTAACAAAAAAAATTAAGCATGTACAACAACAGCATAATAGTACCAATGTACTGTCTTAATATAGTATGGCTGTGTGACAATATGGTTTGTTTCTATTTATAAAACAGTTCCAGTCCTTGATTTTGATTGGTCAATAGTTGTACTTTACTCCACTTTGTATTGTGCCTAATACGAAAAGGCAGCCTCTCGTACCTTACTGATTACTTAAATATCAGTTTTACACATTTAGTATCAGGGGGTCCCTGCTCCATGCCTCTCTCATCTAAGGGGTCCCCGACCCAAAAAACGTTGAAGACCCCTGTGTTAATCGATTAAAAATGCCTGTCTGAAATCGATTCTGAATCGCAAGGCTGCGATTTTGTGTTTTATGCACAGCTTGTGTGTGTACTATGGCATTTGGTCAGTAGAAAGTCTTTATCAATCTAAAATCATTATGAGTCGGAGTCGTTTATAACATGCAAAATACCTGAAACAATCTGAAGAACAGCGATATAAATATTTCTGTAGACATTTCCTGGAATAGCGTTCGTAATACTACTTCTTCTGTGGCACAAAGTAATTTTCTGCACGAGAGCGCCCCCTGGCTTTGGGATGTGCCGGGATTTCACCATAATTCATTGAAATCCATTCATTGAAAAATGCACGGTTAATCGTTACACCCCTAGTAAATACATGCTGATTTTACTGGATGTACTGTATGTGATCGCTGCATGACACTATCTTCTGCGGCTCAACAGCCTTGCCTGTCTCTGTCCCGCACAGATAGATAACATTAACACACATTCAGTTATCATGACTCTAACTTCATCCTGTATTGAATAGACATGTCAGTCAGAGCTCTGGTGACAACAGACAGCCAGTTGATTTTTTTAAAGCCCTGAATAGAGGAAATTATTTTATAGTACATGCTAACAGGCAAGAGTGCATTGAGAGTTGTGTTCTCACTGCATTGCTGACAGATCACACCTAAGTGATAGTTTTTACCATCATGTGTTACAATGAAACAAAAAAAACACAGATGTTAAGGAGTTAAAAAGTCAACAAAGAGCATGTGAAGCCCTGGTTAACAGTGTGCACACAAAAACTATGTCTAGCTCTCTGTGTATGTAAACACAGACCTTATGTATGAGCCTGTATCAGATTAAAGATACTAAGTTTGGAATAATTAGTTGTTTTGGAGTTTGTTAATGGACATTTCTTAGTGGTAAGTTCGTGTTTTTTCAGTATGGACCTGCAAAAATGTTAGCATATAGCATTGACTAGCATATAGCGCTAACTCAGCAATCACAACTTTGTCTTTAACATTGTAACAACATTGTACTTTATTTCATGTGTAATTTGTTGTTTGGGCGTACATCTTGACTATAATGTCATAGTCGGTCTTATGTTGAGATTGGCCTGTTTTCAGATGGTCTTATGTGTGGACAAGAAGGAGGAAACAATCGCATTTGAGGCTCAAGATATGTCATTACCATTGGTAACAAGCTTGTATTAATTATCTATGCCTAGGTAAATACAGTTTTATATTCTATGGTACTTTTAAAATAGTCCACTTAAACCAGTGTTTCTTAATCCTGGCCCTGAGCATACAGCACTGCATACTAAGTGCTGCCTACTAAGTTCATTTATCTTATGTCAGGAACAATACAGATAAAATGAAGAAATCACTGAGTACTAATAAACAAAGAATTTTTAGGGCCTTTTTTACACCTAGTCAGAACCGTTAAAATTGTTAAAATTGTTTGTTTGTTTGTCATTTCATTCAAAGATCATGGTCCACTCTGGTTGTGGATGTTGTGGTGAAGAAATGTGTCGACCATAGAAACAGATGACAATGAGAAATTGGAATTTCCCATGATTCAGTTGGACCTCATGTGTCAAGCATTTCAGTGTAAAAGTCTTTAAGAGGTTTATTCCTGTGTGATATGTCATTCCAATAGTGATATGTTAACAAAAACGGTTATCTGTTAGTTGTGACTTGTGTCTTTTTTGTAACTACGAATATTTGTCATTATTTAATTAATGATTCTGTAAATGTAATATTTCAAAATGTAACTTCTTTTACAGGGCTGTATAGCCCAAAATATATGTGTCGCATGTGCTCAGAAAAGAATCAAGTCTGTTCAATCAATACATTTACCACAGTAGCATCAGTGCAACAGTTTTGCATGTGTTTGACACGGAGCGGCTTGTGTGTGTGTGTGAACCGATGCCTGTTTCACACTGTCGCATGCAGCACCTTGTGTACTGCAAATACAACAATCGCAACTCAGCAAGCAATAGCCATCGTTTTACCGTCTAGGTTAACTTTAGACCTGATAGTCTGACTATGAGTAACCCACTTTTAGCCAAAATAACCTTGAACTTGGTTAAATGTTGTTGTTTTTCCAAAATAACCTGTGAGATGTCTGATA
This sequence comes from Misgurnus anguillicaudatus, assembly GCF_027580225.2. Classification (NCBI taxonomy): domain Eukaryota; kingdom Metazoa; phylum Chordata; class Actinopteri; order Cypriniformes; family Cobitidae; genus Misgurnus; species Misgurnus anguillicaudatus. The sequence continues at coordinate 11,085,264 of NC_073348.2, read as the reverse complement.
TATTCCATCATGTAGGTGTTTGGTTTCAGTTTTTACTTAATTTTTTTGGGCTATGGTTAGATGTCTATTAAATTTTAATCTTAATAAAACAATCTTTATTATGCCTTGCTTTAGCCTGAATGTATGTGATGTATTTGGATGCCTATTAGACATCTTTTAAACGCAAAATTCCTTTCTGGCAAGTTTGCATTACTTTTTATAGCTTATGTATAAAAAAATCCCTATATGAAGAATTGTCAGATTGTCTAAAGCCAGTACATTGTATGATTTTGACACTTATTTTGTCGCCATAGACTGTTGGGGTTTGTAAAAAAAATCTGAATCTATGCCTTTTATCACTTCTTGTCAGGCTTCAGAAGGTTTAGTTACTAACTGACTTTTTTTTTTTAATTTTAGGAATGTAACGATCCTTCACAGTATGATAGTTCGTGATACAAAAAATGCCACGATGCTGCATCATGTATGATAGTGATATTTATACGATGACATACTTTTATTTTTATTCGTTGACCGGTCAACACTTGATTTACTCTGCGCCAGCGTCACCTGTGCTTCACCGCAGTCCACACAATCATAGCTTGAATCACCCGCAGCTTGAACTGAAGGTCAGCAACATGACTTCAGTAGATACAGAAATTGATATAGATAATGCCCCATCATCTTTTAAGTAGTGATAGACCGATATATCGGCCGGCCGATATATCGGGCCGATATTTGCGAGTTTTATGCGTATCGGCATCGGCCGATACATGGCTGCCGTGTTTGCCGATTTTTCCGGCATAATTTACAGACAGAGTGCTGGAACCCGCAAGCGATTGCAGGTCATGTGACTAAAAACAACCAACCTTTTTGCGACAACATTGAAAGCTCGGCTTAACAGCTGATCATAGCTGAATAAAGTGGGGTTTTTTCATCTCTATGGGGCGGTTTCCTGGACAGGGATTAGACTAGTCCTAGACTACAATAAATGTAAGAACTGTGCAAACTAATAACATCTCTTTTTAACAACATGCCATTTTTTACATAATTTTTATGATGTAAATTGAGTGAGCAAAACCAGTATCGGCTCCAAATATCGGCTCAAGAAAATCGGCAGCCTGTATCGGTCATCGGCTAAGGCTGATGAAACAAAAATCGGTATCGGCATCGGCACTGAAAAATCCATATCGGTCGATCCCTACTTTTAAGTCCAACGTCTGGCAGCATTTTGTTTTCATACCACTCGACGGGAATCTTAATCAATCGCAGAGACGCGTACACGTAGCAAAACATGTCGAGACGCGCTCTTCTGTCCGTTCAGCCGTGCGCAGACGCATACAAAAGTCCAGGTGACGCCACGCGATTGAGATATCTTATGAAAACATAAAAAAACCAATGTACGTTTTTAAATAATAATGATAATCTTATTTTGACTCGATCACTATTGGCTCCTGTAGATGGACATTTGAAATGTTTTGTGCAAAGCAGAAAAATAGGGGGCCTGTGCCCCAGTAGAGCTTTATATCTAACAACGCCCCTGCTAAATCCCTTAATTATAATTTTATGTAAAATTTCCCTTTTTTCAGTGACAGACCTGCAGTACAGATCGAACCGTGAGCTTAGTGTATCGTTACACCCCTAGTAAATTTTATTTATGCAGATTTTTTGTACATATTACACAAAAAACAAAGAAAGAAGAAAACAAACAAACAAACAAACAGTGCATTAAATCAGACAATTAAGGCACACAAAAAAACCCACATACAGCCAGCTTATATACCTTATATAAAAAGGAAAAGTGTAAATATACGTGTCCATTCACTGAACGGGGGTCCCAAAGCATCCAGTCACACAGATTAAGTCAGGGAGGCCTCAGGGGAGTGGCAAAGACTCAGTAAGGATAAAAAACAAAAACACACACACAAAAAAAACTAACTGACTGGTTAACATAACACCATTGATCTGCTGATGTGGTCAGAATGTGGTATGTTTAGTTTTTGAGTTTTAAGTGAAGACATCACATTACACTCATCAAAGTCAATAAAGATGTGAATTAGCAGGATTACTGGGGTGGTGGTGTTACTGAAGACTAAACACAGACTATTTACAAGAACTCATAAGTGACAGTAGTTTTTCAGAAGGGTTAGTTTTGCGAATCTAAATGTGTGTTCTTGTGTCTTTGCTGCCGGGAAGCGGAAGAACGATGATAATTTCAGCTCTGGTCAGTAACTTCCTCATCTGTGTCTGTCTGAACAGGGAGGGTTTAGACGAGGGAAAGGACATTATGAGGACATTTAAACTTCAATCAAAGTAACTTATGTTAGTGAGGAAGGATATAAGTTTTGGAGTTTGATAAACAGGTTACAGTAAAACATGATTAATTGCGTTTATTTAAAGTTTAGAAATATATAACAGACCTACATTAAAAAAATTGTATTTAATGATTAAAAAGTAAAGATGACTCAATGAATACGTTTTATTCTTTGCATAATGTCTTTTAGCTTAACTCATACGTATGCTTGTGCTTTTCCATGAGCTAAACATTCCCTCCCTTCTCAAGCTCAGATGTAATTGCACAGGATGCAACACTCCCAGAAAGTTTGTGTATGTGTGTGAGCGAGCATGTGCCCCTCTTCGTCTGCAGATAGCTGAAATTCCCTTTTATGGCAGTGAAGGGCTTTTCAAACAGGAAATGACATCACGGCATGCCGAGTTAGAGCGGGAGCTCTTACTTCTGTGCCGCATTCCACACAGTGAGACGGCACTCACCGAGAAGCAAACAAAAACTTTTTTAAACATCATAAAAGGCCGGAGAGATCTGAGATCTGTTGTAAAGTGTGAAAAATGTGTCCAATGAGAGCCGTGAAAGAGTAGACAGTGGTAACAGAAGCTGTGGTCGGATTGAGGCAGGATGCAGCAGCCCTGCATGTTTGTCATTCTTCAGGAGGGTCGTTGTGTGTATTTTGTGTGTATCTGGCTCCAGACGTCAGCAGGGGACACAAGGAGTGCAGCGCTGTTGAGCAGTTGTGTTTAGAAAGTGACCTAGAGTAGATGACTGTCAAATGTTACTCCCACATGAAATGGCTTGATGAGTAGTTTTCTATTCTGTCGTATTTCCTGTTACAACCAGAAGTTGGGGCAGGATGTGATTCTTGGCTCTGGTATAGCACACCATTTTTATCATCACTCCAAGTTTTGCACTTACTCATTATGTGGGGGATTTTAACAAAAATGTATTTACTTGTACATTAATCCAGACACAACAAATCTTTAAAAATCTTTTGACTTTCTTTCACAATGTACTTTTACTAGTATGTAATATCACAACCTTACCCATTGCTGTGACAATTCTTTCACCATCCCTCCACTATTTTGACTTAACACTATTTCAAATTTATTGATATTATAAAACTGAAGGGGTGCTAAAGAGGGCTCAGGTCAAATTTTTTATTATATCAGCTAGCCTATTTGGGATGGGCACGAGTACTCGATTGCTCGAGTACTCGAATGTGGCATCGATGATCGATCACGAAAACGATGATCATGTGGGTTTATTTCACTGATCTATATAAATGACTGGATTGCGCATAGAACGCTTGACGTAACTGCGTGAGGTGAAGCCAGCGCAGAGTTCGAGCCGCCATCTTGGTATACCCAACCGGCAGAGAGCGTCATTGACTTCCATTCAAAATCATGATCAAAATTTACCCCCTTTACAGCGTATCAGTTACACAAGGTTAATTTTTAGGATATGTGTACTAGGGATGGGCGATATGGCCTAAAATCCATATTGCATTATACATTGCAGCCTCTTGCGATAGCGATATGTATTGCGATATAATAATTCCAATAGACTCGTTTCAGAACAGGTTATATAGACCCTTACAAAAGCCAAACTGCTAAAAAAGTAAGTAAAAGTAAACCGTTATGGCCAGATTAGTCTTGTTACCTCTCTTAGCTGGAACTTTTGCCTGACACACTCTACAGCAGGGGTGTCCAGACTTTTTTGTGTGGTGATCTACTTTTAAAATGATAAAGCCGAAAAGATCTATCTGCTTAAAAACACAGTTAATTATTTTTATAACACTAAACACTTCAAATGCTTGTGGGGACTATACTGCATATATATTTATATTTTTTGCATGTTTCACAATTTCTAGACCATAATGCCAATTTCGCGCGTGGAGCAGCAGTTAACTAATGTAACTTATGGCTTAAATCCAAAAAATAGATGTTGCATCAATCTTTTTCACAAGTTCCTCTGTTTCGCTGACGCTTTCATCCATGTTTATTCGGCTGCAGCTCGTGGCTCTAAAGTTCGCGGGTAGATTGTGTCATCAACACGCATTATCGCGATAGTGCAATAGATTTTAAATCTCTATCGTATGCCAATTTTCTATCGTTTATATTGCATATCGTTTATATTGCCCATCCCTAATGTGTACATTAATTATTTGTTAATTCTGGTGTTATTTGCAATGTTTATGTTTTAATCGGGCAGGATAATGGATTTATAAAAAACCGTTAAGGTGAGTGTGTCTGTTGCATTTGTTAATGACACGGGTATAAATAAAGTTTTGTTTGACATTCAGCTACACTTTGACGGTCAGCGTTATTTCTCTAAATAAGTTTAGGCAACTTGTAGGTTTAGATAACATAATTACAAAACTCGCAAATTATTGCATGCAGGTACGGTACAAAGCATGATTATTTATTTAGATTTCAGAATGAGCACGTTTATTGTCATTAATAGTAAATATGCTGCGGTATGTCTGCTGATCTGATACTGTAATAAAGATGAATGTATAATAACTGATTAAAACGCAAAATGTACAACTTTCAGTAAATAACTATGTACATGCTTAGGACGTTTGTGTTGTAATAATGTACAGGGTAACTTCACATATAAAAACGAAGACGAGTAAAGTGATGTTTTATCATTAAAATCTGATAACGTCCATTGATTTAATAGAACGTTTGGGTATACCAACATGGCGGCGCGGTGGCTTCACAAGTGTGACGTCATGCGCAATCCAGTCATTTATATAGATCAGTGGTTTATTTATTTATTTTTTGTTGTTATGGCGGCATTTGAATGCCTGGTTAGCATTACAAGCACCTGTGGTAGTAAAGACTGGGTGCGTGTTTGACGTTGTGTTGACTACGCAGACCAGCGTATGACATCAGTAACGTTACCATGCATGATTTACAAGCAGCAACCCGCCAATCCACGCAATGCTGTGAAGCCAAACACACCTCACAGTCACTATGGTTTAAGGATGCCGTGTTTTTGGGATTCAATTCGGTAACACGAATATACAGTCAGTCAGTTGCAAAATATACAGCGCCCTCATAGAGACACAGCGCAGTTATGAAAACCATAATTTGAATTGACTTTGTATTGCGAGAGGCCGCCTCCTTGTCATTTCTGTCTTATAACAAAAAAACAGAATAATGCCTAAAAGCTGTTGTGTGACAAGATGTACAGCTAACAAGCCAAAAAAAAACAGAAATAAGTTTTTATAAGCTGTCGAGCCGTAAGACCCAGCCTTAAGGAGAAAAAAGTGTATCGCCAACTACGTTTCCCTCTAGTGGGCGCAGTTCTACTAACAGTAGTACTAAGAAAAGTTGCCTGTTTCCACTTTTGTGTTTTAAACGCTCGTTTTTGGGGTCGACAGCTTATAAAAACTAAATGCTGATTGGGTTTCTATTTTTAAAGGCAGTGTCTCATTTTCTTCAGCCACCATATTTTATCTTAAATAAACATAGAACAAATGAAGAATATTTTTTTTCTAATTTGTAAGCAGAGGGCCTGTTCATTCATTTGATATATTGTAGGTTTATATATTTAAAGAAGATTATTTGGAAGGCATTAAACTTTTGTGAAAATCATAGAAATGCTGGCGTGGCTGGCTATTTAAAAAAAAAAACGCATGGCGGGAAAAGAGTAAAAAATGTAACTCCTAGGAACTGCATAAGTGATCTGACAAACCAGCTTGTCTATCTTACGTGCATAATGCTTTAATGTAGGCATGTTGTCTGGAGTTCAAACTAACCTTGTAGTGTGCTGAAATGCTTTATATTACCTACTGCATGACCGCAATTTGCTATGAAAATTACTGATCATATTTAGTGTCACATGTAGCCTTATGATATTTAGACTTGTGACTTTTAATAGACATTAAATGAGTCGAAGACATTACAGGAGACCGTACACATACACATGTTGACACTGTTCTGATGTGCTGGCCTTGGCTTTGCACTGCCTTTAGTTCACTTGTATTTCATGCAGACTTTAAGACTGCTTGCATAAGGTAGATGTTGCCTGACTAATTAGAACAACATTTTAATTGTGTGGGTTTTTTTTGTTATTGCATTACATTTAAGCGTGACTGTGACCGTGTTTCTGAACTGTGTGCTGTTCACACATCTCTAGCTGCAAACATAATGGCTAAGGGTGTCACGATTTCGATTTTAAATCGAAATCGATCGAAATTAATTCACAACCTAGAACTTCGAATTAAAAAATTGGATCGTCGATGCTGCCACGCCCCCATGTCACGTCCGGTCGGCTTGCCAAGCGGGGGAAAATAAACTCCCAGAAGTGCCTTTAAAAACATCCATCCAGCGGAACGTGAATTACATTTTAAACACGAGGGATGTATTGCTACAACTCCTTGAAATGCATATCATAAACAGGATTACTACCTAGTGATCTGCTTTCAGACAGAGCGCAGCTCTCTGCACGTGCACGAGAGAGCTGCCAAGATGCAGCGGGTTATATTTTAAACAAAAGTTATAGTTTGCCTCAGCTCGCATGAAACGCATAAAACTGAACAAATACGTAAGGATTATTACTTTAGTTTATGTTTAGACTTTGGACAGATGCGAGATGCGCATGCACGTGAGACAGAGAGAAGCGCAGCTGCTTATGACGAACCAGTTTTAGTTCAGATAATAGGAGTCCAAGACGCGCGCATTAAGTCTATCTGCGTGCAAGAAGGAATTCTCTCTCTACAAGCTCTCTCGCGTAAAGTAAAGCCCACAAACCCCCATGCGAGGAAAAGCACGCAATGTGCATGTTAATGTGAAACTATAATAATAATAATAATAATAATAATAATAATAATGGCATATAATTTTTTGTCTTAAAAAATAATTAAAAAATCGAGAATCGAATTGAATCGTGACATCAGAATCGAAAATGTAATCGAATCGAGGATTTGGAGAATCGTGACACCCCTAATAATGGCACTTTGACACACAGATAAAACATCATTAATAAAGTCTTATCATGTAGAAATTTTAATACTCTGTTTGTATCTCTGTGTTACTCTGGGTGTTGGGAATGTGGGACAGTAGCGTTCTTGGTGCCGGATCAAGGTCACTGACCTAGGAATGGGATGTTTCCTGGCCCACATAAAACCAGAAAAGAGACTATTTATACCACGGCTAAACATCACACACCATTGCAACTCATCACACAACTTCTCATTTAACAGCTTGAGGAGTCTGTGCAGTGTTTAACAAGCAGTAACTTTTTTTCACCTAGTTTTAGTCTACAAGCAAATGCAAAAAGTAGTGGTGTAACAGATCACAGTTGATCCCCAATGGTTCGGCTCACATGTGATTCGCAGATTAATGCGCAAATTTAAATAGGGAAAGTGTCTGGTCCGACTCATCCCTATGCCCTTCAAAGATCAGAACTCTTGATGTTGAAACTTTGACGGAGTCTTGCACTACTGTTTCTCATACTGTAGTCGATTAAAATACATTTGGCGAATAGAGCACTGGAAAGCGATGTAATTTTCACTTTATGTGGACTGTTTATGCTGCGCCGTTTGGAAATCATCCTCTGTCTGTGTGTGCACGTGCATTTAAGTGCACTCAAAAGCAGTGGCTGCCGATCCTGTGTGCATCACGTGTCTTGTCAAAATAAGTGCCAGCTGCAGATGCGTCTAAAGGGTTTATGATAAAAGAGACACTCGCGTTTGTCATACTCGCATAATCTCATGCATAATCGGAGTTTAGTGTTAAGGGAGTGTCTTGCATGTATTTTGTGAACGTGAGCATCTGTTTTATCATAAACGGTTTTGACGCGTGTGCAGCAGGCACTTATTTTAACAAAACACGTAATGCACATGGTTTACATGACGCAACAAACACCTATTTTGAAAATGCAAGCAACACACATGACACTCCGAACACTTATTTTGAATTAGCGCCCCTCGGATGAGCAGTCACGAGCTGCCACTTCTCAAAAGTGCATAAGGTTCATGCTTATCTTAAAGAAACAGTAACCTTAATTAAAGCAACACTAAGTAGTTTTTTTACCTTTAAATAATGTCTCTAAAATTATAAAAGCAGTTTTATTATTCTTTTTAATCTTTTCGATTTTTGTACCTAATGTCAATTTTAGACCTTACTTAATGTGCAACTTTTTTTTTTATAAATGTTTGTAATTCGTGCCTCAAAAAACGTAATGTCATCCGAACCATGAGTTTTGTGATCCGTTAAACACCTAGCAAAAAGTTACATTGCTTTATTTAGCCTTTAGAAACAGAGATCTGAGAAGAGCAGTAGATCTGATCTTCAGATAGATGTGTCCATCAGTCATTAATGAACACAGTTAATGTAGTTATACTGTCTGGCCAGGACACAGGGTTCATCACTCATTTTAGTCTTAATTGCTATGGCTGAACAATGGACACACACACACAGTTCACAAAGAATCAGTTCATGAATTCATCTACTACTTTGGTTCTTTAATTTCCTTTAAGACACAAACGTGGATTTGGTTGGTCATTAAACCCACAGCAAGCCTTTTAAACTATGACATAACTCCAATTATTGTAAACACGTTGGGAGATGTAATTAACCCTTATATCAAAATCACTTAAAAAGCTTATATTAAAGGCAACATTTATTCAAGTCTATAATACTGCATTATAAACCTCGTACATTAAAAGATGATAATTTTGAAGATGGTTCACATTAGGGATACAGTGTTTCCCACAGGATTTTGAGAGAATGTGGCGGTGATGACGTCACGGGCTAAGTAGCACATATGTGACGTCATTGCATCATGTTTGCGTTTGATTGAGTGTTGGCACCTTAAAGCAACACCAAAGAGTTTTTTTACCTTAAAATAAAGTTTTTTCAAAAAAGTTTCAGTGGTTTATCCACTCAAAACAGGGTGAAGGGCACTTTCACATTCGCTTTGCAGCCCTCTATCGGCCAAAACCGCACTTAAGAATTTTCCAACTGTCGGGTAGTGGTCCTGTAGTTCGAGTGAAAACTACAAAAACTTGCTTTACGGCAGACCTACAATCCAATCAGAGCCAGCTATGCTGCAGTATTTACGACAGTGGTAATGAACAATTACGCTTCTAACCTGTAGGGGGAGCAAAGAGCAATAAGTCTTTAGTGTTGCTTTAAATATGTTTTACTTCTTTGATCTACTCTTTGATCTTTTACCTTATATTGCATTTTACTCAATGCTACCCTTATAGAAATTAATTATGGTTTTACTACACTAAAACAAAAAAAAAACATGGTTACTGTAGTAAAACCATGGTAACCACAAAATAATCATAGTTTTGACAACCATGGTTTTCAAAAACCATAGTTAAACCATGGTTACTGTAGTAAACCATGGTTTTGCTGATAGTAATTAATATATAAATTATATATAAATTCTGCTGTTGCTCTTCTTCATTGTTGTTGTGTTATGTGCTCTTTTTTATTTAAAATGCAAGTGATAGTTTTATTGAATATTGTTATTGAATATAATTCGGTGCAGATCACTGATAAGTGGTGCAAATTTAGAAATCTGAGAGAATACACTGTTGCTGTTATGCAGAGTTATGACTACAGAACATGTGCATGGGCACAAAATAGGGAGGGAGAAAGCTCCCACACAGATTCACACCAAGAGAACGGGTGTGTGTGGGAAACCCTACTGCTACAAATCGCCTGCGATTCTCATGCGTGTTTCATCAGTAATGCCATTTCCTTGATTAGTAGTAAATCGCCATGAGCTGCTTTCAGATAAAGCGGCATTTACTACACAGAGCCGTAGTTCACCGAGAAGCCTAGCTTCTTTGTGAAATACAGCTCTGAATCGTATCGCTAGATTCTTCTGCGAAAGTGACTGCGTTACGCCCACTGAGTGGTCAGTATAAAATTTGTACTATGTGTACAGCATAAAATCAGCAAAAACACGGGGAAAACGCGTCTAAATGGGAAAAAGCTGTTGTACGATAGACTGTACGAACAACACCAAAAAAACACCGGAAAGAGATGTAAATGGATCGTCCATGCCAACGTCCACTGACCACAGGTGGGTTGACAAGTTGCTAGGGTCATTATTAGAGTTGCTTTCGTCAATGAAAAGTATGACTAAATATAGTTGTCAACAAACTTTTATTATCACGTGACGAAAACAAGACGAGATGCAACAAAAATGCAGGTCATTTGACGATGACTATAATTAAATGTATAATGCAATATTGTTGACGAATAAAAACTAGACTAAAAGTGGTTTACATAATCAAAACTAGGCTAAAATGTCTCTTAATTTTTGTTGACCTAAAACTACCATTAGAGCGATTGGAAAGCATGAGAGCAGTTTGCTCTTACGATGCTTTGATATCATACACCAACAGAACACGCGTCACAATGATGGACCGCTATGACCGGGAAGACGCAGCATACTTATACTATATTGACTGGGTTAAATAGAATTGCTGAACAAAATAGATTAAAATACCATTTTCACTGACTAAAACTAGAATATTCATGGATAATTCTGACTAAAATAAGACTACAATACCCAGACTTTTAGGGGCGGTTTCCCAGACAGGGATAAAATATATTTAAGAGCTGTCCTAACTTAAAGCAACTTGCAGTGACATATCTTTAAATACACCAGTGGCCCTTGCTTTGCCTCAAAATGCACACAAGTAATGTTTTTAGTAAGGCATGTTTGTTAAAACTAGTTACATTTCCTTATTAAACTTAGGCCTAGTCCTGGCTTAAGCTAATCCGTGTCTGGGAAACTGCCCCATAGTCGACTAAAACTTGACTAGACTAAAATAGTATGAACATGACTAAAACTAATAAAAATTAAAACAGGCTGCCAAAAACAACACTAGTCACTATCAAGTCCAACTTAAAGTCCAATTTAATTTAATTTTTGCTGATAATTGTCAGTTATACTGACATTTTTGTGGCCGCCGTTACAACAGCAAGCCTTTTTGCTAAATGTTTTGCCACTCAACAGGGCGAGCTCCAGCGTAGTCACATGAAAAAGTGACGTCAATGCATACCCTCTATAGCAGTGGTTCTCAATGCTGGTCCTGGAGGTCCACTGCTCTGCACATTTTGTATGTCTCTCTTGTTTAACACAGCTGATTCAAATCATCAGCTCATTAGCAGAGATCTCATTGTCTGTCAGATAAGATTGAGAACCACTGCTCTATAGGGTGATCACACATCTAGATCTAAAATGGTGGCACATTGGCTCAACGTTGATAAGACAATCAGTGCTAGTTTCGCATTTACAATCAAGCATGATGTAGCGATTGCTAAATACGCTCAGTACAAAACCTTTTCTCTTGCATACATATCATTTCGCTTCAAAAGACATATAAGCGGTCACTATTCAGTGCCATTTATAAGAGCTAGACTTTTTTATTTACCTCCAATTGTGTTCAGGTTAAGAAGAATGTCAGACACACCTAAGTTGGCTTACTAAAATTTAGGTTACTAAAATATGGGATAATTTTTAACATGGTGTGAACTATTACTTTAATATGAGATGTGATTGGTTTAAAGAATTTGCCACAATTTAAAATTCATTCTCTGCTCCTTTGTTTCTCGTAGCTAAGGGATTTTGTGTTTCGGTAACAAGGGATGTTTTTAATTCTTTTTTTAGAAAGTGACTTATAGCATTACTTAACTCTAATAAAAGCAATCTTGTATAACAGCGAAAAAGGAACTTCTAATGTCCTGGTTCCTTGTTTCCTATTAAAGCTTAGACTGAAATCCCTACTTCAGTCTGTTTGTGAAATCAAACTGAGGCCATGCAGACATTACCACTAATTCAGGCATTCTCAATAAAGTGTCGTTCTTTGAACAGCATTTCATGTTATCCAGATGGAAAATAACTGATGGCAGCCATTATACGTTTTTTACAGTTTTAATACTTTCATTAGTGATCCTAGCTGACGTGTGAAATGACCCGACATGTGCTGAACCAGCGAGTGGTCATGTTAGACCAAAGGAAGTGTTTACAGTTCACGTCTTTATGTTTATGTTTTGTGTGTGTTTTTTGCAGGAGTAGCAGCGGCACAGTCGCATAGTGTCAATCATGGTGGCGCTGTCGCTGAAGATCGGGGTGGGGAATGTGGTGAAGACGATGCAGTTCGAGCCCTCCACGATGGTGTATGACGCCTGTCGCATCATCAGGGAGAGAGTACCAGAGGCCCAGCTCGGCCAGCGTGAGTCAATACATTTACCTTTTAACAGGACACCTCTCCATTCAAGTGTGCTGTGGGGGGGGGGAGTGGAAGAAATTATCATATTTTGCTTTCATTATTTGTTATGTTTAATTATTTATCCAAACAGAAGACTTATGCTGCGTTTACACCAGATGTGGTAGAGGCGGCAAGAGCGAGTGATTTAAATGTTAAGTCAATGCAAAGACGAGATCAGGCATCCTTCGGCACATGTACCACAAAATGTGCGAGTTGAAAAATCTTCTGCGGATTTCCGCGCTGAGTTAACCAATCAGGACCTTGCTGTAGTAGTGACATGATTACAGGAAGCGAACGGAGTGGCGGAGTCTCAGCGGAGTCCCAGAAGCCCCGCCCATGATGCGAATTTCCGTGTGAATGTCTTGAATGACTAGAATTTAACGCGCGAATAAAGCGAGTGAACTCAAATGTTCAAGCGTCCAACTATGCGCGAATAGCGCGTTTTTGCCGCCTCTACCGCGGCTGGTGGGAATGCACCATTAGAGTTACGTCATAACCTGTTTATTGCAATGACTGAAAAAAAAAGTTTTATTCTCAAAGCTCATTGTGACTGGATCATAAACCGATCTAATGTAACTTAATGCGATGCATGAGGAATGTCAGCCCACAGTCAGAAATGTTTCATTGGTATCTAGAAGCTTAGACTGTGTACTGCCTCTCTTTTTGATTTAGCAATTATTTGATCATGTGTACATTTGTAAGGAAACGCTTTTGATTCAAAGCACAGTTATAAAAGCATACTTTATCGTATTCCTCACTGTGCGTCACTGAAAACAGCATGTCCTTTTATTGCATAACATGCCATATTTGTTATGGAATGCTATATCGTATTTAACACGCACCCTGATGTCATTGGCAGCAATGCTAGTCAAATCGTCCAGCTTTGGCTATAATCCTAGCAAAATATATCAAAAATTTTGTTCCCCTCACATTCTCTTCCCTCCAAAGAGTGAAGGAAAACAATACCTGAGAAGGCAAAAATCAAGTGTACTATAATAAGAGTGTATCAGGGTGCGGCTGAGACCCAGATGTTATGTAATAGTCCTCAGTGATGGACGACTCCTCTGCATACTTGTCCTAACACGTGAGTCATTCGTCTTATTGACGGACGGTCTTGTCCAAACCCAACAGCTTGTGTGGAATGTGAGGCTGTCCTAAACATCTTGCCTGTCAGTGGTGGCATGTTACGTCTGGAGTACATTATCTAGTCCAAGAACGTAAATTATAGTGCTGTGGGTTGTTGCGTTACGAGGTGCATGATAACTGACGAGTAATTTGCGTCAAATTTGAGTCAATGATTTGTAATTTAATTACTTTGTCCTAATCACTTGAAAGAAATGTTTTGCAACACAGGGAGTTTCAAAATGCATCTTCTATGACAGTTGACATCTTTTATTTATTTTTTGTTCTCGTTGCCTTTACAACTGCTATAACCAGCAGATGTTACGTTGCCCTTCACACGCCAAGTTTCACTGTATATGCACAGTGACAATACAGTTCTTATATCTTATCTCTAAATAGTAAATCTAGTTTGTGTAATCTATCATTTTATTTAATGGTGTAGTCTGTGTAGTGGAATAAAAATATTACGTGGTTAATTTCACTACAACAGTGCTGGATACCTGAGGTAATTTTATATCATGGACCTCAGCGTTGAGCTTCTCCACCATTGTCGTCTTCCACTTCAAATTAGAGCTGCAACAACTAATCGATAAAAATCTATAATGACATTTGTTGTCAACGAATTTCATTATCGATTAGTTTGTCTGTGACGTCACATGCTCCTGCACCACCGTCGGCCAACATGCAAACGCGTCAGGTGCTGTTTCTTCATACAATGCGAGCTGCCGGCTCAAAGTCAGTCACGTTTTATTCATACAATGCAAGCTTGAGCGAGCTGTGCACTTATAATTCAAGTCAGGTGCTGTTTCCTAATACAGCGCAAGCTCACTTTTACTTCATACAAAGCGAGCTGCACATTTATTCAGGGGATTTTCTGACCAGCTGACCAGCTTGGTTAAAAGCACGGAAGCAAAAACCGAACGAACGCTGTTTAATAAAGGTTTAATTTCCTTTAATATAAGCGAGGTTGTATTTGTTTAATTGTTGTCGGGTTTTCATAAAAATAGTAATGAACCACAAGCATCCGTTTTAAATTAAGGGGGAAATCCAGGGTTTTATTACTGTAACAACGCATGTATATCACCACTTTCATATCATAATGGCTTAATAAGGCTGGGAAAAGATTAATTGTGATTAATAACATACAAAATAAAAGTTATTTTTTGCATAATAATGTGTAATACATATATTCATGTCAGATTTTTTAAATTTATATATCATTTTATATCAAATATAGAATATATAAAAATATAAATAAATATATATATACACATGTAAATGATTCTTAAATACATACATGAATGTGTGTATTTATATGTACACAATAATTACACACAGCACACACTCATATATTATGCCAAAAATCACTTTTATTTTGTATGTGATTAATCGCGATTAATCTTATCCCAGCCCTACTTATTTATTTTGTTAATAACAAATAATCTTAATATTTATCAAGGTCTAAAGCTGAAGATTAAAATTAGTTTATTAATCTGTGGCAAAATTCTCAGCACAACCCTGAAGACTCTTACATTTAAAGATGTTTTACAATTTAAAAGCTGCACAAACTTTTTTTATTTAAGGCTTAAATATCTCAATCAAAAATGTTATATTAGTAATATAATGTGTCTTTTTTAAAAGAACACTTCTACACTTGAATACTCTAATTTAGTGCCTTATTTAGCTATAATACGTGAAAACATCAAATTAGGTAAATATTTGAATTTTATTCGATTAGTCGATTAATCGAAAAAAATAATAGCCCGATTACTCGATTATGAAAATAACCGTTAGTTGCAGCCCTACTTCAAATACATGATGTGCACTTTAAATTCGAATAGATTTGTCCGTCAATGGTTTATCAGTTAGAAAAATTCACTCTGAAATTGATCCCAATGATGTCGTTCCATGTATACGTTATCGTTGAAGATACAGAGATTTTTATCAGTATCGTCCATAGTGTGAACGTCCCCTAACAAGATGAATTATAATATAAATGGTACTGTTTTTATGTCAGAATGCTGAACAGGGTTTGAAAACTAGGTCAGTGTTTGTAAGATCTGGTTTAGATGCTCTTATCAGGTTGTGAAACTCCACCTGTTGTTTTGCAGCCAGTGACTATGGCCTGTTCCTGTCAGATGAAGACCCGAAGAAAGGCATTTGGCTGGAGGCAGGCAAAGCCCTGGACTACTACATGCTGAGAAATGGAGTCAGTTTATTTATATTTTTACTCTTGTTATTTTGAATAAATTAATTTTGTTTCGCAACAGCTGTGTTGGCAAGTTTTTAACTATAGAAGGTTTCATCAGACGCACGTGCGGTGACGCGATACACGTCTGGATCCAAACTTTACTTCCGGTTTCGTTTTTTTTTAGTTGCTAAACTGATCTCTTAAACAAATGTCTCGTCGAAAATAACAAATGTCTTGGTTTCCAAGGTAATCTATGTGTTGTTTTTTTTTTGCTTGTTATATAAATAAACTACGTTTACAGAACTTTTTTGTTATTTATTCTTAGCGGAGTTTACCGGAAGTTACGTGCGGACCACAACAGCCGCTTGTTTATGTTGTTACTGCTGAAACTGTCTATATCTGTATTTGTAAAATACTGCTGTTTATACGCTGTAATGAGTGTTATGTGCATCAATGTGTTTGGCAGGATACTCTGGAGTACAAGAAAAAACAGAGACCGCTGAAGATCCGCATGTTGGACGGCACTGTTAAAACCGTAATGGTGGATGACTCAAAAATCGTCAGTGATATGCTGATGACCATCTGTGCCAGGATAGGTAAGTGACTTCACAATATAAATACCATACGAGAAGACTTCAACATGTTTTAGATGTTTGTTACTTGGAGTCTTCTCAAAGTTGGAGGGTTAAAAATGGCATATAGCTGCACATTTGTTTAAATAGTTCAACCATTGAGAAATTAAAACATTGTGTTTCTCAGGCATCACAAACTATGACGAGTACTCGCTGGTGCGTGACGTGGGCGAGGAAAGAAAGGAAGAGACCACAGGAACACTGAAGAAAGATAAGACCCTGTTGAGGGACGACAAAAAAATGGAGAAACTCAAACAGAAGCTTCATACAGACGATGAGCGTATGCTACATTCTGTTAATGTGCATTGTTTGCTAAAAACACTATAGAGCTCCTGCAGACGTCATGCGGCCTAAACTCTGGCCTTTTAGCATTGGTATCTATAGTTGTTGAACAATAATTTTAAACTGTTTATAACATAGAAACCTTACTATTTCAACATGTTGTATAAGGGTTTTATGTTTAGTAATAGTAGCCCTAAAAATGACATGAAAGAGTTTAAAATGTGGAAAATAACTGGTCTGAAACACGTTAAAAGGCATTATAGGGATCTGTTATGTTTCATCTATTAAGTTTTGGATGTGCATATCTATATCTTTTGAATTAAAGAGGGCAGTGAACTTTGTTGCCATGAAACTTTTGCTGGCGCCATTCGTTTCTTATTTACTCCCGTCTGTCCTTGCCTGCTGGTATGGTGGCATACACAGAATGGGTCACATGACGTCCGGACCTTTATACTGTTAGCCAGCAAGTTTAAATAAATTGAGATTATGTGTATTTGGCTTATATCTTACGTGTATATATGTAGTGAATTGGCTGGATCACGGGCGGACGCTGCGAGAGCAGGGCGTGGAGGAGTTTGAGATGCTTCTTCTCAGGAGAAAGTTCTTCTACTCTGACCAGAACGTGGATTCAAGAGACCCTGTGCAGCTCAACCTGCTTTATGTGCAGGTAAAGATTTAACCCTTCACTGTTATGCCATCATCAAGTCAGTCTTATGTTATATTAGTTCATGATGATAACCAGGGAACTAGGTGTATGATGGTAGTAAATTTCATGTACCATATTAAAGCTCCTTACCTCACCCCAATTCACAGCGGTAAGCGTATAATTAGGGATGCGATGATAAATGCCGATATACTCTTAGTAATACCTGGCCGATAACTATTCTGAATTGCATAGCTGATATTATTCACAGCTATTTCATTTACTACGGCTTTTGATCAGTCAGTCCTTATTGATCTGAAATCACTATTAGTTTGAGTCGTTTATAACATACATTTGAAAAAGCAAATATAATCATTATAAATATTCTTTATCATCATAAAAATACCTGCAAGAACATTAATATAAATATATGCTTAAGCCATTTCCTGCAGCTGCGGCTGTTTCTCAATTCCAAGAATGGACTTACATTCTTGTGAAGATCGGTCTTGCCAGGTGACCTTAGAAGAACGAACTCAGAAGGTTGTGAGAACACAGAACAACACACTTGTGAGAATTGAGATGTGTGCGATCTTCCTGTTGGTCACATACCATTATCTGCATTATCATATTTTTATGAGGTCATTTTGTAATGGTAAATACATAAATATTTTTACTGGTATATACTTTCTAAAATAAAATAAGAAACTCAATAAACATTAGTTGTTCTTTGCTAATAAATTTGATTTTAAAATGTTTACAACTTAAAGTTGTGCATAGCCCTTTCTTCCACCGCCATTGTTTTGCCGCTATTACTTCTGGGGCGTAAAGCAATTTCAGTGCGCAAGTCTCCACTCGATCAAGAACACTTCCGGGTATTTTTATGCGTCCTCTGTAATTGCGTTCTTGAGAATTGGAATTGAACTTCGAAGGTTAATGATGACGTACAGTGAGAACACAAGGACGCAAGATCGCTAAAGAACGCATATTAAGAAAAAGCCTGCGTGTGTAATGGTTTTTCTTCTGTGGCGCATATTAAGTTTCTACAAAGGAGCGCCCTCTGGCTTTTGGATGTAGTGGCATTTCACCGCAACTGAGAAGCATAGCAAGCATCATTGATGTATCCGTGCACCTCTACTTATAATAATGATGTATAATTTGAGCTGTCATGTTTGATTTTACTGACAATGTCAGTTTGACGTCATTTGGCATAAAGTATGTAAAGTAACCTTTAATTTTATGTTTAAAACAGAGAGGGAAATGTTACATAATAATAACAAGGCAATCTGTGATTGGCCGTTTTACTAATAATTTGTTCACATCATCAACTCACCTGCCTTGTAAAATTAATTTGCGATACTGGAAAATTTCTGGTTGGCATTGGTTAGGCACTAAATGATATCGCTAAACAAGATTAAAGAATTTATCAGATTCCACATATTTTTTTACCCGTTCATATTCATATTTAGTTTTATTGATGCGTGTTATTGATTCTCTTCTTATTTCAGGCCCGTGATGACATTTTGAACGGTTCTCACCCTGTCTCCTTTGATAAAGCCTGTGAGTTTGCTGGATACCAGTGTCAGATCCAGTTTGGAGACCACAATGAGTCCAAACACAAACCTGGATTCCTAGAGTGAGCTTAGATCATCATCAGACCTTACACAATTTTTTCATACATCACTTACTAGCATGTTTAATTTCTCCGGACCAATATGCTTAAAATGTTTATTCTTGCTTGTTTTGTCTTTGTTTTAAGTGTAAAAGAATTTTTACCAAAAGAGTATGTCAAGAACAAGGGCGAGAAGAGGATCTTCCAGGTGAGAAAACTTGATTTAACTTAGTGGTTAGAAAAACATCCAAACCCTAAGCAGAATGTTTTAGTAATGAGTGGCTCACAAACACTAGGTTAAACACTTTTCTCATATTCTTTTAAGGCACATAAAAACTGCCAGAACATGACCGAGATTGAGGCCAAAGTCAGCTACGTCAAACAAGCTCGATCTTTGAAGACCTACGGAGTGTCATTTTTCCTAGTCAAGGTAAATGTTACAACTATAATGAGCTGTTTTTACTAAGCAGGACTGTACTTATGATATTGTTCGTATCTCTTTCAGGAAAAAATGAAAGGCAAAAACAAGCTTGTGCCGCGTTTGTTGGGCATCACTAAAGAGTGTGTGATGAGAGTGGATGAGAAAACCAAAGAGGTGATACAGGAATGGAGTCTGACGAATATCAAACGCTGGGCAGCTTCGCCTAAAAGCTTCACCCTGGTAATAAACACACTTTTTATTATGTGTACTTTGTTTTAGAGGAATATCACCATGGAAATAGAGCATATTAAAATTGTAAAACTGTTACACCCTTAAAAAATCTGTAATATTATCAATCGAAAAATATTCACAAAAGATATTAAAATACTTGTAATATACAGTATGATGGATTCTAAATAAACATTTTTATAAACATATAGAAAGCAGTTTCTTGGTAACAGGTAATTTCATTGTGACACACTGAAAACTAGTTACAGTAACTATATGATTCTTATGCTGCGTTTACACCAGCTGCGGTAGAGGCGGAAAGCGCGTGTGATTTTCATGTTAAGGCAATGTAAAGACGTGATTAGGCATCCTGCGGCGCGGTGTTCCGCGTGAATTGAGCATTGCCGTGGGAAACGCTAGAGTTGAAAAATCTGAACTTCGGCGGATTTCCTCACCGCATTAACCAATCGGGACCTTGCTGTAGTAGTGACGTGATTACAGGAAGCGAGCAGAGTCTCAGCAGAGTCGCAGAAGCCCCTCCCATGACGCGAATTTCCGCATGAATGTCTCGAAGACTAGAATTTCAGGCACGGCTTTTACGTGGGAATGAAGCATGTAAACTCAAATATTCAAGTGTCCAACTATGCGCAAATAGCGCGTTTTTGCCGCCTCTACCGCGGCTGGTGTAAACGCAATATTAGAGTCCACTTTCCCAATATTAGAGTCCACTTTAGGACCAAATTAATCATTAGCAGAATAAAAGTTTTTGTTTACATCATATATGTGTGTGTGTGTACTGTGTATAATAATTATGTATATATAAATT
This sequence comes from Misgurnus anguillicaudatus, assembly GCF_027580225.2. Lineage (NCBI taxonomy): Eukaryota > Metazoa > Chordata > Actinopteri > Cypriniformes > Cobitidae > Misgurnus > Misgurnus anguillicaudatus. Next base: position 11,064,792 of record NC_073348.2, on the reverse strand, counting down.
ATATAATACACACATGCATTTATATATTTAAGAAATATTTACATGTGTATATACATTTTTATATTTATATATAATTTATATTTTATATAAATATGAATACTTAATATGTACACACATTTTTTCCCCTTAATATTATACATGCATGCATGCGTGTGTGTGTGTGTGTGTGTGTGTGTGTGTGTGTGTGTGTGTGTGTGTGTGTGTGTGTGTGTGTGTGTGTGTATTTATATATACATAATTATTGTACACAGTACACACACATATTATGTAAACAAAAACATTTATTCTGCAAACGATTAGTTGTGATTAGTTGTGCAGTTTACTCTGGTTGCTGAAGAAAGGGTGTGAGATGTTACCCATCTTATAAAAAATTTTGTCCTCGTACTGAGCAACATAGTGTGAAAGCAAAATGATAAGAGCTGAAGCCTTTCTTTAAATTTAAGCTAAAATATTCTGAGATTAAAGAAGTAACTTACAAAGTCTTTCCTCTCGTGGACCACAAGCAGTTGGGCGAGGCGGCTTGATTTTTGCACAATACTTCTCATATCCATTGAGATAAAGCCTCATACTGCGTGAGAAGTTAACATTATTTCTGCAATTAGTTTTTTCTACTAAAGAAGCAGAAATGAAACCCTTTTGTGGCACCAAATGTAGTTGTATACTTTTTGAAGGAACTAAAATGTGTAATAGCCTTTAGATGTGATATTTCTTTAATTATATATTTCAATCTTTATGTTTTAGGACTTTGGAGACTACCAGGATGGTTATTACTCAGTTCAGACTACTGAAGGAGAACAAATCGCCCAACTTATCGCCGGCTACATCGACATCATTCTTAAAAAGGTAATGCGCCACAAAATGACATTTGTAATGTTTAGTGACTGTCCCTAAAATCACAGCAGTGTTTGATGCCCAAACTGGACAATCAGTTACTATCAATGTGGACATCTCCACTCTGACTGGCTGGCTTTTTGTCACTTTAAATGTGTTTCAGATGGGTAGTCAAAAGTTTGATTTTGGAAGACTACCAGAAGACAAACATGACTAGACTAGACTTGATCTCTTACAGGAGAAATTCCTCATGGATATTTTGAAATTCCAGTGAGGCTTGTATTGGCAACACTTCCTGACTTTAGCATGAAGCGCTGTGTTTTATCACTATTTTAATGTAACATCTATGTGAAGTTGCTGGATGTTCTTCGATAAACTTTCATGTTTGCTAGAGAAAAATAAATTTCCAACAAAGTGCCTCTGTCAGGTCATCTTTCTGGACTTGCTGCGGCTCAAACCTTTTCTTTATCTGCAGAAAAAGAGCAAAGACCACTTCGGCCTGGAAGGGGATGAGGAATCGACCATGTTGGAGGACTCTGTTTCTCCCAAAAAGTGAGCCACATTTCACCATTCATCCCATCCTATAACGTGTGCTTTCAGTAAAACATGTCTCACAGAATAATTTAAAAAGGCTTCCCCTGTAAGCTGTAACGTGTGTGTGTTTTAGGTCAACAGTACTCCAGCAGCAGTTCAATAAGGTTGGAAAGGTGGAGACAGGGTCCGTGGCTCTTCCAGCCATCATCCGCTCTGGTGCAGGAGGTCCAGAGAGCTTCCAGATGGGCTCGATGCCCCAGGCCAAACAACACATCACCAGTGGGCAGATGCACAGAGGACACATGCCACCTCTGACGTCAGTCATAGAAATATCTTTACATAAGACCATAGAAACAGCACATCAAAGCATTTTATTAGTCAAACAAAGAACCTGACCATGGTCACATTTTCGTCTGCAGCTAACAAAGTTTAGAGCTCTCACGGATAAGAGACCCATTTCAGTAAAAAAAAAAAACATCAAGTATGATGAAATGTACTTTGACATGCAAGTCTTCAGAGCAGCGCAAGGAAACAATATCAGATACTAAACATCAGGCTGTCTGTGATTTTTTTTGTGTTTCAGACGTCAGCTCAGCAGGCTTTAACTGGGACCATTAACTCCAGTATGCAGGCAGTACGGGCGGTCCAGGCTTCCCTCGATGAGTTTGACACGCTGCCTCCTCTGGGCACAGATGCTGTAAGATGCAGTATTATACATATTTTCAGACATTTTGCTTTTCCTTAATGCCAACATCAATAAAAATTTCAAAAAATATAGTGTCCAGTTGTTTGCCTGTGTGGCATTGTATCACCTTTAGGAGGATACAAGACCTGATTATGTTGTTGTTTATTTTATAACCGATTGCATGCTCAGTATTGTTAAACTCGCTGTATTTCTATTGTCTAGGCATCTCAAGCTTGGAGGAAGAACAAAATGGATGAGTCCAAACATGAAATCCACTCTCAGGTGGATGCCATTACTGCGGGAACAGCCTCTATGGTCAATCTGACTGCAGGTGACGCCTCACAAACACTTTACAGTACAGTCAGCGATTCTGGCCATTTCTTCTTAAGTTATGTTTTTTCGTGAAACTTGATTTTGTCGTTTCTTATTCAGGTGACCCAGCGGAGACCGATTACACGGCTGTGGGCTGTGCCGTCACCACCATCTCCTCTAACCTGACAGAGATGTCTAAGGGTGTCAAACTTCTGGCTGCGCTGATGGAGGACGAGGGAGGGAACGGACAACAGTTGCTGGGAGCTGCTAAGAACCTGGCATGTGCTGTGTCTGATATGCTGAAGACCGCTCAGCCCTCAAGCGCAGAGGTATTACCTTACTATATGCTGTATTACCTCAGTATTATTCCTGCCAAAGACCTCAAGAAATGTTTTTTCTTATATGATCCAGTTAGCATTGGATAATGCAGACATATTGAAGGGGTTATTCCTTTATATTCCTGAATCATGGTTTTATTGGTCTGTGTTAAAGGCATACCGCAGAACTTTTTGGCCACTAGGGGGTGCTAGACATGTATTTTTCACGTCTAGTGCTCCTAGAGGCCACAAGCGCCGCAGCACTGTCACAAAGGAAAATAAGACAACTCTTTAGGTCACAAAGTCGGCGTTGTGCCTTCCAGCATGAATATAAATATATGAATATAATTTCATGGGTTTTATTTTTTTCAAACGCCAAAAGATCGCATCGCTCTCGTTTACAAGCCAGTTGAAATAGTGGTCGCTTGGTTAAAGTTTATATTTAAAAAAATTGCCTTAAAGAGGAATTGAACCCGGGTTGCCCAAATCGTGACACTACCACGACGCCCTCGAGTCACATGATAGAAGTCACTTTATACACTCCCAAGTAGCCTCCAGCACAATTCACATTCAGAAAAATAATAACTACTGTCCGGGGGCCAGACAGGACTTATATATCCAAACAATATAACATTACTTACTAGTCCAAAAGCATGCCGGCCAGGTCAGCGTCGGTCAGGAAGCACTCCTCCTACTTTAGTTCACGCCAGCGAGCGAACGCTGGCCCAATATTGATCCTCTCCCGTTTTCTCTTTCTGGTCTTTTCCGACAAAACCTTGGGTTTCTTTTTCTTAGTTGCTGCTTTGGCCATGACAAAAACATCAGGAAAATAAATAGTTGCGCTCTCACTTCCGAATTTGAGGAAGTGGAGGAAGTGACGTATGCCGTAAAGCAGTCAAATTTTGTGTTCTTTTTGTGCTCGGGTTACTACCCAAAACCCCAAGTTTAAAAAATACAAACCCAGTCAGGCTACGGTAGACATGTCATTCAACCTATTTTAAGTCGATGTACCATCACAAGAGTTTTTGAAATATATTATGAATGTTGAAAAACTACAAAGTGTCACTTTAAGGGGCAGTCACACTACACTTTTTGATCAACTGACTTCTATTAATACACATCTAAGTTGCGTCAGACCATAAACTCGTGTGAAGATATTTAGCTACGTCTGTCGTCTGGTGAACTCTAACCTGCAAATTCATATCACGTTGTGGTATGTGACCAGTAAAAAAGCGGTACATCACAGTGTGACCATTCTCTCTACTGATAAGTGAAAAGGAACGAAGCAAAAGACCTTATATTGACAAAGCACTCCCCACTCATATTCGCAGTAATGTCTGAAAAATATTTGCATGCTCAAAGTCTAGTGTGATCCCTGATTTCCCCTTTAAGGGGTGTAGATGTAGGGAATTCCTTCTAAAGAGCATTTTATTGGTACTATTCATTTTTGTATGGCTATTTTTAACCCTCATGGGAGACAGTATTTTGATATTTTATATGCCAAATACTACTACTTCCTTTTATCAGACTGTTTAGAATAAATGAGTCATGCTTGACAGTAGTTACAGTGTCTTTTGTCACTTTTTTGGCCGCTAGATGTCAGCACAGAGTAAACAAAGAAATTATTAATTTTGAAATGCATATATCTGCTTATTTAAAGATGGGTTTAAATGATGCATTTAATGATGAATCAGTGGTGATATATTGGTACATATAAGTTAAAATATGAATATTCTTTTGATATAAGATGAAGTCATTACATAAACATGTATGTATTTCAGTAAGTTTTTTTTTTACTTTTTCCAGTGGTTGTTTTCTGTGATGTTTGATATGAGTGTATGTGTGTTTTCAGCCACGTCAGAACCTCCTGCAGGCGGCTGGTAATGTGGGTCAGGCCAGCGGTGAACTCCTGCAGCAGATCGGAGAGTCTGATGCCGATCAACACTTCCAGGTCTGACACACAAACAAACACACGCACACACACACACACACACACAGAGGCACTGTGAGTGTAATGCATTAACTTGTGTGTTCTCATCAGTTTGTAGGTACAGCAGCATTCTTACAATCCAGACGGACACTTCATTATAGTCAAATACTGGTAACAAAACATAGAAAGTGGTTTACTAGCCAATCATACGAATTAATCTTTAATCAAACATTGTCAATTTTATAGATTATAAATAATTTCATGATCACGGTTTAATTTAGATTGGCATGACACACAAGCCTGCTGTAATAACATGGTGTAGTAGGGTGGTGATGGGTCACTAGACTGTTATGTTGTCTGGTACACACAACCAATTATTCCATTGGAAATCAATTGTTTTATTAGTTTTGTCTCTCTGCATGCTAGTCCTGCCTAGGAGATGTTTTACAATTGTCAATCGTAATGAAATTTTGAATGATAAGTTGCTGCGTCTACAGACCCGAGACCTGTGATCATATATCATTGAATTATATTCCAGCTGAAGTTCTGTGGAAATTTTCATTACTCAAATTTCATGTGTTTCATGACATACTTCATATGTCAGCATGAGAACTGCTTATGATGTTTGATTCAAAGTTATGGAAGTAATGTAATGTCAATGTCACTGTCTATGTATAGAACAAGAGTCACAACTCATAATGCCCTTGCCAACCGTTGTTGGTTGCATAAACATAGCCGTAAATAAAGATGTCTTATAAACTAATCTTGCCAACTAGCAATTAGTTAGGGCTAATCAGTCTTACAATTTGGATGTAAATGAGACCAATCTACCTTTTAATGTAACATACTTAAAAGGACCAAATTATGCTAAATCAACTTTGACAAGGTGTTTGGACAAAAATATGTGTAGGCAGTGTGTGAACACAACAACCCTACTACAATGAAAAAATAAGCCACTTCTTTATTTTAATCCCCATTTAACCAAGGCTGTCTCATTAGACATGCCGTTTTGATTATTTTGTTAATGTGGTGTCACACTGATAAAGCCCCGCCCACAGCCACTGACTGCCAGCCTTACATTACCATAGTTTCCACCTTAAGCGAGTTGTGTGCCGTCCACTATATCTGAATAGTGAGATACTATTGTCTCAGTCTGTATTCAGATCTATTTTAAGTGAAAGCCCTCACTTGTCTCTTTTTGGAAAGGGAGTGAGGAGCTGAAACTTATTTGCATTTAAAGGTACACACACACACACACACACACACACACACACACACACAAAAGCATCACGTTTTTGCTTCCATCGAAATAGGGGAATAAATGTTCTGTGGGGTATTTTGAGCTGAAACTTCACAGACACATTCTGGGCATGCATGAGACTTATATAACATCTTGTAAAAATGGGCATAATATGAGCTCTTTAAAACAGTTATGATCAGTCTTGAAACTTATATTTACTTTGCAACCGGCCACTGGTTTTGCATTACGATCAAGACCTGAAACTGTTTTTAATGTTAACTTTTAATGTAGAGAAGTTGCCATCTTCTTTTCTGATAAAATAGAGTTAAAGTTTTTTTTACTCTGCGGTACACTTGCCCCATAGACCTCCATTATATGTTGCGTTACTCAGAGATGATTAAATGATTTTTCTAATTGATAATTAATGAAGGAAACCAGATGAAAATTACTCACGCATCATCATTTTCATAATTTCATCATAACATGTTTATTTGTAAAATGTTTTGTACACGTAATTTGACTCTAAACGTTAACCCCAAGAACTTCACCAGACATGTTGTTTAAAACAAAACCACTAGTTTTATTTCTTATCACCCTCAACACTCTCTATCATAGAGGGAAGTGTTTTATGATATGGCCATGTGCACATTTAATGGCCTTATATGGGCCGGACACTTGTCAGAAAGGCACGTTTTTAACACATTTGCAATTTAATGGAAAAAGGACGTTTGTAGCACCGCCTTGTGTTTATGTACAGTACAGATCTTCTAGAATTAAATCTCACAGTACGGTTTACTGAATCTGTTGTGGCCATATGTCCTGTATAATGAAAACATTTCCCCTTTTAAATATACACTACCGGTCAAAAGTTGTGAAACACTTGACTGAAATGTAAACATAATCTTAAAATCATTTAATCTAAAAGTGTATGATTTAGGCTAAATGCTTATAATTACTTTGTAGACAAAAATATACCTGTGCCAAACAGATTCATTTTAGTTATTAGAAAACAAAAAAAATATATTTTTTTAATTATTTTTAAAATAGATGGACTGAATATTGAAGAAAAAGCAGCCAGATTAAATGTGAACTCATTCATGTTATGGTAAAACTTCAAGAAGCTTCTTGATAAAATGACACAAGTATGGTTTTGCAATTTTAGGCAAAGGGTGACTGCACTTCAGATGATAAAATATAACAGTTTTGATTTATTTTGGATGCTTTTAGTCACAACATAATTCCCAGAGTTGCATTTGTGTTATCATGCCATTGAGTTTATTATTATTATTCTAATGTGGAAAAATAAATAAAAAATTAGTGAGTGTACGGTAGTGTATGCTGATGGTTGAAGTCAACAAACATTTGACTAGTTCAAAATATGCAATAAAACAATGTTTTCAGATTTATTAAATCACTATTTTATTTGTAATTTTTTTAATGCTTAACGGTGTGGTTTAATTTTAATATCACAAATATGTGATATTAATCACAAATAACAAATTTAAAATGTGAATCAACATTCAATCGCTATTTAAGAGATGTCATTATGATTATATGTGACTGTTGTTCTTGTGTGTTTGTAGGAGATGTTGATGCAGTTGGCGAAGGCCGTGGCGAATGCTGCCGCAGCTTTGGTGTTAAAGGCCAAGAATGTGGCCCAGAAGTCTGAAGATTCAGCCCAGCAGAATCGAGTGATCGCTGCTGCCACCCAGTGTGCTCTCTCTACATCACAACTGGTGGCCTGCACACGGGTGAGATTACACACACACATGGATTGTATATTTTAAAAGGTCTTTAAATAATAAAAGTCTGTTTGTGCCTTCACAAACTTCATAAAAGATTCTTAGTTTAAAATTTTGTTGTATTAAAGTGTTAATGCCAAATATGAAATGCTCAGCATCAGTTTAGTCATAGTAATGTTTGTTTTCTGCAGGTGGTGGCGCCCACCATCAGCTCGCCTGTCTGTCAGGAACAACTCATTGAAGCAGGAAAGCTGGTCGCAAAATCTGTGGAGGGTTGTGTGGATGCATCACAGGGGGCGACCAATGACGAGCAGCTTCTCAGACAGGTGGGCGTTGCTGCCACAGGTGTCACCCAGGCTCTTAATGAACTACTTCAGCACATTAAGCAGTACGCCAGTGGAGGACAGCCAATCGGACGGCACGGAGAGGCTACCGACCGCATCCTGGATGTGACGGATAACATCTTCAGCTCGATGGGAGATGCAGGTATGAGGGGAAGAGGTGTTGTAGTAACTAAAAGGTTTCTGGTTCAGACCACATATATTTGATGAAAACTCTCAAGCTCAGGAGGACTGCAACTGTAGTATGACAAAACACTGCTGGTAAAAGTATATGACACGTTAGTTATTAGAGGATGGAGGTTGTCTGGGATACATTTTGTACTCCCAATGACAATTTTTTTTATGTTTTATAAGTGTCTAACAACTAATCATGCCATCCTAGGTGTACATGGCTTCCTTTTTCAGTCGAACACAATGCATTACATTTTTTAAGACTTCAAAAAGCACATCCATCCATCATAAAAGTAATCAAAATGACTCCAATGTGTCTTTTAAAGTCTTATTTAGCGATCAATAGGTTGTGTGTAGAACTACAGTTATTGTGGTACGTATGTCTTATTGGTTGTCGAGTATCTCATGATTAGTTGTCATTTGTCTGTTCTGTCACATGACACGCCAGAACGAATGACATCAACACTCATATTGTGCTGCCATGATTGTACTTCATGTACATTAAAACATTGCATTGATTGCTAAATAATCTTTGATATATATTAGTATGTATTGATGTATGTTAATATCAAATGTGTTTCTGTCTGTGTTTGTAGGAGAGATGGTGCGTCAGGCACGGATACTGGCTCAGGCCACCTCAGATTTGGTTAATGCCATCAAGGCCGATGCGGAGGGCGAGACTGATCTCGAGAACTCCCGCAAACTCCTGTCTGCAGCAAAACTGCTTGCCGATGCCACCGCAAAAATGGTGGAGGCCGCCAAGGTGAGACGTGTGACCCTCAAGTTAGGGCCGTTGCGGTAACCGCAATCTTGCATTACTGCGCTACTAACAAGCCAACTGCAACTAGCGACCTATACATTTGCGATGTCCTTGTTTAATTTATAAAGTTATGCACTTCTTTTTTAAACTTCATACATGTATAATAAATGCCAATAACCAGAAACAAAAGTTGAGAAGAGTAATTTGTGGTTTCAGAAATTATTCAAAATTTAAAAAATACTATTCGTATTTCGTATGAAAAGCCTCGAGCAAGCAAAGTGACAGCGCCCCTAAATGCAGTTTTAAAGTTTAAAATAACTATCAACAAAAATTTGAAATTTATCAACACAAAAATACAAAGCTTTGCAGCATTTACATTAACGCTTAGCATAAATGCTAACATTAATATAAAAAATAAATACAAATGTTTTATTTTTGTATCATGAATGTTCGAGTTGCAGCCGGTGTAATGCTGATTATTAACAGACTGAATTTTTAGTTTGAGCAAAAAAAAAATGAATGTGAAACATTATAAACACGATGATCATTTGCTGACTCGACTGTTTCAGAATGAGGTTTATTCACCAAGTGTGCACACACATACACACAAGGAGTGCATTCTCTAGGTTATTATTATTTAGATATATTTTTATAGCTATATACATTACTTTATATACTGATATATTAGTAAATTTGTACTTAACAATATGCTTTAATTTATTTTAATTTTACAATTTAATTTATTTATGTGTAGTATAGCTTGTCTTAATTCTTTTATTATAGGAGAAAGACGTGTAGCCTACCTTGCATTGCTCATTGCTTCTCGTTGTTCTACATTTGCCAATAAATAAATATTTAGTTTGTTTTAAAATTGTCGTATTTTTTATTTAAAAATTAATAATATATGGTACATAATAATAGCAATAGAGCTTCTTTACTTGGCACTACAACTACATAACGCTCTAGTGAACCACCGCAAGGAAAATCCTTCACTGTGACAGCCCTACCTTCAGTGTGTGTTAGTGTTAATGAGGGTGAATGCTCAGTGTTAATGGTTGCCGTTGTTCATATGATTTTGTGTTCATGACGGCAGGGCGCAGCTGCTAACCCAGACAGTGAAGAACAGCAGCAGAAACTGCGTGAAGCTGCAGAGGGTCTGCGCATGGCCACCAACGCAGCCGCACAGAACGCCATTAAAAAGAGACTCGTCAATAAACTGGAGGTGAGAAGACATACATATTTCATGTGACATCTCTTCTGAAATCAATCACATATGACCTTCTTTAATGCTATTAGATGTTTTTAGCTAAAGAAAAGTCTTTTCAGTGACTTGAGAATGAGCCGATTCTCAGAGGCTGAGGTATTTTTACAACACGGAGCTTCAGTTTGTTAAATAACTTGTCATGACATGAGAGGAGAGAGTTTCACAACCTCTAGACCTGTTCTATTCTTGTGTTTGTTTGACACTGTTTTAACTCACACATAGTTTGCACTAAAGACGTCTAAAGGTGTTTTTATTAACATATGTGTTTTGAAAATTCTTGGTGGTTTAATGAAGAGAAGGGGAAAGAAGAATGTTGCATTTTTTATATAAAGCCTGGGTTTGTTCTCAAGTCATTTTAAGTCAAACCGTGACTCGTTTACATTTCATAGATAAACATATGATCCTGCTTTGAGTTGAATAGACTGATCTCTGATCAGACCAGTTCATGTGTTGTGAATGAGGAACATGTCATGTGATGCATGTCCTTGCATCACTTCAACAGAGGAGAGGATGATGTGTTGCTCTGTGCCTCAATGACACATTCAACTTTGTGATAACTGTTTGCAGCTCGAATGCTGTTTTTATTACTATTTTAACAGTTTATCAAAAAGTTGGTAATACTTACAATAAGGTTGTATTAGGTAACATTAGTTAATGCATTAACTAACATAAACAAAGAATGAACAGTACCGTTTTTCAGCATGCATGCATTCTTGTTAATGTTAGGTAATGTCAATACAGTTATTCATGTTAGTTCATCGAATTTATGCATTTTAGGCCATACATTTTTTTTGTTTCATACACTAAACATCTCCTCACTATCTGCTAGCTGCCTGTCCTCTGAACACACTGTAAAAAAACGCGGTCTCTCTCTGTAGACAGCCCAGGCTTCACAAACTGCAACAAAAACAAAGTGGTCAAACCTACCACCACGAAACATAACAAAATGTTACAGCCAATAAACGACAAGAAGGATTTGGGAGTGGGGGGTTGGGCCCGTTCATGACTCTTTCAGAAATCACGGAAGGGAGGTGGAGGGGAGGAGTTAGCTACGCTCCGCTTGGTTTGACAACATTTCGAAAGTCAACAACAAGTGACATCACACAGATTCGCTTAGAGCGCCTTTAATAATTTACAACGTTTGATTTTATAAATGTATTATTAAATGCTAAAATGAATAATGTTATCTGATTAAATAACTTATTGTTGACACATACAACATTTTGTAAAGTGTTACCAAAACACAACAAAACAACTAAACATTAAGGGGTGGTTTTCCACACAGGGATTAGCTTAAGCCAGGACTAGGTCTTAGTTTAATTAGGAAATATAACTAGTTTTAACAAAATGCCTTAAGTCCAATTTATAGTCATGCTTAAGGTCTACGCCATAGGTTTTCCGTAGCCTCTGCGTAGCCTAACGTGCACCTCTCCAAATTTTTAACAGCACGTCACCCCAGTTCAAAGCAGGCCACGCCAGTTCAAATTAATTTTAAACACTAAGACGGTTTTTGGTCTAGGTTCCCTTTTATTTACTTTTGTGTAGTTTCGAATAGTGGAACATGACAAAAGATAACTTTGATATGGTTTTACTTCAGCTGAATAAGTGCACATGCAGACAGATGTCTTTAACTGTTGACTTGCATCCTAGAAGTTCTGTCAGTTTAAAACTTGTCTTGAGTCCTGTTAAGTTGAATTGGTGCCATTTCTACAGCTTTTAAAAGTATTCAGATCATTGGTCATTCTGTGTAATTCAGGCCTTATTTGACAATACAAAGCTCCCTTGTCACTGAATTATCTGAATTATTTTGATGCATTAAATTGACAGCCCTATTAGATTGAACATCAATATATTTGTGTTGTGTTTTTGTTTGTCAGAATGCAGCGAAACAAGCCGCAGCAGCCGCCACTCAGACCATAGCTGCCGCCCAAAATGCTGCTTCCTCCAACAAGAACCCTGCAGCTCAGCAACAGCTCGTACAGAGCTGCAAGGTGCGTACCACACTTCCTGTTTCTGTATGGTTAAAGTTAGTTTACACCAGCTGTGTTTTTATGAATGCATCACAGGCATAACTGATGGGGCATCGGTGGCTTCAACAAGCGATAGAAATGTGTTGATTGTAAAATACCCACTTTGAAAACCACTCAATTTCTTCTGTAAACAACCACATGTAGGTACAACCATGAACTTTAACACAGACTCTTTGTTGGTTTGATTGACAGGGGGTGGCAGAACAGATCCCACAGCTGGTTCAGGGTGTGAGAGGCAGTCAGGCTCAGCCCGACAGTCCCAGCGCCCAGCTCGCTCTGATCGGAGCCAGTCAGAACTTCCTCCAGGTTCTGTTCACACCTTCACTTTCTGTTAATAAGAGCCGATCTGCATGATTTAAGCTCACAGTGATTATGTCTGTTGTGTTCACCGACAGCCCGGAGCAAAGGTGGTCACAGCCGCCAAAGCCACGGTTCCCACCATCAGCGACCAGGCGTCTGCCATGCAGCTCAGTCAGTGTGCCAAAAACCTGGCCAGTGCTCTTGCTGAACTCCGCACGGCTGCCCAGAAGGTACGATATGTATTAGGAACATGCGATTGTTAAGGTGTGATAGTATCTACTTCAAATGTGTTGTGTTGCAACTTATTGGTCTCATTCTTCTGTCTGTCTCTCTCAGGCTCAGGAGACGTGTGGTCCTCTTGAGATTGATAATGCTCTTACAATGGTGCGGGGTCTGGAGAGGGACATGCAGGAGGCTAAAGCTTCAGCCTCCGCTGGCAAACTCAAACCCCTGCCAGGAGAAACTGTGAGTGTCTTGACTTTTGAGTATAAATATATGTGCATATGAGGAGCTCAAATGCAAATGCCTCTAAACGCCACCTCAGTCAAAAATGAGATAATTATATTAACTGAATACTCTCGGCATGTGCTATACGTTCGTCAAATGTTTCAGACACACTTTGAGGGTTTTACATAATTTGCATATGTGTAGGTACACTGCTATTCAAACACATAATGCATATTGTTTGTACAGGTATAAATAGGGGCTTCATATAAATTAGACATCCAATGAGCGTTTCCTGATGTATGTTTTCTGTGTTTGTGTGTGTTCAGTTAGAGAAGTGCTCTCATGATCTGGGATCCAGCACTAAAGCTGTGAGCTCGGCCATCGCTCAGCTGCTTAGTGAAGCTACACAAGGCAATGAGAACTATACAGGTAACTCCATCATTCTCTATAACACTTACTGTTGAACTGTGTACCTCTTTAATAATATGTTCAGGATGGAAGCTGACACTGATGGGTTGATCCTGTGGCGTAGTGGTTAAATCTATTTGGCTAGTAAGAAACGGGTCATATGTTCAGAGGCTCCTGCGTTTGTATATGGTTGTCTTCATGCATTAGGTGTGTTTTGCAGGTATGGCCGCTCGTGACGTGGCTCAGGCTTTGCGTTCGCTGGCGTCCGCTGCTCGTGGTGTGGCCGCCACCACCGAAGACCCTCAAGCCCGTAACGCCATCTTGGACTGCGCCGGAGACGTCATGGATAAATCTGCCAGCCTCATCGAAGAGACCAAGAGAGCCGTCGCCAAACCAGGAGATCCAGACAGTCAGCAAAGATTGGCTCAGGTTAAACATTTATAATAAACCTTCATGAGTTTAAATTCGGTAGCAAAACCTCCCTATTAATTGGTGATGGGAGATTTGGACTCCTGTAGGGTGAAGTGCTATTTAATGTGAGAAGAATATTGCCTGTTGTGTGTCTATGATTAGTATCAGTGGATTTTTTGTTGATGAAGTGTTTGGTTTGTGTTTTCAGGTGGCAAAGGCTGTGTCTCAGGCTCTGAACCGCTCAGTGAACTGTCTGCCCGGTCAGAGAGATGTGGATAATGCCATTCGAACTGTAGGAGAGGCCAGCAAGAAACTCCTGTCTGATAAAGTGAGCCCTGCCATAGAAATTAGTATATGTTAGGGTAATCACAAAGTGTTAGAGTTAGTTTTATATTGAATGATATTCATATGTCTACAGTTTCCGACAAGTGGGATGAGTTTCCAAGAATCTCAGGCCAATCTGAACCTGGCGGCAGCTGGACTGAACCAGTCAGCCAATGAGCTTGTGCAGTCGTCACGCGGCACCACCCAGGACCTCGCCAAAGCCTCCGGGAAGTTCGGTCAGGACTTCAATCAGTTCCTGCAAGCTGGAGTGGACATGGCTGGACAGTCACAGGTATTGATGGAGAAATCAATTTATTTGCAAAGCTTGGAATTTTAGTTATATAGAATAACTGTAGCTGTTGTGCAGAATAATTTTAAAAGTTAATGATTGATTTCTCCTCGTATTCCTTGTTGTAGTCTAAAGAAGACCAGACTCAAGTGGTCACCAACCTAAAGACCATCTCCATGTCCTCCAGTAAACTCCTGCTGGCTGCTAAAGCTCTGTCTACGGACCCCAACTCACCCAACCTGAAAAACCAACTTGCCGCTGCTGCTCGGTTAGAAATCTGTCTTTTGGGTTTCATTTTTTTTCCTTTTTATCTATTTTTATTTTAATTAAGGTGCTCTACCATGTATATAAAAGGAAAGATTTGAAAATGTTAGACATGAATCATTTTAGGGGAAACTAGGTTAAAATAATTCAGTCTTAATCTCAGCATAGCTGCTCTTTAATGTATGCTCTACAGTGATTTTGTCAGACGGTGTCTCGATTATAAATCGGGATTTTAGCAGTTTAGTGAAAGTGATTACTAGTTTGATCACAAAAATAAATAATATATAAATGATCACAGCATTATTGGACATTCAGTTATATTAAAATGCAGATCTGAAGTGCAAGAATCGGCAAGAATCTCGCTATACGATACGCATCACAACACATGGGTTTACGGTGCGGTATGTTGCGCTACTGTAAAGTGATGTCATATATTGGGGTATTTCCTTTTCTAGGAATATAATAGGATATCATTTTGAGTAAGCTGTCATTGTGAACACACCACCATATTAGGGCTGTGTATCGCCAACAATTTCCCGATATGATACGTATCCCGATACAAGGGCCCCGATAATATGCGCATCACGAGACTATTTTGAATACATTTTTGTTCAGAATTTAGTAACATTATTATTATTATATATTTATGTCTATGAATAATAGTATTTAGTAGAAATCAGATTATTAATGTGACAGCTATAGTTTGTCTCTGTATCTCTTCTCTAGACGTTCACTTTTCACATGCAAATCTTTGTCGTGTTTCTTCTCTAATGCGTTAGTTCTGTTTTATAATAAAGTGGCTTATAAAGCCCTTTGCAGTAGTATATGCTAGTAAAATATCTGCACTTTCATACTGAACTCATTGATTTTAAATATGGGCGAGAGAGAGAAAGACAAACACACAAAGTGAAAGTATACGTTTGTGTTGTAATAATGTACAGGGTAACTTCAGATATAAAAACGAAGACTAGTAAAGTGATGTTTTATCATTAAAATCTGATCGCGTCCATTGATTGTTTAGAATGTTTGGGTATACCAACATGGCGGCGCGGTGGCTTCACAGTTGTGACGTCATGCGCAATCCAGTCATTTATATAGATCAGTGGTCGGGATGTACACTTCAAATGAAACAACTGTCATAAATCCTGATTATTATTTCAAACATCGATATCCCCCCCCCTTTGGAATCGATATAGTATTGCCAAACTAAATATCACGTTACTCGCATGTATCTATATTTTCTTGCACCCCTAGTCCCAATACTAGTGTGAATGCAAACATGTAATGATGTTACAGATATGCTAATTAGCATTTAGCATCACAAAATTCTTTGGGAAACACGCTGTATGTCATCTTTTTTCATGATAGGGACTAAAGTTTGTTAGTTGAATCAAGATTGAAATGCATTCATTCTACTATCTGTGGCCTTTGGGTATAACTACTGTACTTACAAATACCAATCTCGGGTTCAGACTCTAAATCATGTATGTTTGTGTTTGCTGATTTTGTAAGTCTGACAGTTTTGAAATACCTGTGTTATACATTGGATTCCTATAAAAAGGACCATAATTACACTGCAGTCTTTCTTTTAGGAGTCTGCCATGATACCTTTAAATAGTGTGTAGGCAGGCAGGTTTGGAAACAGAATATAGTAAGATTTTGTGTGATGGCAGGTTAGTGCATCAGTGCCTGTGGTTATTAAAGAAACACACACACACGCACACACAGTGCTCTTCTGACATATATTACATAAGTGGGCAACTCGCTTTTATACACATTTGTGTTGGAATGAGCACAATTATGTAATGTTCAACTATAGAACCACAGCTGTGTGTGCGTGCGTGCGTGAGGATGAAACTCCAGCAGTTAATGGCTTTTCACATCACACAATCTGAAAACTTCCATTACTCACAGCATCAGATCGGTGTAGAGAGAGAGAAAGAGAGGAGGAGAGTGTGTATAACAGTGCGTGGTAACACATGTGGGTGGGATGTTTCTCACAGCGTGCTCTCTCTCTCACTCCTCATTCCTCTCCGATGTATCTCCCTTTCTGATGTTTCTCTCTATGTCTCTCGCTCTCCGATGTCTCTCACTGATGTCTCTCTTTGTATCTCTCTCTCTGTAGTGCGGTGACAGACAGCATTAATCAGCTGATCAGCATGTGTACCCAGCAGGCTCCGGGACAGAAGGAGTGTGACAACGCTCTGCGCGAGCTTGAGGTTCTTTTCTTTTACTTTTCCTAGCTGGAGTGACTCAGTTTCATATACAGTTTTAATTTTTCCTACCATACCAGTGATATGTTTTACAGAAGTGACATCAGTAATTGTGTGCCATACGTCATTTTTGAAAAGGTGTTTTATTTGTGTGGTTTTATGAAGGTCCGCAATAGTACAGATTTTTTAATTATAGTGTTGGCAGAGCAGTAATGAATTTATCTGGTTAGCATTGTTCTGTAATAAGCCATTACAACTCAAACCATTTAATGTGTGTTCATGTGCAGACTGTTGGAGGAATGCTGGAGAATCCCACCGAGGCTGTCAATGATATGGGCTACTTTGATTGTATTGACAGTGTTATGGAAAACTCAAAGGTGCCGTCTGAGATTCAACTCTCACTTCCAATAAAACAAAATTTATGTTAATGTATATATGTATGTTAAAGTTGATGTGTGTTTGTGTGCAGGTTTTGGGTGAAGCCATGGCCGGTATTTCCCATAATGCCAAGAACAGTAACTTACCAGAGTTTGGAGATTCAGTCAGTTCAGCATCTAAAGCGTTGTGTGGCTTGACCGAGGCAGCCGTTCAGGTGAAAACATGGCTACTCAAGCGACATATGATGACGTGTGACAGTAGTGCTGTCTGATTTCTTTGGGGAATATTTTCACCCCTGGGCACTCTTTTTCTACGGGCACAGGGAGGGGTTAGACGTAGGGGTAGGCGTAGGCGAAGAGGTATAAAATAGAAATGGGATTTGGTTGTAATGTTTAGGGTGTGGGGATGGGTGTTGGGCGATATGTCCCATTTTGAGATCGTCCTATCTTCATCCTGTGAGATCACCGATACACGATAGTATCGGGGGACGGGGCAGTAGTTCACTCATGTATTAAACTACTGCCCCATTACTTTACTTATGACAAGGCACTTGATTGGTGGACAAAAATGAAGCAAGGGCAACACCGTCATGACCGCAACTTTCTTAAAACTGTTGCCATTAATCCATCAGCATCATTAAGTCAAAAATTTCCTACGTGCCAGGGAGTGGGAACAACAAACTCACTTGTTTTAAACCTCTGCACGTCTAACAACCTCTCTAGTGCAAGGAAATGTCAGAGCCGCGCATATTACAAGTTCAGATGCTAGAATGAGTCCATGCCGCACACATACAGGTCTGAGCAAGAGGCCAAGACGCGCGCATTCAGGTCCGAGCAAGAGGCCAAGACACGTGCATTCAGGTCCGAGCAAGAGTCCAAGAGGCGCATGTTCAGGTCCGAGCAAGAGTCCAAGATGCGCGCATTCAGGTCCGAGCAAGAGTCCAAGACGCGCGCATTCAGGTCCGAGCAAGAGTCCAAGAGGCGTGCGTTCAGGTCCGAGCAAGAGTCCAAGACGCGCGCATTCAGGTCCGAGCAAGAGTCCAAGACGCGCGCATTAAGGTCCGAGCAAGAGTCCTAGACGCGCGCATTAAGGTCCGAGCAAAAGTCCAAGACGCGCGCGTTCAGGTCCGAGCAAGAGTCCAAGACGCGCGCATTCACGTCCGAGCAAGAGTCCAAGACGCGCGGTTCAGGTCCGAGCAAGAGTCCAAGAGGCACGCGTTCAGGTCCAAGCAAGAGTCCAAGATGCGCACATTCAGGTCCGAGCAAGAGTCCTAGACACCCACTTTGAGTCCATGTGCATGTAAGAAGAAATCCGGGCGCATTACAAGCTCTCTCGCGCAAAGTAAAGCCCACAAACCCTCTCACGCAAGGAAGGCATGCAATGCGCATGTTAATGTTAAACTATGATGATGATAATAATAACGATCACCAACTATCTTCATGAAAGCACGCTATTAGCGATATGTCTGACGATCGTCATTACACGATACTATCGTCTATCGGCAAAACCCTAATGAGTGTTCTTGCAAAGTTTAGCTGTACCAACGTGTGTGTGTGTGTGTGTGTGTGTGTGTGTGTGTGTGTGTGTCAAGTTTTACCTACACTGTGACAAGAAGTGTGTAATTACATTATTGTGTGTGATTACATAAGTGTGTGGTAGCAACCTAAAATAGAAATATTCCAGTGTCCTAAAAAGTTAAACATCTAGTAACACATGAGCCTTGTCTTTTACTACTTTTTTGCTTTTCTGTCTTATTGTCTATATTTTTGTGTTTTTTTCTGTGGTCTAGCACACATATTTATAACATGCACATATATAAAGCAAAAACTAGCTGACAGTGAATCAAATTAAACTGCTTCATTCAACATATTGATCAATCTGTCAATCGTAGGGTGCGTATCTGGTGGGTGTTTCTGACCCGAACAGTCACGCCGGGCAGAAGGGTCTCGTGGACCCCTCTCAGTTTGCCAGAGCCAAACAGTCCATCCAGATGGCTTGTCAGAACCTGGTGGATCCGGCCTGTACTCAGTCCCAGGTAAAACCTCAATAAAAATTGTGAGATAAAGGTGCAAGATATCGGTCTTAGTATTAGTGCTGTTTTGTTTTAACTTACTGATCGATTGAAGTGATCAGTGATTGAATAATGTTATTTCAAGGTGCATTTATGCAGATTTGCTTTTGTAGCATATGATTCAAGATCACTCAGAGGTGTTACATGCATCTTTATTTGCCAAGGTCCTCTCTGCTGCCACGATTGTTGCCAAACACACTTCGGCTCTGTGCAACGCCTGCAGACTCGCCTCCTCTAAAACATCCAACCCTGTTGCTAAGAGACAGTTCGTCCAGAGTGCTAAAGAGGTGGCAAACAGCACCGCCAATCTCGTCAAGTCCATCAAAGTGGGTTCAGACACTAATGTTTGTTTTTGATCTAAAGTGCCTGTAAGAATTACGTGATATAAATGTGATCGTAATATTTGTGCTTTCATATCAGGCGCTCGATGGTGCTTTTAACCAGGAGAACAGACAGAAGTGTAAAGAATCCACTGGGCCGCTCATTGAGGCTGTGGATAACTTAACCGCCTTTGCTTCGAACCCAGAGTTTGCCAGCGTACCTGCTCAGATCAGCCCAGAAGTACGACATTCACAATTCTTGACGCTGTACAGCAATGATTTACTTTTTTGTATTAATGAAGTTGTGCGGTCTGTTATTGTAGGGCCTGGCAGGGATGGAGCCAATCATAGCAGCCGCTAAGACCATGCTGGAGAGTTCAACAGGCATGATCCAGACGGCCCGCTCGCTGGCTGTCAACCCCAAAGACCCGCCCAAATGGTCTGTGTTGGCTGGGCACTCCAGAACTGTGTCTGACTCTATAAAGAAACTCATCACTAACATGAGGTATTTACACAACCTTCACTCATCTGTTTTGTGAGTCATACTGTAAGAGATATAAGAGATGTTTTAAAGTCGATTTTATCGGTGATCAGTCTTTCTTTATTTTTATTTTTTCAGGGAAAAAGCTCCAGGACAGAGGGAGTGCGATGATGCAATCGAGCTTCTTAATAACTGCATGCGTGAAGTGGACCAGGCCTCTCTGGCAGCTATCAGCCAACAGCTCACACCTAGAGATGACATCTCACATGAGGTAACGCTTCACAGTACTAACCTACTAAAAATCTAAGGGTGTCCCCCACTATTCACTTTGATTTGCTGACCGCAACGGGGTGTGAAAATCCAGCTGTCATTGTAAATAATTCTGATACGTGCAGCACAAATACATTCAGCAGCTTATCGCCACACCCCAAACGACCCCACATCATGAACCGGTTTGTGACATTAAATAATCGTGAGAGAGATTTTAAAGCATATTAGGAGCTGTCTGCTCTGCAATCGCTCACATGTTGCTTTATTGTCATATGCCAATCGATCTGTGCAAGCACAAATGATTTCAAACACCGTTAATAAGCCATAAACCCATAATTATAAACTCTATCGGGCATATCTTTCTTCAAAACAATCACATCGTTTCATGACGTAAGCATACTCCAGTACGAATCATAAAGTGTAGTGTCCGGTAAAGTATAATATGAGTGTGCCCCAAAGCTTTTTAAACTGTCCAGATTTTTTTCCCAAGTCTCAGCAGATGACCTCGGTGCAGTATGTCTGTCTGTCTATCTGATGTGTAATTGTAATATTCTGTGTTTTGCAGGCTCTGCATGAGCAGATGGCGGCATCCGTACATGAGATCAGTAACCTGATTGATCCAGTAGCCGTCGCAGCCCGCGCTGATGCCTCTCAGCTGGGTCATAAGGTGAAACCTCTAAGCCAACATTCATCCCTTCAGGTCAGAGGTCTCTCTAGATGTTTTCCTGATGCTGAACATGTGCTGTTGTCTAACAGGTGTCTCAGATGGTCAGCTACTTTGAGCCATTGATCATGGCTGCAATCGGTACAGCATCTAAGATCTTAAACAGTCAGCAGCAGATGAGCGTGCTGGATCAGACGAAGACCCTGACTGAGTCTGCCCTGCAGATGCTCTATACCGCCAAAGAGGCTGGAGGAAACCCCAAGGTGAGACCATACCAAATGAAGATGTCCATATGGTTGATTATGATTTGACGAGAGTGTTTATTTCAGTGTATTCTTCCACACACAATGACCTCCAGGCTCACAGTACAGTGTTTTTATTGTGTCTGCAGGCGGCTCACACACAGGAGGCTCTGGAAGAGTCTGTTCAGATGATGAAGGAAGCTGTGGATGATCTGGGTGCGACTCTATCGGAGGCAGCAAGTGCCGCCGGAGCCGTGGGCGGCATGGTCAACTCCATCACTCAAGCCATCAACAAAATGGAAGATGGTCCAGGTTTAGAACCAGAAGGGACGTTTGTAGATTACCAGACCACCATGGTGAAGACGGCCAAAGCCATTGCTGTCACCGTTCAGGAAATGGTAAAGACTGGAACTACAAAATATTAGGTTCAGCAATAATGACACACTGTGCCTATAGCTCTTGTTTAGTAGCCCTTGTACTTGTTGTACATTAGGGGATTCAATTAAAGTATACATTTATGTGTCAAATTGCAATATATATTTACAGTATGCTATCCAAATGTGTTATTTCAGGTTACCAAATCCAACACAAATCCTGATGAATTGGGTGGTTTGGCCAATCAGCTGACCTCAGAGTTTGGTGACCTGGCATCAGAGGCCAAATGTGCAGCCATGACTGCCGAGAATGATGAGGTAACCAGATTTACTGTCCTCTAATCTCTCTTTCAACCCAAACAATGGATTTTGTGTGACATCAACAAAAACTTTTTTTTATAAAATGTAATATTTATTTTAATACACATTCCTTGTCTTATTGTAAATGATTACCGTATTTTCCGGACTATAAGTCGCGTGTTTTTTGTCATAATTTGGCTGGTGCTGCGTCTTATAGTCAGGTGCTCCTTGTAAGTCAGTATAAATACATTTTTACATTTATGAGGCAAGAGACAACATTACCGTCTACAGCTGCAAGAATCCGCCATATGCTGCTCCTTTATTTATGTAATTCAATGAATTCAGTGATGTGGAATGACGAGCCTGCTAACTTCATGCTCGTTGGCTTATTCTGTTAATTTAGCCTATATAGCCTTCCAGGTATGTATGCTATTGTGCTAACTGAATAAATGTTAATGTTACGTTAACATGTTCGGACATCTATTCAGCCTGCTGTTCTGTCTGCAACTGTTTAGTTGAATAACTTCCCTTTCCAGATTAAATGTCTGTTCTTTGGCTTAAATTTTTTTAAATAATTTTCTAAATAAACGCGATGTATAGTCCACAGCGACTTTTATGTTATTTCGTCTTAATGACGCATTTTTGAATGATACGATTTATACTCCAAAGCGACTTATAATCCAGAAAATACGGTAATCAAGTAATTTGTCTTCATAATCAATGAGTGTCACCAAGCATTCTTGTTTTTTAACCCTTTTCTCTTACTAGCGGTAACATATAGACTGATTTACACCAACCAGTCAATTTCAGATGCCTAAAATAACTCCCTCACTGGATTTACATCAGAGATACATTCAAATATGGTCATAACAATTACGATTTATGGGGGGAAATCCTTTTGCGATTTTTCTGATAAAAAAATAGAAAATTTAGAGCTACAGGTTTTTGTGGTTGTTGCATAGCATCTTTAGCCCGGAGTATATATATATTTTTACATGTACGTGACCATACTTGCGTGGTCAAACACTACCTTGCAATGCATAGTTGGCGCATGGGCGACCTACGCATACAAAGTATGTGCGGTTACAAATATCCAGTGGTGTGCGAACAGTGGGTCTGTGGGTGCGTACTATTCTGATGACGAAATTTGCGCCACGTTCACTGTATGCAGACCCTCGCGTATGCGTAAAATGGAACAATACTTCTAACTTAAGAAAGACCAAACATAATTATAAACTTCTGACACTAAAATAAACATCTGACACTAAAATAAACATATGAAACTATGTAGTTACTAGCATTACTGTATATATAAAACCACCTTATATTAATGTCATCATTAAGAATATTAAAGTTGAAATGAATCATTTCTGACCATCTTCCTGTAAACGCCTAAATCTTATAATAAATCATTAAAAAAATCTAAACATGCATTTAGAATTCAATTATCTCAATTATTTATTATTTGTGTTGTGTTTTGTCCAGATCGGCTCTCACATCAAGAAACAGGTAACAGAGTTGGGCTTCAGCTGTACTGGTTTGGTGAGTAAAGCTGGAGCTCTGCAGTGCAGCCCCAACGACTCCTTCACCAAGAAAGAGCTCATCGACAGCGCACGCAAAGTCTCTGAGAAGGTGCCCTCCAACGTTATTTTATTAATATTTGTAATATTAGCGGAAGTGTCTTAACTATACTTTTAGGTAAAAGTCTACTTTTGTTTGATATATGGATGTCTGTATTCTTGTCTCTCAGGTGTCTCACGTGTTGGCAGCCCTTCAGGCAGGTAATCGTGGTACTCAGGCCTGCATCACTGCTGCCAGCGCTGTGTCGGGCATCATCGCTGATCTGGACACCACCATCATGTTTGCCACAGCAGGAACTCTCAACCGAGAGAACGCCGAGACGTTTGCAGATCACAGGTGCTCGTCTACACCTGTCCTTAACCTTAATGAATTTATTACCTGCAAATCATCTAGTGGACATTATAATGACTATAATAATGTTATTTCCTCTCACTTCTTATGTCTTCTGTTTTTTTATAATTGCAATATAATTACTTTTCCTTCCTGTGTGTTTTATGTGACAACAGAAAGTTGCCACATAACCTTTTTTTTAATGTAGGCTTTAGTTGCGACTATGATTTGCAACTTTAGTTGGTTGCAAGTGATATTGGATGTTAGGTCTACATTCATATTTCATAAAGCTTTGAATCGATAATAAATATTTGATAATTGCATAAAAATGCATCATATTTATTTAAAAAAACTTTTAAGTACTGGCCATTTTACTGTTTGTCAGACTTTGGATTTACATCCGAGCATCTTTTCATTTGGAACAATAAATTAAAGGAAGAAACAGATTTTTTGCCTGATTATAGAAAGATTTTTCACCCACTGCAATAAATCGCTCCATCACTAAAGACATTTTTAATGTGAATAATTATGCGTGCGCAAACAATGGACAGACAGCTATCACGTGTAGACTACAGGCCACAGAATTTTGTTTTTAATAGTTGTATTTGTTTCTCTTTGGTGTTTTAGAGAGCACATCTTGAAGACGGCTAAAGTTCTGGTGGAGGACACTAAGCTGTTGGTGTCTGGAGCTGGAGCGAGTCAAGAAAGACTGGCCCAGGCGGCTCAGTCCTCGGTCAACACCATCACTAAACTGGCTGATGTGGTCAAACTGGGAGCAGCGAGTCTGGGTTCTGAAGATCCTGAGACGCAGGTACTGTCACCTTTATTTCATTTATTTAAAACATGAAGTATTTTTCAATAAATCTAGCATTTAACACTGTGCTGTTCCTATGACAACACTTAATCATTCATCTTATATTCTAAAGCTATGTGTTTAGCCATCAAGCCATGTTTTATTACAACATCATATTTTATTGAAAGTCATCGTACTTGATAAAACATAATGTTTTACAGCACATTGTACAAGTTTTTGTGTATGTAGTGCAATTTTTTTTATCTATTGTCTTATCTGAGATATAGTTATTTACCTCAGCTGGTTCTTCATTATTACATCTGTGTGGTCACACATACACATAAGGCTAAAAATATGTTTTCAAATATAATTTTAAATATATTTTAAAATGGCCAAAACATATATGTACTGAAACATATTTTTAAATATATAATACTTAATATATAATATATTTTTGTCCATTTTTAAAATTTATTTTAAAGCATTTATATTTATGTTGCATTGAAAGAAAACCATAACTAGTTTGAAAATATTAAAATTAAATATATTTTCAACTGCAAAAATATACTTTATATAATATAATTTTGTACATACTTTTATATTTTAGCCAGGAAAGATATATTTTGTAAAATTCAGTAATGTATTTGTCCCTGAAATACGTTTCAAAATACATGTTAATATATGAAGGTTAAAACTAAATATATTTTCAAATTCAAAAATGTATTTAATTAAGCTTTACTTAATTTTTAATACAAAATGTATTAAGCATATATTTAAAACATATTTTGGAAAAATAAGTTTTATTTTTTTGCCATGTATGTGAGCTTGTGTAATGTGGGATATGTAAGTTGTGTGTTGTCTTTGTTAGGTGGTTTTGATCAATGCTGTAAAAGACGTGGCAAAGGCTCTGGGTGATCTGATCAGTGCCACTAAAGCAGCTGCTGGTAAACCTCATGATGATCCGGCCATGTTACAACTCAAGAGCTCTGCTAAGGTACACTAATACACACACACACACACACACACACACACTACTGAAACACCTCATTTTGAACGCTGGCATGATTGTTACAAAAGTGTTCAGGGTGTAACGGATGTATGTGTGCCCTTAGGTGATGGTGACAAATGTGACGTCTCTGCTGAAGACGGTGAAGGCCGTAGAGGATGAAGCTACCAAAGGAACGCGAGCTCTGGAGGCCACCATAGAGCATATTAAGCAGGAACTGGCTGTAAGAGACGCAACATAGTGCTTAAAAAAATTGAAAGACTGTTACAGTAACATTTATTTGTAATTATTGTGACTTGTGTTTTCCGCCAGGTGTTCAGCAGTCCTGATCCTCCACCGAAGACTTCCCCCCCAGAGGACTTCATCCGCATGACCAAAGGCATCACGCAGGCCACGGCCAAAGCAGTGGCTGCTGGGAACTCCTGCCGCCAGGAGGATGTGATCGCCACTGCCAACCTGAGCAGACGGGCCGTGGCTGACATGCTTCACTCTTGTAAGGTGAGATGAGCCACATACCCTAGTTCGATGACATGACAGTGTCTAGGATAATATGACGTAAGCTACGTGATATCACGTGATTTGAGGAGAATAGTTTTTAATTTGTGCTATTATAGGTAAGCATTCAGTGTTAACCATAGATCTGAAATATACTTGTGATGGTAGCCAGTGAAAAGGCTATAAAAATGGTCTACTATACGTGTGACAAACAACTAGTAATGTGTGATACAACACAATATTTTGATTTATTGAACATTTATCTTGATTTCAGGTTATATTTCATAAATTCCAGCACCCCAAACTCTATTTGCCATGAGCAAAGCTGGTGATAATGATAGACAGTGCAGGTCTATTGATTATAAATAGTATTTTTAGGAGATTATATATGTGACTGGTGTTATAATGGTTTATGTAGCTTTCTTCACTTTCTATTAGATAGAGCAGAAGCAGTAAAAGTGCCTAATATTATAAAAAATGGGAGAAAGAAAGTACAGTGTGTGGTCGTGACTTCCAAAACAAGAACCAGTTGCCATAGAAACCGGAGGCTTGCTTGAAACTGCAAATGAGCTTTAGCATGTTGGCACTGACTGACTATGATCACGTTCTCCGATCAACTTAGGTTTAAATGTTAATCAGACCCGGGACCTGAAGTAATTAAACTGGGACTGAAACGGACCCGACTGACCATTTAAAATTTAGACCCGGAACGGTACGGCCCCAGGTCCTCCGTGAAGACCTCTAGTGCATAAAACTGTGCTCGAGTTCAGAAACATGGAAAGATACAATGTGACACGGAGCTCACTTCACGTTACGCCCAGTTCATTGAGAAACAAAGAGCATGTGAATGCACATCAAACGAATCAGGAGACACACAATGTGCTTGCTCGCAAAATGTCATTATCAAAGAGTGTCATTATCACGGAAGAACAAATAAAGAAAAAATATGTACTACTGAATTGAACTGCTAAAAGCTGAAAGATAAACAACAGTGTAAAACTTTAAAGTTAGATGTAGGGGTGAGCAGGGCACAAACTAACACTGGGTTAATTGTAACACGGCTACTTTACATACAGGGCCGAGCAATCTGTGCTTTTGTTCTTTTTCTCTTATTGTGAGAAGATGATCTCCTGTGAATTTGTGAAAAGTTTTGATGTGTTTTCATTAAGATATTGAACCAAGAGTGTTTTGGAGCCATGAAAGTAAAAATTTTTTGTGTGTACAAGTCACCAAATCCAACCTTATATTATATCGTTACCTAAAACACAACACCATTTTGAAACATGTCAGCAAATCCTTATAACTGGTATAGATGGCATTAAAAACATTTTATACAGTAGGGTTAGTTATCACACCGTATTACAATTAAAGGGCCGTTCACATTATAACGATAACTATACCATTAGCGATAACTATATTAGTGCCTACATCACTGGACGATAACGATACATTTATGCTAATTTGTGGCACTCGTGCAAATAGTTTGCCTTAAGTGGCATTAACCCATATAGCATATTTCTTGTAATAAAAACTTTTGCAATTGTTTACATGTCACTGAATTTGTTAATATGCTGTTCTTGTTGCATTTACATAGCGGGTAACCAGCAGATGTCCTCAACACGCTGCATTTCACGTAACTCTAAACAGTGAATCGTATAATTTGTGTAATCTAATATCTTACCTTTTGGCGTAGTCAGTGTGGTAGGAAAAAGCATTACGTAGTGAATTTCACAGCAATTGCATCAGAACTGAATACCTGAGGTAATTTTATAGATGAAGGGTCATGCATGGATGAATGTGTGGATATCTTATCTATTACAGGCAGATATACAATATCCACCTTTAGTGTGTAGTAGGGATGCTCCAATTGATCGGCCGCCGATCGGTATCGGCCGATGACTCGACTAAACTAAATTTGCCGATCTCGTGAACCAATCTTTCTGTTTACTTTTGTCATCATTGGGATCCTGAATGCGGCTGCAATTGGAGACAATTTTTTATGAAGTGCAAGCATTTTACGTAGTGCAAGCAAACCCGTTGCTCATATGCGACATGCAGATTTGTATTTCTCTCTTTGCCTTTACAGAGATATATGAATTTTCTATGAGGGCACGACGCATCTTCACATCCCCATCAAACAGCGTATACAACAGATATCTATCACGGACAATTGCATCCTCATGCCAAAAGTTTATTATTTGCATGCGTTTTAAAGTTTTGATCATTTAAACTTTCTTTTTCCTCAATGTTAGGTTGTGCCCCGTTACACCCTAGTATCTGAAATATTCGTTAGAGATCAACTTCCCATAAATATTTTTTTTCATTCCTAACACACAATCTGCAATCGGGTGGGGTTTTTTGTTTTACGTCAACTGATCTGTGGCACAAAGCTTTTATGTGAACTCGAAAAATGCACCATCTACTGTCAGAGAGTAAATTTGTGCTTTTATTCAGCTTGTCTGGCGTGTTTGTTTTGTTTAGGTGTTTGTTTTAATTTCACCTTTAATTTCACAAAGCTAAAGTCAGACCTTTTTTTTGCTTTAAATTTTAAAAAGTATAAAAACTATAGTTATGATATATAAATTCTAGAACATTTAAATCGAATTTAAAACAAAAACAACCACAGTATGTTGCATCTTTGATCATTGTCCTAGGATGCAGTTGTTGGCCCTAATTTTAAATAGCTTCATATATTTTTTGTTTAAGGCTTGTAACAAGCAAATAACATTTTGTTTCATTCTTTCTTGCCTGTTGCCTAAAGAAAATCTGAAATCAAAATCTGTTTATTTTCTTGTAAAAAATCTGCAGTCGGCCATGAAAAAGTCCATCACTAGGATTTGTTTTCATGTCCACATTAATTTAAATTAAAATATTTTTTTTCTTTTCAAAAAATATTCAGTGTTACATATTTCTCATGTGTTTTTTTACAGCAAGCAGCGTTCCACCCAGAGGTGAACCGTGATGTTCGCAACCGAGCCCTGCGCTTCGGCTCTGAGTGTGCCACAGGTTACTTGGGTCTGTTGGAGCACGTGTTAGTGGTGAGTTTAAACAAATGAATACACGCATACACTCACCTAAAGCTCACGACGGGCCATACATAGGTCATGTGAAGTCTTTCAAACGTAGATGCGTCCCAGTTCAGAGGCTGCATCCTCCGAAGGCTCCTGTTGCACGAGGGATGCAAATAGGAAATCCTCACTAGGTTAGACCTCTTATTTTAAGTCTGCATTCAAAGGATCCAGCCTCAGAGTTGGGTTACAGCTACTTTGTGTCCTGTCACTAAATTGTACATTACAGATTTATTAAAGGGTATCTCTATATAATCTTTGCTTCTTATTGGTGAATCGTGGCATTTATTGGTCAAATATTTCTGAATAACTATGGACAAATAAACACTGTATAATTGGCCCTCTTGTTCTTCACATTACTGTGCTTATATAATATATTTTCTTCTGTCTTTTTAAGGTAAGCTAAAAAAAACTGTTTAGCCTAATATTGATTGTTTGTGGAATAAATTCAAGTTATGTGGTGTTTTCTCAAATTAAACAAAGTCAGTATTTTCCTGGATAAATCTCTAGATAAATTAACTATTAATTCAGAGGGCCTTTCTGATCCCAGTAAGCCCTTCTTATCCCAATGCCCATTCACAACAACAGCTCTGATTTCAATGTAGATCAATATTTCATGTCCATTTATTTATGGCATGGCTCTCAGTTAATATAAAAGCAGTCAGATGGTCATTGTCACTCATCTCAACAGGGTTTTGTTAGCAGCTGCAAATGACATAATACATTTTCAGATCAGGGTTTTATAAAAAGCACATAGCTGATTATTTTTATGCTAATTTAAGAAATTAATTGTCAATGTTTTCATTCTTCATTGTGTCTGTGTGCGTTTACTGTCACAGCCGGTGAGTAAAACACGATTGTGCATGTGAGTTGTTCTGAAAAGCATCTTAAAGCAGTATGTATTGCATTGCTATGTATTGTCTGTACAATAACTGGTGTGAGTTTATTATCATGTACTTCATCAGTTAAATGTAATGTGCTTCTTTTATTAGGACTGTAAGAAGCAATCTGAGATCTTGTGCCAATAACATCTCAAAATTAGTCCTAATGTTTTGTTATAGGTTAATTTACTAAAGATTCAATGTGCGTCTGATCTGCATGGATTGACATTAAATGGTTTGGAGAAGCATTTAGCATTTGGCCGTTGTGTTCTTGGCAATGTTGTGATGGCATTGGATTTAAAGATATATGGGTTTAAAGTATGAATAAGCCTCTTTCACACAACGATTATGTAAAATACACTAATCCTGTGTTCTGGGATTTGTACCAGGGTCGTTTGATTTTTAGTGATCAGTGATTTTCTGAAATGTTTGCGTGTGTTCACACACATCCCATAAAGACCCGTGACATCAGGATGTGACGTAATGTACGCATTATGTTTTTTATGTCACACTACACTTTTCGTTCCATTTGACTTCCATTAATAAACATGCAAATTCGTGTCTGTGCAGATATTTCCCTGTGTACTAATAGTCTGGTGAACTCTGACCTGCGAAATCGTATCACGGAGAGATATGTGACCAGTTAATATTTCACCGCGTGACCTTTTTTTGTACTGTAAAGAAAAGATGGAAAAGCCAAATAACTTATATTGACAAAGCGCTCCCTGCTCATATTCGCAGTAATGTCCGAAAATATTTGCATGCTCAAAGTCTAGTGTGACCGCCCCTTTAACCTGGAGAACAATCTTTGCTTTAGCCTGGATAGCGAGGAGCTCATTTATTCATCCTCAACGTTGATCTGCATTTAAAACTCCCAGACAAAGAGTTAAACGATAACACATGCGTCATCACTACGACACACCCTTTACCTCATTGTTCCTGCCTTTTGTTCACACCGTATGAATTTGGTCACCATTAGGGGATCATTCCCAGGGACAGGCACTCTAGCAACTCTATGGCAATATTTTTGGTATCAACACTCTGTGTGAAAGAAGTTTCGGAAAATCTTTAATTTAGAAAATAGAGACTTGAGACGGTCAGAAAGACTCAATTTAAGATTGATTTAAGATTTAAGACAGATGGCATATGTTTGCGTTTGTGTGTGCGTGTCTGGTATTGTCTGCATCATTCCCGGCATTCCTGCTCAGGCCGAGTCTTTTCTTAGCCGTCTATTCCAAACCAATGACTCTGTGTAACAGGTGTGTGGCATTAGTCCGGAGGACACAGCGAGGACATTCGCATACTCTCTCATACTCACTGTAGATGAGCGTCTTCTGTCAGATCAGCAACTTCTTTCTGCCTGAGCATCTCACAGCACTCATACAGTAATCTCTGTCCACAGATCATTCATAAACCCTCGCATGATCTCAAACAGCAGCTGGCAAACTACTCCAAACGTGTGGCCGGCTCAGTGTCGGAGCTCATACAGGCCGCAGAAGCCATGAAAGGTATACACAGTACACAGTGTCCCACACATTCATAGGAAAAGAAGCTGAAAATGAAAAGCATTGTTTACTTCACAGTTTCATCTCTATAATTTTATTACTGAAGCTTGCTAATAATGGAAGGCAAGTCTTTCCTCTCCTGGCACATTGCAAGACATTGCAAGCTATTAATATCTGAGGAACATATTTATACATCATCGGTTCACTAACACAAATTACTGTAGGCAAGATTACTTTTCTTAACAATCGTAAACTGTACTGTGATCCTTTAACAAACAGAAATCAAATGGTTTGGGGTCTGCAAACTCGACTCATGTAGTCAGAGGATTATCATATCAAGATTCAGGGCTTTTCTCATGTTGCTTGACCCTCTTCACCTGTCCCTCAGCTCAGGTGTCTCTGTTTGGACCTGGACCATAAGCATAGGATCCAAGCATGATTTATTTGTGTAATCAGTGACTTCCATTAGCGAAAGTCATCTGAGAGCCTGGGCTGATAGTACTCAGATCCTGATTTAACACACGATGAGAGATACTTGAGGAGGATCTATGTGTGAGCGAGCAAGATAGAGAGAGAGAGAGAGTGTGTGTGTGTGTGTCTCTCCCTCTCTCTTTCTCTTAAAGAAACAGCACTGTACAATTAGAAAATATAGAAAATTAATTTCATATAAAAATGTAAAACACACAAATGTCTTAGATCAGTCTAATGTTAACACAAGCAGCCATATAATTCACTTTTGTAGCATTTTCATTTCGTAGCAGTTCATAATTTTGTCTCTGTGACGTTCATCTCACTGATTCCTCTAGTTACGATGTAATGTTAAGACTTTATATATAAATGCACATTGATTTGTCAATGATTCATAACTATGTTTAATGTCTGTAGGTACGGAGTGGGTGGACCCCGAGGACCCCACCGTCATCGCTGAGAATGAGCTGCTAGGAGCTGCAGCTGCCATTGAAGCCGCAGCCAAGAAACTGGAGCAGCTCAAACCCCGAGCCAAACCCAAGGTAAGGAGACATTTACCCCCGTCCCTCAGAGGACACACTAGGTCCTAAATAAACCTGTTACACATTTATATATCTACTGGAGGTCCTGTCAATCAAAAGTGTGTGTGAAGGGAAAACCCGAGTTGATTTACTGTTTTTTCAAAAATGTCTGATGATTATGTAGTTCGGGATCACTGTAGTTTGGTTTCACATTTAATAAATTTTTGCATAAAGGATTACTCCACTTTCATAAAAGAATTTGATAATTTACTCACACCCATGTCATCTAATATGTTTCGATCAAAAAGAAATTAAGTTTTTTGAGGAAAACGTTCCAAGATTTTTCTTCATATAGTGGACTTTCAATGCAGCTTCAAAGGGCTCCAAACGATCCCGACCAAGGCATAAGGGTCTTATCTTAGCAAAACAATTGTCATTTTCACCAAAAATAATTTAAAAAATGTACATTTTAAACCACAACCTCTCATCTTGCAATAGCCGTATGACACCCTATTGCGACATTACATATTACGTAATCACGTCGAAAAGTCCTGCGTTCCAACTTGCGGACCTTTTTTTCACAGAATTCGTTCACACTGCAAACATTAATGCTCAATTCAGATTTTTTGCTCAGATCTGATTTTTTTATTGACTTTTTACTTTTTTTATGGCTAAAATCTACGCTTTTTAACTCAATTCCGTGGGAGCGACCGATACGAGCTGAAGCAGTCTGCTCCCGGGTCACGTGCAGGTCCGTCATCTGGACAACGCTTCAGGAAAGTCAAACACACTTATACATGAAAGCCCCTAACATGTAAATAAGGCGATGTGCAACAGAAGCTTAATATTTAATGTCTTGAATGTTTTTAAGTGGTTTTGCAAACATGCCGTTGGTGCATATTTCCGCAGTTGTGACGCATATCAATCTAGAATG
This sequence comes from Misgurnus anguillicaudatus, assembly GCF_027580225.2. Lineage (NCBI taxonomy): Eukaryota > Metazoa > Chordata > Actinopteri > Cypriniformes > Cobitidae > Misgurnus > Misgurnus anguillicaudatus. Next base: position 11,031,297 of record NC_073348.2, on the reverse strand, counting down.
ACGTAAAAGTTGCATGAATTACGATATGACTATTCAGACTGAAGTCGCATTGCAAAACATCCGACCGGTGTCTGATTTCGAACCACATATGGAAGTGGCACAAATCAAAATCGAAAAGATCAGATTCCATGTGGTTTGTGCTGTTCACACAGTCATTCAAAGAGACAGACATGGGTCACATATGAGCAGAAAATCGGATTTTGATGGCAGTGTGAACATAGTCTAAATTGACACTAATTAGTATCATTTCACATACAGCAATGTCGAACGGCCCTCTTTCTTGACACTTGTAAACACTGGAGGGGTAGTTCATAGAATGTCTCTGAACAGATTCATGCCCACTTTTGGGGGAAAACAGACTAGACCTTCCATTGACTTCCATTCAAAATAGCGGAACAAAGCAACGCTCGTACATAGCCGGCAGGCGTAAATAACTTATGAAATCACTCAGATTAAACATGTTGAGTAGTTATCTGTCCACCCTGCCTGCCATAGAGCGCAAAAGATACATCAACACATTTAATTTGGTCAATATAAAAACATGTCCCTTTCATTCTCACAGTGTCAAATTTGTGTAAAAATTTATCAAATTAATTAATCTAAAAAAGTAACTTGCATTATTTAAAAAAAATACTAAAATATTCATGTGAACATTTAAAACATAATGCTTTACTTTTATATACTTTACTCGTTACTTCAGAAAAGTAATATTATTTCATAATGCACGTTACTTGTACTTGTGTTATCCCCAACACTGATTATTTTATAGCATTTGATAGAAAACTATCCTACAAATGCCCCAACTAAAGATAATTCAAAACCTTGATCTATAGTACTGATTCATTTTATCTGAGATGCACTATAGTATATTCTTAAAGTAATGTTTAAACTAGAAAGATTTGTGATAATCTTTAAATGCCATTATCCCCAACTCTTTCTGTTTGCATCGGCCAGTTTGGATTTGGATTGAAGGTAACGCAGATCATTATGAATGTTACTGTATTATTGAGCATGAAGTGACCATCATCATCATCATTATCTGTACTGGAATTACAAACCATAGTCGTGTGTTCATCAGCATGCAGACGATAAACCTACACATAACAGTAATGTTCAAATATGCATGACAATGACTGTCGGTTGTTTCACAGGAAGCTGATGAGAGCCTTAACTTTGAAGAACAGATTCTGGAAGCAGCCAAATCCATCGCCGCCGCCACAAGCGCTCTGGTGAAAGCAGCATCTGCTGCTCAGAGGGAACTTGTGGCTCAGGGCAAGAGTATATAAACGCACAACACACAAACATTCACAACACTGCTCACAGAGAAATACCTCACACTTCTGCTATCGGCTGTGCTGTTTCATCTGGTGATGTCTGATTTCTTGAAGTAAACTAGTTAAATCAGTACACCAAATTGGACTGAATTGTTTGAAACAGCTGTGTCTCGAGTTAACAGTGATCCACAAACAATTTTCAAATGTGCTCGACAGTCACTCGATAAGAGTCAATATAAGCCAGCCCTTCTTAGCAGCTCTCTAGTTACTTCAACAGTACACTAAAAAGAGTCCTAAGGAACTGTTATGATACTGAATTAGGTATAATTGACGTAAAAGTACTGCTGAACTGTTTTTTTTAACTGATTCTTTCAAACGAACTCTCAGAATGAACCAGTTCACAGAAAAGAATCAGACATCTCATCACTATTCTGATCTGATTCGTTCTTCTAATGGGAGGAAGAGTTTTAACTTTGTCAGTACTGTCATAGCCAATTGAAAGCCAAATCCATCTTGATTTTTTTATTCTCTATTTCTCTCTCAGGTTGGTGCGATTCCAGCGAACGCAGTAGATGATGGACAGTGGTCTCAGGGTCTCATTTCAGCTGTGAGTCTGTTTTACATCTGTCATAGTTACTGTAGAAAGATTTCGAGCTGACAAATGTAAATTTTTTTGTGATGTATGAGGTTTCAGGGTACAGGACTCTGGTGATGGATGGTGTAATTGTTTTTATACAGTAATTCACTGTATGTTTGCTGTGCTTTAGGCTCGTATGGTGGCTGCAGCGACGAATAACCTGTGTGAAGCCGCCAACTCTGCGGTTCAGGGTCACGCCAGCGAAGAGAAGCTCATTTCTTCAGCCAAACAGGTGGCAGCGTCCACCGCACAACTGCTGGTGGCCTGTAAGGTCAAAGCTGACCAGGACTCCCAGACCATGAAGAGACTGCAGGTTTGTGTGACGGGTTTATCTGCTTTCATACACCTTAAGCTGGTCTCACACTACAGGATTGTTCAGCACACACAAAAGGAGAATATTGTCAGATAATCTCTGAATTCTTTTACATGCTCACCCTACAAGATTTGAAAATCGTAGTGCATCACACATTACAGGATCTTGCCAGAGGGAGCGCTTCACGTCATCTCACACGGAATGTAAACGTATAGAGATTATGATACATTTATTATTATTTTCAATGTTTATATTTGTAGCTAGTACACTATTAGCTTTTTGCACTCGCCTGATGTGTTTACCTACAACCTCAAATCAGAAAAAGTTGGGACACTGTAGAAATTGTGAGTAAAAAATGAATGGAATCATTTACGGGTCTCATAAACTTATACAGTATTTTATTCACAATAGAATATAGATAACATATCAAATGTTGGGAGTGAGACATTTTGAAATGTCATGGCAAATATTGGCTCATTTTGGATTTCACGAGAGCTACACGTTCCAGGAAGGTTGTGACGGGTAGCAATAAGAGGCCATAAAAGTTAAATGTATATATAAGGAACAGCTGGAGGACCAATTTGTAACTTATTAGGTCAACTGGCAACATGATTGGGTATAAAAAGAGCCTTTCAGAGTGGCAGTGTCTCTGCAATTTCCCCAATGCTGCAGCGAAAAAAAAATTCTGAGTTTTTTAGAAAAAAATTGCAAAGAGTTTGAAGTTATCATCATCTTCAGTGCATAATATCATCCAAAGATTCAGAGAATCTGGAACAATCTCTGTGTGTAAGGGGGCGTGCACACCAAAGCTTTTACGGCCACTGCCGGCGCATGTTTTCAATTGACTCCAATGGAAACTCAGCGTTTTTCAAATAAGCCAGCAGCTAGCGTTTTTTTTCCCGCGCTGAAAACCGGCGCTCTGCGTTTTTTCCGCACTTGCCGCTGATCGTCGAGAGTTGAAAGAGATTTAACTTTGAGTGAATAGCTCCGCTCATCAATGTCAGTTCTCACTCGGCAGTCCAATTACAGTGGAGGAGGGGCGGGACATTACCACAGCAATCAACCGGCTCACAGCTGAAGTATCACAGCTACCAAAGCGCTCGGCTGAAAAACAGCTGGCATTCGGCATCCTCAAGGCATTTAAAAGTTTTGGTGTATCCATCTCCTAAGGGTCAAAGCTGGAAAACTATTCGGGATGCCCGTGATCTTCTGCACTGCATCACATACAGGAGTGCTACTGTAATGGAAATCACAACATGGGCTCAGGAATACTTCCAGAAAACATTGTCAGTGAACACAATCCACCGTGTTATTCACCGTTGCCAGCTAAAACTCTATAGGTAAAAAAGCCATATCTAAACATGACCCAGAAGCGCAGGCGTTTTCTCTGGGCCAATGCTCATTTAAAGTGGACTGTGGCAAAGTGGAAAACTTTTCTGTGGTCAAACGAATCCAAATTTGAAGTTCTTTCTGGAAAACTGGGACGCCATTTCATCCGGACTAAAGAGGACAAGGACAACCCAAGTTGTTATAAGCTCTCAGTTCAGAAGCCTGTATCTCTGATGGTTTGGGGTTGCATGAGTGCGTGTGGCATGGGCAGCTTACACATCTGGAAAGGCACCATCAATGCTGAAAGGTTTATACAAGTTTTAGAGCAACATATGCATTTTCCAACATGACAATGCCAGACCACATACTGCATCAATTACAACATCATGGCTGCGTAGAAGAAGGATCCGGGTACTGAAATGGCCAGCCTGCAGTCCAGATCTTTTACCCATAGAAAACATTTGGCTAGGGCTGCAGCAATCGGTTCTTTTTGTAATAAATTAATCTAGCACTTAATCAATCAATTAATCGATTAATCTGATAAACAACCAAAACAAATTATGCATAACGACAATGATGTGGCTGTAAAATGATCAACCATTTGGCTTTTATTTCTAAAAAAAAAAACCAAAGGTATTGGGTCCAACTCCAACATTTGTCTCCAAAACGTCACAATATCACTGTTGCGTGGCTACATAAAAGTTATGCCGCGATTGGTCTGACTGGCACGAGGTTGCGTGTGCGTGTCTGTGAAGGAGTTCTTTTTTTAGGCTATACTCTCTTGCAATTGAACGTCAATACGTTTACTACTTAAAAACATCAAAGCTAAACATCATATCTAGTCAAACCGCATAACGACATCGCTACAAATACAATATGGGATTAAAGTCAGTGAACATCAATGTATAGGCTTAGGCTACGTTACCTTGTTTTAGCGACGCTTGGTGAAACAGCGGTGGATGTTTTTCGGTTCAGATGCTGAATGTAATGTAATGATCCCAAACTTTAGACATTCTCTGCTGTTTACGGACATCTTTACTCTCCGCCATCGCGCCAAATTAATTCAAAATGTATCACGCGCTATGGTGTGCTTCCTGAACATTGAACAACGTATAGAATAGTGCGCGTCATAGGAATTTAACTCGAGGAATTTTTGTTTTAGCTACGCTTGGTGAAACAGCAGTGGATGAATCGTTTTAGCCCTACATTTGGCGCATCATAAAGAGGAAGATGCGACAAAGAAGACCTGCGACAGTTGAGCAATCCCGTACTAGACAAGAATGGGACAACATTCCTATTCCATTAGTCCAGATGTTCCTTATATGCACATTTAAATTTTCTGGCCTCTTATTGCTACCTGTACCAACTTTTTTGGAATGTGTAGCTCTCATGAAATCCAAAATGAGCCAATATTTGGCATGACATTTTAAAATGTCTCACTTTCAACATTTGATATGTTATCTATATTCAATTGTCAATTAAATATAAGTTTAATATATTTTTAAATTAATCCATTCCTTATCATTATTACCAAGTTTTCCTCATTTAGTATTTTATAATGAAGTCCAAATATCCACAGTTCTTGTTATTAAAGCAACAAACGTGATATGTTTTCATGGACACGTTAGTTAGCCAGTCAAGTTATTTTCGCACTTCCACAAGTTGTTTCTGCGTCTCCGCTGTCTACCGGACCCAGACAGCAGCTTGTTTCGCTGTCTCCATTTGAAAAAGTCTGTCACTCATCTTTGTCTCAAATTGGCTATTAGGAAACGAATGATGTAATCATCCCTAAAAATCATCACATTTCATGTCTGATATGATGGGGGCAGCTGGATTTGCTTAAAAGCACATCGGGAGATGTAAAGTTTTATTTGTAAATGTCAAATATTACATAATAATCTAAGCTAATCCGTTTTCTCTCTTTATTCTCACGATAAATCATGTAGTGTGAGCCCAGCTTGAATCCGGGATTTAAATCCTTATATATGACTAAGAACAAGTTAAAGGAGCATTTTACCCATAGAAACATTAATCTTTATTGAAAGTGTGTCATATTTGTAGTCGAAATGTAACATACATTTAGAATTTGGTGCCTATATGACCGAGAAAAGGGGTGTTTGTAGTCTCAACCCCTCAACAAAGATATAGCACTTCCTTCTTTCAATGATGCAAAATGATGATTTTTACATCATTGAAAAAAGGAAGTGCAACACTGAAATCTGTATTTCTCCTGTCTCAGAGGCAACTGAGGAAATGATGTATGACCATTCAAAAACATGACTGGGGTTCTAACTATACAAAGATTAATGCAACTGGGTGAAGTGTCCCTTTAAGTAAAAAATATTTTTAAAAATTTGTTTAAAAAGTATTAAAGGAATAAATAGTCTACTCATTTTCAATATTAAAATATGTTATTACCTTAACTAAGAATTGTTGATACATCCCTCTATCATCTGTGTGCGTGCACGTAAGCACTGGAGCGCGCTGCAACGCTTCGATAGCATTAAGCTTAGCCCCATTCATTCAATGGTACCAATCAGAGATAAAGTTAGAAGGGACCAAACACATCAACGTTTTTCCTGTTTAAGACGAGTAGTTACACGAGCAAGTTTGGTGGTACAAAATAAAGCGTAGCGCTTTTCTAATCGGATTTAAAAGAGGAACTATATTTTATGGCGTAATAGCACTTTTGGGAGTACTTCGACTCGCCTGAAAAGTCCGCTACCCTTCTCCCTCTCATAATGGGAGAGGGAGGGTGTTACTGCGCCGAATCGAAGTACTCCCAAAAGTGCTATTACGCCATAAAATATAGTTCCTCTTTTAAATCCGCTTAGAAAAGCGCTACGTTTTATTTTGTACCACCAAACTTGCTCGTATAACTACTCGTCTTAAATAGGAAAAACGTTGATGTGTTTGGTCCCTTCTAACTTTATCTCTGATTGGTACCATTGAATGAATGGGGCTAAGCTAAATGCTATCGAAGCATCGCAGCACGCTCCAGCGCTTACATGCACGCACACAGATGATAGAGGGATGTATCAACAATTCTTAGTTAAGGTAATAACATATTTTAATATTGAAAATGAGTAGACTATTCCTTTAAGGTTTTGACATATTGTGAGAAATAATGTATGTGGATTAGCTTACAGCATTCCATTGATCTCACAAAATATGTTTACAGCTTTTTGATACTCTTTATAATTTATTAGCTGTTGTCTTGAAAATTAAGCTGTTGGCAACCATTTTTGTTGTTTTCAGTTTATAATTTTTTTTTAAATGTTGACACTACCACCATAGATCGTAACATTGCACATTTCAGCGTCTTTAAAGCAATAGTCCACCCTTTTGCCATATTAATCTATGTTATTACCTCAAACGAATTAATACATATCTACCTTTTTTCAGTGCGTGCACTGTACAGCGTGTCGTGAATGTGTTAGCATTTAACCTAGCCCCATTCATTCCTATGGTACCAAATAGGGAAACCACCAAACACTTCCATGTTTTCCCTATTTAAAGACATGAGGAGTTATACCAGTAAGTATGGTGCCACAAAATAAACTTTTTTTTGGTACCATAGGAATGAATGGGGCTGGGCTGGGTGCTGGCACATTCACGGCACGCTGTGCGGTGCAGGCATTGGGAAGGGATAGGTATGTATTAATTCGTCTAGGTTGAGATAATAACATAGTTGAATCTGGCAAAAGGGTAGACTATTCCTTTAATGCCCAATATATTTTACTATGAGTGCCCCCATGGGCTGATTTCACAAACTTTAAATGTCCTCATGTATGAGTGTATCAGGTTTCCAGCACTACTCTAGTTATATTTATTATACTAGTGCAGCAGTGCACTAGTTGTTTTGTGTGTATGGTATGGGTCATAAATAACAGTCTTAACTAACCTACCCAACTCTTCAGCCAGGCCCAATGCCTCAAAAGGCATAAAACATCAAATATTCCTCTAACGTCAGCCAGAGAAGCACTTAGGATGTGTTTGTCTTCCACAGCTGCATTTCCTTTTAAAGACATCCACTGAATCCAAACACAAGCACTGTCTGTACTTCGGAGACCAGTTGACCTCACTCTCAGCTCATGCTAAAGATTTATAGACAGTGGCTATTTGGGATATTCATAAACATTTGCACTCATAATTAGAAACATTCATTATAAAATTTCAGTTCGTTTCTGCCACATATTTGTCGTAACGGTAGGTTCTCTGCTTTACCAATCATTGTACTCAAGATATTTTTCATGCACACCAAACACGGTACTAACATCGCTCTCATGTTGCGTTTTACCATGCTGACATGCGATTTGTGTCCCCGCAGGCCGCTGGTAATGCTGTGAAGAGAGCGTCAGATAATCTGGTGAAGGCGGCACAGAAGGCTGCGTTTGACGCTCAGGACGATCAGACCGTGATGGTGAAGAGTAAGATGGTGGGCGGCATCGCTCAGGTAAACAAAACACTCATGCATTTTGAAAGAATGTTGACAATCGATCCAGTAAGTGTCTTACGTGTGTTCACGTGCATGTGTGTGTGTCCGCTCAGATCATTGCAGCCCAGGAGGAGATGCTCAGGAAGGAGAAAGAGCTGGAAGAGGCCAGAAAGAAGCTGGCCATGATCCGACAGCAGCAGTACAAATTCATGCCGTCAGAGCTCCGAGAGGACGGACACGAGCAGTGAGACGCAACAGAGACTAAAAAATCATTTCTACTAGCTAGATAGATAACATAATGAGCTTGAGCAAAGTAATCAAAGATATGCAATGAGTATAAAGTGAAATCTTATCAGGATGTCTATTTTAAGTGTTTTGTTGATTTTTTTTTGTCACTTATGAGCATTGCCACCTTTTAAATGAGCTTTATTGTTTGGGTTTTGTTATATTTGAGTAATGTGCCACATATGCAAGTCACGTTTAATTGCTTCTAATATATCTGTATTGTTTTTTTTTGGATTAGATTAGATTAGATTAAAAGCATTGTGTGTTTTAAAGCGCACTCGTTCAAGGCCGGGGCCAAATAGTGTTTGTGATGAATGATAAGCTTTCCAAAGCGACATGATTTATATTTGTTGAGGATGTATAGGCCATCGATTTGCTCTTCTGATAGACATGGACTTTCTGTGGCAATCTGGAGCAGTTGGTGCAATGATTCATTCTGGCGTTGAAGCAATTCATTGAGAGTAAACATATCATTTTTTTAAAGAAAAGAAAAATAAAGCTATTGTTACAGATGGTATTTCATATTAAATATGTTATTACAGTGTTTGTCAAATTTTGTGCTAACGTTTTGGTCTACTGGCATTTCTGTCAAAATTTTATATTTTATAAAGCATAAAAGCCATATTTCCATACTGCTATTTTTTCTCTTTTTTGTTTTTTTTTTTGTTGCAATTTACTGTAATATAATATAATTCCCATCAAGCTGTAGATGATATTAGATTTCAGTAAAAAAAATATCTGTAAGAGCAGAATTGGTTACTTAAAAATAGAAAGAATAAAAGATTATTGAGAGACTGTTTTTGTGATTTGAGCACATACAGTTTTTGACATTTTATTAATAACTGTGCTCTTTCTGAAAATGTCCCATTATATTTTATGATTGTGTATTTAACTTTTAACAATTTTTTCACCTTAAATATGCAAGCACACTTTGTCATATGTTTAACAAATCTTATAAATTCACTGTTTTCCAAAGATTTTCTGTGGCTTTTTGTGTTTTTATGAAGAAACAATAGCACTCATCTCGCATAAATCTAAACGTGCTTATCTGTTAACTTTAAAAGTGAAACTATTAATACAGTTTATATAAACATAAATGTTATTTACATTAACAGGCTAGAACATAGACCCTATAGATGTTCAATTTTACACCAGCCAAGCACCAAAATAAAACGACACACTACATACTGTAAAAAAAAATTTGCTGCCTGATGGCATAGTCACAGAATGTTTTGCTCATTTTTCCGTGGCATACTCACGGATCTCTGCATTTTTCCGTGTCATTTTCACGGATTGGTTACTCATCTGTTTTGTCCTATTTTCTTACCATTGCTGCTTCGGTTTAGGGTTAGATTTACATAAAATGACATCCCTACCCAAACCCAACTCTAACGCCAGGCGACAATAATAAGTCCCTTGGGGTCAATCTTACCCCAAGCCACTCTTCTTTATTTTAAAAAACATGGTTCCCTTCATCTCAGTGGAATAAGATTTTGTGACACTTCCAGATTATCTGTCAAGATTCATGTAAAAAACTGGGCTTGATTCGGTCGTTCTAAAGAGGTGTTAAAGAAAATTCACCAAAAGAGGCCCTTGGGGGTAAAAATGACCCCAATTGAAATGAATGGGAAATGCAAAAAAATATTTTTTTTTATTTGTCAAAAAAATCTATGCATCCAGAATAAATCTGAAAATATTAACACAGAAATGCACAAATGCAATATAGAAAAGACATGCTCAATCACACACACAAACAAACACACAAAGATATGACTGCCACAGAGAGCATTTTTACAGAATTTGGCCAAGAGCCACAGATGCAAAACAAAGATGTAAAATGCTCACACACACACGCACAAACACAGACTCTCACACAAAGACACAGTAAAACTTACGCACACAGAAAGACAAAGTCACAAATGCGCACAGACATACACACACTTTCATTCATTCAAAATTCTGTGGCATTTTGTAACAACAGAACATTTCAAAATGCATCAAAAACTACAAAAAATTATTCTATTTGAAATAATATTTATTTTTAATGTCCTTTCTAATGCTTATATAAACATAAATTCACAAAAGGTTTACTAAAGTACTGATGTTGAGCAGTTGGCTACATTTAGTAAAATGAATGGGTGTCTATGGGCCTCTGCTGGTCAAACTGTAATTTTTTTATGTTTTTTTCTAAACACCAAATGGCCGAATTCAACACATAGCATCTAGATCCATACGTAAAAACAAATTTTATGCAAACTTTTCATTAAAATTTGATATTTTACAGGTAAGCTAATGGTGTAGTTGAGGAATTGAGTGGTAAACAGGTACAAAAAGTACTTCATATCTCCCAAAACACAGCATTATTGTATAGATGGGAAATTAGCAAAACAATTATATATTATTTGTATCATTAAAAATTTATATATTTTTTGTAATCACTCTTTTAATTTCTGGGGTCATTTTTACCCCCAAGGAACTCTAACGTATACAGGAAAATATGGGCTTATGAGGTTAAAAGTTGAGAAAATATAAAAGAATACATCAGAAAAAATTGTATAAACCAATACTTTAAGTGACATGCTAACGCAAACGCCAAATCTAACCCTAAACCAAAATGACAATGCGGAGATCCGTGAGAATGCCTGCACGGGAAAATGAGCAAACATTTTTGTGACTATCCCACAGAACTTTGTGAGATCATGTTGGCTGCCACTGTAGTAAAACAACATTTTGAAAATAGAGTCAGCTGATTGCATTGCGTAAATCAGTGTTTTCTTGTGTGATTTAGTGCAGAACCACACATGAAAGACATTTCACATTAAGGAACACAATATAGGAGGTTTTTTATGACACAGATGTGACAGCCGGACAAAAGGACTTAACTGTGAAATGCAAGTGTTGTAGTTTATTTCATATTTATGCAGTGTCTGTTTAATTGTTTTCAATAGTAAACAGACATCAAACTTTTTTGTAAAATACAGGACTTTATCTAAGTTAATTAGATAACATTTTTGCATTATTACAAAGCAACTTTACATTGAACAAAATAAAGAATAAAGAAAGCACAGAAAACAGGACAATTTTTAGAATAGAGTAATGTTGCAGTTTGATTAAACAATTAGTTCCAGTCCTTGATTCTGATTGGTCAATATCTGTTTATTTATAAATAACACATCTATAACCTATGTACCCAATGATTCTATAACTGCACAGCACCCTTAGTCAATCAGGGACTATTTTATCCAGTGGAAGGATGATTTTTTTGTGATTTTACTTTATGAAAATTGCTTTTATACATTTGCTTTAATTTTTAAGCACAGCCTAGAGTACCTTATTGCCTACTTATTCCCTCATAGATTAATCTAATTATGTAATTACTGTAATTAGTAATATAATAATAGTAATAAAATTAATAATTTGTTACATTTATATAGCGCTTTTCTGCAGCATTCAAAGTGCTTGAAAGAGGGAATCTTTTCAAGTACCACCAATGTGCAGCATCCACCTGGATGATGCAACGGCAGCCATATTGTGCCAGAACACCCACCACACAGCAGCTTATATGTGAAGAGGAGAATGTACTTAGTACTAATTTCCATAATGTAAAAAAATCCTATTACCTGCACTTTATGTTTTTTATGTCCAGCTTGATCTATCTCTTGACTTTTTTGCTTTATGCTTGCTTATATTTCAATTTTCATTTAATGTTCATTTTAGTAAATATGTGTGTGCTTTGCACTTCTTAGATTGTGGGTTATTTGTGCAACAGTATTGTTACATTTGTCCATAAGTAATGCATGTATTTCCTCTTTCTCTGTACTGCATGTACACGCTTAGAACCATTGTGTTAAAAACAACACACTAGTGTTGTCCCAGAATCCACCCATCTCTGTGTTATTATTGAAACAACACATTTTGTTTTACTTTAACACAACTTGTGTTTTATTTTAACAAAAAATAACACATAATGTGTTAAAATTACACATAATGTGTTAAAAGCTTAATGCACAAAGATGTGTAAATCCTTTTGTGTACTGTATGCACTTTTTCTTAAACCCTAAAGATTGTTTTAGTTAATTCATATATTAAGACCTTTTGATACTCACTGGACGATGATTTTGCTTTGTGTCAATTCTTTAACCCATCGTGTGTATGAGCTCTTTCTGTGTGACCAATCCCTGGAGCAGGAGAAATACCTATTTGAAACAAATACATTTGTATACACTGTATAATAATTAGCTGTAGTTATGCGGCTGTTTGCCAGTAACTTACTGTAAATTTTATTGTACGTTATTTAATGGCAACAGTTTGTTCGAAGTTAAATAAACATTAAACATTAACAAGTCTTTATCTTTACAGAATAAAACTATAAAATAACAGCCTCATGCTATGCATTCTGGGAACCAGAAATCCTCATTAACCTTTATCCTTCAGATTTTGGTTCCCAGAATGCTTTGCATGAGGCTGTTATTTTAGTTTTATTCTGTAAAGATAAAAACTTGTTAATCTTTAATGTTTACTTAACTTTAAACAAACTGTTTCCAGTAAATAACGTAAATTTAAATCTACAGTAAGTTACTGGCAAACAACTGACAGTAATACTTTAATTTCTACAGACATTTTTAACATTGTAGCACTTGTTTATGTTTGTTTCAGGTTTACAAGAAAGATGAAGGAAAAACAGAAAACGGAAATTGTTCACTGTTAAAAAAAATCGTAGAAATTACAGTGTTACTTGCAGCTGGTTGCCGGTAATTTACCGTAGATTTAAATGTATGTTATTTACTGGCAAGAGTTTGTTCAAATTTAAATACATTTTAAATATTAACAAGTCTTTTCTTTACAGAATAAAACTATACAATAACAGCCTCATGCAAAGCATTCTGGGAACCAGAAATCATCATCAACCTTTTTCTGTTTTTTGCTTCAGATTTTGTTTCCCAGAATGCTTTGCTTGATGTTGTTATTTTAGTTTTACTCTGTAAAGACAAAGACTTGTAAATGTTTAATGTTCATTTAACTTTGAACAAAATGTTGCCAGTAAATAACATACATTTAAATCTACGGTAAGTTACCGGCAACCAGCTGCAACACTGTAATTTCTACGGATTTTTTTACAGTGTATGTGACCCTGGACACAAAACTAGTCATAAGGTTTTGAAATTGAGATTTATACATCATCTGAAAGTTGAATAGATAAGATTTCCATTAATGTATGCTTTGTTGGGATAGGACAATATTTTATAATACAACTATTTAAATATCTGCAATTTGAGGGTGCAAAAAATATTGAGAAAATCACCTTTAAAATTGTCAAAAAGAAGTCATTAGCAAACGCATCCACTCACAAAAAACTTATTTAGATATTTAGGGTAGGAAATTTACAAAATATTTTCATGAAACATGATCTTTAATATCCTAATGATTTTTATTGGAATAAAATAAGAATTGTTGGCTTTGCCAAATATACCTGTGGGACTTTTTTGTCAAGGATCACATAAAGTATATTTAATAGAATGTAGTAGTATTGCAAATTTTACTGCTAATATTAGATTATAATTTAATCTTTATTTGACTAATTATCCTTAGAATATCAAAAGTGTATAAGAAGGTGGATCCTTTTCATATCTCGGCCCTAAGCTCTGGAATGATTTATCAAAGAATGTTCGAGAGTCAGATCAATTTAAATCTAAACTTAAGACATTCTTCTTTAACAAAGCATTCACATAAAATGTCAAGTAAATGTACCTATCTCACAATAGTTTGTTTGTCTAGAACAAAACATTCACATAACTCATCTGGGTAATATACTTATGCCGCAATAGTTAGCCTGTTTGGAACTGAGCGGATTTTAAAGCACAACACTGTATGACACTTGCGTTACATGCGAACGGCCCCTACGCTAATAGGTTTCTGTTTCTCTCTCCCCGTCTCGTCCCCGACTCGAGGACAATGAGACAAACAGACCCAGTTTCTGCTGCTGTGAAGGTCATCACACCACTGATCTACTGACCCTCATGCCCAGCCGATGCCTGGCCAACGACCACCGGCTGAATCAGTTTAATCCGCTTACCTGTTTCATATCGCTATCGTGTTTATATATCTAAATATATATGTCTCTCTCTCAAGGGTTTATCTCCTTCTAGGAGTTTTCCCACAGTGTTTTTCTCCTAGAAGTTTTTTCATCCCCTGGAGAGTCAGCCAACATTGGCTTAACTTAGCACTTTCCTGTATAAGTTATACTACGCTCGCTTGTACGGTTCATTATTAGCCGCTGTATTCTGCTTCTTATATTATCTATAGATTATTCTGTGTTTTTCCCTACATCTATTCATGTAAAGCTGCTTTGAAACAATTAACAATTGTGAAAGCGCTATATAAATTGAATTGAATTGAATTGAATCGAATTGAATTTAAATATGACTTTAGAAATAAAACTTACATCTTAATATGATGTCAAAATAATTATCATTGCTTATAACATCTACATTATTACATCTCTTATATATGAGTTAGTTGTATTGTATGATTGTATTAGCAGTTGTTTCTCTGTCAGTTATAAAGTCATGTGCTGTAAATCACTCGTCCACCATCACTACACATTTTAGATGTCGTCTTCATTCAAGCAGCTCATTGGTAGAGACTGCAGGACTTGAACTGTATGTGTTTGAATTACAAAATGTGTGGAGCTGTGGGCTACAGAGGTACAGGGTTGAGACGCAATGCCGTAATATTAAACAGGAGAATGAGGAGGAATCACAGCCTTCCAAACATGGACATAATCTCAGGGTCAAACGCTGAGGCAGTATAGCCGGGCGAATCAGAGCAGGGGGACGTCACTGCCCGAGAGACTTTAGAGAGGTTTCCAAAAAAGACCATAGCTCTTCTAGAGAGGATACCAAGTCTTGTCTCTCTGTCTGTCTGTCCAGTCAGCCTCGCCGTCTGTGTCTCTTTCTGCTCGACCGTCCACAGAAACCAAAGAAATCAACCATGGAGGCCATCAAGAAGAAAATGCAGATGCTGAAACTGGACAAGGAGAATGCCATTGATCGTGCAGAACAGGCAGAGATCGACAAGAAAGGTGCAGAGGACAAATGCAAACAGGTAAAATTGGGAAAACAAATGATCATATAAATAAATATGACTTTCCTTCTTTAGCTTCATGTTGCTTTAAATGCAAAATAGATAGTAAAGTTTGAAGTCTTTTGCATGTTTGTCTCCGTATGATATATAATAATTTAAACCATAAGCATATTAAGTATTTGTTATACTTGAATTGAGCATGTTAAAGAGTTGCTAGTCTATCAAGTTGGTGAAGTTCACCTAATATGACCTTGCTTGTAAAGGAAACCTGAGCATTCAGCTGGTCAGTGGCATCAACTTTTAATAAAAGTGATGATTATTCCCATGCAGTTTCAAGTCCAGCATCTCTCATATGTCTTAAGCAGTGATGCTATTAATAGGTCCACTTAATCTTTCTCTTAAAGGTCTGCCAATAACACATAACTGAAGTAACAAATGCCAAATATAGAGGTGTAAATATATTGATACACTTGATTACAGCATCTTTAACATACGGACGAAGTGAGAATTTCTTGAGAGAATTTTTAATGTAGACGTTGTGACAGTGTTTGTGTAACCGTACAATCTTAACAATTTCTCTGAAAGCTTTACGGGCGTTGGTTTTGTCTATAATGGACACGCAGCTGTCTCTGAACATGCTAAACATTATTGTGAGGGCCTGTAATCTGATCCAGTATTCGGACATCACGTTGATTTATTTGATCAACTCAAACGTGATAATTTTAAAAACAGAATGATTCCTTTTGCTTACTTTGTGTTAATGCATTTTATATTAAACTAAAAGCCCTTGTTCTCAATCTATTCTTATTCCAAGACCTTTGATTTAACAGTCCTGTTGGTCACCAAACATGCCGTCTGTGATCTTTTTTTGTCCGCTCCACCTTCATGGAATTGTTCCACACAATAGGGTCAAGGCCTTGTATCATTTGAAGCCAGTAAAAGATCCAGGCCAAAACCTTGACGTCTCGCATAACTTCTGCAGCCTGCATCCAACAGATGATGAATAAAAAACAGGCGCATTCCTCTCAGGCTGCTCATTCTGTCATTCACTGAAGTCTTATTTACTTTCCTTTATATAAACCATCCTGATAGGCCGACAGTCGGTATGACTTCCATATACAGAAGCAGGCTGTCTCTCTGGTACAACGAACGCAATAAATAGAGGCTGGTTTATGTCGTTCAGTTATGTGTTGTGTTGTGGTCAATGGTTTGGGATTTATTTTAATGTGTGTTAAAAGAGGAGAGTGACTCCCAACAGCTGCAGGCCCAGCAGGGAGAGTTACACTAAAGACCATTGCCGTTTATAATAGTGACCTCAACATCTCTGACATTCAAAATCCGCCATGATCCACAACACATCATCATACCAGATAAAGGATTTTAAAATAAATAACCGTGCAAAATATGGGGAAACGACAAAATTATTTCAATTTACCATTGAATAAAGGAGCACAAGTGCATTCATTTGCTTTTTTCAATGTTTAATATGAGTGTGTATGTGTTGTGTGTGTGTTGTGTAGCTGGAAGAGGAGCTCCTGGCCCTGCAGAAGAAACTGAAGGGTGTTGAGGACGAGTTGGACAAATACTCGGAGTCTCTGAAGGACGCTCAGGAAAAACTCGAGCAGGCTGAGAAGAAAGCCACAGATGCTGAGTGACACAAAGTTAACAACATATCTCATATTTACCTCCATTATACACTGTCCCGATGTATATTACAGTTATACTCATCATATAGTTTAAATAACAAGACATTGAGAATAGATAGATAGATAGATAGGATACATATTTATATTATTGTATTCAATAGCATAATATATTGAAGTATAGTATAGTATAGTATAGTATAGTATAGTATAGTATAGTATAGTATAGTATAGTATAGTATAGTATAGTATAGTATAGTATAGTATAGTATAGTATAGTATGTAAAGTGAAGCATATGTCAGCTGTAAACTGAACTGATCTGTTGACAGCTGCACCCCCACCCCATCACATTCAGTAAACATTTCATAAATACTGTCAACATCTCCTATAGTGAACACTGTGTGTCTGTGTGTGTGACTTCATCACTGTCAGTTTCATGGGATCAGTTGTGCGTTTGGGGTATTTTTATTTCACTTTCTGTCTACAGTGTTTGTATGGGTGAATGAGGTTATCATATATAGAGGCACACTAGAAAATAAAATCCATTGGATGGTAAAGTGACACTGAGATGAGATCACATCTCTTTTATCTCTAGCAGCAGTTACATACTTGTAAGCACCTGTCAGTATGATTCTAGGACTTGACCTCAGACCATACACTGTAAAAAAAGACTTTTTAATTAATTTAATCGACTTGAATTTACAATTAATTATAACTGAATTACATTTGAGGAGCTATAAATTAAAAAGTTAAGCTTAAGTTATTTTTAGCATTTATTGCAACTCCTCACTAGTCAAGAAAGTTTAAATGAATTGTTAATTCAAGTTGATTAATCTTAAAACTGTCCTACTGTGTCATTCGTGTCAAAATAACACAGCATAATTACTAAATATCATATGAATGTATACTATCACAGCCAGTGCTCGAATTGAATCAAGTCTTATTGGGTGTCCCCACCATGACGTAGCAGCAAACCCAAAATGGCAACACATTACTACCTTTGAACATAAATGTATGATTTATATAACATCGATATAAGGAAAAGTAATCCAAAATTTACAGACTTATATCAGAATTTACCTTCATTACAAAAAAATAATAATAACGCGTTTGCCAGCATTATCTTTACTAAAATAAAAATATCTGAGGGGACCACCCCAAGTATAATTTTGACTTATTATAGGTGGTCCCTAATGCCTTATGGGGGGTCCCGGATCCCCCCAGCCCCCCTCAATTCGAGCACTGATTCACAGCCCTTTATAAATTTCAATTGTTTAAATGCATCTGATTTCACCCCGTTTCACCCCAGAACCTTTTTTATTAATGTTCATATACTGACACAATATTGTTCCCATTATATACATGGCTGACAAACGTCTCTAGCACTCAATATACTGAATGACAATCAAACATCACACATCTCTCTTTATTATGACCCTGCTGGTGAAAATCCAGCTAAAGTCATTTTTTGTGATTTACTGTTTTATATAAAATCATTGTACATAATGTAAAAATTGATATCAATGTGAAATCAATTAGTGAAATAAAACTTATTAGGCATAATATTAATATTTAGTTTAATTTATTAATATTAGGCATACTAGAACAAAATTATCACAGTGTTAAAAGAAACATTTAAGTACTTTGTTAATGAATGCCATGCATTAGTATTTGTGCTTTGGTCAGCAGCTACTCAAAAGACTTTTTTTGACTTTTAGTCAGTTTTATTAACGTTTAAGATTTAGAAAAAAACATGAAACCACTTACATTGACAAACATAAAATACAAATGTATTTACTGTTTCTGTAAATTAACACTAGTTAAACATTAATAACATTTACGATCTTCCAAAGAAATCATAAGACATACATTATTAATAATGAACTACTTTCCACCTTACTTTCATCTATGACTTTTGTGCATATGAAATGAGTCAAAAAGAAGATTACAGATTAATTATTAGACATGAAAGAAATTATTTCATTCAGGCAACCACAGTTCTGTATGTAAACTAGCCATTTAACTAGTATGTATGGAAGAACCACTATTGCTTTTCAATAGTAAATACCAGCATAGATTTAAATAAAGTATATGAATCAATTAAATTAGAGAAATATGATTTTTTTTGTGCAGTCTGTATGTTTATTATGATATAAAAGATTGGTTCTGATGGTAGCAACCGTGGGATATAGTTTCCCTGAGGCATTTTTACAGTGATGTGTTATGTGTGGAGGTAGAGACGCTGTGTGTAGACATGGCCAAAGAAGGGAAAACATCAGAAGAATGCAGTCATTTGTTTACAGTGAGGTGAAGTCATGTTTTCCAGTGTTGCTTTTAGTGGACAGTTAGATGATGATCAGTAAATGATTGACTGTAATTATTTATCTTGACAAGAGATTAGTTGTTATCATTTATGAAATATAGTTGAAATATGTCAACTTAATTTTATAAGTTGTAACAACTCATCTCTTGTCATGAGTTTATTTCTTCATTAATGAATTTGATGTCAGTCAGGTAGGCCTACTGCCTTTCAGAAACCCTCTTTTTAATGGTAAAGGTCAGGGCAGGGGAACAGGCGTATGTGTATGAGTGGGTTAGGTCTTGATAGTAGCTGGTCAGTTTTGGGTTTGTAGGTTGCAGGTTCGCGCTCGTTTATTAGAACTAAAACTGTAGTGTGGGTTCTGGTAAACTGGGAAAGTTTTTTACCCTTGGGGTGACTGACAAAAAGTTTACCTTCATGTGTAGGCTGCTATTATTAATAAATTACATGACTGGCAGAACAGTACTGTATTATGGAAATAGTCTGACAGGGGTGGGTAAAAGACTGCTAGGCCACAGCCCTTTTGAAAATTAGACCCAGTTTTACTACATTAACCATTGTTATAGTAAATATAAAAATACAAAAACCATGATATTTGGTGTTAAACTGTTGTAGTAGTAACAGATCTGGGGAAAAAACTACACTTTTACTATTATAAAACCATGGTTATTTTCCTAAGGCAGGTTAGGGGGCGTGTCCTGTAACTTATGGCGTCATTACGGGGCCGAGATAAGAGGAATGGGGCTACATGAGGGGCGTGTTCCGTTACCAATGGCGTCATTACAAGACCGAGTGAAGAGGGGCGGAGCTACAAGTGCCATAGTTACGGTGAACTTCACTGATAAACGAAGACTTCGGTGTCCTGGAATGTGGATAAAAGTTCATGAAGAAAAGAACCGGAGTCGCGCATGCGAATACTGCTAATCGCATGACATTTTTAGTACTGCCATTCACTGCAATATAAAAATATCCGTAAAGTTAGATCCCGCGGCGTCGCGTGTCATTAGATTAAGGGATTAAGTAAAAATGTCAGGAATAACATCCATAGAAGCGGTAAAGAGGAAGATCCAAGGTCTTCAGCAGCAGGCTGATGATGCAGAAGATCGAGCAGAAATCATGCAGAGAGAGCTCGACTCAGAGAGTCAGGCCAGAGAGAGAGCTGAGTTACATTTAACAAGGGTTTCTGGGAAATATGGTAATGTTGTCGAGAAGAGTCGTCTGTAAAACTATCGGTTTATTTGAAATTAAAGATGTTTTATTGTACTGAAATGAATGCACTTCAAAGACAATGGGCGTGTTCGACTTCATGTAACGCTGCGCAGAGTTTTCGCGCAACACACGAAAGTATCGCGAGACAAATTAGGGAACATATGGTGCACGTATAGGGCAGTTTGCTCTCGCGATACTTTGATGTCACTACTTTCATTACTGCTGTTTTAATGTATATAAAATACAGTGTCTATTGCACACAGTTGTTTATCAATAAAAACTACTATATAGATTTAGATATTAATGTTCGCCTGGATGTAGACGACACGTTTGTGATGTTTTACATGGTGAGGAAGTGACTTGTGACTTTTTGACTAGTTTTGCAGTGAGTCCTTTTTTGTAGGGATATTTCTAATAAAATTTTACTGCAAGTTCACTTCAGTAACATATTTAACATATAAAAATCAGACTGACAGTGTAATTAAGATAAGTGACCACAGTTTTACTCCAAGCTGTACTCTGTTACTGATGTACAACCGTGGTTAATTTGTGGTTACGGTGGTTTGACTACAAACAAAACTGAAACAACATGGTTACTGTAGTAAACCATAGTTTCAAAAATTTTTAGCACTAGCAGTTCAATTCAAGTTAATTTCTTATCTGTAATTCTTATCTGCTAATGAAGATCAAAGTTGATGTTCAGGATCTTATAAAGTGAACTAGTATCAGATATTTCTGCAATACTCTTCTGACTTGTGTACTGGATCCTGAATGTGAAGTCATGGTCAGGTATATAAAGGGATTACTCAGGTTTAGTCTATCTGAAGGTGGACCTTTGAGTCAGTCTGGCTCTGAGCCCAAAACAGGTTAAGCATTAACTTCTGTTTGCTGTCCACACCGTCCACTGTGATTCAAAAGTAAAGTTCAGTTTAATTCAGTTTTATGGATCATTTATGTCTGTCTATATATCAGTTGATCTGAGCCACGATACATCAAAAATAATAAAGAATCCTGAAAGTGGATTTATGTGAATGAATTCAAAGCTACTCCGTTTGTGAAGATTAAGTTTGATTGGTTGGGTTGTTTGTCCTTTGGTTTTTCTGAAATGGCTCAGCAGGAAACATGGTTTTCCTGTGTTCTCTTAGGGATATAAGGATATACATCTTCGGAAGGCAACCTATTCCAACTACCGTACTCTCCGGACTATAAGCCGCACTGGAGTATAAGCAGCATCATTCAAAAATGCGTCATTAAGTTGAAATAACATATATAAGTCGCAGTGCACTATAGGTCGCGTTTATTTAGTAAATTATTTCACAAAATCCAAACCGAAGAACAAACATTTAATCTGGAAAGGCAAGTTATTAAACTAAACAATAGCAGACAGAACAGCAGGCTGAATAGATGTCTGTACGTTATAGTAATATTATCAGTTATTTAAACGATAAACCATAGCATACAGAACTTACCTGGAAGGTTGGATAGGCTAAATTAACTGAACAAGCTAACTAGTGTGAAGGTCGCATACTCGTCATTCCACATTACAGAATCCATTGAATTAAATAAATAGAGAAGCAGCATATGACAGACTCTTGCGGCTGTAGACGGTAATGATGTCTCTTGCCTCATAAAT
Source organism: Misgurnus anguillicaudatus (assembly GCF_027580225.2). Lineage (NCBI taxonomy): Eukaryota > Metazoa > Chordata > Actinopteri > Cypriniformes > Cobitidae > Misgurnus > Misgurnus anguillicaudatus. The sequence goes on along the minus strand of NC_073348.2, from coordinate 11,009,132 downwards.
GTCAAAATTAATTCATACTGACTTACAAGGCGCACCTTACTATAAGACGCAGCACCAGCCAAAAGTCTGCGGCTTATAGACCGAAAAATATGTCAAATGTTGTTTTAGTAGATAAACTAAAGCAACACTCAAAAACACAACCAGTCAGAACTAGAACTTAAGACAAACTATATGCTTAACTTGATGTATTGGGCATGGCGTTGTTGCATTAAAATGTGTATTCAGTCCTGGACAAACACGGTTATCTGAGACCCATTCACCAGATTTGACATGAAGGAAGGTTACATTCCTCAGCTCTGATGGTTAGATGTGGACAGCACTGATAGGCTTATGTTCAGTTATATGGGAATAAACAGTACAGCCCTTTGAAAACAGTCTTTTATTAGATTTACTTATGCCGTAATAATGTAAATAATGTCAATTCTTATTAAACATAGGGTTATGTGATTAATTGCATTGAATTAGACTTTTTACAAGATGTAATACAAGTCTCAGGTGTGCCTAGAATGTCTGTAAAGTTTTAGCTAAAAATACACCACAGATCATTTATTATAGCCCAAATCATATAGATCATACGGACAAAATAATCCTATTTGGGTGTGAGTAAAAGAAGCGCTGTTTTCATGTGTGTACCTTTATAGGTGTGTCTAAAGAGACCGCAGTCCAATTTTCCTTGATCTTTTAACATATAAGAGGCCAATAAACTCCCTGTCTGGCCCATCCCTGAGGGCCCTGAGATGATGCCAGGTGGCCCCAGTTTAATGACATTTTATAAAATGCATTTATTTATCATAAATTCTGTGTAATTAAACCTAAGAAAAATAAGAAAATTGTATAATGTACTGTTTACATTGTATAATGTAATGTTTTGTCTAATTCAAATTTTAAGTTTCCTTTGTGGGGACATGAATGGGTGCACCATACACAAGGGGGGGGACTCACGCCGAAAAAATATAAGAATCACTGCCTTAGGGGGTACAGCCATTACTTCACCTCCAGAATATAATTTCAGTAATTGTTTTTTACCTAACAATAAGACTGAGATGTCTGGATATTCTTGTCTTGGCCCTGCTTGAGCTCACTGTTTGTGTTTGTGTGTGATTGTAGGCTGAGGCTGAGGTGGCATCTCTGAACAGACGTATCCAGCTGGTTGAGGAAGAGTTGGATCGCGCACAGGAAAGGCTCGCCACTGCTCTACAGAAACTGGAGGAGGCAGAGAAAGCTGCAGATGAGAGCGAGAGGTGAGCAAACATTTTTATCATGACAAACATCACTTTTACATATTACTCTTTACTTCTACACCCTTGACATGTGCAGGAAAAATACGATGCAAATAACATATAAAATATGATTTCAAACACAATCCCCTAGCCAAATTGTTACTTTAGACCAAACTTTTTTAATTTTCATGGCGTTTAATGTGATCATGTATTTGTTCTGTACAGAGGAATGAAGGTTATTGAAAACAGAGCAACAAAAGATGAAGAGAAGATGGAGATCCAGGAGATGCAACTGAAGGAGGCCAAACACATCGCTGAGGAGGCGGACCGCAAATATGAAGAGGTGTGTAGGTCAAATCTCTCTTCTTTAAATCCCTGAAATTCCTCTGAACCTGGATCATCCAGTTTGTTTTTTGCGGAATTGACTTCAAAACATTCACATGTTAATATGATTTATGTATGGTATTTGACTAAGTTAACATTTGTATCGGACGCATCTGTGTGTTTGAAGAGGTGGCACGTAAACTGGTGATTCTTGAGGGTGAACTGGAGCGCTCTGAGGAACGAGCTGAAGTGGCTGAGGCGTAAGTACTAAACACCAAATAACATGGCTGTGTTGTTTTCCATAAATACATCAGTAACCTTCTTTGTAAATTGTTTGTTTTGTATTGACTTAGAATAGTTGTGTTGATCGCATGCTTATACTTGCCCACATTTTAAGAATAAAAAAACGGTTATGGTACATTTATGCTTGCATGTATTGACCCAGTATGATGCATGTCTGTGGTACCTGAAACCGCTTAAAGCAAAGCTTAAAATACCTGTATGATTGCACAGTACAGATAACTAGTGATTTTTTCAAACTGCTGTTAATGGTCAACAATAAGTAAAGTAATTTATAAAAAAGCAAGGTTTGTGGTTGTCTTATCCCTGTTTTCCATTGTACTTACCCTGGAATATGTCATTCCTATGATATCCCTCATTAACCCTTTGAACTTGTGTGGACTAACCCAGTCGAGTCAGGCAGCTGGAGGAAGAACTTAAACTCATGGACCAGAATTTGAAATCCATGATGGCTGTAGAGGATGAGGTACTACCGCGTTTTGCTGCCCATGCTACTAATGCCTTGCCTTTTTTCCTCTCTTGCGTTTTCTGACCTCTGCTGCATTTCTCGGCTGTGTCTCTCTTTGTGCACATGAAACTCATCTTGTAAAGCAAAAGGGGCCCTCAACTAGAGCTTTGTGGAACACCACTATTTAAATACTGCTCTTGAAAGCAAACACCTTGAAAGAACGACTTTTTTGATTTGTGTTTAAGTGCTAATTAAACTTGACCTCAGGTCTTTCATGTACCATTCTGCTAAGCAATAAATCAGTTATATTTTACAGAAACTGATTCTGTAGTAATGGCGGCTGGTGCTAAAAAATGTTGGGGTGCGCATACAAACTTGAAATTAAACTTTTACTGTAGTGAAAGTAGACCTGCAGGTCTGTAAATAGCCGTTTATCAGGTGATGAATATCATTACTGCTTAGCTAAAATGCTGTAAATGTTATTATTGAAGTATAATTTGGGTTTATTATCAGTAATGAACTAAGGTACAGTAATCATTCACACACACACAAAGGTCGCGTTAGACTTCACTTTAAAAATCCCGTCATAGTCAATTATCTGTCATTTCATGTTTTAATGATATTAATTGTTTTCGTTCACCTGTTCATTTCTAATAATGAACTTACAAGACAAGCATACAAGTTCAAATGTGTTTATTTATTTGTGAAGAGAACAGAAAAACAGAGACTGTGCATCACTTTACATGTTTAACATCACATGAAGCAGATTAATGAATTATTTTTCCTCGCAGTGACAGACAGCTGAGGCAATAAAACACACGAACTTTGTGCTGAACAGGCAAATATGAACTGAATTGAATTAAACTCATGACACTGTGTATCTGAAACCATCTTGTGTAATAAACGCATAAAGGCAGATAAATGCACTCTTGTCATTAGATTTTGTGTTTTTACCTCAGATAGATGACGTAGTTTTACTTTTGTTCTGAACTGATCTCGTGCTCTTACATTACACTTCGATTAACGCAATCTGACACACACACGCATGCAAGCACACACACACGCGCACAGACACAATAGTAAAGTTGCCTAATCATAGACCAGTACGTTGCAACAAAGTTGACCAAGCCACGGAAAATAACTGATTATCTGAGCACCACGCAAAGCCAGCTCAAATGCGGCACAAAATATCACGCAGTATATCGCGCAGACTTTCAAAAAACAAACAGGTAGATAATAAAAGGCATATGACTTATATAGCATCCAGCCAACATTAGCCAACTCCGTTTGCTATAAGTGCTGTAAAAGCACACAGTGTAAGCTTGTCCGCGATCACTTCTTGCTGCTCAATCCTTTTTTATTCTTCAACTAAACAACTTGTAAAGGGTGATTTTGCAAGCATTAAATCAAATTTATTTTCATCTCAAGGTATTTCACTTGCTTTCACTGATCAGTACTGTAGCTAGCAGTTACGTGGCAATCTGCAACGCGGTTATGCGACTCTGAAAACGATCCAATCACATGAGGTCAAAGACATAAACAACATTATTGATTCGCTTACAAGATAAGTGGGAGGGTTTGGGGCGCACAGCCCTGCGCCCCAAAGCGGATCCAAAACCAGCCAATTAGAGCCAGGCTTAGGTAAAATGTTTTTACCCTTTTTACTGACATACATAGACACTCGTTTGTGGTGCGCCCCAGACACACAAACATGACACACACACACACAACAAACTCAGTTTTGATTTTTTTTATAAATGATAACATGACTAACAGTAAAATAGTACAACTAAAGGATTTCATTTTGTATTAATTTGCATTTTTTTAACTTTTTTGTAACATGTTAAAGTAGCTTTCTTCTTTGGCCAAATTTAGGGGGGTAGCACCCCCTATTGACCAGCCGCCACTCTTCTGTAGGTCTTGACAACAAAAACAATTACGTTCCAGTCAAAAGCAGAATAACCTCCTTTCATTGTTCATGTTGGGGTCTCTTTAGCTACATCTGCTGTCTTTCCTGTCTTCTTAAAATGCTGTTTCTCTCCTTCTCCTTCTCTCTTTTTCCACCTTTCCTGCTGTGGTACAGCAAATCTGGCGACCTTGAGGAAGAGTTGAAAAATGTTACCAACAACTTGAAGTCCTTGGAGGCACAGGCAGAGAAGGTAGGACGACTAGTGACAAGTCAGAAAATGTCCTGCTCGTAACCACCAAACCAGACTGCCCTCACTGACTCTTAAAGGGTTCATATGTATTTGGGCTTACCATAGACATCAAAACTAATGGTACACCAGTTAACTGCTTCTCCACCACTGAAGATTTACATATGAAATGTGGTTTAGCATGGTAAGATTATAAACCGTTTCCAGCTTGGAGTTTTTCCTATAACTGGCTAACCATTGTAAACCATGCTGGTGAAATGGCTGTCACTTGTTAGTTGCCAGGTCAACTCTGTTAAAATAAAATATATTAAAATAACAGAACTTTCCTCAGTAGAAAAAAGCCTATGGGGTAGTTTTTCTCGTATTGTTATTTGTGATCCTGGACCACAAAACCAGTCATAAGCCGCACAGGCATATTTGTAGCAATGGCCAAAAATAATGTGTATGGGTCAAGATTATAGATTTTTTATTAAAATCATCTTTGTATACTTTGTATATGTCAAAAATCATAAAAATAAAGCTATTTTGTAAATTTCCTACTGTAAATATATATAATGATTTATCATAAGCAATATGTGTTGCTAAAGACTTAATTTGTATAACTTTAAAGGCAATTTTTTCAATATTTTGATTTTTGCACCCTCAAAATCCAGATTTTCAAATAGTTGTATCTTGGCCAAATATTGTCCTATCCTAGCAAACCATACATCAATGGAAAGCTTATTTATGACCATTATGACTGGTTTTGTGATCCAGGGTCACATTTGTCCATATTTAGGAGGAGCTGGATCAGATACAGGAAGACTTATCACTGATCTATATTTGAACTGGCGGTCTAATACTCTATCTAATATCAGTTAGAGATGCACCCATAATGACAGTGTGCCAGGAACATGATGTTCTTTGGCCTACAAATGATATTATAAAGTTTTCCAAAGTTTATAGCAGATAAAACGGAAGAGATAGCAATTATTCTGTTATATTGTTGGTGAACAATACAAGGCTACAATAGAAGTTACTTTACTGTAAAAGTAACAAATGAAAGCCAATAAAAAATATATATTTTGGTAGACTTTAAAAGCTTTATAGAGCTTTCTCATGCTCGCTTTATCTTTCTGTCAGCACAATGCAATATTCTTCTGCTCAATTCAGATTTAGCAGTGTATTTTTAGTATTGCATGGTCATTTCAGTGCATCAATCTTATAAATTTGTATATGAATGATTTATTCACCAGTACTCCACAAAAGAAGACAAATATGAAGAGGAGATCAGAGTACTCACAGACAAACTCAAAGAGGCTGAGTTTCAGTACAACTCAAGTTGGCTCAATTGTCTGTTGTCCAAAGCTATCATTGTTGGTTCGGCTCTTTATAAGTTTCCATTGGTTAATGAAAATATGTTACTTGTTTTTGTCTAGGCTGAGACTCGTGCCGAGTTTGCTGAGAGGTCTGTGGCAAAACTTGAGAAGACCATTGATGACTTAGAAGGTACGATCTTAACATGCTGTTTAATTTGATGCTTGTAAATAATCAACTAATGACAGAATAGGAATGTTGCTGTAACATCAAGTCTCACTCGTTTGTCATTCTAACTTTTCTCCATTCATTTTTGGTACGGCTGAATGAGTAATAGGAACCCGAAAAGCTGTTTAGCATAAACACATACAGCTGGTTGTCCATAACACTAACAGTTCCCTGAAGTGACTGACACGTGTGTGTTTAGTTGATGGATTGTATGACACGTTAGATGTTTAATGTTTGTGTAGTGGATATGTGAGAGCATGGATCATGGCTTTTTATTGATGTGGTTTCATTACAGAGGTGATCTAACCCATTGCGTGCCACTTAATAGTTGTTCATAAAGTACTTGATGGTTGGTTTTATACAATGTCAGAATTCTCCATCTAATAGAGTATTATTTTGTCTTTTTTTCTGCCTATCGTTTTGTACCGTCCATCTCGTCTGTCTGTCTGTCTCTCTGTTGTCTTCTGGGATGATGTTCAGATGAGGTCTATGCCCAGAAATTGAAGGGTAAAGCCCTGAGCGAGGAACTGGACTTGGCTCTGAACGACATGACAACCCTCTAGACGCTCCCTTCTCCTTTATCCTTCCTTTTCTCTCCCTGTATCGTTTCTGATCTGGCACACCTTGGCTTTATTGCCGAAGGTGTCCTGTCTGTGTTTATTTCTCCATTCAGCGTATGAAACCGAGATCAGGCAGGAATGAGCTCAATAAATGTCCGGTGTCTTTCTCTCTTGATCTTTAATGGAGCTGTGTGAATATATTGTCATGTTCTCATGACTGTTTAAAGGTATGAGATCAGCTCAGTGTTTAGCTGTGCGGTTCCCGTGATCTTAACTCTTCTTCTACAGTCTCTGTGTTGAGACTGTGCTGGCATATTTTTCCCCTTTGACCTGCTCTCCCTTTTCATTTTTATGTGCTGTAATAAATGTCTCCTGCTTCAGCTTTTATCTCTTCTCACTTCTTTTACGTCATCACCAAACATTTTAGATTTTGGTTTATCCTTTCCAAATTGGAATAATTAACTATTTATAGTTCAGGGTTAATCTATTTGTGTGTCTTTGCTTTAAAGGGCACATATTAGGCCCATTTCACTAGATGTAGCGGGGCCTAGAATATGTCTGTAAAGATTCAGCCCAAAATATCCCTTACATCATTTATTATAGCATGTCTAAAATGCCACTAGTTTTTTTTTGGGGGGGGGGCAAAATAGCACTGTTTTCATGTCTGTACCTTTTAATGCAAATGAGCTACAGCTCCTCACTCCCTTACCAACAGACAGTGAGCACTTTTGGTTAAAAATAGATCTGATTTCTGTGAATACAGTCAAAGACAATAACAATAGTAGGAGTGCTCAATTATTCGGGGGCTGGGCATTCAAGGGAGTGGTGCATTAAGGTCATGGTTACAATTAAAATATTTTTTATTATTACAATAGTATCTTCAGCTGCATTTGCGCTACAATGTGCTAACAAATATTTAGAAAAGCTTTGGGGTAAAATTAACCAGGCAGTCAGTGACAGTGGGCAGGGATTTATCAGTGTGATGTCACATTAACAAGATAATCAAAACACTAATGAGACTGCTTTGGTTTAATGGGGATTTTAAAAAGGAATGGGTGGATTTTTTAGATTATTGGGTGGTTGTGTTCACATACTGCCAACACACATTTATTTCCAAACATCTTGTAAAAGTGGATTTGGCATAATAGCTGCCCTGCGTATGTTTTGACTAAATGAAAACAGAAATGTTTAACATAAATCACATTTATGTCTTACCTGTTCAGAGGTAGAAGTCACATTTCTGTGTCAGTATCAGATGTTGAAAGTCTCATTGATATTAACTCTTTAGCATGAGCCCTGTCGTGTTCACTTTTTTAATGGAGGCTCTACCCAGTTTAAGATTTTATTATTTTAACAACAGATGATTCCTTAGATGTAATGATGTAAAAAATGTATATGTTTACATGATATTCCTCAGATAAACGTCCTTACACTTGCCATCTACATGATAAGTTTAAACTCTAAGCAATTGTTAAACTGTAGTGTTTATCATCTGCAGCAGCACACATGTGAAAGTCGACTCCTTTTCTTTCTGTTTTTGAATGTGAAGAAATCACACAAAAAGTTCAGAGTTCAAGTTATATTTTCCATGAAATGTGACAAAACAGCTCAAATTATAAACAATTATTATAAGCTCATCCTTTTGAATCTGCGTAAGGTATGGAGAAAGTCTTTAACATGTTTTTTAGGTATTCACAACAACTAATTTTTGTTAATTTTAACTGAGAAAGTTGCAGATTGCAGCTTTAAATTCACATAATGTGTACAGAACCGAAAAGAGGAAACAATTGTTCACAAAGTGAAGTTGCTTTTTTGGACAATGTCTTGGTCAAATTCTGTTTTTCGGCTAGATGTTAATACAAAATAATAATTTTAGTAATTGACTAATGCAGTTGGACCATTGGCTGTCAATCAGATCTATAAAATTTTGGTAAATTTCCCAGCTAAAATGTTTAATTTTGATCATTCTTTTTCGAAGATATACTTGTGATGATGAAGAATGTCGAAATATTAAATCGCATAGATGAATAGTTACTAATGCACTAATTTGTAGAGAAGACTCAAAAAAAGATTACTCTGATGCCGTGTTGCAGTGAATGAGAAGTGAGCAGTATCATATTGTATTTTTACACAGAGATTTTTCTGACCTTATGTTTAAATCGTAACAGACTAAAGAAAACCTAAAAGCCCTGTAACATCCAGTTATCCAAAGGTGCAATAATATAATAGTGCATAATGAAGATATAATATAACCAGAATATAAACTTAAAATGGTCAGGTCAGGAAAAGTTGTCAATTTCTTTAAAATTTTAGAATTGATTAATTACAATATTTATTGGCCAAAACAGTGGTTGGATATTTTTTAAATATTGGTCTTAACATTTTATTATTCATGCTTTAAATTTTGCTAAAGATCCGAATGAGTTGAGTAATAAGGTTTCATTGTGACAGCCCTAAATATGTGTTCTGCTTTTACTTCTTGGACTATAAAAGTTAGTTGTATGTAACCATAGATAATATGCTTTCTTATAAACCCACTGTTCAGTGAAATATGCAGTGGTGTGTGACATTTAGTCCTGTATGAAAACTTTTAATTGTAAAAATCCCTGCCATCATTTCTAAAACCATAGCTGATTTGACAAGTAGTTTAGTCATTTAGTTCTTATAATGCTTTAAAATGTCTAAACACATCAGACAGTAAAGCACTTTTAGCATTGTTACGTCTCATGTACTGCATTCCAATGATTCCAGATTTTAAACTTTCAGTATTTTCTTCATTTATCTCTTCCCTCTCTGTTTCTTTCTCAGTATGTTTGGATTTTCTGTTTGTGTTTACTGATACAAATAAGATCAGAGATTTCCATAACAAGATCTTAATGAAACAAAAGCTTATTGTCAGTAAAAGTCACAACAGCTTGAATTAATAACCACTCATCTAAATTCAGCGGCTTTATTTAATGTTGAATTCCACCAAACTGCTAAGAAATGTAGATGATCCTACAAACAAAGCTGCTTTTTCCTTAGCAAAATATGGAGTTCACTTTATACTGTGAACTGGAAAGATATTGTTTTCGCTGGGATATTTGTTTGTTATTCATTATTTAACTCAAACAAACAGTGCACTTGAACATTCCAGGAAATTCTTATATTAAATGGTTATTGATGTGGATTACTAAAGTGAAGTCCACAACAATAAAGTCCAAAACGTTTTAATACGTTTCTTTCCAAAACTTTCATCAGTAATCCTTTTGTCTTAAAAGATGAAAAACTGATCATGAACATGGTCTAATTTAAATCAAATAGTAAGACTGAGCATCCACAGTCAGACCTTTACTGATGCCCTGATGCGGCGGAGCAGCATGTTTAAATAACACATGAGCTGGTGGCCAAAAACAGACAACCCGGTGTTAAAATTCTAAATACTTAATTTAGTCTGTGATCTGAATTGCCAAACAATCATAAATGAAGAGTTTGGTTCCAAAACGCAATAAATCCATTTTGACCAATTTGGGTAAAAATGTGTTTTCTATACCAAGAAAGTGACAAGATGGAAGACCACTATTTTCTGTTACAAACTTTCAAATAGCATCTTTAGGTTATAATAACATAAAAAATTCCAAACCATAATTTGATTTTTAAAGATTTATTATAAAAACTGATTACTTTTTCTGCAACATGCAATAAATCCATGACAAGTTTTTCTTCAAAATCCTATACATTTATTGAATCAATATATAAATGTGCATTCATCTTTGCCATGTTATATTCATTTAGTTAACTAGTGGAATACACTGATTAAAAAATAAACATTAAATGGCATTAATCAAAACACTTACTTTGTCATATTAAGAACACTGTCATTGCTGCTGTTATCCTTGGGACGTCATCGCTGAACTTTTTTGACAGCGATCAGCTGTAAAATGTTTTGGTCCTGCTTGATTTTCATTGACTTTGAGTAAAATAATGGAAAGTTTTTCATAAGATCCCCTGGGGTCAATGTGTTGGCATGATAGAAGCTTGATGCTGTTGTGTGAGAATAAGCAACAGCCGACATTTTTCCTTCGCCCGAGTGCCTCTCACATAAATTATTAGATTTTGATGGGTTACGTTTCTACCCCACCACAAAAATACCACCACAGGTTTATCAATGCCATCAAAAGTATTATTTTGTTTTTGTTTGTTTGTTGATCACGAAGTACAAAGTAGATGAGGAAAACTAGGATTCTGCGTGAATTCAAAGCTTCACCATTATTGTTTACAATGCGTGGAATGGTGCGCTGTGATTTGTTGAGCAGATTTATTGCATTCTGCAGAGGAGGAGGAGTGGCGTTTGTTGCGGTTTGTAAAAAAGGTAGAAAAGATGACAGAACAACACAGCGATATCGGATTTAATTTTTAATACTGACCTGATACAATACTGATTTTGGCGGTAAGTTTTTTTTAATGGCATTTATCGCATTTTGGAACCAAACTCTTCAAATACAGTCGTACACCTCTGACGATTTCCATGATTTTCATTTGGAGATGTTTGGGTGCTGGGATTAGCAATTACATTTTGATCTACCGAATGGCTGAGGACACCGTGGTGTTTCAGTGGTGGAGTGAGGTTTATTGAATAAACAGAATTTTTTTTTTTTATTTGAATACCTGTAACTACTTAGCACTGATTCATTGGAACACACAAATGCTGTGTTTCTCAATGTCAAGGAAGGATCCTCGAAAGCCAGAATTTCGAGGATGCTATGTCATCGACATCCGTCGAAGGACTGTTCCAATGTCGAGGATCCTCGGAATTTCAACCAAGGGCTTAGTCCTTCGTTCGAAAAATATCCCATATACAGGAAAGGATGTATATGTGTATCCTTTGCGCTCTGAAATCACCCACAATCCTATGCGTGCAGTGCCGAAAGCACACCTTTTCACTGATGTAATGATGTGCACTTGCTAGCCTGTTCCATTTACATGTTCCTCAAATGCTAAAGAGTAGCCTCGCCTTGCCTCTAAAGGAAGTATCCTTGACATTGAGAAACACCTATGGTTTGGTGAGCTCATTAAGCCTTGAACTTTATAGACAGGTGCATCCAATTATGAGAAAAGGTATTTAAGGTGGCTAATTGCAAGTTGTTGTTCACTTTGACTCTCCTCTGAAGAGTGGCAACATGGAGGCCTCAAAACAACCCTCAAATGACCTGAAAACAAAGATTGTTCAACATTATGGTTTAGGGGAAGGCTACAAAAAGTAGATATAAGAGATATAAGCTCTCAGTGTCCACTGTGAGGAACATAGTGAGGAAATGAAAGACAACAGGCACAGTTCTTGTTAAGGCCAGAAGTGGCAGTCTACATAAAGGATTGGAGAGGCAAAGGCAAGGGATGGTGACAACGGTCAAAAACAGCCCACAGACCACCTCCAAAGACCTACTACATCAACTTGCTGCAGATGGTGTCACTGTGCATTGTTCAACAATTTAGCGCACTTTGCACTTTGATGCTTGAGTATGCAAACGCACAATTGGACAAGCCAGCTTCATTTTGGAATAAGGTGCTGTGGACTGATGAAACAAAGATTGAATTATTTGGTCATAACAAGAGACGTTATGCATGGTGTCAAAAGAACACGGCGTTCCAAGAAAAACACTTGCTACCCACAGTAAAATTTGGTGGAGGTTCCATCATGCTGTCGGGCTGTGTGGCCAGTGCCGGTACTGGGAATCTGGTTAAAGTTGAGGGTCTATGGATTCCACTCAATATCAGCAGATTCTTGAGAATAATATTGAGGTATCAACAACAACCCAAAACACTGCTCAAAATTCTGATGTGTTCTGGAATGGCCATCCCAGTCTCCAGACCTGAATATCATTGAACATCTGTGAGGTGATTTGAGCAGGCTGTCCATGCTCAGCAACCATCAAACCTAACTGAGCTGGAGATGTTTTGTAAGGAGAAATAGTCTAAAATACATGCATCCAGACACTCATTACAGGCTATAGGAAGCGTCTAGTTATATCTGCTAAAGTAGGCTCTATTAAATATTTTTGCTATTTTTCTGTTGGGGTGTCTTAATGTATGCACCAGTCTATTTTCGTTTTGATTCATATTGCACATTTTCTGTTAATCCAATAAACCTCATTCCACTGCTGAGGTATTGCTGTGTCCCTCAGTTGTTTTGTGGATCAAAATGAAATTGCTGATCCGGGCACCCAAATATTTATAAATGAAAATCATGGAAATTGTTAGAGGTGCCCAAACTTTTCCATACGACTGTACGTGAATTAATTTACAAATACAAATTAATTTTTATGTATATTTTATATTAACGTCTGTAAGACAATACAGATGAAGCGAAAAAGCACCAAATGAGCAGTAGCCTTAACCCTGCAGTGGCACATTAAAAACAGATTGAATATTTGACCATTTGTGCACATCCCTACTGACCACTGTTGAGATGTGAATCAGCCCTTAATGAGCTACTGTACCTAATTCTTTAAACTAGAGTAGATTAAATGTTTTAATGAGTCAACCAATGCACAAATTCAAAATTTGGACGGAATACACTGCTGGGTTAAAAATGACCCAATGTTGAGTTATTACAACCCATTGTTGAGTAAAAACAACCCAGCAATGGGTAATTTTTATACCAATGTGGTGTTCTATCCAATATTTTCCCAGCATGGGTTAAAAACAACTGTGCATTTTTAAGAGTGTGTTTAGATCCAAGATCTGTGACTTGAAAATCTGAAATTCATATTGCCTGTTGGTAACTGCTGTTTCCTTCTACTGTATTCACATTTGTAGCATGTTACTTAACAATTTAAACACAACACATTGGCAGTGTTTTTCTTATATCTATGTTTTGTAAATAGAATATACTGTGCTGTTTGTATTATATATCTGTTTTCTGAAAGAATCGTCTGCCATCTTTTCACTGTAAAAAAATACTTTGCTGCCTTAAAATTTTTTGTTAAATCAACTCAGATTTACAAGTCATGTCAACAGAGACGAGTTGTCACAACTTATAAAATATAGTTGAGAAAAGTCAACTTAATTTTATAAGTTATAACTACTCACCTGTAGTTATAACAACTCCTCTCTAGTCAAGATAAATAATAGTAAGTTGAAATGACTTAAAAAATTTTGTTGAATCAACTCGGCAGCAAAGTATTTTTTACAGTGTATCAATTTCTATGGTTTGCGTTATAATAGTCAAGATTAATCATGTCTGTTTTAAATTTTAAGTGTTCAATTAAACGTAATACTGAGGCTTTGTTTTAGACTCTCACATTGTTTCTTTTTGTTCTCAAACCACCAGAGCAATTATCTCAGGCTAAAGAGGAGAACCTAAACATGCACCAGGTGCTCGACCAAACCCTCCTGGAGCTCAACAATTTATAAAGGTGGATCTGTGCAACACAAACAAGAGTCTTACACCTCACCGAGCTTTCCAGCGGGTCTTAATGCACCTGCTACTCAGCTGTAGACACACAGAGCATCGCACAATTAATTCACTTTAATTGATGATTTACTAACAGTCGCACACTTGCCATTTTAAGTCCATACATACAGTGTCTTTATTAGTATCAAATCAAAATATCTTTATTATTAATAAATCAAAATATTTGGATCTGTAATTTTTCTTGTATATCAGTTGGAAGAGTATGATTTTATTTTGTGTATTTAAAACATTTTGTGGCAGTTTTCCTGGACAGGGTTTAGATTAATCCAGGATTTTGCCTTAGTTATATAAGGACATTCTAGTAGTTTTTACAATCTTGAGACAAAACAATGGCACTGATATACTCTTAAGATATGTCAGTGCAGATGATTTTTAATTAAGGCACTTTACATGCATTTTAGTCTGGGACTAGGATAAACCCTGTCCAGGTAACCTTCCCTTCGTGTTTTGACATTTTAAATTTAGTTTCTTAAAAAGTGATCTAGTATCATTTGGACCACAATTGAAAACAATGCTAGTTTAATACATTGTATACCATTTTGGATTTTAAACATACCAGTGATATACCGTAAAGGTTTTGCAATGTTATCACAATTATTTTTTTACATAAATATGTTTGTAATTGTCCCATAACATTACTAAAGTTGCTTTCTTAAATACAAATCACTGTGTTGTAAAATCTTAAAACTGAAACCCTATTCAGTTGTTGTTTGGTATATTAAAGGGGTGTAATGAAACATCACTTTATTCTGGCAAACGGTTTTTAATCATTCCTGACATTTTTAATGCATCACCCAAACATGTATCCTATGCAGTTTTGTAAGCTCTTTGTTTTGTTAAAAATTAAAATCTGAACTATTAAAACAATTTCACCAGTGTCCTTTTGATTATATGTATAATTTTACGTTTAAAGGAGTACATTTATGAAGTCTTGATTTTGTTTTGAGGGGTCTGCTAGAAGCAGCTCATTCAGGCCTCATCTCTCTTTTTGTGCATGCCTACACTGTAAAAAAACAAAAAGCAACATGAAGTTAAACCAACTTGGTTTTGCAAGTCAATTCAACATACTATTTTAAGTTTTAACTAACTTATTTACTAGTTAACTAGCAGTTGTTTAACTTATTTTTTCAGTTAAAGTAGCATAAAATATATGTTGATTTGAGAAAAATGCTGCTTTTTTTAGTCTAGTTGTCTTGGAATATTTAAAAAAGTGACATTTTGATTTCAGTAGGCCTATACAGAAAAGTATGATGTAGAAATTGGACATAACAAGATTAAGCACTGCTATTACTGTACTATGAATAGGGGGACAATGAAACGCTCAATATGATTGTGATTTTAGAGCTATCTGTCTATCTTATTTAAGTAGATAGGACCTTAGTGGCCCTATTTTAACAATCTAAGCGCATTGTCTAAAGCGCACGGCGCACAGTCTAAATGGGCGTGTCCGATGCCACTTTTGCTCATTTAACGACGGGAAAAGGTTTGTGAAAAGTATTGTTCCTATTCTCCTGAGTAATGGGTGTGTTTTGGGCGTAACGTGCAATAAATCAATCAGAGTCTAATCTCTCATCCCCTTTAAAAGCCAGTTGCGCTGGCGCTGTCTGATCCCTATTTAGATGACTTTGTAAACTGAAAAACTAAGTGGAGGGAGAAGACCCCCAGTTTAAAATTAATGTTAAATAATTGTGTTGTTTTCATTTTTATTGAAACTTAAAATTTTTTATATTAAAACCTTTAAAAGCCGTTTCTTTCAGTCATAGAAGTACAAATAGCAGGCTTTTAATTGCTGTAAATGTATTGATATCCTACATAATCATTGTAATCTCATAAAATAATTCGCAAATATGCAAGAAAAGGTTTGTACTCTAAAAATACAAAAACGGGAGATAAAGAATTTACAAGCCGAAGCGTTTCAGCACTCGAACAGCGCCATTGGATTTTTACAAAGCATTACTTAAAATGTTTTCATCTGAGCATATCCACAGGTACAGAGTCATCAAATACAATACATTTAAAAACATTTAAAAATAGATGCATTTGTTTAAAGCAAAGCATTTATTTACTTACCAGGCTACAGGTGAAGCAGCTCTTTATGCCTTCTAACGTCTCATCTGTCTCATCTTTCAAATTTAAAAGCGTTTTTGTGCTGCTGCGCATTCATGTATGTGATAAGCAAACCCGCGTTGTTGTCCCGTTTATAGTCGCATAATTTACTGCGCTCTTAAAATAACAAAAAAACATATTGCGCCATATTGCGGAGGGTTGAAACTAGCAAAAGACACTTGCGTCGCGTATTGCGCTGCATGTGCCGGGTTTATGATGGAGCCCTATAGGTCTTACTTGACTGAAATAACTGCCCATAGATGTTGCAAACATCTCTCGAATATCTCTTTTGGAGATTGCACTTTTTACACAATTCCACAATTTTACACACATTGAAAAACTAAAAAAACAGATTTAACTGATTTAGGGCCAGATTTACTAAACGGGCAAATGAGCATCAAAGCACAATTCCAAAAAAAGCGCCAATGGGAGTGGTAATATCTGCAGGTTATTAACTAAAAAGGTGCAAATTAAATTACACAGACACACAAACAGCTGATTTCCTTAATGACCAACGCAATCTACTAAGAGCAGCGCAAATTTGTTCAGGATCGCAAATAAGCAGAGCTGATGAGTTGCACGGGATCTAATAACGTGTGATGCGCTTGAGTTCAGCACCACGGACATCTCAGCTAATAAAGCCATAGATAAGACACTGAAAAGTTAAGGTTTTTTGGTATTTTGTCTCCTTTTCCTAGTGACTCCTCTTCTATTTCCTTCAGCAAATAAAAAATTGGTTGGCGGAAAATATTTTTTTAATAGTATGTTCCTCTGGCATTCCATATCAACTCCCTTTATTTTTCACTCTTAGGGAAATTCGGAAAATTTATTTTTAATCTCAACAGATTCAAAGACTCCAGGAAGTTTCTTACCCTAGAAATTAAATTACCCTAATTCTTAAATGTTTAATTGGCATGGGATGAAGAGCAAGTCATTTTTAAGGGATAGTTCACCAAAAAATTTAATACTCACCTTCATTTAGTTAAAAGCCTGCATTAATTACTTTGTTCTGTCGAACGCAAAGGACGATATTTTGACGAATTATTGTAACCAAGCAGATCTGGAGCACCATTCAATTTCATAGGATCATTTTTTTCTACTACAGAAGTGAATGGTGGCCCAGATCTGCTTCAGTGAACTATCCCTTTAAGGATCAGTATATTCGACATGAAGGAATTTCATGGGGTAAATGTTGGGATATTCAGCCTTCTTCAGTGAGCCGTCTTATAATGTGTGGCTCACAGTTAAGCACTTTAGCCGAGTGGACTTACTGTAGCATTCATCATGAATCTCTGGCATTGAAGAAACTTTAGAGTCAGTTTTCAAGCAGGCCGAGTGAATGATCAGTTACATTAAGCACATGCATGAATGTTGTCTTTGCTGTGTCAGGATATTTGAGCCGAGGAGCAGCAGCATCCAGGAAACCTGAGCAGCTTCTATTTCATACTGAAGCGTGTTGGCTCTCCAGAGTTCGGCTTTTATATCACTTTATGAATTTCATTCAGAGGCGAAGGCAATTTCTTATTGATGTGAGGCCCCGGACGATCGTCTTGGTTCATTACAGATTTTAGCTAGTAGTTTGGATACGTATACATGACAAAGATAGTCAAGTTTTCCTTTGTGTTTTTGTAAAAACATACACATACCACAATATTGTCAAAATAAGCCAAGTTTACACAGAAATGCAAAAATGATTAAAAACTGCAGTAAACAGAGAAGCAAAACTAAATGAGCAAAGAATGAAAAGTAGTTGGATATTCTATCTAGAAGATGGAAAGAAGGAGGTTTGTGTATACACAGTAATATGATTATAAATACCGCTCTGAAATTTGAAAAGCTACAATATAAATAATATTGAATGATTTGATATTTATACAGAATAGCTATTCCAGTACATCTTTACTATGTAGGCTACACAGTAACTGCAGTTCAGTTCCTGGAGTCCCAGTAGTGATGATGATCCAGGCGGCTCGTAGTTTCTCTTCCAGCAGGTATTTTATTTCTTCTCCTAAGTTTACTCCTGGAACGTTCAACTGAAGGGGTGCTACCGTGATCAACCTTGCACACGTGTAGGCCTTCTGGAGATCATGGACATTTATTGATCCAAGCTGAAGACAGCACAGATGGATTGTGTTTCATTTTGTTGAATGACTTTGTGAATGCCGATGCTGCTTCTCGCAACTCTATATGAGCGAGCACCATAACAGATAACTGTTGGCACATTGCATCCAACTCAACTCACTAAATTCAGGGTATGAAAATAAATACATTTCCAGTGAGACCATAGCATAGGATCTTTTTATTAGTAAGGGTTTTATAACTTGAATGCATCAATCATATGATCTTTTTCAAATAAGCTTCTTTTAATTTTTCCTTGTTCACGTCATCATCTGTACCCATACAGCGAAAAAAAAATTTTCTTGGGCCATAAATATATGCTAAATATATTGTGTAGGAATGCTCAATTGAATATATTTTTGAATTTGGAAATATATTTAGTTTTAACATTCATATATCAGCATACAGTACTGTGCAAAAGTCTTTGGCCACCATGCCAGAATTTGTTTTTGCAATGTTATAGTGATCATATATAATTGTTTCCCAGTCTCTTTAATAGAATACATCCAGAAAATACAGGAAATGTGTGTATAATATAAAAACTATATGAAAATGTAAACTGATATGTCAAGTTTTTAGGGTTAACTCCACTGCAGATCTCTTAAACCTAAATCAATGTTTAAAAGTTTATAGAAATTAGTCTTTTTACTTCATTCTGCTCAAAAACGTTCGTGTTTAGTGCCAAGAGAGCTCACACTAAATGCAGAAGATGCTAAGAAGACATTTAGTACTGAAAATTTAATAAAAAAAATTTGTACATATTTTATGTATTTTCTGTTTGTATCTTAATAATAAAATAGATTGAAAACAACAAGTCTGATGGTAGTGGCTTAAGACTTTTGCACAGTACTGTATATTTCGAAATGCATTTCAAGGGCAAGCAAATACATTTCTATTTTTACAACCCATATGGCAAAAGTATTAATTGGCAAAATATATCTTTTTAAAATTGTTATGTTTAGAGGTTCGTAACATAAACAAAGTAGATATAGTAGGCTAGATATATTTTTTAATGCTTTAAATGTATTTATTTTTTAAAATATATTTAAAAATATACAGAAAAGGGCAAACAAGGAAATCTAAAATTTTTTTTGTTGAATATATTGAATATATTTAAAAATATATTTTTTGCTGTATGGGTGGTCTCTTGTTTATGTGTATCTGTGAATTAGCCTAACATGATGATCAGATCACTTACAATGAGTTATTCACAAATGTTATTGACAGGACTCTTAATCCTGTATTACTGCAACAAGGCTTTAGGTTGCAAGTTCAGCTTCTATTAATATGAAGAACTGTTTACATTATTGATTTTATTGGGGTGATCAGATAGAAAATTATCTAAACACATTTTCTTATTTTCTCCCTTTTCTGTAAAGAAATACTATTTTCAAAAAAAGGTGGATAAACGATTTTCTTAAAAATAGCAAGTCATGAATCTATTTCTTACATTGATTCACAAACTTCAAACCTTAATGAATCTTTTGATTTGAAACAATACTTTGGAGTACAGATATTTTTAACAATTTTTGGTTCCAAAAACATCATTATCTCGATCCCAAAAAGTAAGGGGAACCAAATACTGATGTTTGGATAACATACTGTGTTTGCTGGGATGTAAGCATATGGGCACAACAGTAATGGATCAAAATAATTTGAATGAATATATTAATCAAATTGTATATAATTTCTACTCGACTAATGAACATTTAGTCATTTAAAATATTAAACAGGCATCATATTAAACTAGACAAGCCTTTCCATCTTACTTTAAAAATTTCCATTAAAAGAAAAAAAACTTAGTCTAGTTTAATAAATATCTGAGTGATCAGAATGTTATACTTTGCTTTTGTATCCCTGCTAAAAAAACGATAGAAACCATCACATAAATTATTTTTTGTCATTAAAATACCATTAGCTTTTACCATTAAAAAAAATCATTACAAAATTCCTTTTTGGGACATATTCCTCGGTTGTGGCAAGAAGGGTCACAGCTACGGCCAAAATCTCGTGAAATATCGCCGGATGAGCGCTGTTTTCATCCTCTCCTACCCCCAAACCTCGCGAGATTTGATCGTATGTGTATCCCCTCTAGCCAGAACCAAAGCCAGAACCCGAGAAATCCTCGTTCTTATTTCAGGCCGTTCCGCGCTTTTGGAGTAATACCGCCACCTGCTGAGGAGATTACGGTCTGTGCAAAACTCTCAAAAAACTACTATTTAGTACAAAAAAAAATTTAGTACGTGAAAAATGTAGTACTTTTAGTGCTTGTCGAAGACATTTAGCGGACATGCTATTATACATGTGTATTGTAACATCTTTATTGACATCAATTACCAGTGAAGTGCTGTGTTACGCCTTGTTATGGAACTTTGATAGGACTCATGCTGCGTAAAACAACACACACAGCCTCGAACTCTTAAAGTGTTCAAACTATAAAAGTACTCAAGATTTTTAAAATGATGCAAAATACTCTGTCAATGTATTATTTTATTTGTCGATTACAGCGTCAAATGACAAGAGGGCGTGGCGTAATGTGTGAAAACCCGGAAGCGCAAGAAAGTGTAATCTGAACGAAATAAAAGTCCCCGGAAATGCTGCGTGTGTTTTCTCTGGGAAGGAGAAACTAAAGACCAAGTTTGAAAAACAAAGCGCAAACTGACGACCGTAAACTGCGCCAGTATTATTTGTTTGTTTCATGTTTAGTCTTTGACGAATCGATTCTTTGTCTCTATAGGAGGACTCGGCTATTTGTTTGTAAATTTACGGCGTAATATCCTGGAATAACCCGTTTAAATGGTCTCTAGGTAATAGGGCATTATGAAGTTAATTTGCATATGTTTTAACTAATATTGTTTTTGTTGCCTTTGGCAGTTTGTACAATAGCTTGATCGTGCTTATTATCGATTATTTGTATCGAGTATAAATTTGCATATCCAAAATGACTGTGGCGGTGTTTTTTGGCTGTGCTTTCATCGCGTTTGGTCCTGCATTCTCCCTGTTTGTTTTTACCATCGCCAAAGATCCACTAAGAGTGATCATACTGATCGCAGGGTGAGTCATCTGATCGTGTTTCACTTCATATCTAACTTACAGTTATTATTAAATATTTTCATTAAAGTATAATGTCATTTTAATGTGATCTACTTGTGCAGATATGAATGTGATGTATTTTTTTATATATAGTATGAAATGTTTATATTTTATTATGATATTTCACAAAAAAAAGTGTTGATAAAGGTGGTGATGATGTTTCAGGGCTTTCTTCTGGTTGTTGTCACTGCTGTTGTCCTCTCTGGTGTGGTTCATCGCTATGAAGGCCAGTAATGCTGAGGATGGGACACTAAAGAGAGGACTCCTGATTTTTGGAGTTTTCTTTTCAGTCTTGCTACAGGAGGTGTTTCGTTTCGCCTACTACAGACTGCTCAGGTATTGCTGCTCAGTCACTCATGATTACACAATAAATTAAACAGATTAAGCTTGATATATATTTGAAAATAACATTCACAATGCCTTGTAAAGATAAGAACAGTTCAAGTTTTAAATTGGCAGTACAATGATCTTGTTCACTCATAAATGTTTTATTCCCCTACTGAAAAGTCCAGCTAAGACCAAAACAAAGCTAGACCATCTTGCTACACCAGCTAAAACCAAGCTGGGAGACCAGCTGAAACCAACTCTCCAGCTTATGCTGGTCTAAGTTGGAATTTTTAGTAGGGTCTGGTGTGATTTATTTGTAATTTATTTGTTGATTCATTAGAAAAGCCAACGAGGGTCTGGCAGCCATTACTGATGATGCGAGTGCAACTATTTCAGTCCGTCAGATGGCTTACGGTGAGCTGGGTTTTTATCATCTCACAGTGCTTCAGTATAAAGTCTATCTGTATTATTATGATGTTTTTTTATCGATGCAGTGGCAGGATTGGGATTTGGGATCATGAGCGGTGCTTTCTCAATGATCAACATCTTGTCTGACTCTCTGGGTCCTGGGACCATTGGCATTTTTGGAGATTCACAGTATTACTTCATTACATCAGGTGAGCTGTAGATCACAAACACTAAATCTAAATGTAAACAAGACTTTCTGACCCCTTAACATGTTAATGCGTGTTTGTCAAATAGTTGATCTACAGGTTTTTTTTTACCAGTGTTGTGTTTATATATCAACATATCAGAAAGCTGCACATGTCGTGTCAAGGTTATGGTCTACGGTTTGAAAAAAAACAAAACATTTTTTTGTGACCATCTTGAGTCAGTCCCTTTCAAACATGCTTTCTGGATTTGTTCTGTTTTAAATATTTATTATCCTATTACTTTCAAATGTTTTTTTTCGCTCTTGTCATCTGCTACTGTGGCATTTTCTGGTAAAGAGTCTTGAACTGAACTGAACTGACTTTAGAGGGATTATATGAATATTATGCACACATCATTGTTTTGATTAGCAACAATTTCCTATTCCAGGTATAATTTCCCCAAATCCGCGAAACTTTCATCTACAAAGTGATATTGTGAACGTGATATTGTTTACTGTCAGAAGCTCCCTTTGCTTAAGTTGTAAAATTTGATTTCCAAGCTTGGAAAATTAGGGTAAAATTCTGTCAAAGTCAATGTTTAATTCTATACTATAGATAAACCATTGTTACCACAAAATTAACATGATTAGACCATGGGAACTGTACACTGCAAAAGCATATTTTCTTACTTAGTATTTTTGTCTTGTTTTCAGTAAAAATATCAAAAAATTCTTAAATTAAGATGCATTTTCTTGATGAGCAAAATGACCTAGAAAATTAAGTCTAGTTTTTAGACAAAATATATAAATAAATTAGTAAATTTAAGTTAAATTAGTGCTTAAAACCACAAAAAAGTGCCAATGGAGTAAGAAAAAATATATTGAAATAAGTTTTTACTTATTTCTTAAACACTTAATTCAAGAAAAAATTTCCCCATTGTCAGATTTGTTTGCTTGTTTTAAGCACACATTTACTTAGTTTATATGGTTTGTCTAAAAACTAGACTTATTTTCCTAAGTCATTTTGCTCATCAAGAAAATACATCTTAATTTAAGAATTTTTTGTTATTTTCACTGAAAACAAGACAAAAATATTAAGAAAGAAAGTCATATTTTTACAGTGTATTAAAACTATGGTTTTGCCCATTGTAATCAATACATAGTTAAAAACATAGTTAACTTTGGTAAAGACTGTAAATAAGTTCATTGAGTTCAATTATTATTTATTAAAGCTGATAAAGTGTATTTGTTGTTTGTATAGCTCTGATGACTCTGGCATTGACTCTTCTGCACACTTTCTGGGGTGTGGTGTTTTTCGACGGTTGTGAGAAGAGCAGGTGGTGGGTCATCATTGTGGTTGTTTGCCTTCATCTGCTGGTCTCTGGTCTGGTGAGTGCTAAATACACAACACAGCACAAACATTCAAATCTCATAACTACACATAACTGAGCTAAATAAATGTTTGCAGTTTGTAAACTGTTTGACATTACAGAATACTGAAAATGTAAATGTTTTGAGTTCAAGCTTTTTTTATCTTTAGTAGCAATAAAAAATGAATGCAATGGTTGACATACAGTAAGAATGCAGTGATACATATCGATTGTGGATAGCATAGGTCATAGGGTATCTTTTTTATTTTATTTTTTTATTTCAGGCATTTAGTATTTTGGCAATCTGAGCACATAGAGACAGAGCGCAGCGCGTCATAACCTGAAAACCACGCCCACCGGGGGGAAAGCAATCCAACCGTCTCCATTGACTTTGTATTGCGAGAAGCCGCCTCCTTGTCATTTCTGGCTTATAACAAAAAACTGAACAATGCCCAAAAGCTGCCCCGGGACAACACGTACAGCCAACAAGCCAAAGAACCCAGAAACAAGTTTCCACAAGCTGTCGAGCCGCAAAACCCAGCCCTCAAGGAGAACAAAGCGGATCGCCGACTGCGTTTCCCCTGTTGGACGCAGTTTTACTGATGGGAGTGCTGTGAGGGGTTGCCTGTTTCCATTTCTGTGTCTTTAAACGCTCGTTTTTTTTGAAGTTGAAAGCTTATAAAAACGTATTTGTTTTTTTGGGGTTGTTAGATGTACACCTTGTCACACAGCAGCTTTTAGGTATTAAGGTCTTTACACACCGGGACGTTTTTCGTGCGCGTTTATCGTCGACGTTTAACGTCTCGTGACTCAAGAACGAGCGCCAATGTGAGTGCGCACACCCACGCGAAAAGCGCGAGGCGCAAAAGCGTCATTTTCAGAAAAACGCCTCGGACGCGTTTTTTTTGGTTTGACGTGGCGCGTTAAAAGTTGGCCGACCAATGAGATTGGCGCTTTTGTTCACGTGCCTGGTGCTGCTGAAGTTCCAGTAAAACACAACTTGGTGGCGCTCAAGCACAAAATGGTCTTGCGGAGCACGTGGAACAGGTAAACACACAAAGAAGATGCATCGAGGCTGTGGAGGTTTAATCTGTTTTTAAGTTTAATCTTTAAATAATTTTTTATAAGCTGTCGACCCCAAGGGACGAGCGTTTGGAGACACGGAAATGGATGCAGGCAACTTTTCATAGTACTTCTATTAGTAGAACTGCGTCCAATAGGGGGAAACGTAGTCGGCAATCCACTTTATTCTCCTTAAAATCTGGGTTTTACGGCTCGACAGCTTATAAAAACGTATTTCTGGGTTCTTTGGCTTGTTAGCTGTACATATTGTCACACAGCAGCTTTTAAGCATTATTTAGTTTTTTGTTATAAGCCAGAAATGACAAGGAGGCGGCTTCTCGCAATACAAAGTCAATGGAGACGGTTGGATCGCGTTCCCCCCCGGTGGGCGTGGTTTTCAAATTTGCATAACTGCGCTCTGTCTCTATTGTGAGATATTTTTAACGAAACTATCAGGATGTTTTTTAACTGTACCTTGTTGATCAGGAAGGATAACTAAAGTAATAGGTTTCAGTTTGTGTTGATAAAAGTCAGAAACAGGAAGCATAAGTTAATTTCTGAAACATTTTGTTCTCTTTTCTCACATCACATGACTCAAAGCACGAATAAAGTTGCAGTTATGAAATAAATGTTTAATCTGTTGTAAAGTTACAGTTATTCTGTTTAATTAGTTATTAGTAATATTTTCTCACTTTCTGTGTGTTAGTCACTCTTACACCCAATGTATGAGGGCAGTTTACCTCCTGTGTATGTTATAACACTGCTGATGGGTATTTGGGCGTTCTTCTCATCTGGAGGGTCACTACAAAACCTCACTGCGGTCTTCACACGTAAGACAATCTGTGTTCAGTAATCTTATATTAACAGAATCTTGTTTGTAAATTATAAAACAAAGCCTGTAATGACACATTTATTAATAAAATCCTAATCTGACTCTTTTTGAAGGTGGAAAAGCAGAAAGTGAAACTTCATAAGACAACGTTTGTTGTAATCTCTCAGATTGAGATGCAGGACAGCAGATCTGCTGGGTTTGCTGCTCGACTGATGGGCAGCAGTTTGTGAGGTCACATTTACCTGCTTAAGCTCGAGGTGACCAGACGCGTCCTCTTCAACACACATGATCTTATGAGGGTCAGACGGGCTGTGGGACTTTCACAGAAGCAATGTAAATAGCTTGATCCAAATCCAATGAGATTTTCTGATTTCCGTCAGATATTTCATATTATTTTGTTTTAATACCAGCATTCTCTGGCTCTTGTCTCATGGTTTTGATTATTTTGTAAAATGTCATAAAATGAAGCCTTGCCAATAATAAGGCTGTTTTTAAGGGTCAATGATCAACCCTTAGGATGTCCACCAATTTCACGCTATTATTATATACGAGTATTAATATACACAAGCGTGTACTTTTGCACTTATTTCATATGAACACACAGTGAAAACATTCAGATTTGCATCTCTTCTTAAATCCAGTCTTAATGTGCAATTATACATTGTTGTAAGCAGTAATATTTTACCATTGTGGTTAATTTTGGCAGCAGCTGCACATACTGGAAACAAAATCACACTGTTGATGGCTCAATTTTTAGTGTTTTAAGAGTACCATGAAACCTTTATGCAAAATCTGGATATTTCAGATCCTTCTGGTGCTTGCCTGTGGTCTTGTCAGGTTGTGTAAAACAAATCATTTCAGATTTTCATGATGCTGTTCAGTATTGTGTATAATGCTTCTCGCTTATTTATATTCTCATTAATCTGTTCAAACTATAACTTGCATTACACTAACATGGCTTTAATTCCTGAACCAGCACACTAACATCTGTTTGCCATAAGAAAGCATTCAGCAGTCACTTGTGGCTGGATCGGGCCTGTGTTGATGCAGATTTCATGTAGCTGGACCACATTACATTTGGTGCTCTGCTATGTTTCAGTTCACTAAATTGTGTTGCAGATTTATATTATTTGGTGAATTTTTTTTTACTCATCTCCTGTTAAAGCCATTTCTGGTCCACATTTCAGAATATTTGATCAAGTGTTAGTATGTTGGTGTTTGCAGATGGATCTTATGTTTGAGTTCTTATACTTTACATAATAATGATTTGGTGCTTTCCAGAATTTCAATTACAGAATGTCTTTTTGTATGTGATATTTTGATGCTGCTTTATAAACTTTCTAAAACTATTATGTGCGAGTCATTTTATTTTTGTTTATGTAAATAATTAGATTTGATTTGTAACAGAGGTGAACATTTAGATGCACTCTGTAAATATTTAACTAATGTGTGGGAAGTGACCCTGCGATCTGATCCACAATGCATTAAATGACATCATTCATAGTCATTCTTTAACAGAACTGTTAAAATAAACACAACCTCTATAGACCTCTGTACTGGATCTGTCATTGATGCAGACAGCATACATGTGAAATATATGAGACTAGAACTTTGAATGGAAAACAGCCTGCGGTCTTTCACGTTTCATTTATTCATTTACTTCAAACATCAGTTATTGGAACCTGAAGCTTTATATACACTCTTAAAAGTAAAGGTGCAGTTGAGTTTTTCCAGGAAAAATAACTGCAAATGATTAACATAACCTAAAGATGCACTGCTGCCAACTACTTTAAAGTTGCTAACATCTGCTTAAAAATTGATTTGAGAAAATTTGAAAATGTCACCCAATGATAGCATAATATGCTTAATTTGCATCTTGACGTCAATGTGTCATATTATGCTGTCTACTAGTGTATTTCATGTTTTTCTCTGTGTGCTTACCCACAGCATTTTAATTCAGTGGCCAAAATATATTTAAATGTATGCAAAATATGTTTCGTAGAAATTAAAGCTTAATTAAATATATTTTTTAATTTTAAAATGTATTTAGTTTTAACATTCATATTAACATATATTTCACAAGTTCACATTGATTAACATGTAATCAATAGGGAAGAGATAAAGCATATTTGTCACGGGGCTGTGGCTATTTATAAACACCTCTTTGCCCTGATTGGTTGGATTACATGACCATGCTCCTCCCAAACTTAGTTAAATAAACTTCATTTCAAAATGTATTTTAGGAGCAACAAATACAGTTTTTTACAACCTATATGGCAAAAATATATATTTTTCCTGGCCAAAATATAAAAGTTTGTATAAAATGTATACGTATATACATAATTCTTTGTTATGTTTACAGGTTTGTAACATACAAAGTTTTTCCTCCAATGCGACGTGGAAACAAATGCTTTAAAGGGGACATTTCACAAGACTTTTTTTAAGATGTCAAATAAATCTTTGGTGACCTCAGAGTACATATGTGAAGTTTTAGCTCAAAATACCATATAGACAATTTATTATAACATAAACTGCCATTTGTAGGTGTGAGCAAAAATTTGCCATTTTGGGTGTGTCCTTTTAAATGCAAATGAGCTGATCTCTGCACTAAATTGCAGTGCGGTGGTTGGATAGTGCAGATTAGGAGGCGGTATTATCTCCTTTTGACATCACAAGGGGAGCCAAATTTCAATTAATGCTTTGTTAAAGAGATATGTCTTTAGTTTAGACTTAAAGTGATTGACTGTGTCTGGTTCTCAAACATTGTTTGGTAAATCATTCCAGAGCTTAGTACTAAGCTAGGTACGATAAAAGTATCGACCACCTCCAGATACTTTTGATATTCTAGGGATAATTAAATGACCAGAATTTGCGACCGCAGTGTACGCAATGGATTGTATTCAGATACTGTAGTAAATCTCGAAAATACGGAGGTGGATATTTAAGGCTTTATAAGTGATTAGCAATGTTTTAAAATGTAAGCGATATTTAACTGGTAACCAGTGTAAAGATGCCAAAATTGGTCATACTTCTTAGATCTAGTAAGCACTCTTGCAGCGATGTTTTGAACGAGCTGAAGCCTGTTTACCTGATTTGCGTGACATCCCCCGAGTAACATGTTACAATAGTCTATTCTTAAGGTCATAAAAGCATGGATAAGCTTCTCTACATCTGAAACAGAAATATTTTTGAGATATTTCTACGATGGTAGAATGCTGTGCGGCAGACATTGGAGATATGATTATCGAAAGATAGATTGTAATCTGACATATTTTGGCTGGAGCGAAGTTATTTGCAATCCAGTCCCCGATATCGCTAATACAGTCTGTTAGCTTAGAAAAGGGTTTCGCTAGGATGTGAAGAGATGTAATACATACAAAATATGTATTATATTTTAAATAAAAGGTATCACATTTTATTTTTAATTTGTTTATTTTTTTAAAAGTAGAAAATAACTGACAAGTCAAGAACTAACAAAAGTGTATAAACGTAAATTTGTGGTGTTAACTGTAAGTTTCCTTGATTCCAGTTACGTATTCGTCTCACGTTGTATCATGGGAAATAGTGAGTGAGCAAGAGTACGTCAATTGTACCCTCAAAGCCAGAGTGCATTGTGGGTAAAAATTATTGAACGAATGTAGGAATTGAATTTGTTCACTCAGGTTTCGGACACCAGTACAAAATGGCGGACGGCAAATATAATACACCATATAGGAGACATGAAGCGGTCCAGAAGTCATTTCTACCGAATATAACTGTAACATTGTCTCAGAAAATCACCATACACATAACGAAGACAGCAGCAGTGCAGTTTTTCAGGCTATACTTGCATGTAAATTAGACAGAAGTGTCTGAATATCTTAACTTCCTTCTCTTTGACAGCACCCAGTTTAGGTCTGGGTTGTCTATAATAAAGTAACCGTGATCACGTCGCTGCCAATTGCTACAATTCACTGGAATGTGAATGAATCTTAATATCTTTAACATCTCTAATATTGTGTCTACTCAAGTTTTCCTAAGATCCGTATATTTTTTCAATTGCTTGCAATGTTAGTTGCACTTTTTAAAGTCCACGTTAAATCAACAACTACAGGAATACTGCAACAAAATATTGTGAACATACAAGAAACAAGTGCATTTTTAAGCAGCAAATAAACAGAAAACAACCATTAAAGATGCAATAATAATAACTGGCAGTGTGTGTTTGGGTTTATGTTGCGTTACTCTCACAACTGTGGCCTACATGTGGTTGTGGTTTTAGACAAACATTATTTGTGGGTGAACACATTGTTATGTCATATTGTTATTGCGGGGTTTTTTTCTACTTAACAAAGTATAACTTGATCATTTAAACATACAACATCATTTTAACAACAAAACACTTGAAAACCAACAACAAAATTATTTTTTTGGGATAGGTTGAAATTCAGTTCAAAACCTTACACAGGAGCACAGCTTGCAGGTCTTTGTCTGTGAATAATGGTTCAGGTCATGCTGTCCTCACACATAATAAATGTGTTTATGCCTCTTCTTTGACAGCTGGTTTATAAATAACGTTTTGCTTTGAGTCTCTTTTAAACCTGCAGAGACAGAGAAATGTCAGTCTGATCTCGCACGCACGTACAGAAGTTAACTATCAACTCTAATCTCTGCTGGAGAGAAAACAATAAAAACTGGATGAACATACTTTGTGTATTTTTTTCGTCGTTGATATGTGTAGATGGAAAAGGCCAGCAGTGTAACTGCGAACAAAACACCAAAGACAATAGCCAAAATATCACCTGCAAAATAAAAACATCCACATTTACAAACAGAACTACATACCATTATATTGACATGGTTATTTATTCAAAACCTTACAATACCTTTTGAGAGTGCATCTGTAGAGGAGAAAATAATACACATTTAGGACACACTTTAAATTGGAAATGTTATACAAATAATCAAAAAAAAAAATTAATTACAAAGCTGGTTTAACCGTCTATATGTAAAATGTTGCCCACTTACCTACAGTACATTGCACACCAACAGTGCAGTTACTAGTTATGTTATGTACTATTCTACATATAATTATCTTACTTATATCACTCTAGTGTGGACAGCAAAGAAGGGAGAATTTCATTGTGCAACATCTTATGTGTCTTGTGCATATGACAACATTTTTAAACATCTTAAACCTCATCTTTTTAAGTTATGTTTTAGGGGCTTTTTCGCCTTTATTTGGGCAGGATAGTGGATCTGTTATATACTTAATCTGTTATGACAAGCTTTAATGTAACACCAGGGGCCTCATTTATAAAACGTGTGTACGCACAGATTTGATCGTAAAGTGTGCATATGCAAAAATTCACAGCAAAGTCTATATTTATAAAAACTGTCTTTGACATGGAAAAGTGCTTAGCGCCACGCCCTTTTGCTTTTCCGATTGCTGCAGATTTTTGGAAATATAAGCCATTCTTGCTGCTCGAAAAGGGTTTAAACACTAAGCAAGCACTCTTTATATGTCTACGACATTAATTAGGCGTCGTTTAAAGGCAGAGATCTGAAACTGCTCACCTGCGTGCAAGCATTTTCGATTTATAGATTTCACATCTGAAAGAAAGGGGTACGGGTGTTTTCTGTGCCTACATTCGTTTTATGAATCGCACGTACGCATTTTTGATAAATGATCGTAAGATCAAAACTAGGATGGTTTCTATGCAGCATTTTATTAATGAGGCCCCAGATAAACTTTTTTTATTTATTATTTGAACTAGCAATTGCACATCCTAAATAATGTAGCATAAGAAACCATCTTCACACACAAGTAAGTTTTCTTTAATTATTTCCATGCTTTCTGGTGCCCATTTACTTATGTATTATTAAAATGAATGAGTTTTTACCTTGAGTTTCACTAGATTTCTTTGTATTGAGGTCTTGTGTTTCAGACAGCGGGACTCCTCTGGGATCTGCAACACAATAAAAATCTACATAAGCTGTATGTTAACAATGCACTTATCAGATCCATTGCTGTGCTCCGGACAAAGTCAAGGTCAATTGCATTTTGTATAAAAAAGCGACTGATATATAGTATATTTGTCGTACTCCCTGCAGAGGGTACTGTGTGGAAAGACGTCAGGACTTTTCTGCCGTGCAGAAGTTGTGGCGCTCTGAAGTTTTTGGATAAGAGTTTGCTGTGCTCTGTTTTCAGTGTGTCCTCCAAAGCTGCTAGCTGGTAAAAGAAATGACAGAAACACATTTTACATTACACACATCCTTACGATTACGACGTTAAAGTTGTGAGATCTTTGTGTGACCTGTCTTCTTGACACTCTGACAGTATCATTGAACACAGTCCAGCTGACCGTCTGAAAGCACGGAGGGGTCGTGAGAGATCCCTTGTATCTATAAAACCTCTCCAAACTGTCTGGCAGAAGATGGCGGATGTTAAAACCAGGAATCTCGGTGTATGTCTCTAAAAGAAAATCAGCAGATCGTTTTAGACTTCAGTCCGTTCAAACTGGTTTACATTTTTGAGTTTTAGTTATGAAAGTAAATGCTCACCTTCTCTGCTGATGTTTGTTAAGGCAGACAAGATCTTCTCATAGTTTTCATTTTCATGAAGACCAATCTGTTGAGAAAGAGCCAATAGAAAATTAACTACTGGCATTAAACTATTTAGTTACCTTGAAAATGTTACTGTAGCCAGAAATTTGTAGTTAACATGACTTACACCTATAAACCCTCCTAACACAGCCAGTCCATCTGCTTTAGTCGCAGCTTCAGAAAGATTTGAGTATTTGGAGTTATAATGAACCACATGGATCTGAAAAAAGAGAGAACTGCAACGCACGCACTTCAAGTCATGATCACACACACCTTATAAGCCCTCCGGGTGGTGCGTTGTGCCTTGCTCAAGGGCACCTTCAGTGACAAGCCCGACTCTTTAACTCTCAATGACCCTCTTTCAAACATATTAAAATCGTTCATCAGAGTATAATTTGGTTCAGCAGGTCATATTTAAAGTTGATGCTGCAGGTCACCAGTTGCCCATTCCTGTCTCAGTCTATGATTAAAGTGAAGTGAAGATATAATGTGAAGATGGTCTATAGAGAACTGAAGTGATGTGTTTAGCAGATATTTTAAACCATATACTCATGTTGAAGTATAGCAACACTGTAAAAAAAAATCAGTAGAAATTACAATGTTATTGCAGCTGGGTTGCCGGTAATCCACCGCAGATTCACATCCATGCCATCCACTGGCAAGAGTTGTTCAAAGTTAAATAAACTCCAAACATCAACAAGTCCTTATCTTTACAGAATAAAACTATACAATAACAGCCTCACACAAAGCATTCTGGGAACCAGAAATCATCATCAACCTTTTTCTGTTTTTTGCTTCAGATTTTGTTTCCCAGAATGTTTTGCTCGATGCCGTTTTTTTAGTTCTACTCTATAAAGACAAAGACCTGCAAATGTTTAATGTTCATTCAACCCTGAACAAAATGTTGCCAGTAAAAAACATAAATTCAAATCCACGGCAAGTTACCGGCAACCCAGCTGCAATTTCTACGGATTTTTTTTACAGTGAATAGTTTTGTCAGATCTGTCATTTGGCAGACTTTCATAAATAGTAAGCGGTGTTTGATTTTTTTTCCCCCGGCCGCTCACCTCAGCAGGAAAATGAATGTTATCTATAGTGTGCTCTGATCCCGGGATCTCTACCGTTCCCCAGTGAAAATGAAGCTGGGCTGCGACATAAATATGATCAAATCCTCTCAAAATACGCATGCTGTTCGGCAGAGACAGCTGCACTAACAAAACATACAAAACACAAGATTAATGGGCCAGGGGCTGTAGATTATGTATGTTTTAAAATTACATACATTATACATACAATATACATTATAAATTATTAAAACTAATAAAATGCATGAATCCTAAGAACTAACCGTGGTTGCAAAAATTTATATTGAGTTGAATAAACAATCATTTAAATTAACATGTGCATTATTACAAAATTCATATTTTAAGGAAATTATCGGCACACCAGGACAGTCTCAGGAAAACTAGGTTTGGTCACCTGCATGTGAATTTCTTATGGCCTTAAGCAAAATGAACATCATAATGAAAAAGTGTATTGGAGGCCTGACTTACGTGTATGTCCATTGTTGAGGAGTAAAAGCGGAGATTTGTCTGTCAGATCATAACCCTCCAGTTTAATAAGAGAGAGTCTGGGATCATACATCACCTCACCAGTGTTTATGTTAATGGGAGACTGGGATTTTCCACCACAGTCTTCAAATGAAGATAACCACCCGTCCTGATCTGATTGAGACAATCAGAATTATAATTAGTTTATTAACTTTAAAAGCAATTTATAGTTAACTAAGTAATGAAAAATGTCACAATGCTGGTAGCATTATTTTATCAATACAAATATCATGGTTTGGTTTCCAGTGAAAGCACATACTGATGAAATGTGTCTGTTGAATGCATAAAATGTCATTTTTTTAGTCAGCTGATGTCACCTTCTGCCTAGTTGCTAATCTGTAAAATCTGAAAACATTGTTCAGATATAATAAAATAGGTTAATAATTGGCTAAACCATATTATATACATTCAAAAGTGTCTGTCTTGTATCTATTTACTAACAGGTGTCTGTGGTTATAAACCTAAAAGTTTCAAAGGTATATGCATTATTTCTAGTTCAGTAATAGTGCTGTCCTAGTCTGTTATGCTCTATTTAAATGAGTGATTATGTTTACCATGGTAACCCCAGTGCTGCTGATGAGAGGAACCTGTAAAACACAGGAAAAGTGATTCTGTCAGCAAAGGACAAAACTAAATCTAAAATCATTTATAATGGTTAGCCTTTTTTCTATCATATTTGGTGGTGTGACAATAAGAACCAATAATTTCTAGTATGATAATACCAGTTAATAATATTACAAACATTTCAAAAGCAGTTGTAATGAAAACATTTTTATAAATAAAAACTTTAAAAAAAAAAATCTGTCCTGACTCTATACTAAAATTGTCCTGAAAGGTTTTCTGTAAAGTTGCTCTGCAGCAAAACCAGTTTAAAGTTTTGCTATAGAAATAAAACTGAATGCTACTATCAGAAATTTGTCACACATATCATGTTTAGTTGGGTAGACACTGTTTTTCTAGTATTTTGACATAAATGGGAGATTTGAGATACATCTAGTTATAAATAAAACTGCAAATAAAACTGCAAACAAAACAAATAAATACATAACACAGGGTCCCAGCCCAGACGGCAAAGAAAATAATCCAGATGCCCATAGAGCATCAGGAACTAACAGAGCACAATCCACACTGAAAAAACCCCAAGCAACAGGACAGAGAACATAGAGAGTTAACAGGAAAAGAAATAAGGTGGAAATCAAAGGAAGACAATTAATTGTACAATCTAACAAATAAAAGGATGGGTTTGAATCCTACCCCCCCCCCCACCGGCAAGACATCCGCCATTTTCTGTCTCGGTTGTCCACTCCTGCCCATCGAGCCGAAACTTTGAAGAAGGAATAGCAGTCCCTCATCTCTGTCCCTCGATAGTTTTTGCAAGCATCCTTCCTCCACCCCATCACCTCACTCTTTTCTAGTTTCATTTATCCCAGTTAAAGAGGGGAGTACTCTGGGTTTGGGCAAAAATTCAGAGCTCAGATCCCTCCCCTCGGACTGCACGCTAAATATGCTTTCTCTCATTCCCTATCAATTACATGTTAATGCGAACTTGTGAATCAAGAATCAATATACCTAATGTTTTATAGAATTGTGTATTTATAAAAGCATTTGTTGGAATCCAACAGAAGTGAGATCACAATAATTTAGTCTGTTTGATTTGAGTCTCTGCTCACCTCGAACACAATCCCTTCATTGAGTGAATACACTGAATGTGAGTATTATGTGTCACTAACAGCAGAGTTCAGGACGAGAGTCATTTGCATTCTGCAGGTGCACGTCTTACAGTAGCTGCTCTAGAAAGTAAATGACTCCATTGTGTGTCAGGATCATAGTTTTTCAGATCGCTGACAGGACAGATAAAAAGTCCAAGATCTAGCTGGGTCAAATATCTTGAGTCACTCTACAGTACCAGAAAGAGACAAACTATGGGTGGCCAAAATAATTATACTAAATACATTTTTATTTGTCAGTATGTTTAAAGCCTAGATTTGAGTGAGTATCTG
This sequence comes from Misgurnus anguillicaudatus, assembly GCF_027580225.2. NCBI lineage: Eukaryota > Metazoa > Chordata > Actinopteri > Cypriniformes > Cobitidae > Misgurnus > Misgurnus anguillicaudatus. The sequence goes on along the minus strand of NC_073348.2, from coordinate 10,973,452 downwards.
AGGCTTTTAAGCAAAAGCTATTTTTGACTGCTTATAGACAATATTACATAAAATATAGTCAAAAATACTGTTTGTGACATATTGTTGTAGATTAATGGAGTAGACAAACACACTCTTATGAATGAAGGTGCAACACAATGCCATAGAAGAAGAATTTTTGGCCAAATGGTTCCACAAAATCATTTAACATCCAAAAGCCTTTGTAGATTATAAAAGGCTAAGAAAAAAGAAAATGTAGAGGATTTACAGTTAAGACCTGTAGATCAGTGATGATAAATGAAGACCAGAAGTCAGGGATTAAATAAAATAGAAGACATTTTAATGAAGAGGATTTTTTGCAGTTCACTCAGTAGAGGTCAACTTCATTAAATGAAAAAATCATAGTATGACTATATAATGAATATAAAAGTTATAAAGTATTTTGTAATTTGAATGTCTTCAATTGAGAGTTCATGTTGTTCATGTTGATCACGTTGAGTTCACTCTAACAAAAATTGGTGCTAAATAGCACTAAAAGCTCATAATCATCACGGTGCAGTGCGTCTGATGCCATTTCGTCTGTGCAGATCTGAATGTGGCAAGTAAATGGGTCCTAAGGATGGTCATGATCGTTGTCTCTTGTGCTTGGGCATTTAGCACAATCCCCTGCAGCATCTGAGGGGACGAGTTACGGTCCTCAGGGAGCGTCAACTCCCCCTTCCGTTGATGCCCACCATCAAGATGGGGATTGCAAAGCTCCAGAAGGACGACCATGATGACTAGGCCAGCTGGTTCCCCTCTGGCTCTCAGCACTCAGATATACGGCCAGTAGAGGTAAGGTACGCTGGAGATGGCAGGGTCGTGTTCTATCTGCCGGTCGTGCGATGTCCACTCTGGTGGTCCAGGAACATCATCTCTGGCTGTGTCTGGCGGACATGAAGGACATCAGACTCCTGAATGCTCCGATCTCCTAGACTGGCCTCTTTGGTGATGCGGTCAAGAACTTCACCCAACAGTTCTTGGCTGCCCATCAACGTTGGCACCTCAGACTGCTGCTTGCCGAGGGCGTCCTGCTGTGGCCACCTCCGTTCCTCCTTCATGGACTACATCACGGCAGTGCTGAGGGACTGGTCGGCAGCATCCTGCCCCGCCCGCTACTCGAGGTGGAAAACCTAAGGAAAACGCAGCCCTGAGATGGGCAACCTGGAGATGGAGGGGATCGCTCTTCGGGAGATGGTGATGGCACCACTCCCTCCCCCGGAAGAGGGCCAGGTTTAGAAACCTTCATATTAGTTTTTTTCTGTTCTGCCGGCTTTTCAGTCAGCACCCACAAATCCTCAAAAAGAGTGAGTTCCCCTTCCTTCCCCAGGTCTCAGGAGGAACTCAGGAGCTACGAGCGGTCACAAAACCACCCGTCCTCCCCTTCCTCTAACACCAGTAGGTGTGTCGAGCAGCTTGGGTACCCCACAATGGAGTCTCACCTGCCCAGCCACCCATAAGCGGATTCAACGCCTCTATTTGTGTAGCCACAGCGCACACATCGGCGATCACCTCCACTTCGCTCGGCTGTCCCACTGCAGGTACACTGGTAGTGCCATTAATTCCCCAATGTTCAATGCTACTTTGGACAAGCCCACATGCTAGTTAATCAAAGCATACTCATGTATAGCTCAGTGGTAAAGCATTGCATTAGCAGCGCAAAGGCCATGGGTTTGAACCTATAACACACATACTAATAAAACATATATACCTTGTAATGCATTAAGTTACGTTTATGAATACTTTCAGTGTAACAGTAGTAAACTTTTAGTACACAACTACTTTTTCAGCTGGTTTTACTGCAAATATACAACATGACAGTTTAATAGTTTACTACATTTTTAGTTTACAAAAGCACACTTTGTAATGTGTGTAAGCTAGTTTGTAAGGCTGCTACAAGTATCGTTTAGTTTAGGGTTCATTTAACTTAAAATCATAATTGTGATTTGCACTTAAATTATACAATATGTTCATGTTTTGTTATTATTTTAATATTTGAAATACCTTTAGCTTTAAGTAGATTTGAAGTAAATTTCTACACTCTTAGAACGGATGTGTTAAACAACACATTAGTGTTAATTCTGGGACAACACACTAAATGTGTTGTCTCAGAATCCACCCATCTCTCTGTTATTATTGAAACAACACATTTACCTTTAACACAATTTGTGTTATATTTTAACACAAAATCAACACAAAATAACACATTATGTGTTAAAAGCTTAACGCACAAAGATGTGTAAATCCTTTCTGAGACATTTGCTTTATTCTTAGCTATTTCACCGCAAAGCTGAATTATTTAAGTTCAGTGACTTTTTAAATTTGGTAACCCATACTTCAGAGTAATGTGACCTCTGTATTTAACCCAGTGAAGTTTAAGACAGCATGCAAAACTAGGTGAAAAAATCAACAGTATGGGCTACTCAATCAAAAGAGAAAACACAAACACAGTATAGTATACTAAGTATACTATATAGTATATTTTCTATGTATAAAAGAAGTAATAGCACACTAGAATGAATGTCTTTTATGTAAGAATGTGTGAGCTATATTAAACATTAACTACAACAACATACAAAAGTTAATATTCACCTGTGATCATCAGTGTGTTAACAAAGCATGAAAGAATCTTCAAATACAAACGACAGATGTCAGATGTGATGTGAGTAAAGATTGCTCACATTACTCATGTAAAATAAATATTTTAACTCTTTTAGAGCCATATGCTTGGATCACAGAACAACTGAAAACTAGTTAGCTCTCACATAGTCAAGGTCATTAATGAATGACTTCAAATGTCACTTTCCATTCAAAATTGATTTTTTTTGCATATTATGTGTACATAAAAGTGTTTTAATATTGTCTTCAATATAACTACAGTCATCATTTTATTCCATTATAGGGTTTCTATTCATTAGTCAATAAGGGCTATTTCTGTGCTTTTTATAACATATCTTACAGAGTAAACGTTTAAAAAATATTTTCACTCCTGCTTATATAATACAATAACAGATGTTGATGGAGGCAGAAGTGATTTTACACACCTTTGCTGTGTTCTTCATCCCTTTGACTGCTCTCGTGTGTCTCAGAAGAGGAGGAGGAAGAGCCAGAGGTCAACACCTGACTCTGAAGAAGATGAAGGATGAAGAAAACTTCCAGCAGCATATTAAACTGTTACTCGGCTACCTCTATCCTCCCCGAACAAAATCTCAGCCCTGTTTCGGTGCCACCTGAAGCTTCACCGATTAAACCAATCACGATCCAGAAACTGCTGAAGGTGTGCAGGACATCCTTCCTTCCATCCTTTATTTCCTTCTTTCCCTAAAGAGTTAGAAAGTAACCTAATCTAATCTCTCTCTCTCTCTTTCTCTCTCATGAACTAGATGCTTTTCCCCTCCTCTTTTGAGCAAAGTCCAGTGTGAATAAGCTTCAACTAACTAATGCTCTTGGATCAAAATGCATTTCTGTTTAATCACACGTTACATCTTTCTTCTGTTAACTTACATATTTTAAGCTTTTTACCTGTAATTTAGTAGTCGGTGCACAATAAAAAACAAAAAAGTCCAGCTTTATTTGGATGGCATGCCACAGAAAATCTGATAGATGTTTACCGCAGATTTTTTTTCATGTTCATTTCTAAATACAAACAGTACAGCGGTTTCCCAAATAGGGATTAGTTTAAGCCAGGACTAGGCCTTGGTTTAATTAGGAAATATAAGTAGTTTTAACAAACATGCCTTACTAAAAACATTACTGGCATGCTTTTTAGGCAAAACAAAGGGCATTGAGGGTATATAAAGATATGTCAATGCAAGATGTTTTCAGTTTGGACAGCTTTTACATTTATTTTAGTCTAGGACTAGTCTAACCCCTGTTAGCAGCAGAAGTATGCATTTTATATTAATATTTATACACATACATTTTGCACTAAGTGTGTGTTTCTTTAAACTGTCAAACTATATATTCTTTGTCTAAACAGTCGTAGGTCAAAAGTCTGCATCTGTTTTTATTTAATAGAGATTTCTTAAAGTGCATTGCAGAGCTACATATTTTATAAGTTCAGAATTTACCTGGGAATTGAAGTCATGACTTTCAGTTAAGCTACAGGTGTTTTGTGTTATCACATAAAAACGAGATGTGAATAAAATCTCCAAAACTGACATACGTTAAATATGCTACTCACTAGAGGCAGCTATATTTATTATTCTGAAAGAAAATGCATTAATTCCAATGGAAGTGCATTCAACAGATACCACAGTAATGTAACTCATTCTGTCAACTGGTATACACTGCAGCTTCTTTTATAGGCATAATGTTCAGTTTAGACCGAACTATATTGCTTAACAATCAGACTGTTTACCCTCAGGTCTCAGACAGTGTGAACTTTGACCTTTCAAGAGGATTTATACTTCTGTATCCATCACACACTGTTGGATCTGCATAGGTGTGTTGGTTATGGTGTAGTCGAGTGGGTGTTTAAAGGGACATATACAAATATTGTCTTTAAAATCTATCTGGTTTAGTCAGGGAGACTTCACCCATTTGTATTAAGCTTTGAATAGATGGTTTCAGCAGTAACAACATAAACAACAACGACTGTCGTGGTCCGCACGTAACTTCCGGTAAACTCCGCTAAGAATAAATAACAACGTTCTTTAAACCTGGTTTATTTATATAACAAGCAAAAAAACAACACATAGATTACCTAGGAAACCAAAACATTTGTTATTTTCGATGTGGCATTTGTTCAAGAGATCAGTTTAGCAACTAGTCAGACCATTAAAAAAAACGGAAGTAAAGTTCGGATCCAGACGTGTATCGCGTCAGCGTACGTGCGTCCGATGAAACCGTCTATAGTTAGAGCCTCATGTTTTTGAATGGTCGTGCATCATTTTCTCAGTTGCCGCTGAGACGGGAGAAATACAGATTTCAGTGTTGCACTTCTTTCTTTCAATGATGTAAAAATCATTGAAAAAAGCAGGAAGTCCAATCCCAGCTAACACACAACGTCCTAGTTACGTAATTTACTTAACTGTTACGTAACTGTTACGTCATAGGGAGGTAATTTCATTACCATTACAGTACCAAATCACTACACCGCCAGTACGGTCTCCTAACGTCGCGAGATAACCAAGTACATTCCAGTTAGGTAATACATTTGTACAATTTTGATAATTTCATAACTTACTGGCAACGTAACTGTTACGTCCCAGGGAGGTAATTTCATTACCATTACAATGATATAAAAATGTATTTTATTTTCTATTTAGGTTAGCATGTTAAAACTTTTCAGTCTTAAAGTTTCCCTTAAATAAGTCAAAATAAAATAGATATTTAACCACCATACAAGCTGCTCTTTACATAGGAAACAAAAAACAGCACGTGTCTCCCTCCTTTAGCTGAACTCAATCAGAGCGCGTCACCGTGCGTGCACAGCATGGCGTCTGACAGGACCAAGCGTGCCGCACAAGCCCTGAAAAGTGAAGCCAAAACGTCTCGATCGCCCCCCAGTGACTGGTCCCAGTGTAGAGACAGAGCGCAGTTATGCAGATTTGGGGGCCACGCCCACCGGGGGGGAATTCGGTCCGGCCGTCTCCGTTGACTTTGTGTTGCGAGGGGCCGCCTCCTTGTCATTTCTGGCTTATAACAAAAAACAGAATAATGCCTAAAAGCTGCTATGTGACAATATGTACAGCTAACAAGCCAAATAACCCAGAAACACATTTTTATAAACTGTCGAGCCGTAAAACCCAGCCTTTAAGAAAAATAAAGTGGATCACCGACTACGTTTCCCCCTAGTGGACGCAGTTCTACTAATATAAGTACTATAAGAGGTTGCCTGTTTCCACTTTTCTGTCTGTAAACGCTCATTTTTTGAGCTCGACAGCTTATAAAAACTTATTTCTGGGTTATTTGGCTTGTTAGCTGTACATATTGTCACACAGCAGCTTTAAGGCATTATTCTGTTTTTTGTTATAAGCCAGAAATGACAAGGAGGCGGCTTCTCTCAATACAAAGTCAATGGAGACGGTTGGATTGTTTCCCCCCCCGGTGGGCGTGGTTTTCAGGTTATGACGCGCTGCGCTCTGTCTCTATAGGTCATAAACCCTGCCTCCCCATGTTATTCAATGGAACTTGAGACCAACTAAAAAATGTTATTACACTTCAATTATCTTTTTTCCGAAGCTGGTTTCTGTCATTTACTGTAGTTTTTATCACGCTAAATGTAAATTAAAATATTTGTTTTTAAAATAAGTTTGTGTTTATTTAGTTATTTAATGCTATAAAAACGGTGGTGTCACGTCATGATTGACAGCTGTGATATCGTGTGATATGCGCATTCTGCGAGAGCGTGGGTGGGGTCTTGATTTCGCGGCTTTACTTCCTGCTCATTACTGCGCAGGACTGGTCCCGAAATCGCTACTGCGCAGACTCAAGACCCAAGATGTCAGCGCCATATCGGGTCGACGGGTTGTTTTTCTGAACTGAGACCCAAACACAAAACTTACCAACACAAAACTTTTAATCCATTATATTGTCACGACGTGCCCACGAGGCAGATAACGTTGCGAAGTAACGTAAGTTTGGTCATCATATTACGTCGATGTTATGTAAAAGTTATGTATTTGTGTTAGCTGGGATATCTTTGTTGAGGGGGTGAGACTACAAACACCCCTTTTCTTGGTCAAATAGGCACTGAATTCGAAATGTATGTTACATTTTGACTAATCTTTATTGAAAGTGCGTCATATTTGTAATGTTTCTACAGGTGAAATGCTCCTTTAAACGTATAATGCCAATAAGCCCCAAATACGATTAGCTTTTGTGATGAACCCTCTTTCTAAACTAAATATCTATCTATATGTTTTTATGTTAAAATAAATGAATAATAAATTTAAATAATTGGTTACATTTAAAGTAATGTTGTTCTGGAAGATGAAGGGAGAGATGAAACAGTATTTAAGTCTGGTTGCTGTCTTTTTTTATCTAAATCTTTATACAGTGCACAACAGAGAGATTCTTCCTTTGAAGTGTGACGTACAGACTGAAATCTGTGAGTGAATATGAGAAAAGGATTATGACCTGATGATCTGTAATCCCTCATTATAACAGTTCTTCAGAGGGATTTAATGAGAAACCTCTGTCATATTAACTATAGAGAGGTTTTCTTTGATCAAACAATAATTGTAGGCTATTCTGTTATGTTCAAAAACATCTATTGGTGAAGTACCTACAGAATGATAAGATTTTCAGGATGTTCACGGATGGATGGATACATGTTTCTTACTTCATCTGCAGTTTTCAGAGGTGTTCAACATGAAAAGATTTTATTATTTTATCTTTTACTGTTATTGTCTCATGTTTACTGTTTTACGATCATTACGTTTTCTCTGTTTCAGTTATGTTAGAAACTATTTTCTGTTTGTCCCTTCTTCATGATATAAGATCCATGGTCTAAGTAACAGACAGAGATTTACCGTGATTTTCAACTGCTCCATGACTATAAAAATAAGAAGAAATCATCCAGCTGAAAGAGGATGCACTTTTTTCACAGCTACATTTGAGTACATGTACTACCAACCTGCTGGGCTGTAAGGCTGTAACTTAACCTATGCGGGGTTGTTTTAACCCATTGTCGGGTCAAACATAAACATTTTCTGGGTAAATGTAACACAATAGCTGGGTTCGTCTCTTTTTGATCAAATGCTGGGATTGAAGAACTCAACATGTTTCAGATCATATAAATAAAAATATTGTAAGAATGCATAAAAGTTTTTGTCTTTGGTCTTCATTGTGTGGTTTTGACTGTGGGATGTAATAAAGCAATAAGCCCCAAGAAGCAGTGGGTTACCACTGCATTTTATAACAGCTTCGCATCGTGCCTAAAACCCCCTTAGCTGTTATAAAATGCATTTTATACATTAACATTTATATCGTGCAACTGTTGAAGTGATGATCAAATATGCTTGGAAGCATGCTTAACTCTTTCCCCGTCAGCAGTTTTTTTTTTTTTTTTAAGTTGCAACCCAGTTTTAGTATAATGGCTTCCAAAAAAAATGATCTTCTATAAATAAACATAAAATGAAAGAACAGACAAATTTTCAGCTAAAGCAGAGACAATTCCATTTTTGTGAAGAACTTTTGTAAGAGATCAGATTCAGAGCCTGATCAAAACTTACATTGCATTTTTAGTGAATGCATCAGTGTTTAAGTCGGGTAAGATCGCCACCCAGTGGATAATAGCAGAAATATGAATTTAAGGTAGAAACTTCTCAGAGAACATTTTCTCTTTTTCTCTTTATTGATGAGATGACTCAACTATATTTATTGACATTTATCTGGATATCGCCATAATTGTGCAAATGTAAAAAAACACGTTTCCTTGTGGCAATATTGCAGTATTGCAGGTAGGCATATTCAAAACTTTTTGTTTTGTACCTTTTGTGGTCAACATACAGAAAAATGTTCTCATTTGTTTTGGAGTTGTCCTTATTCAAAAAAATTTGGTTAGATTTGTGCTCTTTTGTTAGAATTCATATTTTGCTCAGACTTGTTTGGAAAATATTTAATTTGTTTTTTTCTCTTATGATATCTTATTACATAAGGAATATTTGATTAATGTGTTACTTGTGTTTTAAACTTTATTATACATAAATGTAAATATGGTGAGTATAAACATTATTTCATATTTTTCTATTAGAACTTAAGCAATAGGCTACCTAAAATCTATTGATAATCTGATAAACAAGGAAGCTGCTAAATGTATTAATGTATGTCAGCAGTTCCATGTTTGTAATTAATTATTTTTCTCTTTCATCCCCTGGCTAATATAAAAAAAGTGTTGACTATGTTTAATTAAAAAAAATTTTTTAAAACTTTTACAGCGTCAGCATCATCTGTATTAGAGTTTAAATCGGGCACAAAAAACCATAACCGAAGCCCCTGCACGTTGTGTCCGAGCCCGACCGACACATTACCAACGTTTTAATAGTGCGCCGTGACGTTCTCAACTACAATTCAGAGTTGTTTGAATTACAGAAATTTGTTCAGAATTATCTTAATGAACTAATGCAACAAGGACGAAGCATGTAAAGTTTAAACTGCACTGTTTGTTTATTCAGAATAGAAACGTAAAAACATGCAACAATGATGCACACAGAAAATAACCAAGAATGAACTGTGGAGAAGGTCTAGGCAAAATAATTTAACAAGGTTTTATAATATATTTTAAACAAAATATGTTGGACTATTTTGATATTTGTTACAGAACATGTGCTTAATTGAATGAAAGTAAAAATGATTGAATTAAAGGAACAGTATGTAGGATTGTGGCCAAAACTGGTATTGCAATCACAAAACTTGTGGCTAAAACTGGTACTGCAATCACCCAACTGGTGGCCAATACACAAAATGACAACATAAACTTGAGGGCTGCAACTCCAGTGATACAAGTATTTGAAATGAAAATGATTTCTTAATGTCTAGTGACATATCAGGGCCATTTTATGATTAAATTATATACATTTCTTACATACTGTTCCTTTAAATGATATAAACGACGTGAAAGGAACTAAATTGTGAAGCCTCGATGTAGCCTACAATAAGGGACATTTAAGAGTGATGGGTATTTAAAAAATGAATATATATTATTCCCATGCATCGATTTTAATGTTAAACATCTGTAAATCCAAATAATTCCATATGGAATATATTCTGACAGTTTAAGTTTGAATTTTAAAGTCGAAAATATCTTATTTTTACACCGCCGCGCAGAAGGCATGGCAAACTGGAACAAAACTTTAAAGACACATATATTAAGTTTAACCTACGTGTTAACATGTAAAACTATATTTAAACGAAACCCGTGAATTGAAAGGTCCAATAATAACCGCCTTAACTTGAGTGATGTCAATAAAGTTTCCATGTTAGAATTTAGAAATATTAAAAACTTAAGCAAACGACAACAAATATGTTTTCTTATCTTACCACTCGCCATTGTAGTAGTCAGAGAATTTGGCCTTTGATAATTTAATATTTATATGCTAATTAATTAAATTAGGGGCGTTTATAAGGCGGAGTTCTAAGAGCATTCAGCTGCGCACAATTTTAAGATTATTTGTGATTTATAAACTGCACATCTGGAAAAGATGCTCCTTTTCTCTGAATCGCACTTACGATTATTTCAGAAATGGTCTTAGATGACAGTTCCCTTTCAGTCGGTCACTACGCTAATATCATTAGCTCTTTCGCTCCGAAAGCTGGCAGTAATCTGCTCACGAGAAGCTACTCTCTGCTCTTTGGAGAACTCTGTGTGTTCGATTTGGTTGGGCAAAGGCATTTCAGCGGAGGCTTGCGGGTGTTCCACCTCTCTTTTTAATTTTTTGACTTTTTTCTAGTGGTGGGCAAAGCGAGGCTTCGGGAAACACTGAAACAGTTTAATCAATTGTGCCGTATGTTTCGAGGCTTCTAAACATCAATCCGAAACCGCCTCCACAGTGACACCTAGCGGTCGTTTACATGAAGCAGCCTTGACAAGATTTTAGACGAGCGCTGACAAATTGTATTGTGTTGTTTGATTGACACACAAGTGATAGATGCGCTACGTCATCATAATAAAATGCTTTTTGTTGTTGTTGTTGTTTTAACATCTGTTTGACAACTACATGAGCTTTTAGGCTCACAATTGTCGATAACTATACTCTATTCGGGTCTATTTAATAAAAAAAAATGGAATAGAGATATACCAAATAAATAATAGGAGATTCATAAAATATATCAAGCCATAATATGCCACATTGTTTACATACGATCTTCATTCAAATATATAAATTGTTCTGTGTTGATAAACTCAACCAGCTTCTTTTTTTACATATAATTTCTCCAGCCTTTGAAAACATTCTCACACAAGAGACACTTGTTGCTGACATGCATTTTTTGTAAGTAGCCTAAGTGTTACATACCTATGAGGAAAAATTACTTCTTTTCAGTAATTTATAGTATTTGATCTTGCCAAAAACGCATCTATGAGGTATTGTCAGATTTGTTTCCTACCCTGTCAGTTTAAGATTCGACGCAGATTCGACAGGTACGCCACCTTTCGAAACACTTGTGAAATGCACCGCTTGGTGTTTTGAACGTCACCCTCTTTTTTCTGTTGCGGAGCCCCGTTAAAGGTGCGGTGGCAAAACTCTGGAAATCTTATCTCCGTATATACGGTGCTGAATCGGTTAGCTGGTTCGTCCAGTGACTCTCAGCACCCCATCCATAGCCAGAGGTGCCGTAAGAGACGGGTGGCGCGTGTTCTACGCGCTCTCGTCCTCTTTCAGTCCTCACGAAGATTCTATGTCTGTCACAGCATCGGAGAGGGGGTCGTCTATTCGGTCGCCAACTCGGACCCACTCCCGCCTTCGGGTTGGGTAGGAGCTCCCGTGCTCGACCCAGAGTGGCGGCCATGTACGCTCGAGAGCGCGGAGACGGTCTGTGTGGAGCTGAGAGCTCCTCCCCCACCCGCACCGTCCCGCCTAGATGATTGGCACTTCAGGACTGCAAGAACAGCCCCAACCTTCTGTGCCTTTCTTCCCGGTGTGCATGTTGGTTGACACGGTCGTGGAAAACTCGTTTTCCTTCCCGGATCCGACCGTTTAGCCATCACCTCTCACCTCTCCTGACGGTGGGGCCGCTAAGGGTTATGCTGCTCCAAGAGACCAGCCAACCCCCCCTCACAGACCCACGGGCTTGTGAGAGGCGGCCTCTGCCGTGTGCGCCATGGCGTTGATGCAGGTCCGCCAGGCTAAGGCACTGAAGAATCTGCACAGGCGAGGTCACGGTCCGGCAGCTAAAGAATCCTGTGTGGCTCTGACCTGGCGCTACGAGCGACTAGGTTCACCCCACAGGCCGCCGGACGTGCTATGCCCACCCCCGGTGGTCCAGGAACGCCATCTCTGGTTGTGTCTTGCGGGCATTAAGTAGGTCGTTAGTAATCGTCCTAATGTTCCATTGTAGACCAGCCATTTCGGCGCCGCGGCTGAGAGTGTCCAACAACAATCGGCCGCTTTACAGCAGATTGAGGCATCGTGCCACGTCGGAGCCTAGCTGCCCCCACCGTTACGTCAGTATCTGCTTTTCGCCGAGGGCGTCCTGCTACGGCTTTTTTCGTTCCTTCATTCCGGCACCTCTGAGGAACCTGTCGTAGGCAGTTCACCCGCCCACTCAGCCCGCTACAGAGGTGGAAAATGAAATCTAGCGGCTCTGAGTCAGGTGACCTGAAGATGAGAGGATCGCTCTTCAGGAGATGGTGAAAACATCACTCTCCCCCCACCCCAGAGGAGGGCCGGGTGGGGAATCCTTGGTTTCGTTTTGTGTTCCGCCGGCTTCAATCGGCACCCACTAAACCTCATAGAGCGAATTCCTCTTCTTTCTCACCGTTCGGGCTTTCTCTCTCTCCCCGTGTCTTCACGAAAGTTGCGGAGGGCGCACTGCAGCCCCTGAGAGAGAGTGGTGTTTGCGTTTTGGCGTATTGGCTCATGTCACCGGGTGACTATGGTAGGGCGGAACCAAAAGTGGCGGAGAAAGGTTCCGCCTGAAGATGGTTTCCGCCCAGGCCCGATTTTTAAAAGCACCTTTTACTTTCTAGTCTCCCTAGTGACGCAAATCAGGAGGAAACAAGCAACAGGTGTGGCGAATGAAGCTGGCAATCTACGATTGGAGGAGGGAGTAAAGAGCAGGCACATAAAAAGGCCCAAGGAAGCACAAAGTGGAGAGTTGTTTTCGGGCACGCGCTCCTTTACTGCCTAGGGCAGACCCAAACACACGCTCCATCCTTGGAGGAGCCGGAGGGCGCCGTTGATCCACGGAGCGCTTATAGCGAGAGGAAAGAGTGTGGCAGCCAAGAGAGGCGAAGAGGACGAAGCTGTGACATTTAAAGGAGCACTGCACCGGAGTGTGCTTTTTGGTGCGTTTGATTACCGCTGTGCAGAGCTGTGTATGTGCTTTACACTGTTCCCTTAGGGAAGGAAGCGGGAGCCGTTGATGGTGTAACTGGAAGGAAAGAGAAGAGAGGTGACTGGGTGAAGTGTGATTATTATACTGACGTGACAGGATTGAGTCAACAGTGAGGGAGTTACAGAGCATCTGTGAAGAGCTGGGCGTGAGTACCGCATACAACTCTGCTAGTGTTTGTAATGAGGTGTACCCGAAGCGGGTGGTGAGCGTGGTGCTTTATAGCGGCCCTACGGGGAGAGAAAACGTAGGTGAGCCGGAAACTAACATCTAGGCGAGTGGGAGATCTCTGCCCGGAGTCCTAGCCCCCGCTTTCACGTGAGTACCACTGCCATCAGTTATATGGAGTATGTTTGCTGCCAGCTTGTGTGTCTAAAATAGGTTTGGAAGTTTCCTCGACTGAGCGACCGGCCCCACCGGACGAGTACAGGGTGGGCGAGCCGAGCGAGGCGCAGTCCATACGACGAGGAGGTCCCACGGTCACTACTACTATCCTCTCCTTTTTTTGGTGCGGAAATTGTACCCAACGAATCCCCTCTCAGGGACCTTGGTCGAGCTGAGCACCTGTTTGGAGTCACGTAACGTGTGAAAATTGCTGTGGGTGAGTCTGGACTTTACTTTGTGGGTGTGTGTGCACTAAGAATTGCTGTGTGTGCTGTGTTGGTAGAACCAGGTGCCGCCCTCAGTCCAGGAGTATCCTTGGGAGGACACCAGCGCGTTGTGGTTACCCCAGCAGAAGGAGAACCAATCTGTAAGGTGGGACCTCTGGTGCGCCAGCCATGATCCATACTCATCCCGAGCGTGGGCAGTAGGGAATCCTAGCAGGCGGCCGTGTGAGTAAAAGAAACGCACGACACCTGCTGTGTGGCGCTGGGGGTCATCCCGTAGTGCAAGTGCACGCGCATCCATCATCCCCGTACGGAGCCTCGTCGAGAGTTCGCCCCAGTCAGTACCCCCAAGACCAGAGTGGAGGGGAAGGAACTAGGGAAGCGTTCAGGCCGTACGCATCATACCCGGCGCCCCCTTGTGTGTAGCCGGCGCCTTGCGGATCCGCTGCCCCCGGGACACGTGTTGGGTAAGACGACCATTTATTACCTTACCTGTGTGTGATGCAGCTTACCTTTGTCTTCTAGCCACTGTGAAAAGAAACGCACAAGACCCAGTGCATTAAACCTCTTACCTTTGTGTGCAATATCTTACCTGTGTGGTGCAACTTACCTCTGCCTTTTAGGCCACTGTGAAGAGGAACGTACAAGACCCAGTGTAATAACCCTCTTACCTTTGTGTGCAATATCTTACCTGTGTGGTGCAGCTTACCTCTGTCTTCTAGCTCGCTGTGAAACGGAACGTACAAGACCCAGTGTATTAAGCCTCTTACCTTTGTGTGCAATACCTTACCTGTGTGGTGCAACTTACCTCTGCCTTTTAGGCCGCTGTGAAGAGGAGCGTACAAGACCCAGTGTATAAAGCCTCTTGCCTGTGCGTGAAATACCTTACCTGTGTGGTGCAGCTTACCTTTATCTTCCAGCCCGCTGTGAAGAGGAACGTACAAGACCCAGTGTAGTAAGCCTCTTACCTTTGTGTGTAATACTTTACCTGTGCGGTGCAGCTCACCTCTGTCTTCTAGCCCGCTGTGAAGAAGAACGTAAAAACCCCAGAGTGTTGACCCTCTTGCCCCTGTTGAAAATACTTTACCTGTGTGGTGTAACTTACCTCTGTCCCCAGCACGCTACGAAAAGGAGCACAAAGGTCCCAGAGAGACAAACCTCTTTAACCCTGTCTGGATCACCTTGCCTGTGGACTTCATCCATCTGGTTCCTCCGGCACGGCCCGAAGGGGACGCCAGGAACCTCAAGGGGCAGAGAAGGACACAAATACCTTAGACCGGTGACAGGAATAGGTAACGACGAAAACTTCAAACACCGCACTAATTAGACTTTCCTGTTTTGCCTCCAGGAGAAGCGGAGGGCGCCACGGATAGCAGGGTCCCTCTGGGGAAGGAGTCCTAGCCCCCGCTGCACTGGAAGTGGTCCTGGAGACTAGAAGAAGAGTTGTTTTTAAATTGCCCTTCCCCTTCCCCCTTTTCTTTTAAATATTTAATAAAGTGTTATTTTAATATTAGTATACTTGTCTGTCTGGTCATTGGGGTGGTCTTGGGAACCTCCTCGAGGTGGAAACTAGGAAGGGTCGTGACCTTGTTTAGCTATCTTTGGGTCCGCCCCGGCCTGTGACACTCATAATAGCTCAGTTTCGTCAGATGCTGTGCACACACATAGATCGTGTACTTAAACACCTCGCTCGTCTCGGTCTTCAGGTCAACTGGGAAAAGAGTAAACTTTGCCCTGTGCAGAGGATCTCTTTTCTTGGAATGAACGGGATTTGGTTGATTTAACAGCACGTCTCATAGAAGCGCGTGTTCAGTCAATTCTGACTTGCCTCAACATTTAAAGGCAGGGTTGCGGTTCCACTGAAATAACTTCAGAAACTTCTGGGGCATATGGCAGCAGCTGCGGCTGTGACACCGCTCAGGCTGCTCCATATGAGACCGCTTCAGTGTTGGCTTCATGACCGAGTCCCGTGGCTCACCGGCTTTCACAGTATTATAATTACATCGAGATGCTGTCTCACTTTCACCCCGTGGTCAGACCCAGCGTTTCTCAGCGTTCACCATTATGGAAGGCCTTTATAGCAAAAACGTCGCAAAATAGTGTTTTTCACTCCTCCACTGCCTTTGACAGCTGATGTTGCGGAGCTTCTGCTGTAAGCCTCTCACTGGATGTTTCCATGTGAACCTGGGTTAGGTTAGCACCAGCATTGCGCCCCCTGTGGGTCTCTATGTGTGTATTTCCGTGGACATTCTTACCACATTCCCCTAGCGGAGCACGCTCCGCGTTCCCCTAGTATGAAATACTACTAAGAGGGTTTTCACATTATGCTTTAAGCTCTCATGATGTCACCCATGTGGTAGACCCCCTAGAGGGTAGTTCTGTAGCGTTCTAGTTCCGTCCTGATGAGTTCGCTTCCCAGTTTCGCCTAGTCACTGTCGTGGGTTAAGGAACAGGTTGTGACTGGCCTTCTGCAGTAAGCCTTAGCATCCGCCCCCTACGTAGAGGCCGGAGGGCTTTTGCAGGCACTGGAAGGGTTCAGCTTCTGTGGCGCTTTGGTAGGGTTTCCCAATACGTCGGTCACGATGTGACGTCGTAGTGACCGACTGAAAGGGAATGTCTCGGTTACATATGTAGCCCTCGTTCCCTGAAGGAAGGGAACGGAGACGTCACGTCCCGTCGCCACAGTTCTGTTCCATTGCTGAATTAGGCCATGCACTGTTGCCAGCTTTCTCAGCGAAAAATCAAGCTAATGATATTGCACCTGATCCTCGTTTAAATACCCGAGCGGCGGGGCGGCGCCGTCAGATGCAAATATCTGCATGCCAAGTTCATTGGCGTGTTAGTAGTTCTCGAAGTAGATTGGTCCCGCGAGGCACGTTCCCAATACGTCTCCGTTCCCTTCCTTCAGGGAACGAGGGTTACATACGTAACCGAGACGTTCCTACGTCGCATTTTTATAAATGAGTTTTATAAAGAAAAATTCTATAATAACAGAAGATGATGGTAAAGTAACTAACCTACACTACACTACAAAAATACTAGGTTATTTTCAACTCCTCGTAGGGTCCATAAGGGTCAAGCCCATCCATTGGGCTAAATTACCCCCCCACAAAAAAAAACTAATTACATTTGACCGAATAATGGGTTAAGAAAAACCCAGCATTTTGGTTGAAACAAGCAAGCATAGGTTAAATTACAAACAAACGGCCTGGTTTCATCCCTTCTTGACCCAATTTTTTAAAGTATAGAGAGAAACAGATTCAGCTGGTGTTGTCCTCAGACTATATGTGTGAATGTACTGTCAATATTAGTTACAGGTCTTTGACAAACAGAGATTAATCAATTACATTTAAACACAGGGTGCATGATTTTTGAAAAATAAGTCAGGCGAGGACCAAAACACACTTCAGCAGTAAGGGGCATGTCTACTAACTGACATTATTGCCTGGGTTGTATAGACGGTTTCAGCAGTAACATCATTAACATGTGGCTTTCGTGGTCATCACATAACTTCCGGTAAACTCTGTGAAGAATAAACAACAACAAAGTCCTTTTAAAGTAGTTTTATATAAAAAGCAAAATTAACAACACGTAGATTACATAGGAACCCAAAACATTTGTTCTTTTCGACGAGGTATTTGTTTCAGAGTTCAGTTACAGCAGCTAGTCAGACCATTAAACAAACAGAAAACGGAAGTTCAGACCAGACGCTTACGCGTCACCACACGTGCGCCCGATGAAACCGTCCATATGAGATCATGCACCTTGCCTTTAATTCTAAATATTGTCTTTAAAATTTGGTTTTTAACTATCTTTAACTATCTGGTTTAGTCAAGATGTATTGCATGTTGGGTAGTTTCTTTGCGGCTAGAGTCAAGGTTATTATAGACAGTAAATTTCTACTGCTGAGTGTCAGCTGACAGTAATTCATCCTGTGCAGAATTCTCTTATGACCACAAAACACCTTGTGATCATTAGAAAAAAAAATTAATTCATATAAAAATATTTTTCACAGGGAAAGACAAAAGAGGCCATTTTGAAAAAGTATCTTTATTTACGACAAAACAAAAACTCTCGCACAGAAAGAAAATCAAGAAGACCATAGATGATGTGACTCAAACTGCTGTTCTGTAAACTGAGATACCAAAGATATCAGTGCTGTCACAAAGAGAAATACTTTAACAATACTTTAAGAGAAAAAAAATAAACCTTACATACAACCTCAGCAGCAGATGAAACATACAATCTACACACACGCACAAACATACACTTATATATAAAAATCAAAGGGATTTATATTTTCACATATAAAAAATACCAAAAACCTGAAACACATAATACATGACATTATTATTAGTATAGAGAAACAATGTCAGTAGCAACATGTGCACAAATATCACTTGTGAAAGTCTAAGCTAAGCAGATAATTGCTGATTGTGGTCTTAAAATGATAATGTTTTGAATTCGCATGAGTAATATTGACAGCAATCTGAATCGTACCTGTCATGTGACTGTAGGCATGATTTCCTCAGCTAGTTCACAATACAACACAAGCAGAGGTACAACGTCAGGGGCTCAAAATCAATATTAACACTCATCTGTGTTTATTCAGAGAAAGCGAATGTGTTTCAGAAAATAAAGTAAAGAATTCTAAGTGATGATATGAAATGTGAAGATTTATCATGACATTCTCATGATTGTGCACATCGAGTACTTGCATAAATATTCAGACTACCAAAAACTAAAGCTAACTGCATTTCAGATCCAGGTTATTCAAAACTTTTATCTGTTTATGATAAAAGTTTATGTAGTCTTGGTCCAACACACAATGTTTCTTAACCCAGCTGAGGAGACTCTTAAAACAGAGGAGGAAAATGAGAGGAGTTCAGGAGTCGAAGCAGGATTTCATGATTGCCTCCCTATCAAATCTGAAACTAAGGAAAGACTGCGAGGAAAGGACGCATTCATGTTCTCCAAAACACATCTGTCCGTTAAAACCATATACATCAACAGCTTCATCAGTTGAAAAACAAATAAGGACAATGTTAAGAGTCAAATGAATGCAAATTAATGGGAAAAAAGAAATAATCAAGTACACTTACATATTTTTAGGATGTTTAAATATTCTTACTGGAAAAACAACACTTAATACTTGGAAACTAATGTTTTGTTGTGTATTTATGTATAGTTTCTAACAACGTGAGCAATGGAGACGGCACCACCTAGGGGTCGCATTGTTATTTAAAGTGTTCATAACATTGGTAAGCTGTATTAGCTCAGGTAGAGCATTGCATTAATATGATAAGGTTGCATTAATAGCCCTAATTAGGCTATTCTGAATTAAGTTGTTAACATGATTTATTTTATTCAACACAAGTTAGTGAATTCAGTCACTGAGTGCATCAGAAGACCTTTTGCATATTGTTCTGTGACTCTCAAGGTGCATTATGGGTATTTGAACATCAGTTGTACACGTGTGGTGCATTAAGGCATTGGGTGAACTATAAAATGTAATCTCAGTGATTTTGGACGTTGCATGACTGCTGGTGGTCAGATAGGTCGACCAGAATATTATGGTAACTGATGATCTCCTGCACAAACATCTACAGTTTCCTGCCATGGTTTATATATTTAGTTCTATAATTAGTACAAAGCAATCTACTATAAGCTATTTTCATTAACATGACTGTTCTTCTGTAGTCTTTCACTGTAGACATTGGATTATGTCAACATGAGCAGAAAAATGGCAAAGAATGTGGCCCATTTATCCAGTATTGGCATATGAAGTGCTGAGTGTATTATTGTATCAGCTATTGAAAAGCACAAATACCTACCAGTTTCAAAGTTGTCTTGCAGTCTTCTGGGCTGAAGTTTCTTATCTTTCTGTAAGACAACACTGTGTTAGTCAACAGAAACAGTCTTGCTGTAATGAAGAGTGAATGTGTAACAGAATGGTTTTGGGAAAACTCACCAGCTGACTCACACCATTAGATTTTTTCTTTATGTTTGGAGAGTCCTGATGTTTCTTTCCATTGCCTTTCACCTGACTCTGAAGAAACACACAAGAACCATATACTGAATCACAAAAAAAACAATAATCTGTGCTGCTGATATGAAGAACTATTTTTTGTGTTATTTCTTCTTCCTTTATTGCTGTATGGCATTCCAGCATCTACGGCTATATTCATGGCAAGAACCAGTTAATCCATACACAAGTTGGGGGAGGGACAATTTGGCATCTCCAATTTGCCTAACTTGGAGTACCCAGAGTAAACCCCTGCTAACACAAGGAGAACATGCAAACTCCACCTAGAAAGGCAACTTGAACTAGCCGGGCTTGAACCAGGGACCTTCTTAGCAACAGTGCTACCCACTGTGCCGCCCTCAAGGAGTTATTTAAGATTGCACCACTTAAGCAGTTTATCTGGACACTTTAAAGGGGACAAATCATGAAAATCTGACTTTTTCCATGTTTTAGTGCTATAATTGGGTCCCCAGTGCTTTTATCAACCTAGAAAAAGTAAAAAGGATCAACCCAGTAACTTGTTTTGATAAACCATCCTCTGCAAGCATGTAAAAAATAGGTAATTGAAATTTGGCTCCTCTTGTGATGTCAGAAGGGGATAATACCACCCCTTAATCTGCACTATCCAACAACGACACTGCCATTTAGTTTAGAGATCAACTCATTTGCATCTTAAAGGACATACCCAAAAACAGCACATTTTGAACACACCAACAAAGTGGCAAATTTATCATTCTATAATAAATTATCTATATGGTATTTTCATCTAAAACTTCACATACGTACTCTGGGGACCCCAAAGATTTATTTGACCTCTTAATTAGTCCCCTTTAAAGCAGTGGTTCAACGTGTTCACATTTTAGCGTGTGCCCTAGGGAGCATTCCTCTGCAGCCTACCAAATACAATTCATGACATAAAACAATCACAACCTTAGAATTTTAATTAAACAAATCATAGTACCCTGACACCATCTTGCGCCCCCCAGTTTGAGAAATGCTGCCTTAAAGGAATAATGAAGGAGACAGAAATGACTAAATATAACCCATTAGTCTATAAAATCTTTATCCGTGTCTTTCCTCTGTCTGTGCACATCTTATAATATAATATTGTCCATTTATAAATAATCCATTTACCTTTGAAATCATTCAGCGTGATTTATCAGATTTATCCAAAACAGTACTTCAAAGACAAGCAAAAGTACAGGGTTCCTGCAGGTTTCACCAAGTCAAATTTAAGACTTTTTAAGACCTTTTTAAGACCATTATGAGTGAAATTTAAGACCAAAGCGGCACAATGATCTCAGAAATTCTCAAAACATTATATTTTTATTATATCTTTGTTTATTTTTTTTTTATTTTTTTTGACAAATAAAATCCACTAATATGGGAAGATCAGTATGGTCAGCTGCTGATATGTGCCTTGTTAACATGTTTTACACTTTCTCCACCCATACGTTATATGCATAAATATGCACTATACCGCCATCACATTTATTCCCCTCTCTAATTACACAATAATGAAATGAAAAGGAAATTTACTATTAAAAGGCTGTTCGTGGTTTGTTGTGTATTGCAAACAAGGCCGTTTCTAAATCCAAAGGCTGTAGCCTCCAGAGGTCGCATTTGTAGGCTGCAAATGAAAACTGTGTAACACTAAAGTTGACTCATTGTTGATGGCGCGGGACTTGACGGCCTGACTGTTAAAGTTGATTTTTAATAAAGCAGTGTTGATTTTTTCGCTTCTGGGTCCTTCTGTTTCAGAACCTTGCAAATGCTCTGGTAAGCCACGGGCTAGTTGGTTAAATTAAGACAGAAAAGATTTTTCTCGCCAAACCTACAGTATACAGTCGGATCACAACATCTGAAATATAGCTTATGGCATGAATTGCGTGGATTATAATAGCCTACATTTGTATTCTCTTTAAAAAATAATGATTAAAAACTGGATTGAAGAGACATTCAGTGACACGCAAAGGGCAGAACTTTTCTTTTTAGAGGCCCACCCATCAAATACATTCTTACTCCGTCACTGAGGCATTTTAATTTTACCATTTTATTTTTTTCGGACAACCTTTTCGGGAATAAATGGAGGTAAGAAATGTAAGACTTGGGTTAATTAAATTTAAGACCTAGGGTGAAAATCTGGCCATTTTTAAGACTTTTTATGGCCTTAAATTTAACTTTCTAAATTTCAGACTTTTTAAGACCCCGCGGGAACCCTGAAGTATTTCTTGAATTATTGCCTGCCTGCAAAGTTTTTTGAGTGCCATATATACAACATATCTTTTTACATATGGCTCTTAATTGTCCTATAAGATGAAACCTACCATGGGTTTAAGCACATCTACTAATTCACTCTGGGCAGCTTGTCCAAAAGGTTTCTGCAGTTTTTGCTTTGACCAGTTGTCACCTGACCCTGGAGATGCTTCCACCAACAGCTGAGATCTTCTGGGCTTCAAGCTAAAAAACAGAGAAAAACTGAATTCAACTGAATATCCACTCCACAAAGAATCATATACGGGTGATTCTCACGAAACCATTGAAACACCACGGCACTAATGATTTTAGCTTTAAAATGTGTAATATAGTAAAATTAAAAAGCATCAAAATTAACACAATACTGTGTTCTATCTTGCACAATGTGTGATTTCAACATAAGAATTTATAATTGGAAATTTTATCTCATTTTCTGCTGAAATTCTCATTACCGCAATGTGTCCAGTTGTGTTTGAACACGCGTTCAATTTGACTTTGGTACAGTACCAGAACTTAATACCCTGGTATTAAAATGGTACCATAGGTTACAAAACAGCCTCAAATAATAAATGAAAAGAAAAAAATTATTAAGATGAATAAAACATTTTTTTCTACTTGACATATCTTCTCTCCAGCTGTTCCACCCTGGTTTTATTTATTGACATACATTAACGTAATTCTAACATTCATGAGACTATTTCTCATATTAAAATGAATATCAGTAGGCGCCAAAAAAAAAAACCCTGCTACTTCCAGCAACTTTCAGGAGCAACTACCAATGGGAGTGAAACGTAGAGTTCACGTCATCCATCATTTATCGATTACAGCAGTGGACGGTTACTCGTTTGTTTATAACTGTTACTAGTACAAGAATTAGGGATGCCTCCTAACGACTTCATTAAAAGAGATAGGCGACTCACAGTGACAAAGTGTGTCGCAGCTTTAGTGTAGGGATACACTAAACCAATGGCAAAAAAATGAACTGTGAGGTTAGTTCACATTGGCTTCTGGGACAAAGTTGACGTGACGCATCATATAGACTTCGGCCAAGTAGCATGTCCATTCTGGACCTGCGTGTGAAGTGATAACTTTCTGTACCAGCAGGTGGCAGTAGTTTAGGTTCATTAGTCAAAACTGAAAATCGGAAGAGCTAGTGACCAGAGTGATACATAACAGCAGCGCTCGCCTACCAGTCTCACACAAATCTCACTCACCACAGAATGATGGATTTGTGATTTACCTATAATGTCTTATGAGCCATGTCTTTTAAAAATGTTCATGTATTCGAATGAGAAATGCAAAGACTCTGTGCTTCTTCATTTGCTTACTTTATCACGTCTGTTTATCTTCTTGTGCCATGGTTGGCTATACCAAAAACAGACAATCAATTCCCAGTCAAGTTTCACCACGAATTCGACATGGTCAATAGGCAAAAAAAAATATGAACCACTAGGATTTACTTCAGCGGATGGTCCGAAACACACCAAAAAATTAAATCAGATGACACTCAAAAACTGCCCAACTGCCGACCATAAGCTTGGTGTGCACCAGGCTTTAGTTCTAGTTTCATAGATATGAAATGTTACAGAAGGCAAATGTCTTTAAATGGCAAAATAATCCTACCGGAAAGGTTTGGACGGTGTGCTGCCACTAGACGCAAAATCCTCATCGCTGCTTGTCGACTCTCCTTTGCGTTTGGCAATCCACTCTCTGAGCTGTCTACATACAGAGACAATACATCTGAATTATACTCCATCCAAATCAACAAACATGAATTTAAGCAAAAATCACTTTAGAAACAGAAGATCATTAATGATGCAAAAAACAGAGGTACCTCACAAAGGGAATCACCATAAAAAACTTGTTTGGAGCTAGTCCAAGCTTAGATTTAGGCGTCATGTCATTCCTGTGACAGGGCAGTTTGTCCATTGGAAACCATTCAATGTTCTGTCAGGAACCAATGGCAGAGATATGCAATGTGACGTCTTTTTACTATCAAATGACTGTGCTTGTATGTAGGCAAGAGAGAGGACTAAATGTATACACACCCTGATTTCTTTTCTGGTCTTGGGGTTAAACTTTGTGTCTTTAGGAACTCCCGGTATAATATACAATCGCGCAAGCTGATCTGAAATTCTCTGCTCAATATATGTTTTTTTGCAGATCCGATCTCTGATATCAAAACCTGTCTCCTCCAAAACCTGTGTGTAAAATCACATATAACATTTTCATGACACTGACCTGTTAAAAAAAATATTTTTGATATAATAAAGTTTTTTCCACGCATGGAAGACGATTGTACCTCTCTCACAGCGCAGTCATGAAACGCTTCATCTTTATTCACTTTCCCTTTAGGAAAACCCCAGCCAGACTTGGCCAGATAGCCCTGGACCAGCAACACCTTCAGGAACAAATCAAATATCAGTGAGGACTCTAATGCTACATTAACACGACAACGATGTAGTAAAAAACAGAAAAGGTGTCTATTTGCATTTTTGATGTAATGTACACAAGACAACGCTGTCAAAAAGATCAGACGGATCCACAAGGACAACTAAAATGCTGTATTATGTGTGCCAGGCTGGTAGTTGTCATGCTGCACATTTACATTCTTCTACATAGCAAAAAATACAAACAATCGAGATGACAAAGCATCAAGCTGTTTTGTTTGGATGGGCGATGAGGTAGGTTTATAATGACAAGTGACCCTGGAATAAACCTAAGTAAACTTTGTGTGAATAAACTCAAAGTATCTTGAGCAGCACAAACACAGTCCTGTAGGTTTCCATTGCTGTTTTGGTTATACGCACGCATGCCTATAGACTGAATTAAAGGCGGAGTCCATGATGTTTGAAAGCCAATGTTGATATTTGAAATCACCTAAACAAACACGCCCCTACCCCAATAGAATCTGGACCTTCTGTTGATAGACCCGCCCCACACATACGCAACCCGGCATTTGATTTGATTTGATTGGCTATAAGTGTGTTTTGGTAGTCGGCCCGTCTCCTTTTCCAAAGCGTTTTTCAAACATCGTGGACTCCGCCTTTAACACATGCACATGATGTTAGCGTTATCACAGATAGTTTACACAAAGACGACAAGGCATTGTTTTCATAAACTGGAACTTTGAAACCCGTCTTCAAAAGTTTTTAGGATGCCAACATGCTGTTGTTGTGCAAACGATCAGCCAAAGCACACAAAACTGTTTTTGGGTTTAAAATGTTTTCGTGTACTATATTATACAAGCACGTGGTCAGGTGCACTGCCAAAACTATAGGTCATTTTAAAGGGATAGTTCACCCAAAAATTAAAATTCTGTCATCATTTACTCAGAGTTTCCAGCAGAAAATTTGTTAGTTAAGGTGGTAGGGTTGGGCGAGTGGGCAGGACAGAGGGCGTGGCAATTAAAGGGGCGGGGCGTATGCGTCATGATGAAAATTTAAATATTTTTATTTAAAACACTCAAATAAAACTTAATTTTGAAGAAACTATGACAGAAAACAGAGAATAGCTGCATGACTCGTGTTAATCAAACAGCATTGAGAGAAAATCTCTCACTGCCCCTGATTAAATCACTTTTCTACCTTAAATAAAAAAAATATAAGCCTATACATACATGCATAATTAGGGGTCAAGCCCAGAATGGGCGAAGACCCCTATTGTATCCGTTAGTTTTCTTTTTATAATAATAATTAGGGGTCAAGCCCAGAATGGGCGAAGACCCCTATTGTATCCGTTAGTTTTCTTTTTATATAATAATTATTATTATTCCTATCCCCTTGCGGTCTATGGCAGCCCATAGAACCGTATGTAGGAAAGTTATGAAATTTGGCACACTGATAGAGGACAGTCCAAGTAATATCCACAGCAAATTTGGAGTGTCTATCTCAAACCCGCTAGCGCCAATTTTTCCGCCATTTTGAATTATTCATAAAACCTACTTTTGCGAACTCGTCCTAGGGTTTTTGCCCGATTGCCACGAAAATCGGTATGCAGCATCTAGAGACACTCACGGCAAAAAGTTATTAAAATAATTTTGATAAACCAATGCGTTGTCGTATAGCGCGTCAATAAACTTTACGTACAGCGCAAAAAAACAGGTTTTAGGCTGTATCTTCGGCAAATTGAAGCCTATTGACACGATACTTGGTACTTGTGATGCCAGTCTGGAACTATGGGTGCTTGCAGAGTTTTGTCACAGCGCCACCTAGTGGTCAGACTTATGCTTTACACGCCTATAACTTTGGCTCCGATTGACGTATTTTCATGGGACTTGTTTCTTTGGAGTTCTGCGCAGCAAAATAGCGTTTAAAAAACACGCGTGAATATCTCCGCGAGGGTTTTTCCGATCGACTCGAAAACACCATAGGAAGAAACTAACCTTACCTTCTGAACAAAAAGTTCTATTGGCATTATATTAAAATTTTCATCAGAAATGGCCGAAAATTGCAAAAAACGAAAAATTACCTTCAAATTTTGTGTTTTTTACACATAAATGGTTGTAACTTCGTAACGAAAATATATTTTTTCACCAGAATTGATACGCTGATGCATGAGCACATTCTGAGGCTACACAAAAAAAATTGTATGCTTGCACCACTAGATGGCCTTATAATTGAACAAAACCTTTGATAACAAGCCAGCCCTATGGTCATACAACTGTTTCTTCACTAAACTAAAGTGTATAGACATAATACTAGCTAGATGTAACACAATCATGACCTGATGTTGCATGCACAATTTTGTCATTGCGCCACCTACTGGTTTTGAGATAGAATATGGTATTTTTGCCTGAAACTACTGCAGCAACACATCTAAAACCATGAGTCATCATGGATTATTCCCTTCATGGCTTTGACTATAATCACTGGTGGTTGCCAATTCACTCCCTACCAACCATTGAGAATACCTTATCAACCGTTTTTGCAAAAGCTATATCTCTGCATCAGAACATCGTAGAAAAAAATAAAAAAGAACATCGTAGAGACACGGGGATGGTCTCTTTTGACTAATTAAACTTGTTTTAACATGATGTGACCCATGTTTTGCCACTGCAAACACCACTCACATGTCCTTCAGTGCTCTAATGTTCCATGATTGTCAATAACAGAAGGAAGATTGCAGTAGACAAGAACTTAGATTAATTTTGTTGATAACTTTTTTGTTTTTTCATCTAAAATGATTAGGTTTACCTAGGTTCTTCAATCTGCTTATCCAATCTCAATTTTACATCCTTTTGTGCCCTTTTCGGCTTGACCCCGGTATTGCTGCTTGCAGCTATATTTATTATTATTCCTATCCCCTTGCGGTCTATGGCAGCCCATAGAACCGTACGTAGGAAAGTTATGAAATTTTTGACACTGAAAGAGGACAGTCCAAATAATATCCACAGCAAATTTGGAGTCTCTATCTCTAACCCGCTAGCGCCACCAACAGTCCAAAGTTGCACTTATGCTTTTGCTTATTACTTCTGACCCATAAGTCCTAAACACGAAATTCTTGTTCCTTGGCTCAAGACGATTCGATTGGACCCTATGACGTAATTTTCCGTCATGACAATTTTTCCGCCATTTTGAATTATTCGTAAAACCTACTTTTTCGAACTCGTCCTAGAGTTTTTGCCCGATTGCCACGAAAATTGGTATGCAACATCTAGAGACACTCTCGGCAAAAAGTTATTAAAAGAATTTCGATAAACCATTGCGTTGTTGTATAGCGCGTCAACAAACTTTAAGTAGAGTGCAAAAAAACAGGTTTTAGTCTGTATCTTCAGAAATCTTATGCCTATTGACACGACACTTGGTAGTTGTGATGCCAGTCAGGAACTGAGTGTGCATGCACCGTTTCGTTGCAGCGCCACCTAGTGGTCATACTTATGCTTTACATGCCTATAACTTTGGCTCTGATCGGTGTTTTTTCACGGGATTTGTTTTCCTGAAGTCCAGAATAGTTACCGAGTCCAACGATACCAAACATGCCAGATTTCGCCTTACGGTTAGTCCTGCGCAGCAAAACAGCACTTAAAAAACATGCGCAAATATCTCCGCGAGCGTTTTTCTGATCGACTGGAAAACACCATAGGAAGAAACTAACCTTACCTTCTGAACAAAAAGTTCTATTGGCGTTATATTAAAATTTTCATCAGAAATGGCCAAAAATTGCAAAAAACGAAAAATTACCTTTACATTTTGTGTTTTTTACACATAAATGGTTATAACTTCGTAAAGCAAAGAGATTTTTTCACCATATTTGATACGCTGATGTACGACCACAGTCTGAGGCTACACAAAAAAATTGTATGCTTGCACCACTAGTTGGCCTTATAATTGAACAAAACCTTTGAAATCAACCCACCCTATGGTCATACAACTGTTTCTTCACTAAACTAAAGTGTATAGTCATAAAACTAGCTAGATGTAACATAGTTATGACCTGCGGTTGCATGCACAATTTTGTCATTGTGCCACCTAGTGGTTTTGAGATAGAAATATGGTACTTTTGCCTAAAACTACTCCAACAGTACATCTAAAATCTTGGGTCATCATGTATTATTCCTTTCATGGCTTGGAGATCATTGGTGCATGCCAATTAACTCCTTAGCAACCAATTAGGATACCTTATCAACCCTTTTTACAAGAGCTATATCTCTGCATCAGAACATCGTAGAGACATGGGGGTGCTCTCTTTTGACTCATTAACACCACTGTAACATTTTGTGAGCTGAGAATTGCCACTGCAAGCACCACTCACATTTTCTTCAGTGTTCTTGTTGTCATTGCTCCTCGGGAAGAGAGGGAGAGATTACACTGAATGAAAACACAGCTTTTTTGCTGATAACTGTTATATTATTTAGTCAGAAATTAAGAGATTTTCCTAGGTTCTTTAAACTGCTCATCCGAATTCAACTTTACTTTCTTCTGTGCCCTTTTTGGCTTGACCCCGGCATTGCTGCTTGCAGCTATATTTATTTATTATCATTCTTATATCATTGACTGTTTATCTTCAGAGAGCTTGAGATTTGTATGTTTTTATCTTCTTTCTATGCTTGTATATGTTTTTTGTGAATTGTGAACATTTCTATGGTATTAAAGATTTAAACCTTATTAAAAAAAAAACTCTACCGTGATACATATCGTTATCATGATATAAAATTAATCCTATCGTGATAGAAGATTTTGGTCATATCGCCCACCCCTATGTAGCATGTTTATAATGCACATAAACAAAGTGAGTAAGAGCGCTCAACAATTGTATCTAATCACCAGGCACGTGAAACCTAGCTAGCAGGTTGCTCAAACAACAAAATCACCAGCTAACTTACTTTAAATGTGCAAAAAAATTTTTGGGGACGATCTAGTTAAGGCGGTAGGGTTTCCAAGCTTAGGCGGGCCGCCTGAACTGAAATGTGCTGCGGGAAACCCTGTTTACTCATTCTCATGTTGTTACAAACCTGCATAAATTTCCCAGTTCTGATGAACACAAAGGAAGATATCCGGGGAAATGCCGGCAACCAAACCGCCCGTGGACCCCACTTACCTCCACAGTAGGAAAAAAAGAATACTATGGAAGTGAATGGGGTCCACAAACAGTTTGGTTACAAACATTTCTCAAAATATCTTCCTTTGTGTTCATCCGAACTAAGAAATTTATACAGGTTTGTACAGTATTATTATTTTCAGTATTATTAGTATTATTTATTTCTTAATGTATTTATGCTTTACATGTACAGCATATTGGTCATATAATGGTTCTTGTCTTAAAGGGGTCATATTATGAGATATTTTTAAGATGAAAAATAAATCTTTGGTGTCCCCAGAGGGTGTATGTGAAGTTTTAGCTCAAAATACCCCACAGATAATTAATTAGTAGGCCTGAGCAAAGTGTGCCGTTTTTGGGTGTGTTCTTTAAAATGCAAATGAGCGGATGAAATGCAAACACTGATCACAATGATGGTGGTTTGTTGTAATTGAAACTCAATTGTGCTGTCAAGTCCTTCTTTTCTCCATCTTCTTTCTCTCTGCACTAAATGGCAGTGCTGTGGTTGGATAGTGCAGATAAACGGGGCGGAATTATTGTAATTCACCTTGCTGCCTACCTCACCAAACAGGCAAAATCTGAACAACCTAATTTTTCACGTCCTTGTAGAAAATGGCTTACTCAAATTAAGTTACTGGGTTGATCTTTATCACATTTTCTAGGTTGATAGAAGCACTGGGGACTCGATTATAACACTTAAACATGGAAAAAGTCTGATTTTCACTCTATGACCCCTTTAAATAATACTATTTTAAATCTAGCTCTGTCTAGGATCTGAATCCAAAAGAGATCAAAACATTTGCTGCAGGCATTCTGTGGTGTTTTTAAATTAACTTTAAACTGAAAATTTTGTGCATTTACACTTTCACTTTTTGTAGTCTAGAACAACTAGTCTAGTAGACTTTTGTAGTCTAGTCAGTGTAGTGTCTCACAAACAGCCAAAAAAGGAACATGAATTATACATTACAAAACACAGTGTTATGAGGGGTCAATAGCATTCACAACTCAACTTCTTCTGTTTAATTTTACTCACATTGTCAAGCGTTTCATCAAGAATTATTGCACCAAAAGTAGGCACACCCATTTTATACTCCTTCCATTGCTCTAAAACCTTCTGAACATCCTCTCCTTGTGGCAGCAGGAATGGACAGTGATTAAAAAGTGATTATGAAGTTAAGAAGAGAAACAAAAGCATCTGGGGCAACAAATAGACTGTGTACAAACTAATTAGACTTCCTCTACAATCCTAATATGACCTTAAATGTAGTTTTAATATAATTTGAAGGATATCAGCCTTGGCAAAGTCCCTTATCCCACACTGAGGTAATCCTGGTGCATTCTGCATGCAGAAGTCCAGGTAAAACCAATGGGCGAGTTCAATCTGGAAGCAAACTCTGATGGCATTGTCCCTCTCTTCACTGGGGATGTGCAAAATAAAGCGACTACAGGGGGGGGAAATCAAAAACATTAATAATAATAAAAGTAATAATTTCTAGCATTATCACTTATAATGCTGACTAAGGAACTGCTATATTAATCTGGAGCACCTTTAAAACTACAAACATGTTTGAGTTTATTTTATTTATTTATTTATTTATATAGGCATGCTTGACTTTAGGTGGCGCACAGCAAAATGACGTGACTTCCGAATATCGCGAGACCGATTCGAATATGTGCTTTCGAATCGCTCTCGCGGTACTTTGATGTAATAACAGGTCGATTGGTCTGGGCTTTGCCGCATGATGTTGAAAACATCACTTAACTGCGTCAATAAGCGACAGTAGGCTTGTTCGACTTCATGCGGCGCCGCAAGAACCGACAGCCGGATGACGTCAAAGTACCGCGAGAGCGAGACGAAATTAGACTTCTCTAATCGGTCTCGCGGTACTTTGACGTCATCCGGCTGTCGGTTCTTGCGGCGCCGCATAAAGTCGAACAAGCCTAATATGATGCCTAGAATAGCAGCTGACTCGCACAAAATGCTGCCTGGTTAACGGTAGATCATGTCGGCGAGTTAGCTGGAGTTCACAAGGTTTGCAACACAACACATCATTACAATGTGATCTTGTAACAAAGTCAAACGTTAAACTTGATATAACAATAACTCTAAGCACATGTTTAGATGTAAATGGAAGGTCTCTGTTTACCTACAAAGGTCGTCCAGTACGCCGTTAGGTATCTCCCCTCGTTTTGTCTCCATGTTAAGGGTAAAAACATCACGAACAACCGAAACTAGTACGGTCGATTCTAACAGCGCAAAGCTACTAACCGTGCGTACATCGCATTTATAATATACGATTCAAGTAAATGGCCCTGTCGAATCGAAAGAACAAAGAAACATTGCTAGGAATTTATTTCGACGACGCAAATGCTAGAATGCTAACTAGATAAAAATACAGACACCGCGCATGAACAAAGGCGGGGATTTACCGGGGAACTAGACGCAGCAGCCAATGACAGAGCGTAAAAACTTTGCTCAAAGTCTTTTTGACCAATCATCCACTTTTCTAAATGATAGACATTGCCAGACACCAAACACAGTTCAGCAGTCACAAGGGACGCGTTTAGTAGGAAGTTTGGCTGAGCGGGAGGAAGTGTTTTAGAAAAAATGCATGATGTTTAAAGGAGCTGTATGCAGGTTTTTGACTGTACTAAATAATAATATAGATGTTTAGTAAATATGCCAAGGTCACATATCTTTCTCAGAAAAACAATGCTGTAGGTAGTGATGGGAAAATGAAGCGTCGAACGAAGCACAGCCCTACTGAAAAATGCAGCTAAGACCATTTGGTAGCTGTTTTTGCTGGTTTAAGGTGGCAGTAGCTGGTTTAAGCTGGTCAAGCTGGTGGGTCAGCTGGTCTTCCAGTTAGACCAGCTTAAAAGTGACCAAAACAAAGCTAGACCAGCTTAAAAAGTGACCAATACACAGCTAGACCAGCTTGCTATACCAGCTAAAACCAAGCTGGGAGACCAGTTAAAACCAGCTCACCAGCTTATGCTGGTCTTAGCTGGATTTTTCAGTAGGGAGAGACCCCTGGCTGCGTCCGAAAGCTTAGGCAGCTGACTTGTTGCCTTGCTGCCCCATGAGGCAATGACTTTAGAGGCAAGGCGTCAGTAGTGATGTTCGGTTCTTGAACAAATCAATCTTTTGAGACACTTCTCAGGAAGTAACCAGTCGAGCCGGTTCACAAATCAAACTAAATCAAACTTTAGTTTCTGGTTGATGCAGGACCCACAGCCGAAATAGCACATCGGACTCGGAACAAATGAGCCGGTTCAACCAATTGTCGAAGTTTGCAGAGGATTGCCAACGATTCTGACGAATGAGTTGCTGACACTGCGTGTGTATTACCGAGGATTTGAACGAGCCTGATGCGCGAAGTTTTTATTATTGTATTATTATTATTTTTCTTAATGAAAAACACAACAACAAAATGATCTTCCTTATATTAAACATTATATATGTATATTATAACAAAAACAAGTAAGCACGCGGCTTCTGCCATCTTCTGGTCAGTCAGCTTGCCTTAAATCTGACACCGGCTGCTCTGTGACGTGACGTGACGCGCGTTCAGCTCCGCTGAATTCACACATTCAGTTGAGTGTTTGTTCACTCTAACGAAACTAAATGATTTAATTACATGAAAAAATCAAAATGACGGTGGAAGACGGTGCCGCGGTGGGCAAGTAATCCAATCGGTGAGAGACTGAAGCACCGTATATCACGGGTTATACCGACTATATCGCAACAAGCCTACATGCAAACCATATTTTAGATGTTTAAGCAAAACCAACGAGTTTGGTCATCTTAATTTTCTGGATTAGATTCAGCATGTATTGATAATACCTGTCAGCACTGCATTGTGAGCTTATCTTCAAACAATGCTGAAGCGTCACATTTCCGGCTGACAAGGTATTTAGGTCAATCACAACATATAGATTAGATGGCCAATCGGATGACCCTGTGGTTTTCAGAACGATGAGCTTTGTAAAAAATCAGTGTGAAAGGGAAAGATTTATGGCGCAACAATACTGTATGTGGAAAATAATGTGTTTTTTGAACCATAAACCATGCGAACACATTGTATTATACCCAAATACACAAAATATTGCTGTTTTTAGCAATGTAATAGGTGCTCTTTAAGTGAGACCTTAATGGACCATAAATGATACCCCCGAAATGTGTGGCGATTGAGTAATAAAATGTGCGCAGATGGAGTTATAAAAATCCACACGCATGTAATATGCAGACAACAAAAAACATTGCAAACGTAAAAAGTTTCCACACTGGCAGTTTAGTGTGATAGTGGGCACAGTTCACATGAAAAACTTGCGAAGCTGGAAGCGCACTGGGATACCGAACCCGAGACAATCTGAAGAAGGAACTTTGGCACAATTACCATGACAACTGATGAATTCCACATTCCAAAACACATATGCACATATGTCGCTCTCTCCGCTGCGCATGACAACACTAACATATAAAAAACTAAAAAATGCGCATTGGTGATGACGTAAGATTACGCAAGTAAACTGGGATTTGATTGAATCGAGTGAGTTTAAAACCAGATCAATGCAGGAACATTTGCAATTGCAAACGATTGCAAACGGTTTTATGCTTTCAAAGTCAATTGCACTCCTGTATGTATCTGGCAACCCGAGAGCGGGGCAGGGAAAAACGTCTCCAATAGTTTGAATTTAAATTGCAGTACCAGGTTCAACCGCTCCTTTAATCCTCAAGTATAATGGGGACAAATGTGGCCACTCATAGGGAAATGGGAAATGACTATAATTTAGGGCAGTGTTCAGGGTGGCACAGTGGGTAGCACTGTTGCCTCACAGCAAGAAGGTCTCCGGTTTGAGCCCCAGCAAGGGCATGTGGCCTTTCTGTGTGGAGTTTGCATGTTCCCCCTGTGCCTCCCACAGGCCAAAAATATGCAAGTTAGGCAAATTGGAGATGCCAAAATGTGCCTCCCCCAACCTGTGTATGGATCAACTGGTTCTCACCATGACTATAGCCATATGCTGGAATGGCGTAAAGAAATAAAGGAAGAAGAAGAGCAGTGGTCATGAACCCTGTTCCTGGAGATCTACTTTCCTGCAGAGTTCAGCTCCAACCCCCCAATGAAACACACCTGAACCTACTAATCAAGCTTTTCACGGCTACCTAAAATTAGAGTGCTGTGCTGAAGCAGGGCTGAATCTAAAGTATGCAGCAGTATGCAATGGTAGACCCCCAGGAACAGGGTTGGTGACCACTGGTTTAGATTATTTTTTATTTCCTCAATAACCATCATGAGTACATACATACACATAAATGAAGAGGTGAGCCTATACAACATTTCTAATGTGTCCCACATTCACACACACACACAAACACAGAATTGAATGAGCCTATTACAAACTGTTTTTATTTTGTCAAAATATAGAACAACTATACAGAAACAGATAATTGAATGAGCCAATAACTGAGTAAACAAAAAAAGGCCAATGTGCAGAACACAAACACATATTCCAAAGAGATCAAAGTCTTACTGCAAGATTTGATGAAACTTCCAGATAAAACATTGCTAAAGTTAAGTTTTTTTTTTTACTTTTAGCAGAGACCCATCTTGTACTAGAAATTTGTTGCTGCAAAGAAATTTCTCTCTCTCCTACTTTATATTTTTCCAATACTATTATACAGTCAGATTTGTTTTACTCAACATTTTTAAATAATTTTTTTATATATTTTTTAAATTAAGTTTATTTAACTAAGTTCAGGAAGAGTATGGTAATGTGATTGTGATCCAAACAATCAGCACGAAAAGGGTCCCATACTATGAATAGCCTTTCTTCACCTCGGTGCCTTGATAGTTTTTGCAGAATCCCTCCTCCACCCCATCACCTCACTCTCAGCTAGTTTCATTCAGGCTAAAATTCCAAACTTAGAGCCCTCCCCTCGGACTGCACCGCAAATATGCTTTATCTCATTCCTTATTGATTACATGTTGCTGCAAACTCGTGAACTTGTGATCAAATCTAGACCTTAAGACATCCATTTTTTTTACAACACTGGTTTATAGATTTCAGCCTATGCAACCAGTGAGTAGTGCATGTAATTACTTTTTTATTTCCAACAGATGTCACTGAAAAACAATAGTGGGTCTTATTTTGAAAGTTTTCACTGTATTGTAATTAGTGGAATGAAGATTTTCATTTTAAGTCAAAATAACATGAAAAATGCTTATTTTATATTTACATTTATATTCCATGTAATTGAGATGTCACAGAAACAAAAGTGGTATTTAAAATGTGTAAACACTGAACACTTTAAATGTGTTTACTGTGTTTTAATTAGTGGAATGAAGTTTTTTTATGAAAATCATATTTTTACGTAAATTTTGGGTGAAAACATAAAAAATGCTTATTTTACAGTCAAATAAATGGAGTACTTATACAAATAATAATAATACCTTTGTACATTTATTTAAAAGAAAAAAAATCTAAAATATTCATTGAGTTTTATGACATTTCTGTAAAATATAAATGGAATCTCAACGTGCCTAAATGTTTCCACCTACACACCACGTGGGGGTAATAAATGTGTCAATCATCTGAAAAAAAATGGATGCTCATACGCAACTGGCACATTCACATTAAATTGTTAGCCTAGTCGCGGACACTTTCACTCCATACTCTAATTTACATGATCATTTAATTTTGACTAGTCACACAAATTATGAATATGTAATTTAAAAAATCACATATAAAGTATTTTTCTTTAGAGGAAGGGTGTGGTCGAGGAAGTGTTCGCTCGTGACGTCACTCTCTGCGTGTCAGTCGAGCTAGTGGAGCAGCGCGAGGCCAGCTGCTCTTCGCGAATCATTTTATATTTCGATAAAACGACAATCGCTTTAGACAAATCATGGCACGAGCACTTAAAGAGCGATTCGAAAAGTTTCTCCACGAGAAAAATTTAATGACGGACGTGTTGGCGAAGATCGAGGCGAGGACTGGTGTAAACAGATCGTACATCGCTTATGCTGAGTAGTTACTGCAGGAAACACATCACGTGTGTGCGCATGTTGTAACAGACCATGTATAAATAACAATACGCAAATAATACCTCTATCTTAGTGTATGATTATAAAGATAACGCCTCAGATGGGTGGATTACAACATGGACATTACTGATTAACAAGTACGATGTTATGCTTTTTTGCAGCTGTCATTGCTTTCCTTGCGATCTATCTGGTGATCGGATATGGCGCATCTCTATTGTGTAATCTCATTGGTTTCGTCTATCCCGCGTACATATCGTAAGTTTGCATTTTAATAAATCTTTCTGCTCGCAGCCCTCTTCTTTTCATCATTCTGCGGTGCGTGACGTCATTGTGGCCGTTACCGTGACTCTTCCTGCCTGACGTCATTTCTTTATTGTACCATGCAGCAGACCCATTTTTGGGGTGCTCCTCTCTCCAGAAGTCAGACAGGTTTTGGGACAGTGTTCTTGGTTCTTAGCCTCTGAATACAACTCTGTCCTGATGCAACAGGGTGGTGACCATACACACATTAAGGAAATGGTATTTCCCAACAATGGAGTACAGTCTTAACACACCTCAAGTATTTCAAAAGTGTGTTTCTGTAACTGGTACAGCATTGTGTTAGCAATGTAAAGGTTGTGGGTTCGATTTCCAGGTTACACGCATGCTAATAAAATACCTTGAATGCACTGAAAAGGGCAACTTTTTGCCCGTACACTAGGGGCGCATACAGTGCACGTGACACAGTTTCGTCATCAGAAGGGTGCTTGCGTAGTGTACGCACACCGCCAGATTTTAAAAACCCAGCGTACATTGTATGTGTAGGTCGTGCATGCGCTTAGCTTACAGGAAAATGTAGTTTTAAATAGTATGGTCTAATGTAATGTTTCAGCCTCCTGATCTCCAGTCTCCCAAACACTTTCTGTCCAGTAGGATACAGTTACTGATATAACCAAAAAGTGATTGGAGAAATAATGCTTTTAAATGCATTAAATCCGCTTGAAAAAAAAAAACGATTCACCAATTAACTGAAACACAGAGCTGGTGAACACCGCTTGCCTTCATACTGCCTGTATGCAGTTATTAGCTAGTAGCATTTGTTGCCCAATTGGTGCCACTCCTTCGTGAGTGCTATAATGGCCGATGTGACGCAGTTCCTGAAATAATGGCAGCAGCAGGTGTCACACAGTCAAGCCAAGAAGATCTGCACTTAATTTACTCTCTGAATCAGACGTTGCTCACGGTGGGTGTAGTGAGTCAACTGTTATTAGACATGTACATAATGACATGTACATTATATAATTATAAGGTTCAGGTGTTATAATAACTTGGTGTTTTTTAAAACTCTATTTACTGGTCTGTTTGGATACAAAATGCATAAGCGCATTTTATGTTTTGGGAAACTGAAATGCTAACGTTTTTTACATTTTCACGTTTGTCTCTTAATATATCTATTATAAAGAATGAATATTTAGAAGTTCATAGGTTGACACTTACTGATCATTTCTAAGGCTTAGCTGTAGATAGATTAAGGATGTCCCGATCAAGTTTATTGGGCCCCGGGGTTACATTTTGAGTATCGACCTGTAATGAGTCACGTACTGATACTTGTATTTTCCTAGTGCTAGATGCAAACTTCAAATACATTAAGGTCATTAAAATCGACCCGGTGCATTTGATTCACAGCTTAAATCATTATCTCTGCAATGCATTAATAACAAATAGCATGAATCCAGTTTCAAATTTCAGTTTTATAATTTCCTTTTTTTTACAAAATAAAACAATATATATATACTTATTTTTATTTAATTGTGTACTATTATTATTAATATTATTATTATTACAATAATTATTACAACTACAAGCAAAGTGTACTTATCATGAACATGGTCTAAATTTAAATCAGTTTCTACATAATGGGTTGGGTAACGACAGGTAGATTAGCAACATTATAGTTAAACCTGAAAAACCAACTAGAATGGCACAACAAAGTGTTCATTGCAGACATCACAAGTGTTTGTTGCCCTGTTTTATATTTTCACACTGCAGATGCTTTAAATGTTTAATTCAGTCACAACTTGTCCTCTACATTTTTAAAACCTGTGTGACGGCCAACGTAAAAATAATCGGGCTGATAAATACATCTGATTCCAATCGGTTTAAAAATGCCTTGATCGGCCCTGATACAATTTTTTTGTGATGTAGATGCACGTACTGCAGATGTGCTCATGGGACCTTGCATGAACTTTTATTTGTGGTGTCAGATGCACTTGCAATATCAAAATTGGAAATATGCCTAGAGAAGTGCAAAGTATTCAAGGAAACCGCGTTTATGCTGTAAAACATAACTGGCATGATGCAGCTTATAAACATCATGAAACGCAATACAGTTTTTGAAAAAACATTTTTAAATAACATTTTAACATGGGCATAAATAAAAATTATTAAACAGTTAGTGAACTCAGTCAGTCTAGTTAAGGATTACAATATTTGGCTTATATGTTGCAAGGATGTGTGAACATTGACATTTTTAACTTTCCATTATGACTAGTATATCATTAAATCATGCAAAACGTGCATAACATCATGTGTATTTACTTTCCTGCTAAATAGAATTACAACTATAAAAAAAACTTTGCATGTATTTTTTTTACAGTAAAACATATGTATAACTTTATAATAATGTGTGGCTAATGTAATCATCATAAATTGTTAAACAGACCATTAAAATGTAAGATGTGTAAACGAAGAGCAGAAAGTTTGTCTGAAATACTGCAGTATTGACAGCAAAAAGAGTTTAACGAAAGACGGCTGTCGATTCTTATGACTTTATTAAAGCCATTTTCACACACAGATTATGGCAAATACACAGAAAATGTCTCTGGGATTTGTCCGGGGATTGTATAATTTTGTTTTATTCACACTGCCAGTGATTTTCCATAATCTGTGTGCGCGTTCACACACTTCCCGTTAAGATCTCGTAAAGACGTGTGTATTGTGTGTACGCATGTAAAGTGTATTGTATTAACAATCGTGCACTTGGGCGGATTTTATCCACAGCATGTTAAGTTTGCCTATTATGCACGAGAGAAACCAATTGCATCCATTTTTGTTTCTGATTCGATCATAAAGCAGCACATGACGTGCTGTTGTATTAAGCTAGCGATCGATCTCAGTTTCATCGTGGAAAGCCTCGAGATATCAGGATAATTTTACATTTTTCAGTGTGAATGGCAATCTGCATTTTAAATCCCCATATCAAAGTGTTAAACAATAACTTCTTGTTGTGTTTACACGCTTGTCCTGACTACGGCACAGCCTTTATGGCATTGTTTCTGCCTTTTGTTCACATATAACGCATTCTTTAAATGTTACGGCAGTATTATGCGGCTTTCACATAGGACGTGGTGTGCGCTATGAAACCCATTCATTTCAATGGCTTGCACTGCGCGAGGGCGTTTTTTTTGTTGCATCGAGAAAAGCGCACACACTCACGCCGCGGTAAAAGTTAAAAATAGTTTAACTTTTGCGCTGTGCTCTGTGACCGTTACCTGCGTGGCCAATAGAAACTGGGCATCCAAACAAGCAAAATGGACAAAAAGCTCATACTCGGAATTCCTGGAGCTTTATAATACAAGTTTATGCTCCTGCAGAGACATCGGAAGGGAAAGCCGTGTCACGGAAACACGTAGCAATTCAAGTTGGCATGTCAGGTGTGTCTTAAATCAAAACGCTTGTTGTAGGTAGGCAGCTTAAAGTTATGCGAAATGGAGACGGCAATTTCATCGACAATTTAACCCAAATATAAACGCTATTAATTTATTGAAAACCCCGCCTACTTTGGTCTGGCAAGCAGAGTGCAAATAGCTTGGCTGTGCTGAACCCAGCGGAGAGCGCAGTGTACACCGCATCCTATGTGAAAGCCCCATTACTTAGGTCACCTTTACGGGAGTGATCCCAAAAACAATTATGGGACATGATTGCGTTCACACCCAAGGCACACTGGCAATTTTATGGGACTTTTCTGGGATCAACGTGTCGTGTAAATGGGGTTTATGTAATATAGAATGTAAATGTGCATATTGTGTAAACTTATGTGCATGCGTGAGCCTATAGGTCTTAACAATGTAAATGAGTATCATTTCAGTTTATCATGCGATAACAGAATGCTAACTGATAACTGAGGGTTAAACATGGCAAACCACAGAAAGCCTTGTGACTCAACCGCAGGGATCTGCAGATACTGCCATCATACCGAACATAGCTGTGTGTTTCAAACTAGGCCTGTCATGATAGTCGATTAATTGTCCTAGAAAAATGGGGATAATCAAACCATTTCAAATCACTGATTGTATAACGATATTAAAAAGCGTATAATAATAATAAAAGTATAACTTTTTTATATAATTAATACAATAATTAAAACATAAACAGATGTAATGGGATAGTAACGTCTGGTCATCAGTTGAGCTGCATTTAAATCAGCTAACAAGACCCAGAATCCTTTATCCTTTAATCCTTTATCTACTGTTATTATCACTTTTTGTTATGTTTAATTGCAGAAAAGCTTTGGGAAACATAATGATCATTTAAATTCAGAAAAGTGCTCATATCAGATTATCTTTTTTTGTTAGAATCAAAGCCATTGAGAGCGCGACCAAAGATGACGACACTAAGTGGTTGACCTACTGGGTGGTTTATGGGGTCTTCAGTGTGGCAGAGTTCTTCGCAGACATCTTCCTCTCTTGGTTCCCATTCTACTTTTTGGGAAAGGTAATGTACAGTATGTTTTAAGTATGTTCTATGTTGATAAACATCTTCAACTCTAATCCTACATGTAAACACAGAGGTATTGTTTGCAGCTTAGACAAAATGTTTGAATGCGCTCTCATTCAAAGTCACAAAGGCCTGCTTCATAAACGAATGTAAATGTAATGTTAGCCATTGTACTAAGTTTTATTACATGGTTGTTATCTTTAATGTTTAGGTGGAGCAATACTACAGCAGATGGTTATTAAAAATTCACCACTGCATATCAGTCTAATTGTTTGCTATATATACAGAGCCAATATGCATAGGATTGTGTAAAAGTCACACTGTTTATTCTAGGGCTGCTAGATAAAATTCATAGTAATCGATTATGAAATTCGTTGTCAACGAATTCCGGTTCATACTGTACAGTGCAAGCTGTGCGCTTCTAATTAAAGTCAGACTGCATTTTTCATACATCGTGACCTGCATGCTCAACGTCAGGCTTTTTTTCA
The DNA here is from genome assembly GCF_027580225.2 of Misgurnus anguillicaudatus. Lineage (NCBI taxonomy): Eukaryota > Metazoa > Chordata > Actinopteri > Cypriniformes > Cobitidae > Misgurnus > Misgurnus anguillicaudatus. Next base: position 10,931,718 of record NC_073348.2, on the reverse strand, counting down.
TACAACGCAAGCTGGACGTTTATCAGGCGCTTCTCACCAAGTGACCAGCTTGTTCAAAAGCAAGGCAGCATTGTCAGGTCAGGAAAAGCGAAAAGAACACTGGTTAATAAAGGTTTCATTTCGTCTTTTCATGTGAGTTTGTATTGTTCAATTGTTGTTGGGTTTTCATTAAAATAGTATTGAACCATAAACCAAGCATCTGTTTTAAAGTAAGGGGAATCCAGGTTTGTATTACTGTAACAATGCATGTATATTACTTTCATAATATATGGATTATTTATTTGTAAATAATAAATTGTTAATTCTCATTAAGGTCTAAAGTTGAAGATTAAAATGAGTTTATTCATCTGTGGAAAATTTTCCTCAACAGCACCTCCCTGAAGATTCATTTTGTTTATTTATATTTTGACATTTAAACTTGTTAACTGGCGTTGTCCAGTGAGCGGGACACCTATGTTTACTTATATTTTAAAGGCGGAGTCCACGACGTTTGAAAGCCAATGTTGATATTTGAAATCACCTAAACAAACACGCCCCTACCCCAATAGAATCTGGACCTTCTGTTGATAGACCCGTCCCACACATACGCAACCCGGCAAGGATGTCGGTTAGTAGACACGCTCCTTACTGCTGATTGGCTATAAGTGTGTTTTGGTAGTCGGCCCGTCTCCTTTTCCAAAGCGTTTTTCAAACATTGTGGACTCCGCTTTTAATGTAAATTTTAATCTACAACGACAAACTATGTATTTGTATATTTTAAATCCTTTTAGCAGTAATAATAATGCAGTAACTGTAATTTATTCATTTGTGACAAGAGTATGCAGTAAACCTCAGTTTTTTGATAATTTTATATTTTTAACTGCTATAAAAAATTCACCTCCAGACACTTCCAAAAAAAGTTCAAGTGTCTTCTTAAAAACAAGACCAAAATTAGGCTTCTAGAACACAAAATGTCAGAGTTATATTATTTTGAAGGCATAAATCACCTTTTCACCACCCCACACTCAAAAAGGGTTGCGCCAGTTGAAGGGTTAAGATGTTTTACTATTTAAAAGCTGTAAAAACTATATTTAAGGCTTAAAATATAAAGAAAAAGATTACATTTGTAAAACACTATAGTAGTGTGTGGCTTTTGCGCTTTTAAATGTTGACTTCGACACGTGAATACCCGCATTTAGTGCCTTATTTAGATATAACAAGTGAAAAATAAATTAAATATTTACGTTTTTTTATCAGATTAGTTGATTAATCTGAAAAAATCACCCAATTAATCGATTATGAAAATAATCGTTATTTGCAGCCCTAGTCTATTCACTTGTCAGTGTTACTGTATTTTTGTTTTACAATCTAAAGATGTGAGTGTCAAGTTTCTTGTGTGCTTTATATCACTGTGGCAGTAACAAAGTTTTGTACATCACAGTAGATGATCTAAAAAGATTATACTGACTTTACTTTAAAAGCATGCACAACTGAAATCCTGTGCTTGCATAGACCAGGAGTATCCAATTAACCATTGGATTCTGTTATTCACATTATAAGTGCATTCGAATAAATGCCTGTTTGTTTTTTATTTGGTTAGTGTGCTTTCTTGGTTTGGTGCATGGCTCCCACTCCATCAAACGGCTCAGTTCTGCTCTACACAAGAATCATTCGTCCCTTCTTCTTGAAGAATGAAACCAGGATTGACAATGTGATGAAAGACATTACGGATAAAGCATCAGAGGCTGCAGACAAAATAAAAGATGAGGGTAAAAGATACTTGCATGTCATTGTTTAGGATCTTTCTTAAAGTCATACATTATAAAACAATGACTGAGAGTGAAAACCGTCTGTAAGCATGGTTGCATTATAAATAATTTTTGTCTTGCAGCCAAGAAAGCAACCGCCAACATAATGTTTGAAGAGAAGAAAAGCTCCTAAAGGTCATCGGCGTTTCAACTGCTGCATATCCTGCAGGATTTCACTTTTCTAAATAAATCCTTTCTTTCTTTTGGTTAACTGAAAGTTAACCAACTACTTCGACTCCTTTTATTCTGTCTTTAATCTAACGGCAACCATATTAAATATTGCATCAGATAGCGTTTCAGAGCTGAAAATATCTAGTTATGCTTAAGCGGATATGGCATCCATCATATATCACGGTTACGTGTAAATGTAATTCTCTTGTGTCTTTTCCTATGCCTTTTTGCTGGATGATAGTAACAGGCTATGCAAATAGTTTTGATCTATCTTAGTCACTGGTCCGCTAATTCTCAGATGTATTTATGTGCAAGAATAAGATTTATTATTTGTTATAAAGTCTCATCTGACTGTTATGAGATAACGGTGAAACTGTAGGTGTATGAACCAAACGTTTGAACTATCAAATGACTATTGAAGGAATCAAAGGCATGAAACTCAATTCTCATCACATCCCTCAGGTTAGATTTCCAATCGCTGGCACACGTACAGTATGACCCTGCATGTATTAAATGAGAAATATTTGAAAACAATATTACATTAACAAAAATGTCCTATCTGTACTTTTGTCTCAGACCAGATGTATTATAACTGAATGATGGCTAATGTTCACAAGAGCTGTCTGAATCTGCAAAACTGACATAGAAGTCATAAAAAAAGAGAAACTCATGTAAATCAGTGATAATCTGGTCATTTTTTGTTTTGCTGTGATTGTGTGCCATCACTCAGCCTTAAGTTTTCACTTCCTTGACATGACAAGATCAGGTGTACATGTAAACACAGTAAACAAGTTGTTTTTACGGTACATTACATTACCAGGCTGCTATGAGTCTTTGCCTAAGTTTTGAAGGAAGCACCGATTCTGAATTTGCAAGGAATTTACGTCGATGAATGCAACTGTTTAATCCTAATTTAATAAATATACCTAAAACAAGTCTGTTTGTAGAAGTTTGTATTCATTTACACCAATTAACCTCAAACCACAAATGTGGTCTGAGACACCTCGAACGCTGCGTCTGAAATGAAAATCTGTATACAAAGAGATTCGTAGTATTTGAAAAACGGGTGAAAAGTACCAGGATGACCTGGTACTTATGGCTAGACTAAGTGTGCATTCAATTTATTTACAATTTTTTTAAAAATAAAAATATTATTTATGATCCTTTATTTAAGTGATTTGTACTTGCTAAACACACAAATAAATTATGGTCGTGGTCCGATTACATCATAAGTCACAAGACGATGCAATATGTCCGAAATGTATTCATAGAATGTCATCTAATTCAGTACGTACCGTCACAGTACACAATTTCAGACGCAGCGTAAAACAAATAAGTTAATGTATGTCAACAAAGTCAGATTGCAGGTGAAAACAGTGATTGGAGTTTAATGACTTTATAAACAATTATATAAAACAATTACTTTAAAAATCCATGCATTTCAGTGTAAATTTGGATTTGAAATATAGAGTTATATATACATCAGTGTTTCCTGTAACAGCATTCTGACTCGGGCCGGTCACCAGAAATAAATTTGGGCTGCATAGAAAATATTACATTATTGCCAACATTTCTAGAAAAACAGGAGGAAAGATGATGACGATGAAAAAGTTCCAGTGAGACCTCACAAGCGCCGCGACCTACCGCTACGACTGACCCTTTCATGTCCTTTTTTATATCGTTTTTTTTAAACAGGGTGCATGATTTCACTGAGGCTTAATTTACAAATAAAGAGTAAACCAACGACAAAGCGAGTATACAAAGAAAAATGTCTCTACAGAATACACACATGGAATATTTCATCAGAACTATTTCGATTTTCATACGTCTAAAATCATCACAACCAAGAAAAGAGCCTGAGTTAATGGGGAAAAAGTTGAGGGTTGGGTCACTACACCAGCCTGAGAAAAAAGCCCATTTGATTTACTTTACAATAATTTACAGTAGTACAATGTGAGAAAGTGACATTATCTGACATACACTAATAAGCCCAGATTATTTTACAGCCAAAACAGATTTAAATAATAATTCAAACATGATGGAAAAACAAAAGACTGATAAAAATTGGCAAGGTGGTCACTAAACACTGTAAACGAGGTACTTTGGAAGGTAAACCCCAGTCCTTCAGAACATCCTCTAGCATGATAAAGACTAGCGTATTTAGCATCCTTTCGTGAGCCGCTTGTGGCGTGTTTGTGTGTGGTGGTATGAAGTCAATGCCTGGATCCACTCCTCGCATGTGATAGCGAAACGTGGATCAGTCTATTCTCAAGTTGTTTAAAAAAACAAAAAAAAAGGAAACAGAAAAGTCAATTTATAAAAATAACAATTTAAAAAAATTACTCTGCAGCAGCTACAAAGGACGCAGCCGATTCTTAAATACAAAAATAAGCGAATTTATGTTTCCTCCCAGGTGAGGAGAGAGCTGCACTCCCTGAGGCGCAGTGCACCGTGCAGCGGCCGACAGTCCCCTAAGGCATTCCTGTGTGTGTTTGTGTCTATGGCTGATTGGAGGAGAGCGTTATGTCTTTCGGCTGCTCCAGACCTGTTCGGGTGTGCTCTTGTGGTCAGACGAGTACTCGAAGGGCGAGCGAGAGTCATACGGCGAGCGCTGTTCACGGGGCGAGCGCTGGCCGCTACCCGAAACCCTGTGCTCCATCTGCCAGTCCGAATGGTAGCGGTAGTCCCGGGAAGATTTTTGGTGAGCGTAGTCGGGGCCGGATCGGTGCTCGGAATGGGAGCGGTGTTCGGAGTGCGTCCTCGAGTCCTTTGAAGTGCTGTCTGATCGGTGATCTCTGCTGGAGCGATGGTCGTCTAGCTTCCGGTGCTTGCTGTCACTGTAATATCTGCAGGACATTATGGCAGTAAAATTTTACGTGAGATAACAAACCTACATTTATTGGAATCATAAATTGCCTTATATCATTTAACTATTATATTTTACAGCCATATCTATCAACACTAAGATAACATGACAAGCGAGAGTGTGTGCAATGGCAAATCTATATCTATTTAAATGAGTTTATAGGCCTTTAAGCATTCACAACCATTTCAAATGAGTGAGGTTCATGCTTACAAATGTAAAAGTTTACGGTAGAGAAAAGCAAAGCACAAATCTTAATCATTTTCTTTAACTGGAAAACAGTAAATGTGTAGTAAAAAAAAGATGGCACAAAAGTACACAGTACTGACTTTGATAAACGGTTACATTTTGCAGTTGCTTTTGACCAAATGACTTACAAAATAACATATTATTATGCAACCGAAATGTGCAGATTTCACTGAAAGCAGATTCAACCTCTTTTAACACTGATCATCTATGGCGGTGTTTTCTGAACTATGGGTTTAACAAACCACTAGTGGTTTTCAGGGGAATTGCGTAGGGTTTGTGAGTTGATGAAAAAATAATCAATTAATGAAATCATAAAAATGTAAATAATTTTTAAATCTAAATAATGTGACTATTACACAACACTACAATATATCAGAAAACTGAGAACTCATGAAAAATTGACAGATTCGTTTTGTGTACCAATAAAAGAAAATTACCAGATGGAGGTCCGGATACTACTGAAATAAACTTTAAAACAGATGAAGAGTTTAAGTTAAATATGCCAATGTGCCATTAAAGCATTACTCCATTTTCTTAAAAAAATCCAGATAATTTACTCACCACTGTGTCATCCAAAATGTTGATGTCTTTTTTGTTCAGTCGAGAAGAAATTATGTTTTTTGAGGAAAACATTCCAGGATTTTTCCATTTTAATGGACCCCAACACTCGACAGTTTCCCCAACAGAGCTTCAAAGGACTCTCAACGATTTTATCCAGCGAAACGATTGTCATTTTTGACAAGAAAAATATGCACCTCTAAACCACAATTCCCGTCTTCCTCCGGCTGTGCGACGAGCTAGCGCGACCTCACGTAATTGCATAATGCCGTGGAAAAGGTGATGTGTTACATATATGAAACACACATTTGCGGACCACTTTAAACACAAACTGAAATTAATTAGTATTATTCCACATACAACAACGTCAGAACGGTCCTCTTTCTCCACACTTGTAAACACTGGGGCGTAGTTTCGCATACATCATCTGTGACCTCTTGACGTGATGACGTATTACGTAAGGTCGCGCTCGTGAATCACGGGACCGGAGACAGATGAGAAGTTGTGGTTCAAAAGTGCATTTTTTTTTTCCTGCCAAAAATAACAATCGTTTCGCTAGATAAGACCCTTATTCCTCAATTGGGATCATTTAGAGTCCTTTGAAACTCTGTTGAAAAAAAACTTTTAAGTGTTGGGGTCCATTAAAGTCCATTAAAATGAGAAAAATCCTGGAATGTTTTCCTCAAAAAACATAATTTCTTCTCGACTGAATAAAGAAAGACATCAACATTTTGGATGACATGGTGGCGAGTTAATTATCTGGATTTTTTTTTTTAAAGAAAATGGACTATTTAAAATTTTAAGTAAATATTTTAAAAGATTAAAGTAAATAATTTTAGTCAAGGGAGTCTGAAAAGACCCGACCTACAGCATTGATATGGACTGTATTGTATCACGCATCCACTGACCTGCTGTCCTGTCGCTCTCCTCTTTCTCTGTAGTGGTCTCTTTCTCTCTCTCGGTGGTCTTTGCCATTGCTGAAGGAGGGGTACGGCCTCTTTCGGGAGTCTGTATTTTTTCTGTATGCGTCTGAAGGGTTACGTTCTTTGCCGTGTTCGTGGTAGCGAGATGTGTGATGTCTGTCAGAGCTGCTGCTGTCTCTGCTGCTGTCGTCGTGCTGCGACTCTTTTATCCGCTCGATATCTGATGATGCAACAGCATTTGGTGTTATACACAAAAAAAAACAATTGTGGGATTTCTGCTGTATTACGATAAAGATCACGGTCATGTTTTGAAAATGTGAACAGACAGTAGACAAACCTGTATTTTTAGCGCTTTGTGCATTTACAGTGCTAGTGTTCTGTTCCACTGCCTGAAACGAGACAAGCAACAAACATAAATATTAACATAATAAAATCAGTCTTGGTTGTTTATTGATGTTTTATGACAGGAGACACACAGACCTTACGCTTTTAAATGTTATTCCAGCATTCATACCTGAACATTTTCTTGTCTCTTCTTGATTGCGTGTTTATAGAGTTTATGCAGTTTTCTTGCATCAAATTCAGTAAATTTAGAAACAAATATCCAAAGATTTCTAGGAAGAAAAAATGTAAGCCTTAATAAAACTCACATCTATCATACAACCACTTATAAACCTTGATATGTCGTCAAAGACTAAACGGCCTTACTTCCTCCACTGTTTGATGTGCTCAGGGTTTGTGTATTCTCTGAGACACTCAGTAATGTGATCTCCTATTTTGATCAGGCATTGGCGTGTATGCTCCAGCTGCTCTCGCTCAGACAGGCCTTTCTCTGGACGATCCAACTGTTTTAGTGCTGCCTTTACTGGTCTCATGCGTTCCTTACACTGTGTGACACACAAATAAACAAACAATGATAAATGCCAAGAAAATCTTCATGATACTGTTAAATAGAGACATCAACTCTATATGTCCAACTCAAGCCAGCAGCATTGGGCTGTTCACTAAGATCTTTCATTTTGACTACATCCTTAGTATGCTTCATTTTTACAAGTAGGCTAATGGAAACTTAACCATTTAAATTAGTGCTGTACCCATCATTATTTAACAGATTTGATCATCTTTATACACAATGCTGATTCTATCTATGCTATGCAGATTCGAAGCGGCCCCTCATCAATTATTCCTTACATAAACAGCCAAGAAAAATAAAAACTAGCTGATACTTTATTATATTGATATTATTTTCTAAACCTGGGGTTGTCATATTACTTTGTATTGTACACAAATTAACTCATAGGAATAGTTTACAATGTACTTGCTTACCCACGTGTACAACTTTCTTTAGCTGAAACCAAGGTGATCCCTTAATGTCAATGAACTTTATAAAAATAGGCCCAAAAGGATGAATAATACATATGCGTAGGACCTTGGCTACACATTGGTTTCCATTTATACTTCTGCATCGTTGACGTGCCATTGCAAATCGGTATTAGGCAATGTTCACTGGTGTAACAAACAGTATCAAGGCAAAGCTTGTTGTGTATGTTGTTGAAAAAGCATCAGCAGGGATGGAGGTAAACAAACAGTGACTTTTATTGCGCCTCGATTTAAATATCGCTCCTCAACTTGGCCTATCTTAGTTTTTAACGTCGCAAGCGGAAATCCTTACGAGAAAATGCAAAGCGGTTTTTTTACCTGATGGGAGGGGTTTTAGCAGACCACGCTTTAGCTACACGGAACTATATATTGCCCTCAAATGTTGACACTCCAAAATGCATATTCATCCATTATAAAAGCAATCCAGTTCATTTATAAATGTCTTCGGAAGTGAAAAAAGATTAGGCAAGAGTATAAGAAAATATATATATATATATATATATATATATATATATATATATATATATATATATATATATATATATATATATATATATATATATATATATATATATATATATATATATATCAAAAACTTCATTTGTGTATAGCTGATAAAAAGGAAGTGATAGACATCTGGGATGACATGAGGGTGAGTAAATGATTTTGGGGTAAACAATTCCTTAAAAAATTGTTTTTAAAATTTTATTAAAAGGTTGGTTCAATGGGATTTCATGCATTCTGACTTACTAACACAGTTATAGAGTTGTTTCCTCGTGCTAAACATAAGCAAGTGTCAAAAAAGCAGTTGGCCGTGTTTAAAAGTATTTCTGTGCCGAATGCACTTCGCCAGGGTTCGTAGAAGTTTCGGAAAGTTTTTTTTATCGATTACGGGTTTCTATACGCATCACTTCTTTTTATGGGCACTTCTCCTGGAAAACCCCGGCCACCCATCAATTAGCAGGAGAGGCGAGAACTTAAAAACATCATATCACACGACAGCTTTGTTTAATTTCAAAACTCAACAATGGCATGAAAGAAGAAGTGTGTTTTTGGATGTAAGGAGAAGAAAGCCAGCCTTATGGAAACAATTGATATAATTCATTATCGGAGGTAGCAGCGGAGTTTTGCGTGTGTGATTGATGCGCTGGATTTTATTGAAAAGTCCCAGTTAAATTTAAACAGTGTTGTATTGTTGCATGACTCGTATTCGCTCCTCCTGCGGTAGTAACTCCTCCTTCTTCATTTTTTTGCACGTTATCGGAAAGAATCGGTAAAGCTAATCTTTCCTTTATAAATCTGATTAAACTAAAGACTCTTCAGAGATATAAAGGATGTAATACTACTCTATAGGTACTCCAGATTAACATCAGAAATGCAGAAACAGCATGTGTTATGTGAGCTTTAACATTAGAAGTCTGCCTTAATGTAAATGACTGTAGTCTATTGGGTTGCTTCAGTTCAGTTGAACTTGTTTATGTGTATTTGGCGCCACCTACCGCATTTTTGCGGGTGTACAGTGTGATTGACATCGTCTATATATATGAATATGAGACGACATTGTTTATTGAGAGGCTTTCCATGAACAAAAAACTCATCTTATATGCAGGACAATACAGTATTGTAAATATGTTATTAATCAGTTTCTGTATTTAGATAATACTGTAATTATAATAAAGAATTTAGTTCCTGTTCTCAATTATGCTTCGCTAAAAGTATTTTTGAGTTATTGTTTCTTAAGACAATATTAATCCCGAGTAGGACGATGCTTTAGAAGGTTACCAGATTTTTGTATAGGTACAGATTTGAGACAGATCTACTGGCAGCTCCAGAGGTTTTAACAGCGAGTTGGCCAATATCTTACCTACTTCTTGAAATGATCAGATAAGTAAGTAACAGTCCATCTATGTATAAGGCTCTAGTTGAGTATAAAGTATAACTCACCACTATGGGTGACCCCGAATAGTCGAAGATTCGATGCATCGATACGAGAAGCCTGATTCGACTACCAATCTCACAGGCGAATTGTCACAGATGTGTTATAAAATGAGTATCCTTTAATTTTGCCGTATATGGGTGCACTGTGCACAAATCTGATTTCACATATAACAGCTTTCTCCCAATATATTAATATACAGCATATTATTATAATTCTGCAAATAATATGTAGTAGCAGCTTTCAATAAATATTTTTAAAATGTGTTAATAAATCCAACAACCCCTGTGACCGGGCTACACATCCATAAGAGGTTTCTATGTTAATAAACCATTGCCTCTTTGTTTCTACATTTAAAAGAAAAACCTGACAATTCTGGCTATACTTTCATTCTTTTAATAATTTCTTTATTTTATTTATAAATCACTCTGGGTTATCTGATTTATCTATTTGGCTTGTGTTTTGTTTACGTGCACTTGAGGCATTTTGCACATTTGTTCTGCACTTTGTTACTTCTGACCTTATTTTATTTAAAAAAATGTATTTATTATAAACATAAATTCTGATCTAATTAAAGTCTGTACATTTTGGATTTTGCACTATTGCGTGCTGGCCATGCTTGCGCATGTAATTTAGCCAAACACGCTAGGTGCTCTTCATCTCATATTTAGAAGTTCATCAAACTAAACATAAAAAAACGGATGTTTTCGGCAGGTACGTTTTTAAAATGTATTTAAAACACAGTGGTTATCTTATCAAAAGTTAAACTACAAAATAGGTAAGCCGTTTCTTTAAATTTCGGTGATGACACGGAAAATATCTGCACCGACCCTATATTTATGCCTGACACGACTGTCTTGTGATTTAATATTATTGTCGGTGTTCACTTTCAAATGATAGAAAAGAGATTCCTGAAATAAATAATATCATCAGTTGTTTCTGTATCTAAAGTGAATGGAGATGATCAAAGTGAAAGCAAGCAGGTATTTCTGTGTTAAATAATAACGCGTAGTGTCTATATGAAATCATTAATTTCAGTGTTTTTATGAATTGTATATAAAGCTTAGTTTTTATAATTTGCAGTAACAATCACAAATTATTTATCATTTCTCATTTGTCGTTTTTTTGGTCATGACTGCTTCGACGCGCTTAATCTCCATATTAAAAAACACTGAATTATAGCCGAGGTTTCCAAGGCAGGATCACCTTTGTTATATTTTTAGGTTTAGTTATCAAAATGTTTTTTTTGTGTGATGTTCTGTAGATCGTGGCTTTAAAATGTTATGAGGAATAATTAAACAAATGTTGACTTACATTTTACATTAAAAATATATAAATGCATTATCAGTTTTGTCTTCGTTCATCACTTGAAAGGCAGTTTTGGTCATTTTATCAGAAAGTTGTTTATGTGTGCAGCTTGAGAAAGAAAATAAAAGTTATCAATTTGTACCTGGTCTGACCCCCTCCCAACCCATGCACACACACATGATTCGACTATCGGTCGACTATGAAAAGATTCGACAATTCTGATTCGAATGTGTAAATCCTTAGTCGAGGACAGTCCTACTCACACGCTGAAGGTCTTCTGGTCGAGTTCTTCAGACTCTTCAGATGATAAAATACTCTCTCCTACTGTAGATGCAATCACAGGAGTATCTGCCTTCTTTTCCCGAACTTCTGCTTTCACCTCTACGGCCTGAGAACACAAATCACCTGCTGTTTAAATAACCAGTCATGCAAATATTGTACCCAATACACACAATACCAACTGATCTAAAGCATTTTGTAAGTGCTACGCATTTGGCCGATGATGTGGCACGCGCCCCAGCCTGTGGGTCATATTTTAAGATGTGTTATTAGTGTTGATTGTAACCTCTATAGTAGTCTCCTCTTCTTCTTCTTCAAGTACAGGATCTTGCTTGATTTCCTTCTCTTTTAGTTCTTTTTCTTTGCTGTCACGGCCCTCCTCTTTTTTCTCTTTTTTGATCTCTTTTTTCACCACCTTCTCCTTTATCTCTTCTTCCTCCTCCTCCTCCTTAATCTCAGGCTCCTCCTCCTCCTCAGACTCATCTTCCTCCTCCTCCTCTTCCTCCTCGACCGCTCGCTCTGTGACACGCGCTCTTCTGCTAGGCAGCTTCACTAGAGCAGTTTCCTGTGAAAAAAAGAGAGAAAACTAAGTCCCTCCCCCAAATTTCACCTTGAGCTCTCACAGCCTTCCTTTGAATCCTAATTTTAACAGTGTTGCATCTGTAGAGTAGAAGGTCTCGGCAAACGTGTGCATCGAGTGAGCATAGAGACTGCAGATGGGGAACTCATTAGCACCCTTTATCATTAGCACCTAGTGCATAAATTCTTATTTCAGAAAAAAGGGAGTGATACAGACCTTTTCCTCATCCTCTTTTTCTTCCTCATCCTCAGAGCTCTTATCTGAAGGAGGAGCTGAGGACAAACTGTTCATCAGTTCATCAACCTTTGGTTTCACTGCTTTATTTTTCTTTCCCCGTGGTTTCCTTTTACGTGAATTTGCCTACAGAGCACAAGTAAACGAATCAGTGTCTGTAGTATGACATAACCCCAATAATGAGCCATCCATGGCTTTACATCTGGGTATAACTTTATTATTTTAAACAACAAGTACTATAGTAAAGCGTGTAAAACACAATGTCTTTTGTAATGATGATTATTATTGATATATTAAGATTCAATGATGTCTTGCTTGTTTTCAGATGTTAATGATAATCCTGATTGTATGTAACCAGTGAAACTCACACTGCCAGCCTGTTTCTGTGCTTCTTTCTTGGCCAGGTCTTTGCTCAATAACTTGATGAGGTAGTCAGCTCGTGTCTGCAGCTGTTTGGCCTGTGGCTTCTTGTCAGGATCGTCTGGAAGGAGCTACAACAAACAAAAAGTCAATATTTCAGTGCAGCGGGCGTATTTTTGTTTGCAAACTATTAAGTTTACCATGTATTATACTGATCAAGAATAATATAAAACTTACATACTATATTTCATGACAAAGGCCAAAGGGTTCAGATTTGATATTTGAGGGTTATAATAAGTGCTGTAGGAATATTTATACTATATTTTGTGAGATATCTCAACTTCGAATACAGATATAGGTGTTACGGTAAAAATGCGCTACACATGGCATTTAAAAAAACGGATGTTTATGTATAGTTCGAATATGGAAATTTCACTTCATGTTCGAATGCATATTCGATTATCGAATAAAAAGTGACAGCCCTAATTCTAATATTAGCAGTAACACAAACTGTTATACAAAAATACACGCAGATAAATCCAACCCAAATGTCAGTATTCACTTAAAAATGTATTAAGTATATTAATAATTATTGATTTATACATTTATTTCATTTAGCACATCTTTATGGTTCAGTACTGTTGATTTATTACTTTTGTAACAAATTTTAGTTTCTTTTTGAGTGTTATGTTTGTTTTTATCCAGTATTCTTTATTTTAACTATTGGTCAATGAATCAGTTATTGGCAAGTACGGACCAACCTAGTTATTGGTAAAATCCACTATTGGTCGACTTCTATCAAGTACAGAACTGGCATGACCGAATAAAAAAAATCAAACAATAAATTAAAAGAAACTGGAAATGACAATCAACATAACTAAGTGTAACCAATTAGTAAAGTACACCAATGCTTTCATGTTATTGTGTACCTTATGTGTGAGGTTGAGATCTGGGTCCATCTTGATCATTTCCCAGCTACCATAACCATATTCATAGATGCCAATGAGCAGACTGGAGTCATCCTCTTTACCCCACTCAATGTCAAAATGAGCTGCCTTTGAGTGGCATGGGATCATATACCTGAATAGATAATGAAACACAACAAGGATTAACAGCTCATCTCTGATGTTTTATACAGCTATAGGAAATAGGATTACGATCCAACTCTTTACAACTAGTTATGATACACTGTTAAGATCTTGAACATCTGGTTACCTCTTCCTCTCCTCTGCGTCTGCAGGAATGGCCTTGTGTAGAGGTGCCAACTCCTCCTCATGAGAGATCACAAGTTTGGCATTGACCTGAACCCCTGAGATTCTAAAAGTTGGTCCTTTCACCTTTCCTCGCCTGCCTCCTGATGACAAAAGGGGACAATCAGGACTCAGTTTCTATAGACTTCATAAATGACAGAGTAAATGTAGTTTTAGGTAGCTCTTGCCTGAGGTTCTCTCTGGTCCACAGGGATTCTCCTTCAGGGTTTTCAGACAGCCGTTGTGGACAGTCTCAGCCAGCCGCCGCAGATCATGCTCAGATTTATCCACCAGCTCGGCATCGCGGGCGATAGCATCGAGTCTGTCAAATATAGAGAGGTCAAAAAGACAGACGAGGACAGAAAAGGCCTCTAAAAAAATGTATGATGGTTATTTACCTTTCTAAAGGGCCACCGAATTTCTTATAACTTTTGATAAACCTGTGAAGACAGTAAAGGGTTACATGTGAGAGAATGAATTACAAAGTTGGCTAAGTATTGACAATCTACAATCCGTTTTCAGTAATAAACATCTTCAAAAAAATTGTATTACTGATATATGGTCGGGAGGGTATAATCATATATACTGTATAATGTTAGAAATGTTTCCCCCGTTTGGGTTTCGCCATACAAATGATACGTTTTTACAAAAACTTGCGTTTGAGCTTTTAACACACAAAGATACAGACTTTGAGGAATAATTAATTGTTTGGAGATTGTTAATGGACGTTTCTGAGTGGTAAGTTTGTGTTTTGTTTTTTTGTAGTATGGACCTGTAAAACATAACTGTAACGTCAATAGTAGAACTTCAGCCTAAATGCTAGCATATAGCATTAACTAGCATAAAGCGCCAACTCAGCAGTCACAACTTTCATTGTAACAACATTGTAATTCATTTAATGTGTAATTTAATGTTGGGGTGTACATCACTGGTGTAATGTCACAGTCGGGGTTATGTTGAGATTGCAGGTCTTTTTCATGCACAAGGTTTAAGGTTTACATAAGAATGAGCAAACAAACATGTTTGAGGCTCATAATATGTCATTACCACGTACAAAACTCGTATTATTCATCTATTCCTACATAAATACAGTTTAACATTCTATGGCACCTTTAAAGTAAAAAAAAATTTTTTTTCTGTGTTTTATCCTGCATTTCATAATGTAAAGCTGCTTTGACACAACTAAACAATTGTGAATACGAAAAGCTATATATATAAAAATAATAATAATAAAATTGAATTATGAAAATGACATTCAACGAAGCTGTGCATCTGCTCCAAACAAAGATCAAATCATTTTTATTAAACTTTTATTAACAAATGTTGTGCTTTTGCCTCCACCATCGTCCTGTCAGTCAACGCACGTCTCACATCATCATGAAACTCCCATTGCATGGTGCAGATGTGCCTCTGTGCAGCTCGCACTGTTGTGATGGGGCAGTGATGTCACAAACCAACCTCACCAATAATAACATTCGTTGAACACTGGTCGATTATGATCAATTGGTTGTGGCAAACCTAACAGTGATGCATTTAAACACTTGAAAACGTAAAAATTTAAAAACTTTACCTGCGTATCTCAGCATCAGTGAAGCCCTTAATGTTTTCTCTTGGAATGGTTCGAGGTCTTCCTCGTTTCTTGGGCCGCTTCCTGTCAGTACCCGAGTCGCTGTCTGAAGCAGAGTATCTGAGCCTGTTCCGACTCCGCCTGCTCTCATTTCCATTAAAGCTGATCTGTTTAGCACAACAAAAAATCTTTCAAAACACACTTGTAATGTCCTTTTAGGCAGGGTAAACACACAACATGACCAGTGATGTATAATTCAAACAAATTTTTCAATAAAAGGTTAAAACAACAGATGAGTCTGGACAAACAATGAACTTGACTTATTAGTTTGAACAGAATCTGTGTAACAAATAAATTAGTAAAGGAAGTAAAGTGTGTAAGACCGTTCATGGCTACAGCTGTGTACTACCACTGAAAACAAGGAACAAATCCAGTATTAAGCATCATATATGACCATTAAACTAATGTATCACTAACCTGTTTAGCACATTTCCTCATGCGGGGCAGTAAATAGATCTCTGCCAGCTCCTTCTGTCGCTCCTCCTCCTCCAGTCTCCTCCTTTGCTCCTCAGGGATAATATCATCCCAATTCCTATTGTTTCTATCCGTGTCCATGTCAATTTCCTCTTCGTCCATCATGGAAAAGTTTGCCACCTGGATTTAAAGATGTATTATTTATGTGACTGTCTTGAATGCCCGTTTCTTATGAAGAAACACTACATATGAAATAATGCTGAAGAATAAACACCTTAAACTGTGAGAGGAGCTCTTCTCCTACAGTTGATGGTCCAGGGTCGTTCTCTCTGGTCTCTGCTCTTTTCAGGATTTCATCAATATCCATCTCCTAAAAATTACACAAACACCACACAAGTTAAAAGATGTTAAATAAAATACCGGTATACAAAAAATGTCACTAGCCACACTTGCTGATTATCTCCTATATTTAACAGACTTAAATAGTTGCTTCGGACATTAAGTTGCACTACAGGTATTTAAAAATTGCTTGATGCTGCTTGTAGATTTTTTTAAAGATGTTTCTTTGCACTGCTGCTTCAAATTTGATGCTTTGTTTTTCATATTATTCCTTTATTGTCTTGAATAGCAATTTAAAATGTGTTGATTTTGGCAGAAACTAAAGGTGCATGATACAAAATGTATCTACAATTTTTTTTAAATCAGCTTAAAATCTTCAATACAGTCATATTGATTCAGCGGGTTCATTTAAATATATTGGCTCCATTTTCAAAAAATTACAAAATATTTGTCATGTAATTTGCCCTGCATCAACTCCTGATATTATAGATTGTTTTACTGAAAGCCCAGACAGCTGACCAAGTCTACAGACCTGAGGTTCTTGCTCTTCTCCCTCCGGTTCTTTAAAGAGCTCCTCCGCACCAAACTTCAGGATAGCAGACAGCTCCTCCTTGTTGAACGGAGTGGAACTGAAGTGAATTCAAACAAACAAAGCAAGATTCAGCATCATTCATGAAGCAATTATCAGACTAATAACATAATACAGAATATTAGATGTCTTCCGGTTATATTGGGTTTTGTACCTGGAAGGAGCAGCGCCCGTGTGGAGAACCGTCTTCCCTGTAGTGTCCATTCTCTGAATAACTAGATGGTCCAATACCATTTTCTTCTTGGCCCTTTCAATAATCTCCTCCTCAACTGAGCCCTTTGTCACTAGACGGTATATATTTACCTGAAAGAGATTGCAGCACAAACATAAAAAAATAGCATTTGGTTACCAAATGTATGGCCAAGTGCTAATGGAAGAGCTCTGATGAAATGTTGTAGCATATAGATACAGTGTTGTTGTTTTTAGTTGGAGAGTTATTTTAAATTATACGACGGATCTGTTGAATGCTTGAATCTGATTGGCTGATGAACGTACTGAGGTGTGCAATTATTTTCTGGGAAACGCACGGCGAACGTAGTGCCGGGTAGCTCTATTTACCGCATTACAGTTCCATATCACTTCACAGTTAACTGTAATAACAGACTAACAAAAACAACATGACAGATGATTTCCCGAGGCAATAACAGCGCTGTGTAGAGTAGTGCTGGAGCGACGCGTCGATATTACGCCGACGTCATATTTTTGCGTCGACGCTTCGACACAGCTCGTCACACGCGCGTTTGAGAACAAAACATAAAAAATGGAGGACGAAACACCAACCTCCTCGCATAATTTCCAACAAAGGCCTACAAAAAGCCCCCAAAAAAGAAAACAGCTCGCACTAAATCATCGAAGGTATGGGAATATTTCAAATTTAGTTCCAAACGTAAAGATGTTGTTATCTGCGCTATTTGCCAAATGGAGATGGCATACCACACCAGCACATCAGCGATGTTGGAGCATCTGAAACGGAGGCACCCCATTGTCGTGAAGGAGACAATAAAAAGTAAGTTTTACAGTTGGCAAAATTAATTTCATGTTTGTGTAGTGTGTTGTGTAACATTAGCATGAGATATGTGCACTTCAGTGGTGGTATCTAACTATATTAGCTCTCGGTGCAGTTCGTTGCTCATGTGCGACGTTATATGTCTAATGTTAGCTAACTCAAGAGTCACGACTTGACGTTTAGTAAGCGTTAACTCATGTTTTGGTTGTTTACGAGTCAAAAACATAACATTAGACTAACGTTAGCCAGTTTATAGTATCATGATTCAGTACGCTAGTTTGCCAGTGTAACGTAAACTTACGGAGCCAGGGCTGCACATAAGCTGGTGCAGAGTGCTCATGAATGCATGGTTTTATAAGCACTGAAAACAGATAAATATTGTTATGTGTAACAGTTAACCCTGGCAATTTCCATGTAACAACACAGTAGCACGTTAGCAGCTGGCTAGCCTAAACATGATGATGAAATGCATTGTTGGACATAACATTACTTTTAAAAGTCTACACGTTGGTTAAGAGTAGATTTAAAATGCCCCACTGTCATAGCTGTTCTAATATGCATTGCTTTTGTCTTCAGGCCAAGATCAGAGAGAAGATGCTGTCAGGAATGAGCTGCTTGTGTACTTTGGGGAGAAACCCATTCCAAAGGACAAAAACCCACTCCAGTGGTGGAAGGAAAATGAAACAAAGTTCCCTGCCCTGGCTGTTGTGGCGAAATCCTATCTGGCTGCCCCTGCAACATCCACACCTTCTGAAGGTCTGTTCTCCGCAGCAGGGACCATCGTGAGCAAAAAAAGAGCAAGTCTCACCAAAGAGCACGTGGACATGCTCACATTCCTCCACAGTAATTCAGAGTAGGTAGGTAGTGTAGAAGAGGAGTAACTAGTGGTGATGGATGAGGGAGGAGAGAAGCGCAGGAAAGTGGACAGTTCTATATTACACGCACTTCATTAGCATATAAGCTTACAGATAGCAGTTAAGAGAGTCAGTTTGACTGTGCATCAGGTTTTATGTTTTGACTGTTAATTGTGTTAAACACACTCAAGAATGTCTGTTCTGTACTGTGCAATGCACAGTGTTTGTTTTTGCACTGAATTTTTATGTTTTGTACAAGAGAGATTTATGTTTGGACTGTAAAAAGAAAACAGAAATTTTATATTGTGTTGAACTCTCAGGAATGTATATACTGTGCACTGCACAGTGTTTTTGTTTTGCACTACTCTTTTGAATTTTTTTGAACAAGAGTTATGTTGGTACTGTAAAAGAGTAAACAGACTGTATAACAGTAAAATCCTTTTATTTATTTTATTTTGTGTAAAGCAGAATATTTTTTTGTCGTGCAAAACTGTTCCTTAAAGATTGTATCTTTAAAGTATATTATTAAGAATGTTTTTGTTATTTATTCGAGATACATTATGGTTTTTATTAATCGATAAACAGAAAACTAATCGTTAGATTAATCGTCCAATTAGTCGTTAGACTAGTCGACTAATCGACAAAATAGTCGACAGATTAATCGTTTAAAAAATAATCGTTTACCCCAGCTCTAGCGTAGAGATGCACAGAGGTAGCCTCGTTCACACAATCTCTCTCTCTCGTCCCCTCTCTCTCTCTCGCGCTCGGTTTCTCTCTCTGTGTCTCTGTCGCTCTCTTTCTAATATCTTCATTAATAACTGCATTAGAATGCTATCAACGGCTCAAGCCTTCATTGTCAGCTTTAAAATGACGTTTTGGAACAAGCAAAAGAGCCGTTGGAAGAGACGCAGAAGAAATAGTCCTACTCACAATTGCAATTTAAGTATAAAAACCGGACAAATCCCTTAAAATGTATCATGTGATGGATGTCTTGAGATGTGTTAATCGTAGTATAAGTGGAATAATTGACTTTGGGCGGTTGAATTATTAAAAAACAGCAGGTATGCATCATTTTTCTAATAATTCAACGGCCTGTCGTCAATGATTCCTTAAGTATTAACCCTTTCCCCGCCATTAATTAAGAGAAAACATTTCCCTGGCAATTATGAGTTTTTACGCTATCCATATTTCCGCTATTATCCACTAGGTGACGCTCTTACCCAACTTCTGAAACACTGAAGCATCTACTGATCCAAAAACAGTAAAAACTCTTGTTGTGTTTTGATCATCGCTCTGAATCTGATCTCTAACAAAAGCCATTTTCAAAAATGCAACTATCTCAGCTTTTTGTTCAAAATGTGCTTTTTAAAGCTACCCATATTTGAGAGGTGATAAAAGAGAAGAAATAAAGTTAAAATGAAAGTTTTTTTCTCCTCTTTTTTAAAAACGCTGGCGGGGAAAGAGTTAAGATGACTAGTGTTGTTCACCTGTTTCTTCTGTCCAATCCTATGAGCTCTGGCCTGGGCCTGTAGGTCATTCTGCGGGTTCCAGTCGGAGTCAAAAATCACCACCGTATCAGCAGAGGCCAGATTAATGCCCAGACCACCTGCTCGTGTAGACAGCAGGAAGCAGAAATCCTGCAAAATCCAAGAAAAACTCATCAGTATCGACCATACGCATAAATAAAATACTGCATCTCTACCAAAACAAACCTAGCCAAATCTAAAATGTTTACAAGGGACTCTATGTATTTGCATGTATGTGCTTTTTGCACCATTATAAAGTAATCCAGTGAATTATTGTCTTCAGATGACAAATGAAACATGCCTAATCCCATATAACACAGAAGTGTGTTCATACGGTAGAAATGGAAGTTATACTCATCTGAGATGGGATTAGCGTGAGCAACTGATAATCATTTTTTTTGTGAACTATTGTCCTTAACAGTCTAAGGCTCATTTTACAAGACCTTAGTACTTTTTAGTAATGCTGTTTGCAAAACAAAACCTGGTAAACTGGTTGTAAATGCAAATGACACTGGCCAGCGCAATGTGGAAGTTTCTGACTGGACTGAGTGGATGGTGGGTGAGGTCTACATATTTGTATCATATTTTATACATTTATGAATTTGTGTTATCATTATTTGTGAATCATAATCTAACTGCTAACCCTATATTGTCAAGACATCATCAGTAATGCACTATTAGTAGAAAGCACCATTAACAACAAAGCACATCTATATATTAACACCAGTATACTCCATTACAAATACATTTAAACCACATATACCTCTGAGCCTTCAGCATTAAAATGATCCAGCGCCTGTTTCCTCATCTCACCCTTTATAGAACCGTCCAGTCTCTATAAACACAAACAAGATCAGATGTCACAGCTGTTACACAAACACTGCAGGGCTTTGAAAGTGTACGTTCCCCTCACCTGAAACAAGAACTGCCTGCTTTTCAGGTATTCGGCAAGGATGTCCAGCATCCGAACCATTTGGGAGAAGATGAGCACACGGTGACCTCGTTCCTTTAACCGGACCAGTAGTTTATCTAAAAGAACCAGCTTCCCACTGCTACGAATCAGGTGCTGCAGATTGTAAAATTAGTATTTAATCACTTCACGACAGTTACAGCTCATGTAAGACACATGTGTTTTACAGAAATGTGCCACGATGTTCAAAATAGGTTCAACATACTGTTTGATTTTACATGAACAAGCAATTTAAAGGAGCGGTGAATCAAAAACTCAATTTTAACTTGATAATTTGTTATATAAGAGGTCATCATACTTAAATGAACATCCTGCAAGTTTCAGAACTGAAAACGTCCGTGCTACTGAAATATAACCGTCTTTGGCACCAAGCCAGCTAAAAACTCCAGTCTAAAATTCGGAAATCTATGACGTCAAAGTAGAATTGAAACACCTCCCCATAACCAAAAGGACAAGTCTACTTTTGTAGCCCCGCCCACAGCTTCGCGTGACACGTGTGTCTCAGTAAGTAAACATGTCTTTAAAGATTGACAAATTTAACCAAAATGACTTTTTAAATACATTTTTTCTGAGAGACTTTTATTTTGACGCGGTGATCTGTTATGATACCATGGAAACGCTTTTTCGGTTTTGAAAGAACCGCGTGGGAACAACCATGGGAACAACACAGAAGCTAAATACTTCAATTCGGAGGCTTGGAACCTAACATTAGCAATATGCTTGGATAAAGTTTGCTTTTGAAGAAGTTCCAGCTCGTGTGGGGAGCGTTTGTTAACGTTGTGGACATGGATTCATTTGTAAAGAAGTCGATGCTGGATTTGCAGAGAGACTCAGTCAGAAGCACCACTTATATTGGATCTGACAACAATGACACAGCAGTATAATTCACAGTAAGACATTTTACTTTATTTAAGTTACTGCGTTTCACTATTGCTTTGTTAAAAGAGATTGCTTGATGTGTCCTGTTGTAACATCCATGTCTAAATACGTTTGTTGACTGTTTTAATTTACTAAAAACATTAAACGATTAATAAAGGTACAACACTTAACAATACGACTGTAATTTAAAAGGTAGAAATATACAAAGTTAGTTATAAGGAAGGATTTATCAACCGCAGTTTAGATTCTGATGCCCGTTTACTGTGTTGTATACGGTAATTTAGGCAAGTTCCGTTTGAAAGGTCAAACACTCAACAAAGCTTATTTTTTATCATATAACTGTGGTATTTAACATTACGTGAATGTAAAAGCAACCTCACAAGCACAATAGAAATATACAAAGTTATTGATAAGGATTTATTAGCCGCAGTTTAGATTTGGATGCACGCTTACTGTGTTTTATATGGTAATTTAGTCACGTCGAGTTTTGTTTCTACTTTAATATACGTATTGTCATTTATGTGTATCATGTTTAGCACCCAGAATCTTTTGTGTCTCAAACATATTTGTGTTCGGCTGCTATTTTTATCACATTAATGTTTTAAAAACATTTCCCTACATGTAATGACGGGGAATGAAGCTGTCCAATCATAGCAGTGGGTGTTTACGTTCAGGTCTTCAATGCGGCCCGCCCCTTCAAACGAACCATTTCTCAAGACAGCCATTAATCCATGTTACAAAATAGCGTATTACTTATTGCTTTTGATGTTTTTGAATGTAAAAACAACGCGAAACGCATAAGTAGACATCAATCAACGTCATAAAGCAATAAAATCGACCAATTCACGGCCCCTTTAACATCAATTTAACAAAGTCTCTTGCAATGAATATAGATTCATATAGATTTCCTGAGTTCTTATGTGTACACTCACATAAAGGATTATTAGGAACTCCATACTAATACTGTGTTTGACCCCCTTTCGCCTTCAGAACTGCCTAAATTCTATGTGGCATTGATTCAACAAGGTGTTAAAAGCATTCTTTAGAAATGTTGGCCCATATTTATAAGATAGCATCTTGCAGTTGATGGAGATTTGTGGGATGCACATACAGGGCACGAAGCTCCCGTTGCATCCCATCCCAAAGATGCTCTATTGGGTTGAGATCTGGTGATTGTGGGGCCATTTTAGTACAGTGAACTCATTGTCATGTTCAAGAAACTAATATGAAATGATTCAAGCTTTGTGACATTGTGCATTATCCTGCTGAAAGTAGCCATCAGAGGATGGGTACATGGTGGTCATAAAGGGATGGACATGGTCAGAAACAATGCTCAGGTAGGCCGTGGCATTTAAACGATGCCCAATTGGCACTAAGGGGCCAAAAGTGTGCTAAGGAAACATCCTGCACACCATTACACCACCAGCCTGCACAGTGGAAACAAGGCATGATGGATCCATGTTCTCATTCTGTTTACGCCAAATTCTGACTCTACCATCTGAATGTCTCAACAGAAATCCAAACTCATCAGACTAGGCAACATTTTTCCAGTCTTCAATTGTCCAATTTTGGTGAGCTTGTGCAAATTGTAGCCTCTTTTTCCTATTTGTAGTGGAGATGAGCAGTACCTGGTGGGGTCTTCTGCTGTTGTAGCCCATCCGCCTCAAGATTGTGCGTGTTGTGGCTTCACAAATGCTTTGCTGCATACCTCGGTTGTAACGAGTGTTTATTTCAGTCAAAGTTGCTCTTCTATCAGCTTGAATCAAGTCGGCCATTCTCCTCTGACCTCTAGCATCAACAAGGCATTTTTGCCCACAGGACTGCCGCATACTGGATGTTTTTTCTCTTTTCACACCATTCTTTGTAAACCCTAGAAATGGTTGTGCGTGAAAATCCCAGTAACTGAGCAGATTGTGAAATACTCAGACCAGCCCGTCTGGACACTTCACTATCCCATGATGCCCCGGGAGAGGAGTTATCCAACAAAGAAGAAAGGCATGCGGCTGTTTTCACGCTGGAATGACATGACGTGATGACGACGCATGTAGCAACATGGTGGATGTAGTACGTCCGAATCTCATTCATACTACCAGGATTCATACTATACAGTACCTACTGTTTTAACGGAAAGTAAGTACGTACTTCATCTCATTCAGTACCTACTGTACAGGAGCTTAAATGTTTTTTGTTTTGTCAAGTTTAAAGGGACACTTCACCCATTTGCATTAATCTTTGTATAGTTAGAACCCCAGTCATGTTATTGAATGGTCATGCATAATTTCCTCAGTTGGCACTGATGCAGGAGAAATACAAATTTCAGTGTCGCACTTCCTTCTTTCAATGATGTAAAAATCATCATTTTGCATCATTGAAAGAAGGAAGTGCTATATCTTTGTTGAGGGAGTGAGACTACAAACACCCCTTTTCTCGGTCAAATAAGCACCAAATTCAAATACAAATATGACACACTTTCAATAAAGATTAATGTTTCTATGGGTGAAATGCTCCTTTAATTCTGTTTATCATTTTATTTTTTGCTATGTCCTATTTTGTTATGCCGTAGACTTCAAATAACACACATAGAAGTCCAGTAATGAAGGACAAGGTTAAAAGATTTGTAGCCGTGTATAATCATCTAAAATACCTCATTTATGTATCTATATTTCACATAGAGTGCCTGAAAACAAAATGTTATCGTGATGTGAAATAAGGGAGTCTACATAAAGTGTTCACTTTCGAAAATGGACAGGACTCGGCGCACATCAACAATAGACTAGGCTACTGGGACGTTCCTGAAACGAACCATGGCGTTGCTGGAGTCAGAAAACACACACACACACACATACACACCTGTAGTCCCTCTTGTCTGTTGTAGAACTCATTCTCCTCAGGTGGTTTGATGAGGTAGCAGTGGTTACAGCATTTCTTCAGCTCCATCATGATGTTCAGAAAGCCAGATGTGCTTCCCTTAGTGCCTTTACTCAGAGCTTTATAGTTCCTCGTCAATATCCACCTAAACAAAGATGTGCACAGATATGTTTTAACTGTCCATAGAAACAAGTAAAGAGAAAAACTGAAGAGCTCAGATGCACTTTCATTTGTGTTCAAGACAATAAAATGCCAATGTATTTCTTAACTACTAACAAACTTGTTTCAAACCCTCCTGAGAATGACCAGGCCAGGAATGGTTGCAAGTGGTTTTAAGTTCTCTTACTTGTAGTATTGTTTTTGAATAGCGCTCATCTCAACCCTGAGGATCTGCTCCACCTTAGCGGGCAGAGATTTCTCTACATCCTTCTTCACTCTACGCAGCAGAAAGGGCTCCAGCTCTTTATGAAGGCTGGTGTAGCCTGAGTCTCTGCCCTTTCCATGTTCCTCTTCAAACAACTCCCATGAGTGAAACCTGCATAAACACACACCCAAAAAGATCAGTCATGCATCTACACGCATCACTTAACCCAGATCTTCTATCTAAAGCACTTAGTACAAGAGATAAACACACAGAGAACAGCAGGTAATATTGCAAAAGTGTACAAGATGAGGATACTCACTTCTCCGGCATGATGAAATGCAGAAGGGACCACAGCTCTTTCAGGGAGTTTTGGAGAGGTGTGCCTGTGATTAGCAGCCTGTGATTAGACTTAAAGTCTATCATGGTCTTATAGAGAAGAGAGTCATCATTCTTCAGTCGATGAGCCTCATCTACACCAATGAACGCCCAGCTCACATTACCTAAAAATGACTGTAGGAAAAACAAACGTGAGCACTTTGCCACTTGCAGGTGCGTTTGCCTGACCCCTATAAACAACTGCTCTCAACCTTTTTTACTGATAAAGCTAAAACTTATTAAGCTTGCATTACAAGATTTGAATCTTTTGTCATCCCTGCAATACTGTGGACATCCAAGTACAGAACTAAACACACCTAATTTAGTTTTATACCTAGATGTTTGTGGCTGGAAACTACATTTAAATATTCATATCTTTATGTTATTTAAGGGTAAGAGTAGTGACTTACTGACGCTCAACTAGAAGAGCATTGAGCTAGTAGCTCAAGGGTCATGGGTTCAATTCCCAGGGAAAAAATTGTGACAAAATGTATACCTTGAATGCCCAATGGGGCCGTTTACCGGACCAGGCTTATAAAGGTATAGTTCTTTTCATTTGTCAAGTTTTAAATATGGATATTTATTTTACAAAATCGCATCAATTACCCTCAAAAGGCCTTTATTAATCCCACTGGAGCCGGGTGGATTACTTCTGTGAAGAATGTATCCACATTCTTTGGACTTAAATTAGGTAGAGCCCATATTCTCACATTGAAAATGCTTGGAAGAGCTAGGACATTTTCTAAAATAACTGAAAATGTGTGTTGTCTGCTGAAAGATGGTGGACATATGCATCTCAGATGGCTTGAGAGTGAGTAAATCATGGGGTAATTTTCATTTTTGGGTGAACTATCGCTTTAAGCCTAGTCTTAGACTAAAATGCATGTTTGAGCATTTTTTAACTTAAATAAACAAGTTGCATTCACATTAGGTATGGGCACGAGTACTCGATTGCTTGAGTACTCGAACGTGGCATCGAAGATTGATCACGAAAACGATGTTCATGTGGGTTTATCTATTTATTTATTGTGGATATGGATTTGGATGTCTGGTTAGCGTTACAAGCGCATGTGGTAGTAAAGACTGTTTCTGGAGATGCATGTTTGAAGTCGTGTCGAGCTACGCAGACCAGCGTATGACATCGGTAACATTACCATGCATGATTCAAATACAAACAGATAATTCCGCGAACCGCGCAGCAGCAACCCGCCGGTCCACGCAATGTGCGGCAGCCCGCCGATCCCGTGAAGCCGGCCACACCTCACACCACTGAGGCACTATGGTTTAAAAGGATGCTGCGATTTTCGGAAATACAGTCAGTCAGTGGCAAAATGTACAGCGCCATCAAAAGTTCAATGGATTATAATCTTATATTTAAACATCAAATGCCAAGAGATACCAGAGAGCCATACGATCATTAACATTACATCTTGACTGAGAACAGGTAAGGGATGACACTGCACAGCTAATCGCTAAAATGATAGCAAAAGACTTAAAGCTGCTTAATGTTATGAAGCTTGTGCTTTGCCTGGACGTGTTTAAAAGCGCGCTGTTTATGATGCACATCCACAAAGGGTGTTAAACTTTCTTTTTTTTTTTACATAACTTAGTTATAAACTTAAAGTCTTTTTATGCAAAAAGTCATTTTATGCAGATAGATGCACATTGTACATTTATGTTGTTTAAAGGCCTAATGTGATGTAGAGTGTGTCATATAGAAAGCATTTAATTCATTAATAATCTAGTGTGTGGGTCATTGTTCTGTCATAGTTTCTTCAAAATTAAGTTTTATTTTAGCGTTTTTAATAAAAATATTTTCATTTTCATCATGATGTGTACACCCGCCCCTTTGATTGCCCCGCCCCCAGTTAATCGAGTACTCGTTCTTCAGAGCTATGGATTAATCGAAATGAAAAAATGACATAAATGCACATCCCTAATTCACATCTTAAAATATACAGTCTTATATATCAATCTTCAGTATTGTCTCAAGATGCACACCAGTAAATTTATAAGGTATGCTTACGAAAACTCCTAATGTCCTAATATAAATAAGGCCTAGTCCTGTGTGAGAAACTGCTCCTATAAGTCACTCTGGAACGGCCAAACGAAATAATATGTAAATTTCAATATGTACATACTTTAAAAAATTAAACTAAAGGCAAGAAACTGTCAGACAGACACACTGGTATAAAGAGATTACCAAAGGGAAGTCAAAGTCGTACCTTATCTTTGAGCAGAATTTCATAAGTAGTGAGCAGGATGTTGAACTTTAAGCGCTTCGTCTGCGGATGCATCCATTCATGTGTCCGGATCTAAAAAAATAACCAGAGACAATATAAAATTTTTCTGACATCAGGCATAGCAAAATAAGAGGATAAACACAAAGAATGCTTTACTGAATTCTACTCGTGCCTCTCTTTAAATTGTAAATCGCATGCAAATCACACGGTATAAAGACCTCAGTACATATTAAAAATACATGCATCACCCACAGATGATGGCAGATCTCAAGGCAAGAATCACAGCAAGCGATTAACAGATTATGTGTATGCCCCACCTCTTAGCTTTAGCACATCAGAGCTACTAATTAGCATGTCAGACGCTCCTGACATTTCAGTCTCATTTTTGCTGTACCCACAGCTCATTGGCTGGTGATCATGCACATGACTAAGAGCATCAGACACTAGGGATGAACCGAAAGGAAAATTTTTGGCTGAAGCTGAATAAAATTAAACACTCAGCCAAAGACTTAATTTTTTTTCCTAATTGTTTTGCCAAATTTCTCACCATTCATTGCACAAGTTACATTTTCAGAATGTGCTTTTTACTATATTTATTTTTTACACCTGGTTTTTACAGCCACCTAAACTGTTTCATTTACATTCAACCACATAAATGAGTCTTGGTTAAACGGATATTAAATCACATCATCTATCCCCACGCAAAATGCAAATAACCTATTCATTACTCCTTAAGAAACTTGCAACAACGCTTATGCAACACTGTACTGTGTTGAGCAGCGGATACGCCTGCGTGCACGGTCAAGCATAAGCAGAGGGAGAGAGACGATGGAAAGTTTGTCAGGAGCTAAGAGAGAAAAAAGAGGTCTAACAAGAAGTTTGTGTTAATAAACGTTTAATTTCTTGTTTAATATAAGCGTGTTTGTCATTGTAGGACTTTACTGGTTCTAGGAAGTGTTTGTGCATTCAGCAGAAAAATACCCAGGATCGCCACCGTCGTGTCCTTCTCATACACTGCATGGTGTTCAGGATGTCTTGTTTTTAAATGATAAATAAACTGTATGTTTTTGCATCTTTCTCTGACACTTTAAAATGCTTTCACCGACATGTTTGCTGCATTTGCGTGTCTCTCACTCTGCGCTGGTGCTATTTGATTGCGTCATCAAAGAACTTATTGTCCGGTAAAATGTATTACATCTTTGTAGTCCCTGCAATATGCATTGTTATATAACGAGCACAAATATATAAAACTATAATAACACCTCATACACCTGCGTTTTACAATATCATACCATGTTTCTGCTGTTTATGTCACCGAGGTAGACAACAACGTTCATTTGGGAAGCCCAGAGCTGGATCTCTCTCTGCCAGGATGTAAGTGTGGATAGAGGCACTACCAGGAGGAAAGGCCCATATAGCTGGTGCTCATTGAACAGATAATTGAGGAAGCTGATCGTCTGTATGGTTTTACCAAGACCCATCTCATCAGCTAGGATACAACTGTTCCCTCTGGAAAATAAAAAAGGGTGTTAGTGATACAGCAACTCACGAATCAATCATTTATCAACACTACTAATCGAAAAGGGCAGTGGTTCTCAACCAAACAATCAAGACCACTAGTGTGGGGTAAACCTCGAGGACTGGCACACGCATGTTTGTAGATTGTCAGATGAAACAAAACGATACCCAATCAAAAAGCGAGCTGATGAAAAACCATAACAACCGCAGTCATAGCGCAGCAGGCACAGTCCAAAGTGAGATGGACATCAGAGATATAAAAAGCAGTCCACAGTATTAATGACAAAATTAAAATGATTCATATTTTTATGCCTGTCGTCAGTCGCTTTTGTTTACTTTGAAGTCACGTTTGACCACGAGAGACATCTCAAGATTCTGTGAAGGAAATTATAAGATGTGCCCTGTGCTGTGATGACCACATGGCAGAGATTTTTTTATCATGTTTGAGGTCTCACACATTTTGAAAATCTGATAATCTTTTCATATGGCCCTAGCTTAAAACTCATGAGACCAGCTTCAAATATTGATATGATATATGGGTGGGGCTTGAAATTAAAAAGGTCACTTTTTTATTACTATGTTAGAATAACAAGCAAAATCCAAATTTCAATTTTTTTAATCCAATTTTAGTTTTCCTAATAAAAGGAATCAATTAATGGCAAAATTATATTTTTTTATATTCTACAAAAACTAATTCAAACATTTAGTCAAATACCTTTAGATTAAATTAATTAACATTTTAGTCAAGTAACCTTAACCTTTATACCAGTAGCAAACGTTTGGATTTAATCAAAGGTGAGAAGATTTACTAGAAATAAACGAAACATACTTGCACCAGGAATGCGCCATCCAGTTCAAACCGTCCAGCTGATAGTCCCGCAGCTCCAGACCTTCTACACAGATATAGGAAGGCTGTTTCTTCATGGGCACAAACCGTGGTCTCTGTTTTAAAACCTACAGAAAATAAAAGATAAAGTGATGAGATTTATTCAGAATGTTTATAGTGCAGTATTTCTCAGTACGTCTGGTGTTTAATGCCAGTCACCTTGCAGTCTCTGGAGGGAATGTTTTTGCACTGGTTTCGGCTCATGTATTCAGTAATGCACTTCTGAAACTTTCTCGCGATGAGCGCTCCGTCTTCCCAGCTGCACTCGGAGTACGACAAACCCTGCCATTTACACAGGTAGTCCGGATAGCCTGCGGCCGACTTTTGGTTTGAATGTCCTGCAAGTTTAAGGTGGCGAAAATAATAAATACAGGTGCCCATTAATTATTTTAAACCTCAAGAAGTGAATAGACAGAACTTTCTTACCGATGATTCGTTCCACCAGTTGATATTGTGAATGCAGGTCATCCATCAATTCCTGCTGACAGTTGAGGTACTCCACATCCTCAGGTGAAGCGGTTTTTAACCTGCAGACATAAAAAAACAGAATCAGCATATGCATGCACATTAACTTTAGGACATGACATCTTCTAGAAGAGGCTCAGATACCATTTTTTCCTGTCTTGCTCTTTTTTCTTGAAGTTGTCTAGTTTCTTCATTCCCTTCACGTTTTGTTGCTTGAGGGTTTCCTCTGTCTCCCAGGTGTTGTGAATGTGAGACCAGTTCTTCCATTTAATCAAGTATTGCACCTCTCCTGACTGTCTGCTGGGGTCAAAGTTGGCGTTGGGGTCACCGTCTGCCTCGACAGCGTAAACTGTGGTTATAGCCCCCGTCACTGTAAGAAACAGACAACGCTTTCGAAACTGGCTTTTCATAAACTGACTGAGGTCAATCATTAAAAAAAAAACTAAATAATCCATGTTTGCCCTCTGAAATCTTAGAGGGATCCTAACCTCCTTTCTGTCCTATCCTCATTTCCATCACCCTCTCCAGCGTCTCATATTCGTCCTCCTCTGGTGGTGGCACATCCTCCCCACACACCTCCACCAGGTCATCTGAATCGGTCTTCAGTTCATCATCCTCTTTGTAGCTGACGTTGACCGTGGCCTGCCGCCGAGGGCCTGCGAGAGCTTTCTTATAGTCATCCTCATCATCGGAGGACGAGCGGGGGGGCTTCTTTGAAGCTTTACTTTTTTTGCCATTCCTGGCATTGGACCTGGAGAAAATGAAACGGTTCAGAGTGAGCAGGTAATGGAGTGATTGTTATATCAAGACAATCAAACAATACTTCAGATGAGGAAAGTATTAAGCGACGTCATGTCTTCCATTTTATGAACCCTAAGCAAAATCGCCTTCACAGTGCATCCCTACATCAATAACAATGCTTGGCAGACACACCAAATGGCATTATACACAATGTGCTTTTTATCCAAAACAGGCAACTGATAAAAATGTTG
Source organism: Misgurnus anguillicaudatus (assembly GCF_027580225.2). Lineage (NCBI taxonomy): Eukaryota > Metazoa > Chordata > Actinopteri > Cypriniformes > Cobitidae > Misgurnus > Misgurnus anguillicaudatus. Next base: position 10,899,925 of record NC_073348.2, on the reverse strand, counting down.
GTTTACTAGATGTGGTATGTATGATTTTAATGGCTATGTCAATGGTATTTTATCAATCAAACCCAGACTACTGTGATGGCGCTGTGGAAAAGCAAACTGAGCCAAAGAAAAGAAAGCAGAGCCAAGTTGTACCACACAGTAAAAAAGCACCAAAAGACTTTTATTTTAATCCAAACATTTGTTACTGGTTAAAATGTGAGGAGATTTACTAGAAACATTGAAGAATGTGAAAAGCATACTTGTTTGGAGGTTTCCTGCTCTTGACTTTGAGACTGGGCTCGTAGTCGGACATAGACTCTTCACTGTTCCCTTCCTCTGCTGAGGAGGCAGATGAGCTTCCCGAACCCGAGTCTGAACCCGAATCAGAATCTGATCCAGACCTGCACACAGAACAACAGCACATACGGTTAAAACCAAATTATTCAGAAAGTCATCTTACATTCAGGATCAACACAAGACACTCACTCACCCTTTACTCTTGCTCTTTGAGTCATCGTCAGAGTCATCACTACTAGAAGAGTCCTTTAGAAAACAAAACAAAAAAAAAAACAAGATATGAGACACTCTAATGCTACGTAAAAACCAAACGCCGGGCATCGCGTTACTTGCTCTAGATTATTCGCGGGATTTAACTTCATGTCATGCGAATTTTTCGCTCGAGTTGAATATTTTCAACTTGGGCGAAGACACATTTGAGGCTAACAGCGCGTGTTTTGCAGCAAACGCGCCACCCATATCGCGTCATTCGCATCTAACTCTTTACATTTTGCATTTTACTCTTTAAATTGTTGAACTCGCATCTGGGTGTGAACCAACAGTAAAACTACATGTGATTGGTTTGATAGCGTTTGAAGGAGTAACTGTGCTGTAGTACCTCATCTGAACCGCTGTTGGAGGAGCTCTGAGGTGGATGATGGAGCTGTTGTTGTTGTAACTGTTGTTTCCTGAGCATGGCCGACCTCTGCACTGTCAGGATACTGGGGTTGGACTTCCAAAACTACAGCAGAGAAAATTCAATCAAGTTTAAAAAACAAATGTATTCACCCACACACAAAAACCTATTGTCGCATCAGAAGACATTTATGAATACATTGGAGTCGCAGGAATTATTTTTGAATGCTGTATGTGCGTTCTGGGTGATCAACATTTTGGTACCAGTTTCCCTGCCCTGTATGGCAGGGCTCAACACAAATAATTTTTTATACTGACCCGGTCGGACCAGTGGTTCAGGTGTTCACTTGCCCTGCCAAAATATTCACTGGCCCCAATAAAAAAAATGTCAGTGTACCATATTTAAAAATAATAATTAATGAGTAAAATATAATTGTATACATATACATCAGACATGTTCCAACAAAAAAAGGCTCCCAACTTTTCTGCTTTACCTGTAAACTGACAGCAAACTGTGCAAAATATTGCATTGTTTTTTTTTGTTGTGTTTTACCCAAGTAAATGTCTGCTTCCAAGATGTTAAATAAAATACACATTGATGAAAATATATTTTAGTTGTTTAATGTGAAGGACTGGCCCGATCAGGCAAGTGACAATACTTTTTACTGGCCCGAACGACTCTCACGCTTGCCCCGGTCCATCGGGCAGTACTTTATGTTGAGCCCTGTATGGACCTCTCAAGATGGGATATTATCTAAAAATTGTTGCTGATCTAAAGAAAGGAAGTGTTGTTCAAAAATGGCATGACTGCCAACCACTGACTTGATGTAAAGTAAAAATAATACTGGCATATTATAGCATACTGGGATTTGAATTGTTGACGACCAGGTGAACATACATTCCAGATCCACGAGTCTTTAGGTCTCGAATGGTTATTGTCATGCAAACCTTCAGAGATAGGCAAGTAAGCTGATGCAATGCACGAGTTTTATGAAGTCTTACCGCTGCTCCATCAATTTTGTTTTCTTGATTATTCTTTTCCTTGGACTTCTCAGAGTCAGAGTCTGATTGGCTGCCAGAATCTGAGCCACTTCCTGATTCGCTGCTTCCTGATTGGCTACTGCTGGAACTGCTACTGCTGGAACTGGAGCCAGATCCCGATCCTGACTTCGACTCATCATCCGAGTTACTAACACGCATACACAAACAAATGAGTCACCTTTTAACCCTCCAATTATTTACATTACATGCTGTGCTGATTGTAAACTATACTAACCATAATTATAATCTTAAGCAAATTATACCAAAAAGCAAATTTCTCATAAAATGTCACTGGGATTTTGTGATGAAAACTTAACTTTGCATACAAACAACTAAATATCACATAAAAATTTGTAATGATAATGGAATGCCATGAGGGTGTGTAAGTGATGGCATTTTTATGGGTACTATTGCTATTACATTAATGTGTCAAAAAGTTAGAATAGTCAAATTTTTAAGTTGAAGCAGACAGGTGAGAGACTGGTGAGACAGAGAGCAATGATCTTTTTCCCAGAAACAATGTGCAACAAACATTGATTATACAATCTTGAATATATTTTATTGTAACTAAAATTGATTTCAGAAAGCATTATTGTGTGACATGTCACTTTTCTTCAGTATCACACAGTCCAAATATTTTGTATCACAGTAGAAAAAAACTGTGTGGAACATCATGAGGGCAAGTTAATGACAAAATTCTCATTCTCATTATTTTTATTTTTTACATTGTCCCCCAATATTAAAACAAATGTATAATGTATGAATGGAGTACCTTGACTCTCCACTGCTGTTACTGGCACTTTCATCTTCACTACGTCCATCCATCTCAGTGGATAAAATATGAAAGAATCAGTGCCTGATCAGATCCTGTACAGTCTGTGTGCCACTTCAGAGCAGATCGCCTAAAATGTCATTGTGATTAGCACAAAAAACTAACATGTTAAACTGTATGATTTATTGAGTATTCGTCTGTAATCACAGACTACAATCAATGCATTTATTTTTAAGAGATTCTGAACAAGTTTGATCATTGATTTTAAATTTATTTCAGTCTCTGACATGACCTTACTCACTCAATATTAAAGATAACAAGGATATATCACAGAATGTTCCTTACATTATGCTGGATGATTTTATGTAGAAAACAGTAAATCACCAAAAAATATCTTTAGCTGGAATTTCACAGACTGCGTCACAAACATTCAACTGTTGACAATTTAACAGCTGGTTTTCAGAAGCATTTTTATTAAAACAACAGAATATATTAATCTACACTTGATTTTCCAACGAGTTTTTCAATAAAGTACAGTGGCAGAACAAACAGGTGGTGTACAAATGTTGGAATCGGCATTAGATATTCTTCGTATTATTATACTTTACATCCCCCGACGGATTCACTAATTTTTCTGCAATGAATGTTGTATGTATTTTGCACCGCAGACCAGGTGAGTTTTCACTCTTCACACATCTATGTTGCTAGCATAACAGTATTGAGTATTAATATGTTTGTTTTGAGGACAAACAGTGTAAGCGATTCTTAGATGCTTTTCAAAGTAAAATCCACGAACGAGTCGTGTAGAACTTGTAAATCACCTTTCATGTAAAACGAAACTGTCTGTATTAATGAATGAACCCGTACAGTGTGATGTACGCTGCAGAGGCCTCTTGGATTCAGGCCTTGAAAGCCGCGGGTTTTCCTACAGTGCGTGGTCGCCCGGGACAGCATTATCCTGGGCATGACCGCGCAATGCTGCCGCGGTATGTTACGTACAACAAAATCAACAAACATCCCTTGATCCGATCTTTATTCGGGTGTGAACTTCCAAATCCTACATCTTTACCAAGGGACCATGTTTTGATCTTTCGTCCCAATAGTAGCTCTGGGTTGGCGGTACATTTCAAATCTTTCCTCAGCGTGTTTCTGTATTCACCAGACTGGCTATGGTACTTTAACATGCTAACGCTAAAAGAAAAGCGTGTGTTAGCTATTTGGCTACCTGTCGGCTAACTCTTTTCTTGACCATTGTAAAAACACAGCCATTCTTTAGTTTAGTTTAAAATTATCTGGAAAAGACGTTTATATTTGATATGTAACCATGTAACATTACTTATTGGTTAAGCCAGTTCGCTCACGCTAACTCCGAGTTAGCCTCAAGCTAACCGAGCAGACTCACTTAGGGGGCGAATTAAATGGGATTTTTACTATAAACATACCTGGCCGATCTTTCGCACTCAAAACAAACATGTGCAACAATGGACCCGTGATTTGTTCCCAATCAGATTGAATTTCAGTTGTTTTTTAGACTAATGTTGTCCGACAATCCCGCTGTTGATTCCCGAACTGCGCTTAAGAAGATCCGTCACTCAGTTTGTTTTCATCACCCCGAACCGCCACAAACACACCTAAATCCCACTGAATCCATCACACGAGCACGAATTTCCTGTTTTATGAGCGAATCTCTTCAGGTTTCACACACAACTACAATCACATTGAATGTGTTTTTGGTTACCTGTCTGCCCGTGCACCGCTGACCGACTCTTTCTCTGTTGAATACTCGAGAACTCTTATACTTTATTCTAAGGCGAGAACTTCTTCGTTTTTACGTCCGCGGTCAAGTGCGCCTTTAGATGTAAAACAGTTTCACGTATTCCATGTGTTGGAAACACCGATAAGACAGCGGGCATATTTCAGCTGTATATCCTAAACCGACCGGCCTCCGCCATGACGCGCTCGTGCACACGGACTGAGCGCGGAGAGACGTGTGACGTCACCCGCACCCGCGAAACAGACGTGCGATCGAATCCATCAAGAGCCACTGCACAGACCATTCGGCATGTGACGCAGAAGTCCCGCGAGAGCGACTAAAAAGGACCGCTCTCGCGGTACTTCAGCGTAATATACTGATCGGTACTTTGAAGCCATACGCAAAAGCAACTGAAGTTACAACACGTGCGGATATTAGCAAATAACACAGCCTAGCCGAATGTTATATCATTTATTTATTAGGTTTTAATTATTTATTTCGAAGCATTTTTAATAATTAGTTAATTTATCAATAAATAGCCTTAGATGAGTAATGTTTCATTAATATAAAGCAATGACTTTATTATTTTTAGAAACATGTTCTGAATTTTTCTAAGATTTCTATACACTATAATATTAGAAATGTTTAATTCGAATTAACAGTATTATTATTAGGTTAATAAACTACACTTTAAGAATCCAACAAGAAATACATGAAAAATCAATGTGACAAAAGCTTGTGTGATTGACCCCACAAATCTGTTTGTTCTTTTCTGCAACCCAAAATGACATTTATTTATTTATGCAATGCATTGCTTACGGTAGGTTAAATTCACACCGGGCATAAGCTTTGACGCTTCCCATTCACTTTTAATGTCATGAGTTGCCGAACTGAATTGTGGAATTTCTCAACTTTTCAATCGGCAATGCTTGCGTCAGCCAATTAGATCCTCTTATGAAAATAACCTAGGCAGAGCCAGCCATTTATGGAAGACCGGAGCATGAGTTGCGGCCACAGTGATTGGCTGTTTGCCACGCTTCAGACAAGTGTTAACGCTTATGCCCCATGTGAACGCACTGTTAAAGTTAGACTAATACTTAAATAACAGAGTAAAGTATTTTTTTATGTTATATTGCAGTGATTATTATAAATAATGTATCCAAAAACTTCAAAAATCTGAAAATATACGTCCACCCCCTTGTGGCAATCATTCTCAGATGACGTCAGTTAGATGACTTGGGCGGGAGAATCCGTTAACTCCACCCCCTCCGTCAGACTGCTGACAGTTATATTTTTATTTTAACACCTACTTTTCTAAATCCAATCAAAGCACAGTGGAAGACGCAAGCCACGCCCACTGTTTTCCTCATGTGATATTGTCCGTTTCTTAATCCCGAAGGCTGATGCCCCTGGAGGTCGCATCTGTAGGCTGCATAGGTCATTTCAGAATATTAACAATAATAAAATTTACCATAGACCCCTTCAAGGTTTGTAAACATTGAATGATTATCGGGTGCGCGCGGAGCATGGGGTCAAACTGTTCATACCATTTAGGCTTTCTAGTTTAATCTAACAGGGCTGAAAAATGGTGACTTACCTGAAATGAAGTAAGCACTACAAACACAAGCCTCTTTGATCTTTGCATTGTCCCAGTCTGCATGTTTAATTGTATTTTTTGTTTTTGAGATTCTGCAGGAATCCCGAAAAACTTAACGGCCACAACGCAAGTAGGCATTTTTGACGATACCGAATAATACGCAACTCAATCTGCTGTAATGACTTTTCTGACCCCGACATGCGCAGTAGGAACCGCCTGTGACGTGAACTGTGAAGGGGTCTATTATTCTTAATTAATTGTTGTAATTTGCTTATGACTTGTGAATGTAATGCTCAGTTAACTTAAATGGGGACATATCATGAAAATCTGACTTTATCCATGTTTAAATGGTATAATTGGGATCCCAGTCCTTCTATCAACCTAGGTAAACCATTCTCTGCAATCATGTGGAAAAAATAGTTAATTCAAATTTGGCACCCCTTGTGATGTCAGAAGGATATAATACCGCCCCTTAATCTGCACTATCCAACTACGGCACTGCTATTTAGTGCAGAGATCAGCTCGTTTGCATTTTAAAGGACACATCCAAAAACGGCACATTTTTGCTAACACCTACAAAGTGGCAATTTTAACATGCTATAATAAATTATATATATGGCATTTGAACAAAAACTTCACACACATACTCTGGGGACACCAAAGACTTATTTTAAATCTTGAAATGTCCTCTTTATATAAACCAGGCTTGATGACGTATGCAGCCTGCATATGTGACCTCTATAGGCTGCAGCCTTCGGGTTGAGAAACGGCTCATTGAGAATTCCATTACAACAAGGAAGTAAAGTCGATTGCAACTTCCAGTTCACATGTACTTTAATCTTACGATTATGCTTTTTAACTCTTTCACCGCCAGCGTTTTTAAAAAAAGTTGCCAGCCAGCGCCAGCGTTTTTCATGATTTTCACAAAAGTTTAATGCCTTCCAGAAAATGTTCTTCTTCAAATATATAAACATACAATAAACCAAATTAAAGAACAGACCCTCTGCTTTCAAACAACAACAAAAAACGAGTAGTTCTTTTGTAATCAGTTTTTGAATATGGGTAGGTTTTCTGCAAAAACACAACATTTTGATCAAAAAGCAGAGATAATCCCATTTTTGTGACGGACTTTTCATAGAGTTCCCATTCAGAGCGATCTTTAAAACAGACACGGACATGCAGCAGCTTGCCATAGGGCAATACCTCCGGGTTTAAAAAGTTGCGGACGGGCACCACCTAGTGGATAATAGCGGTATTGCGGAAAGACGGAAATACTCGTCATCGACAGGGAAGCGTTTTCACTTGATTGACGAGATATCTCGTCAATGGCGGGGAAAGAGTTAAGTACTAAATTTAAAAATAATTTAAAGATCATGGACACTTATGATGCTTTTCTATTGGATTTGACAGCTTGAGCGTTGAGAGTTTATTTGTATTGCGTTTACGATAATGTCATGGCAATAGAGGCAGGGCAACTGTAATGATAAGTCTATAATCCCACCCACTCTAAAGCAGCACTAAACTGCAATGGAAAAGCGAACCGTGCCAAAGTAAAGCGAGTCTAGTTATGTGGCACCGAGCCACGTCTTACCACACAATGGAAAAACGCCAATAGAAAGAAGGGACCATCACCCTTATGAATTCATGTCGTCATCTGTTCTATGGTTTCTTGTGCAATTTCCCAAACATCCACACAGTGAGAATCAAGAACAGAGTTTTATCAATATGCTCCATTGCTTCTGTGTCGTGCATGTTTGTACCGTGTTTACAATATTGTCTTCCAGGAGAGGCGGCACAACAATAATGATATGTCTATAATCCCACCTACTTTGTAGCAGTACTAAACAGAAGTGGAAAAGCAAACTGAGCCAGTAAAGCAAACCGGCTCGGTTTGCATCATTAGAAATTGTATGAACATAAATGTCCAGTGCTCACACTGGGCACACCAAGTTACATTTTCCCATCCACTCCTAAATGGGGAGGACCAAGAACTTGGAGAAGCATGGGCCTCAGCACATTATCCAGAACTTGAGGCACTTACCCTGACCCCACAAAAAAATCCACAGAGCAAATTCTAGTGATGTATGGGACATTGACATTACCTGAAGATCTTCCACTCTCCTCAGTGATGTCATAGCCAGAAGGACCCCTGTCTGGCATGGTATCAAATGGCTCTAAGGGAACTGCCTTAAAGTCACTCCAACACAACAGTCATGTCCTATGTCGACAACTAATTGCTACTCACAGATATCAGCTGGATCTCTCTAACTGGGTCCCTGGTCTCATAGAGGAGCTGCACACAATGAGGTGGAGACTCTCCACTTCAGGGCATAAATACATATTGTGAAGGGTAGCTCTGAAGTTAAATATCCCTGCAAACATGCCATGCTGGCATTTTGTGTACACGGTGGGATAAGGTCAGCCCACACCATATCTAAACAGGCCCAGTGCAGGCTGGCTCCTACTAGCAGGCTACCTTTAATAATCTCATGATGACCATTGTGGGCCAGCCTGTTCAGGCCCAGAGAAACGTTTGGACCTTTGTGCCCATGCAGGTTTTGTGTTAGGCAGCCCATGTTCTGTTTGGCTGCCTTTGACAATTTATTCAATGATGTAGGCTTGCCATGTTGGGGGAGCTAATTTGAATCTGTGGTTAAATAAGCCAAAAGTTACTTATCAGTAAAAGTAAATAAACTACAGCCAAGCTACCCATCTTAAAAAGTAATTAGCTACTCTACAAGTTACTATAAAAAGTAGCTAGCTACATTAAAGGAAAACGAGACAGATTTTCAATAATTTAATATGTTCTTATGTCAACTTTTTGATGAATACATCCCTATGTTTTTTCAATGCATGCACTTCATCTTTGCCCAGCGCGTCGTGAATGTGTTAGCATTTAGTCTTGCCCATTAATTCCTTAGGATCCAAACACGGATGAATTTAGAAGCCACCAAACACTACCATGTTTTCCTCATTTAAAGAATGTTACATGAGTAGTTACACAAGTGAGTATGGTGGCACAAAATACAACTTGCAGATTTTTAAAGCGGATAAAAATAAGAACTAATTGGAAGAGCACTTAGTTTGCAGCACTTCAACATCTGGCGCAGTAACATCATCACTCTTGTGAACTCCCCCCTCTTGCTCAAACTCAGTGAGAGGAGTGATGATGTTACTGTGCGCTGAGGTTGTAGATAAAAATGCATGTAAAAATAGTTTTTCGACTTTACCCCTGCACTTTCTGTATGTAGATGATCTGCATGACAGAACAATAGATGGCAGTAATGAACAACAATAGATGGCAGTAATGAACAATTAATTTCTGATCTATAAAGGGAAGAAAGATGCTGCTGCGCTCAGTCAGTGCACTGCTTAAAGGCATTGCGGAGGAGGCACATGTAATGCAGCATTCAGACTAAAGTGTCACGGAGTGACTTTTTAGGGCGTGTAGGAGCCATACATTGGGTTTGATCTTTCTATTATTATTATTCATTTCTTCTTATTCTGTCGTGTATTTGCACCTGCATTCATGACGTCATTGCTTACTGTGGGTGGCACTCGGGGGTGTGGTGTTTGTATTAGTGTGTGTTTGTGCTCACCTGTGTTTTTGGATCATGGCCGCGGGGTGAGCATGGGGAGAAACCTTTTGTTGACCGTCACCGTCTTCATCATGGTTGCACTGTCTGTCTAAAGTATCTTTGCACATTTTATGAAGTACATCAATCAAAGTAAGTGCTTGTGTTTTCTAAACACGTGAAAGAGAGAAATAAAGACATCCCATCATGTGCAATGGCTTAGCGTGATGCGTCTTCAATGTCTATCCTCATGTGTTCAGCCTGCTGCGGTTTGGTATGGTTTGGTTTTTGATTTTGATTAAATATATGCCGCAGTAGGGCGCAACCAAAAGTGAGAGAAGAGGTTCTGCCCGAATCGAATTCTACAAACACCGTCACTTCCGGGTATCCCCGGGAACCCCCAAATCAAGCGAAATCAACCGCAGGTGTGTAAACGACGTGGCGATTGCTGAGTGGGGGGTTCACACGAGTGAAAGGAGTATAAAAGGAGCATTGGAAACACAGGAAGAGGTGCGCTGTTGTGTTGTTGTGTTGGGAAGGAACGCTGTGAGCGAAGCGAAGGGCTGGAATACAAGTGTGGGAAAACGCAGGCTGAAACCATTGGGGATTCGCTATACGAACGAACGGAGAGGAGAACAAAGATCCTAAAGAGGGGTGAGAGAAAGCAACATTGGAGAAAGTTGATACTTACCAAGTGTGTGCTTCATTGAAGGTCTGGGCGAAGCAAACATTGCTGCTGGGCATCCTGTGGGTCACCTAAGGAGAGAGGAACGGAAGGGAAGAACGGTTAATGACAAGGAGATCGTGAGTACAAAGTACAAGACATCTTTGTGACGGATATAAGTAACAGTATTGGAGTGTTACCTGCTGTTTAGCGGCCCCACCGTGTGTGTTGGGACGGGTGGGCGAGCCAAAGTCTTGGAGGCAGAGCTGGCGTTGTGTGCGGAGTTACCACGATTGGGTAGGACATCGCTCAGTGCAGCGACTCAAGTCTCTCTCAGGGCGGATTCCGGCCAGGTGAAGAGTACGGACCTTATTAATCACTGAAGTGTGTGTCGTGCAGTGTGTGAGTCTGTTTTGACGTGAGTGCAACGAAGCTTTGCAGTGTTGTGCCATGTCTCTTGTTGTCTGTACTCGCCCTAGGTTAGGAGGGTCTCTGTGGAACGAGCGTGAGCTACTGAGACGGTGGACACCAATTTTCCAACTGCCCGATACAACCCCAGCCTAGAAGAAGTGGATTGCATACGTTGAGTGAGGTACTGTGAGAACATTGTGGGAGGAATAATAACGTCAGAGGGGATGTTGGGAGTGCTGTCTGAAAACTGATTGCTGTGTGTGTACCTTGTGTGTGGATGTGTGTGCTGAGCTGCTCACCCCACTGTCTAGTTCTTTGCCTGTCCACAGGAGGAAGGGAAGAGGACGTGTTAGCCCAGGAGGACGGACGCACGGTAGCTGCTCCACCTGAATTCAGTCACCAGGATGCCATTGGCCATCTTTGGCCCTACAAGCCACAGCCGGATGCTGGTAAAAGCTCTCCCTCTTCTCGCCCTTGAACGAAGCCGAGAGGTGACGTATGGTTTTGTTTCCACTGTTGTTGATACCTACTCACACATCGAGCTAAAGCTATACCCACCCTGTGAAACTCGTAAGCCCAGAGAAAGAGCCTGTGAATGTATTGATACCTACCTTACGTTGAGCTAAAGCTATGCCCACCCTGTGAAACTCGTAAGCCCAGAGAAAGAGCCTGTGAATGTATTGATACCTACCTTACATTGAGCTAAAGCTATACCCACCCTGTGAAACTCGTAAGCTCAAAGAAAGACACTGTGAATGTGTGATACTTACCTTACATTGAGCTAAAGCTATACCCACCCTGTGAAACTCGTAAGCCCAGAGAAAGAGCCTGTGAATGTATTGATACTTACCTGCCCGTCGAGTCTAGGTTAAACCTACCTTGTCTGCCTTGTAAACCCGGTGCGAAGAGTCTGTAGGGTCAGTCACGATTCACCTACCAAGCTGAGTCTGTAATGACACGTAAGGAGTGGAAACAACTGCAGGAGAATGATAAACGATGTTTATTAAATATAAACACAGAGAGAGTATTGAGAGTCAATGCGGAAGTAACACAGTCCGGTGTTATTGTTGCTGGCAATGGTGACGAAGACTACGGTGGAAGTTGGTGAAGAGAGTATTGAGTGCGACGTTGGTGGAGTGGTGAGCAGTGATGAAATCCAGGCTGAACACGGGAACATCCACACGAAGACGACGACAATACACATCCAACTGAAACTGTAATTCACACGACACGAAACAACCAAACAACACGGAGCCGAACACAAAGTAAGAATCTGGCAGGGAACAGAAAGTCATGTGAGTATTTATGGAGGAGATGTAATGATGAACAGCTGGAGCGAGACAATCAACACACAGGTGAACTGAATCACTCTAATGAGCACATGGCAGAGGTGAGTAAACAAACACACACACACACACATGACATGGAGGAAACAGTAAATTTCCTACCGTGACAGTACCCCCTCCCCGAGGAACGCCCCTTGACGTTCCCAGCCTGCTTTACCTGAAGATTGTAATCATCAATAAGGCGGTGATCCAGTATGTCTCGAGCAGGAACCCACCTTCTCTCCTCCGGACCGTAACCTTCCCAATCCACCCAGTACTGAAAAACGCGTCCCCTCCGCCTAGAGTCCAGAATACGGTTAACCGAATACGTGGTCTCCCCATTAACGATACGAGGCGGGGGGAACCGGGGTAGGCGGATTAAGACGGGATGAAATCACAGGTTTAATTTTGGAAACATGAAAGACGGGGTGAACCCTCCTGTACGCCAGTGGAAGGCTAAGACGCACTGTTACCGGATTAATGATCTTGGTAACAGAAAACGGGCCAATGAATTTGGGAGCAAGCTTGTTCGAAACGGAACGCATCAGAATATTCTGGGTTGAAAGCCACACTCTTTGACCGACGACGTAACGGGGAGGCTTTGACCGGTGGCGATCGGCCTTGGCCTTGGTGCGCGACCTTGCCTGGAGCAAAGCTCTGCGATCTCTGGTCCAGGTGCGGTGACACCTCTGGACTAGTGCGTGTGGGGAGGGGACCGACACATCGGATTCCGTACTCACAAAATTAGGTGGTTGGTACCCTAAGCTACACTTAAATGGAGACATGCCCGCATGACCTCTTTTATTCATTTTATATACAAATATGTGCCAAAGTAAACATCCAAGACGACATGTGGTAAAGTTTGCTGACGACTCCGTCATTGTGTCTCTTTTAAATTCAGATGATCAGGACCACGGCCCTGTGGTGTCAGATTTTATTAGCTGGTGCAATTCATCTTTTTTAGATATCAATGTTGGTAAGACCAAAGAGATGATCATTGATTTTAGGAAGGGACATGATGTTATTTCCCCTGTTTTTATAAATGGTCAGGCTGTGGAGACTGTTCAGAATTACAAATATCTTGGGAATGTGATTGACAACAAACTTACATTTGAGCTTCAGGTTGATAATGTGTGTAAGAAAGCCCACCAACGTATGTATTTTTTTCGTAAACTTAGACATTTTAATGTGGACAGCACTTTTATGAAGATGTTTTATAGTTGTTTTATTGAATCTGTTGTTACTTTTTGCACTGCTTCCATCTGGCCGTAGATTTGTGTCCAAGAGATGTAAGACAAATAGATACAAGAGCTCTTTTATACCTGTTGTGATCAGTTTTTTAAACACTTCTACTTGAATGTATGATTGACTTACTATTATTGTTTGGTGTGCTTTTATGGTGTTTGTTATGTCTATGTATTGTTTTTTACTCTATCTGCTGGCTGCATAAAAAATTGCCCCTCGGGGATAATAAAGAATACCTTGACCTTGACCTTGAACCCGGACGAAAGACTAACAGTCGCTCCTAGCAATTTACAAAACTCTCGCCAGAATTTGGACACAAATTGGGGACCCCTGTCAGAAACCACGTCTGTCGGGAGGCCATGTATTCGGAAGACACGATCAATGACAGCTACCGCTGTTTCCTTGGCTGATGGTAATTTGGACAAGGGGATGAAATGAGTCGCCTTCGAGAACCGGTCCACTACGGTTAAAATCACCGTATTACCCTTAGAGGAGCAGGGTCTCGAAGAGACAAACAACGGTAAGAGTAACCCATCCGGAGGTCGATTGGAAGTCTTACCAGTGGCACAAACCGAACAAGCCAAGAGGAGTCATACCAGGCCACCAAAATCATTGTTTGACTAGGAACCTAGTTCTACTAACCCCTGGGTGACAAGCAACACTGGAAGAATGGCCCCACTGGAGGACGTCAGACCGTAAACTCTCCGGCACAAACAATCGATTCGGTGGGCACCAAGCCGGGGGCGTTACCCCTTCTAAGGCTGTCAAAACCTTCGATTCGACCTCCCATCTGAGCGCGGAGATAATGATGGTCTCCGGTAAAATGGGCTCGGGAGTAGCAGTGCGATCGGAACGCTCAAAAAGACGGGATAAAGCATCGGGTTTAATGTTTTTGGAACCCAGCCGGTAAGATAATGTAAAATCGAAACGTCCGGAAAAAAGTGCCCACCGAGATTGCCTGGAGTTAAGTCTTTTGGCGGTTCTAATGTACTCGAGATTCTTATGGTCCGTCCAGACAATGAAAGGTACACCCGACCCTTCAAGACAGTGACGCCATTCCTCCAGTGCTAGCTTGACCGCCAACAACTCTCGATTGCCAATGTCATAATTAACTTCCGCAGGAGATAAGCGTGAGACAAATACGCGCAAGGATGAACCTTTTCGTCAGAAGATGCGCGCTGGGAAAGCACTGCTCCTACCCCCACCTCTGATGCATCGACCTCCACTATGAATTGACGTGAGCGATCAGGGGTGACAAGAATGGGAGCTGAAACAAAGCAGCTTTTCAGTTTGGCAAACGCAGCCTCGGCTGCGTCTGACCACCTGAACATCAAACTAGGGGAAGTCAAGGCGGTCAGAGGTGCGGCTAGTTGGCTGAAGTTGCGAATGAAACGCCGGTAAAAATTGGCGAACCCCAGAAATCTCTGCAGGGCCTTGCGAGACTCTGGGAATGGCCAATCTACCACAGCCTTTACCTTCTCAGGATCCATGCGGACACCCGCAGTCGAAATGATGTGTCCTAGGAAAGAAACAGACTGTGCATGAAAAACGCATTTTTCCACCTTGACAAAAAGCCCATTCTCTAGCAACCACAGAAGCACTCATCGTACGTGTTGCAAATGTTCCTGGAGAGACGAAGAAAAAATCAATATGTCATCCAGGTAAACATATATGAACTGATCTACCATGTCTCGCAACACGTCATTAACGAGTGCTTGGAAGACTGCCGGCGAGTTCGTGAGACCGAAAGGCATCACGCAATACTCAAAATGGCCTCTAGGGGTGTTAAATGCAGTCTTCCATTCATCCCCCTTCCTGATACGGACCAAATGATATGCATTACGTAAGTCCAATTTAGTGAAGTCGGATGCTCCCTGCAACCTCTTGAAGGCTGAAGACATTAACGGCAAAGGATAGGTATTCTTTACCGTAATGTTGTTCAACCCTCGGTAGTCAATACAAGGTTGCAAGGAACCGTCCTTCTTCCCCACAAAAAAGAACCCCGCCCCCGCTGGAGAAGAGGAAGGACGAATGAACCCCGTTGCCAGAGAATCAGAAATACATTTCTCCATGGCCTCCATCTCTGGAACAGACAGAGAGTATAACTTGCCCTTAGGCGGAAACGTACCTGGCAATAAATCTATAGCACAGTCATAGGGACAATGCGGAGGTAGAGAATAAGCCTGAGACTTACTGAACACCTCCTTCAGGTCGTGGTACTCCGCAGGCACGTTAGACAAATCCACTGCTTCCCCCTGAAACACAGACTCAGACACAGTTAAACAGGCAGAGACAAGACAGGACTTATGACACTCCTCGCTCCAGCTGGTAACAGAACCCAGTTTCCAGTCAATTTTGGGGTTATGGGAATGGAGCCAAGGATGTCCGAGAACAATGGGAGAGAGAGCAGTGTCAGTAATAAAGAAGGAAATTTTCTCAGTGTGGTTGCCAGAGGTGGTGAGTTTAATGGGTGCGGTAGTGTGCTTAATAGTGGGCAGCTGATGTCCGTTGAGGGCGAAGGGCGCAATCTGGTGGGTGAGTGGAATGAAGGGTATCTTTAGCTTACGTGCAAGTGAGCTGTCGATGAAGTTGCCCTCCGCCCCCGAATCCAGAAGTGCGTGACCAGTGTGAGACTTGGTGGACCACCGTAGCCTCACCGGAAGGAGATCCCGCCCGATAGTAGCCTCCCGCTTACTACCGGGCTTGGTCTTTTACCGGGCATCGCTGACACTGATGACCCGGCTCACCGCAGTACATACATAATCCAAGGGATCTCCGCCGATTTCTCTCCTCCCGGGGTAACCGAGCTCGACCCACCTGAATGGGCTCCGGATCTGAGAGACCGCCGACGGAGACTTCGCTGGGCAGATGGGAAACCTCAGAACGTGACTGGGATGTGGCGGATGACTTCCTACGGGCGGCAATGGATAGTCGAGCGTCGACCCGGATCGCCAAATCTACCAGACCATTGAGCGTTGTGGGTAACTCCGCCGTAACGATCTCTCGCTGGATCCGATCCGCCAACCCATGCAGGAAATGATCCCACTGCGCCTCCTCATTTCACCTGCACTCCGCCGCCAGGGTCCGGAACTCGATGGCATAGTCCGAAACCGACCGCTCCCCTTGCCGAAGCTCCGTGAGGAGACGGGCGGCTTCCTTCCCGGTGACGGAGCGATCGAAAACCCTCTTCATCTCCTGGGATAGCAGGGCGAACGAGGAGCAGCAGATGTCCTTGTTCTCCCACACCGCCGTCCCCCAGAGGGCAGCCTTGTCGGTCAGGAGTGAAAGTGTGAAGGCAACCTTAGTTTCCTCGAGGAAGGATGACCGGGGCTGTTGGGCAAAGTGAAGAGAGCAGTGTGAAAGAAATGTACGGCAGTAATTGGGCTCACCGGAATATTTTTCAGGGATCGGCAACCGGGGTTCTGGAAAAGAACTACCCCCTGGAGGTGAAGATGATGCGGGCGGCGTGGGTGGCGCAGTGGGTAGCGTGGTGTGTGGAGATCGCTGGGAGAGCTCAGAAACGTTCGCCACCATTGCATGGACGGCCTTCCGCATATCGTCATTTGCTTTGTCCTGATGATCCATCCTAGCCAACGATCGCTGGAGAAACTCCTCCAACGCGGAAATGGGTTGTTCCCCCGCTGCTTCCATGTTGGCCAGATTCTTCTGTAATGACACATAAGGAGTGGAAACAACTGCAGAGGAATGATAAACGATGTTTATTAAATATAAACACAGAGGGCCCTATTTTATCGATCTGAAACGCAAGTCCGGTGTTGTTGTTGCTGGCAATGGTGACGAAGACTACGGTGGAAGTTGGTGAAGAGAGTATTGAGTGCGACGTTGGTGGAGTGGTGAGCAGTGGTGAAATCCTGGCTGAACATGGGAACATCCACACGAAGACGACGACAATACACATCCAACTGAAACTGTAATCCACACGACACGAAACAACCAAACAACACGGAGCAGAACACAAAGTAAGAATCTGGCAGGGAACAGAAAGTCATGTGAGTTTTTATGGAGGAGATGTAATGATGAACAGCTGGAGCGAGACAATCAACACACAGGTGAACTGAATCGCTCTAATGAGCACATGGCAGAGGTGAGTAAACAAACACACACACACGACACGGAGGAAACAGTGAATTTCCTACCGTGACGGAGTCCCAGTTAACTCACTTCTGCACCTTACTTGCACTCACAGGAACTGTTGGAGCGAAGGAGCCGGGCCCGAGAAGAACCGTTGTCGTCAGGTCCAGGTAGTTGGTCTCTGCCTTCCCTCATACTTATAATCTGCCTTCAGGAGAAGAGAAGGGCGCCACGGGAACAACAGCAACGCAGGAGGTGGACCTAGAGGCGAATGAGCTCCGTCCTGTCCTTTCCCTGTAGACCCTTACCTGTGTCGGCTGGATCTCCCGCTCTCCATTCTCTGGACCCCCATCTTCTCCTGGAAGAGAGAGAGAAATATTTTAGATTCCCTTTCCCCATTCCCAAACTCATTTTAAATAATTTAATAAAGATTGTCTTAAATTTTACTTATCACTCTCGTGTGTCTGGTCATTGGGGTGCTCTTGGGACCTCCTCGAGGTGGAATCTAGGAAGGGGCGTGACTCGCAAAGTCTGTGGTCCGCTCCGACCTGTGACAAAAGCCTCATTCAGACCACCAGTTACCATCTCGCTGTGTGTCCGTCTCTTTCAATGAGGCGTTTCTAAATGTGGTTGTCATAAACAAATGAGTACCATCCACTCCAGTAAAGAGAAGGATGACATCTGCATAAAGTTCAACTTTTCTTAACTTCTCAACTCTGGGTCTGCTGAGAACCTTATCTCTGCCCAGCTCTGTGCCCAGCTTAACATCCAAAATGAGCGCATCCCCCAGTAAAGAAGTTTCAGTCTATGATGGGCAAACTCCTTAACTGATCATCCATCTAACATCGTACCAGTGATATCACGTTGACAGTGGGAGTCCTGCATCAAGAAAACATAAAGTTTCTGGTACTGGAGAATTCTACTGCCGATGTGATCCTAGGAAAACCCTAGCTTATCAAACACCATCCGGAGGTCTCTTAGGACACTAGGAAAATAAAGCGTAGGAGTGATCATTGTTTTGTGAACTGTTTTTCTAACATTCCAAAACCATATCGTCCTCCAGTTTCAGTGAAGTTTTGCGGCTCTTCTAGATAAAGATAATGTTTCTGTGTTTATTCCCCAAGTGTATTCTGCATTCAAGGATGTGTTCTGTCCCAAGAGAGCTTTCAAGTTACCACCTCATCGGCCATGGGACTGTGCGATTGACCTCCTGCCAGGTGAACCAGTGCCTAAAGGAAAGATTTATTTATTGACACTACCGGAACAGGAAGCCATTGAGAAATACATCCAGTAAGCTTTGGAACAAGGATACATTCGACCGTCCACCTCCCCTGCTACATCTCCCTTCTTCGTCGCAAAAAAAGACTGATGTCTATGCCCTTGCATTGACTACAGAGCGCTGAATCAAATCACCAAGAAGTTTCACTATCCCCTTCCTCTCTTTCCATCAGCGCTAGAACAGCTACAAGTCCCCAAGATCTTCACGAAGCTTGATTTATGCAGTGCATACAATCTGATACAGATCTGCAAAGAAGATGAGTGGAAAACAGCTTTTTTGACCCCTACTGGCCACTGGGAATATTTGGTCATGTTGTATAATTAATAATTAATTACATTTATATAGCGTTTTTCTGCAGCACTCAAAGTGCTTTACATATGAAAGGGGGATTCTCCTCAAACACCACCAATGTGCAATATCTACCTGGATGATGCAATGGCAGCCATATTGCATCAGAACACCCATCACACACCATCTTATTAGTGGAGAGGAGACAGAGTGAATGAGACAGAGTGAATTAGCCAATTAGTATGAGAGGATGATTAGTAGGCCAAAGGGTTAGGGTCAAATGGCATCCTGGGATTTTTTATGACCACAGAGAGTCAGGACCTCAGTTTAACATCTCATCTGAAGGACAGTGCTTTTTATCTGTGGACAGTATAGTATCCTCGTCACTATACTGGGGTGTTAGGACCCACACAGACCACAGGGTGAGCACCCCCTGCTGGTCTCACTAACACCTTTACCAGCAGCAACCTGGTTTTTCCAGGTGGTCTCCCATCCAAGTACTGACCAGGCTAAGCCCTGCTTAGTTTCAGTGGGCAACTTGTCTTGGGCTACAGGGTGATATGTCTGGCCAACACCCCCTCTGTATTCCAGGATTTCATGCATGCCTTCTTTAGAGATCTGTTAAATTGGTACATCTTGATCTATATTGATAATATTCTGATTTATTCTAGTAATCCTGCTGAACACATTGAACATGTCAAATAAATTCTGAAGCGACTACGTCAGTACACTCTCTTGCTGAAAGCTGAAAAATGTGAGTTCAATCAAACCAGCATTCAGTTTCTGCGATACAACGTCTCTGAGAAAGGTATAAGTATGGATGAGAGAAAGGTTGATGATATTATGAACTGGCCGACTCCAACCATCAAAGAGCTGCAAAAAAATCCTTGGGTTTGCAAACTTCTACAGTCGTTTCATCCATAACAGTGGCATTGTCTCTACACTTACTTCCACATTGAGAGGTAAACCTAAACATCTAGTCTGGACTTAAGAAGCTGAGCAGGCTTTTCAACATTTAAAGAGAGCTTTCTGTGAAGGACCTGTGCTAGTTCAGCCAGTTCCAGAGAAGCCTTTCATAGTGGAGCTTTGTTGACTGGTTAGCCGTCCTTTCGCAGCAGCAGGGAGAGGCATCAAACCTTCATCCATGCGCCTTCTTATAGAAGTTTAACCCGGTGGAAGCCAATTACGATATCAGGAACTGTGAATTCTGAGACAATGACCTGAGGATGCTCTTCATCCCTTCACCATGCTGATGGACCACAAAAACCTTCAGTACCTACATGAAGCCAAACGATTAAAGACAGGCCAGGTGGGCACTGTTCTTTACATGGTTTGATTTCCCTATTACTTATCGTCTGGGCAATAATAATTATAAATCTGATGCAATCTCCAGAATGTTTTCCCCAGAAGATGACCAGTAACCTCCCAATCCCATCCTTCAAGAGAAAGTCTTCATTGGTCCAATCGAATGAAGTGATGAGAATATGATCACTGAGACTCAGAATGTTCTGCCAGGTTGCCCTGAAAGTCACAAGGTATGTATGTCACAAGGTGACGATCTTTTTTTTTCTTTTAGGCGGAACCAAAATTATGGAAGTTTGGTTCCGCCCGGAAGTGTTTCCGCCCGGACCGGAAAAGACGAATACCGGACTTCCGGTAAGCGTCGCGAGCGGGAAAATCTGCGAATTCGATGCACCTGTGCCTAGTTAGGAACAGCGGTTGGCGATTGGAGGATACACCAAGCAAGGCAGTACTTAAGGCCAAGTTTATTCACAGTTTGGGGAGCTTTTTGGGGTGTGTTTGAAGCGCTGTGTTGTGCCGTTTGGTGCGCTGCTGTGGGCTGTCTAAAACTCTCTCTCTCTCAGGCTGAAGCCGTATGGTTGTGGAAGGCATCGCGAACCTTAAAGGTTGGAAAACACACGGAGTATTTGGTGAATTGAGACCAAGAGAAAACGGGGATTGAAACCAACATTGTTGTGAGTACCAAGTGCAAGTTGTAAATGCCTTGTGTAATGATCTAGCCGTATGTTAGATTCCTTCAGGAGGAAGAGAACGGCCCTACCCCTATTATAGCGTGGTGGGTGAGCCGAGCGGACGTTTTACTGAAGCAGTCACAACGACGACACCACTAGCTGGGCCGCATTATCCATCGCCAGATCTGACTGAAGTGAAGTAAAGGAAGACGGGAGTCCTTTTTGTGCACTGAGCGTGGTGGGTGAGTCTTTGTGCTGTGAAAACCTTTAAGTTTGACGTGGTGTTGTATATTGCTGTGGATTGCTGTATGTCTTGTCCGACAGACCCCCGCCTTCACGCACTTTGCTAAGGGAAGACCAAGAGGCTGCTGGCCTTAGCTTGACTCAACCCTGCATATTTTGTGAGCGTGTTTCAGATCTTAGAAAGTAGCACGGTGCCCCGGGACGATCCTTTCCCACCTAGACATTTGGTGGGTGGTGCGAGCGACAACGAAGAGCTGGAGAAGCAGCAGCATTGTGAGTACGATTTGTGGCTATTACCATTCAATACTGTAAACTGTGCGAGCCTTATTGTTGCAGAGAGCGAGGTGAAGTGATTCTCATCGTCCCGTGGCCTCTACAAAGGGGCGCCCCTGTCCAGAGTTCGAATGTCTGACGGCAGCGAGGAAAGGGAAGCGCTCGGCCCGGTGAGACGTTGAGTTATCCCACCCCCCTGCCACCGCACAGCCGTCGAGAGGGTTCGCCCCCGACGCCACGTAGGGACGACTTACTCCATCAGACATTTCGCCCAAGCGGATACCTGTGGAGGGAAGAACAGAGAAAGTGAATAACCTGAGGAGAGATCGAAGAAACCTGTACTCACGGTATGCTGTGTCCAGCAGAGAGGTGAGAGCCATTCAAAGCCAATTAACTGTGCTTCTGTGTCCAAGTTGATACCTGTGAAGGAAAGAACAGAGAGAGTGAATAACCTGAGGAGAGACCGAAGAAACCTGTACTTACGGTACGCTGTGTCCAGCAGAGAGGTGAGAGCCATTCAAAGCCAATTAACTGTGCTTCTGTGTCCAAGTTGATACCTGTGAAGGACAGAACAGAGAAAGTGAATAACCTGAGGAGAGATCGAAGAAACCTGTACTTACGGTACGCTGTGTCCAGCAGAGAGGTGAGAACCATTCCAAGCCGATTAACTGTGCTTTGTGCCTAAGTTGTTACCTGTGGAGAAAAAAGAGGAAATACTGAGTGACTCGATAAAACATTGTGAAAGTGCGAGGAAGAGCCCACACCAGGGAGATCCAGGTACGCAGCCTAAATAAAAATCCACAACACTCATTCACTTTTGATTTTGCCTCCAGGAGGACAAAGGAGCGCGCCACGGGTAGTATAGACCAGGTTGGAGCCTGAGTCCCACGCCCCCCCTGGTCCTGGTTGTACACCGTTACGTACAACTCTGCAGGCACTGGTAAATGGACTGCATTTATATAGCGCTTTCAACAGACCCATGGCCATCCAAAGCGCTTTACAAGTTGCCTCACATTCAGTAACTCATTCATTTATACAACAATGACGGTGTCAGCCATGCAAGGTGCAATCCAGCTCGACGGGACCAGCTGGGGTTAGGTGTCTTGTTCAAGGACACCTCGACAATTGGTCAGGTGTAGCCAAGGATTGGCCAACCAACCTTCCAGTTTGTAGACAACCTACATGAACCACTGAGCCACCCTCTTACTGCTAAAACACTGCTAAAACACAGCTTCTGGTGACCCCACATGGAAGAGGACATCAAAAGGTTTGTGCAGGGATTTGCAAGATTTCCAAAACACCTCTGCATCTTCGTACTGGAAAACATTGTCCTCTACTGATCCCTCGTCATCCCTGGTCCGATCTAGGAGTGGACTTTGCCACAGACCTCCCAGTATCTTAAGGTAACACCTGTATTTTTGTGGTGGTAGATTGCTTTTCAAAAATGATAAGACTCATACCCCTTAAGGGTGTGCCCACTGCAATGGAAGTGCAGAGTTACTGTTTCAAGATGTATTTCGCTATTATGGAATACCTGAAGATATTTTGTGTGACAGTGGTCCTCAGTTTATTTCTAGAGTCTAAAAAGCTTTTTTAAACTCCTAGATGTCACCGTCAGTCTCATCTCCGGATAACACCCACCAACAAATGGGCAGCAGAAAAGTCAGGAAGCAGTTTCTTCTGAACTGTGGGGCGAGTACGCACAAAACTTGCTACGCCAACAATCGACTGGGCTAACACCCTTTCAGTGAGTACTCTGTGATCAGCCACCGATGTTCCCCTGGACAGTTCAGCACTGGTTTCAGGAAAGTGAGAGGGTCTGGGGCAACGTTGAAGTTCCCTCGAAAGGGAACGTCTCGGGTTATGTATATAACCCTTGTTACCTGAGAAGGGAAGGAGACGCTGCGTCTTCCTTGCCATACTCCTGGCGTGCCTGTACACCCGCTTCGGCATATGCCAGATAAAGTGGGCAAATCCTTTCCACCGTATTTATGCTTTCTGGCTTCCGTCTATGACAGGGGTCCCCAACTGGCGGACTCCGGTCCGAATCCGGACCGCGAGATGCGTCCATCCGGACCGCAAAGACTTTTAACACAATAAACTACATAAATAGCAAACGCTATTTAACGTTATTATAAAATCCAATTATATCAGGCACATATATGGTCAGCCCAGTAGCGCTATATGGGTCCTACATCGACACAGGTTTCGAGTGCGGTGCCAGCGCACCGCGAACAGTTACATACAGGTGTGCAGGGAAGAAAGCAGAGAGCCTCGTCTGCTCTCGAGTCTGTTGCGGTTGTCAAAAGTGGGGACATTAAACACCATTACGAAGCTAAACATAGACACTTTGAAGAAACTTACCCTCAGCAGTCCCAGGTAAGGGTGCAAAAAATAAATGAACTAAAAGCCCAGTATGAGTGACCCACACGGGTCCTCTCTCACTCATTGCCCAAGAATGAGTTATGACGAGTCATCTATGAGTGTTCACTGAAAATACAGTGGATTTTAGGGAAGCATAACAACCCCTTTACAGATGGGAAATAGTAAAGGAGTGGATGCTGCATTTTCGGCTCAACGTTTAGTTGCGAGTCAGCATTCTCAACACATAACATTATCAAAAGTAAATACATGTCAAGAATGATCAATAAACATTGTTTTTTTTAACTAGGACTTTATGCTTTCGTCTTTAAGTTCAACAGTTCAGCCTATTTTATTTATTTTTTATTTATTTATTTAATTACATTTCTATAGACTTGAAGGAACAGTACAAATTAAGAGAGAAATGTTTTCCTGCACTTTTTCATTTTTCCAACACTGGCAGTTGACTTTGTGTTTCTGACTGATATTGTTGATGATCTTTTACAAGTGCAACTTGAAGCACAGAAGAGAGTGTTCGAAATTACATTTAGTTAAGTACAGACAATAAATGAGAATGAAGGTAACATGTGATATGATTTGATTAAGCCAGAGTATTCATTGATTATGTTTGTTAATCTCAGTTTAGCAGAAAAGAGCATGTAAGATTTCCTTTTAAGTTGTTATGTGGACATGAATGTGTGTTTTGAAGATTTAGAGATGAATGCATTTTGCACTGTTCCCTTCATATTTTTGTCAGACTTTGTTACTGGATAAATTTAGATATTTTGTACCAAGCAACTGAAAGGACATACAGTAACAGAACAGCATTAACATGAAATCCATTTTGTGAAGGATTATTTATGATTATACATATGAAGAAACTTTATTTAATGTACTTGATAACACTATATTTTGTTTAGTAAAACACGAATTTCTTTAGTCTGGCGAAAGCTGTCAATTTATGTTTTTACGTTCAGTACATGCCCGGACCTTGGCTGGTGCGGAGGGTTCATTTACTGGACCTCCACCAATTTTAGTTGAAGACCCCTGGTCTATGACGTCATGCCCAACCATTGGTCGAATTTGATATACATTCTCAGACGCCGTCACCCTGTAGGCAATCCCCATAGCATCAGCTATGACGCAGCATCTTGTTTTCTTCTCAGGGAACAAGGGTTACATACGTAACCCGAGACGTTAAGCAGGTTTTGTTAATTCAAATTATAAGTGTAGTTATTAGCATATACAAAACAACAAAGGTCTTTAGCAAAGATATCTTTACCATGCTTCAAAAAGCAAAGCAGCACAATGTAATTTAAATTATTTAAGTTACATGATATAAATTGGTTGATTGTCATATTATATAAATTAGGCAGATGAGTTGGTGGTGTCAGACTGCATACTCTGCATATAGGGAGCGGCACTACTGTACCCAGTTCATGCTTGTAAAAGCGACACAGCAGTCACTGTCGCACCAATCTATGTCTGCACACGTCCGTGTATTCCGCAATGCACAGCCGCATACAAAAGTCCAGGTGACGCCACACGATTGAGTTAGCTTATGAAAACATAACAAAACTAAAGTATGTTGATGATAATCTTATTTTTACTTGATCACTATTGGCTCCTGTAGATGGAGATCAGAAATGTTTTGTACAAAGCCGGGAAAGGGAAGCAAAAAAGAGAAATATGAAATTAAGGGAAGACAAACGTCTCGGTTACGGATGTAACCCTCGTTCCCTGAAGGAGGGAACGGAGACGTCACGTCGTGACCGACGAATTGGGAGCTCGCTTAGAGAGACAAATCTGCTTCGAATACTACTAAAACGCCAATGAACTTGGCATTGAGATATTTGCATAATGCTGGCGCCGCCCCGCCAGGTGCGTATATAAGGCGCACGTGCAAATAGGGAAATCAGCTTCTGTTCGCTGAGAAAGCCGGAAGGTGCATACTCTGCATATAGGGAGCGGCACTACTGTACCCAGTTCATGCTTGTAAAAGCGACACAGCAGTCACTGTCGCACCAATCTATGTCTGCACACGTCCGTGTATTCCGCAATGCACAGCCGCATACAAAAGTCCAGGTGACGCCACACGATTGAGTTAGCTTATGAAAACATAACAAAACTAAAGTATGTTGATGATAATCTTATTTTTACTTGATCACTATTGGCTCCTGTAGATGGAGATCAGAAATGTTTTGTACAAAGCCGGGAAAGGGAAGCAAAAAAGAGAAATATGAAATTAAGGGAAGACAAACGTCTCGGTTACGGATGTAACCCTCGTTCCCTGAAGGAGGGAACGGAGACGTCACGTCGTGACCGACGAATTGGGAGCTCGCTTAGAGAGACAAATCTGCTTCGAATACTACTAAAACGCCAATGAACTTGGCATTGAGATATTTGCATAATGCTGGCGCCGCCCCGCCAGGTGCGTATATAAGGCGCACGTGCAAATAGGGAAATCAGCTTCTGTTCGCTGAGAAAGCCGGAAGGTGACCGGCCTAAACAGCAGGTGGCAGCACCTGTGGCGACGGGACGTGACGTCTCCGTTCCCTCCTTCAGGGAACGAGGGTTACATCCGTAACCGAGACGTTCCCTTTCAGTCGGTCACTACGACGTCACGTCGTGACCGACGAATTGGGAAACCCTACCAAAACGCCACTAGGGGCTGACCTCTTCCAGTGTCTGCATAAAGCCCTCCGGTTCCACTTAAGGATAGGAGAATTAGGTTTTAAGGCAGAAGGCCGGGCACTAGATGTTCCTTTAACCCCACAGTAGTGCCAGCGACTGGGAAGCGCCCTATCTGAGCGGTATAGGGACGCTGCGGAAGCCACCGCCCCGTTAAGGGCTAATGGTGGGCGAAAGTCAACCGTAGTTGAGGTATAAATGACAGCCGTGGCTGTGTAAGCAAAGCAGTGCTCTGCTAAGGGAAACGTGGGCTGGTAGGATTAACCCCACGGAATAATACTCACAAAGGAACCCGTTGGGACACAATGTGGGGCCCTGGCCAAACACGTAGGTTCGTAAGAATACAACTAGTGAAAGGCTGACAGCCAATGCTCCGCAACAAAGGCTGTCAAGGCAGTGGAGAGAGCAAATCAAACCATTACGCATTTTTGCTCTGTTAGCCTTCCATACTGAAACTCAATTTGGAGCCTCAGTCGGAGGCTGCAAGCCGACTTGCGAGTCTGCTCTCCGTGTCCTCCCTGGTGAGGACAGAACACGAGAGGATACAGGCTCGATACGAACATTGTAAAATCTAATGAACGTATTAGGTGTCGCCCAACCAGCAGCTCTACAGATGTCTGTTAGCGAGGAACCACGAGCTAATGCCCAAGATGAGGCAACACTCCGAGTGGAGTGCGCTCTCAGATTAAAGGGGCAAGGAATGCCCTGCAAATTGTAAGCTAGGGCGATAGTATCAACTATCCAATGAGACATCCTCTGCTTAGTGACAGCTTTCCCTTTCTGCTGGCCACCATAACAAACAAAGAGCTGGTCCGAGGTCCTGAAGCTTTGTGTGCGGTCCACGTAGAATCGCAGTGCGCGTACGGGGCACAACAATGCCTCGGTTGGGTTTGCCTGCTCCAAAGGCAATGCTTGCAAGCTCACCACTTGATCTCTAAAGGGAGTAGTGGGAACTTTGGGCACGTAGCCTGGTCTGGGTCTCAAAGTCACGCTTGAGACAGAAGGACCAAACTGAAGGCACGAATCGTCAACAGAGAATGCATGTAAATCCCCTATTCTCTTCACCGAAGCCAATGCTAGTAGGGTCAGAGCTTTCATTGACAAAAGCTTCAGACTCGCAGACTGCAAAGGCTCGAACGGAGGACTCTGCAGCGCTTTCAGCACCATGGACAAGTCCCAGGGAGGAATAGAAGGGGGGCGCGAGGGGTTTAGCCTGCGAGCGCCTCTCAGGAATCTAACAACCAAATCATGCTGGCCCACTGATCTGCCGTTAATAAGTGAGTGATGCGCAGATATAGCGGCGATATCAACTTTAATAGTGGACGGTGACAGCCTACCATCTAATCTATGTTGAAGATATAAAAGCACGATGTTAATAGGGCATTCTCTGGGGTCCTCGCGTTGCGAAGAGCACCAGGTGACGAAAAGGTTCCATTTTAACGCGTAAGCCCGTCTCGTAGACGGAGCTCGTGCCGCGTCAATAGTGTTAGATACCGCCTGGGGCAAATCACTTAAACCTTGCGCGTGCTCAACGACCAAACGTGGAGATTCCACAGGTCGGGGCGCGGGTGCCATAATGTGCCCCCTCCTTGAGAAAGAAGGTCCTTCCTCAGGGGAATCCGCCAGGGAGGGGCTGTCGCGAGGAGCATTAATTCCGGAAACCAATTCCTGGTCGTCCAATATGGGGCGATCATTAAAAGGCTCTCCTCGTCCTGCCTGACTTTGCACAGTGTCTGTGCTATTAAACTCACTGGGGGGAACGCATATTTGCGCATGCCCCGCGGCCAGCTGTGTGCCAACGCATCCACGCCGAGGCTGCCCTCGGTTAGTGAATAAAACAGGCGACAATGGGTATTGTCCGGTGACGCAAATAGGTCTATCTGCGCCCGACCGAACTTCCTCCAAATCAGCTGGACCGTCTGGGGGTGGAGTCGCCATTCGCCGGGGCGCGCCGCTCGGGAAAGCGCGTCTGCCGCTGTGTTGAGCGAGCCCGGGATGTAAATGGCACGAAGGGACCTCAGATGCTTCTGACTCCAAAGGAGGAGATGACGAGCGAGATGCGACAGGTGACGAGAGCGCAAACCGCCTTGACGGTTGATATACGCTACAGTCGCAGTGTTGTCTGAGCGCACTAGTACATCCTTCCCTCGCAGCTCCGTAGCGAAGCGTACGAGTCCCAGATATACTGCCCATAACTCGCGGCAATTGATATGCCAATGCAACTGGGGTGCTGTCCACACCCCCGAAGCCGTGAGCTCGTCGTACGTGGCTCCCCTGCCCGTGTCGGAGGCATCTGTGTGGACAACAGCATGCCGGGAGACCTGTCTCATGGACACGCCGGCCCTGAGAAACGCGGGGTCTGACCACGGGGGGAATGTTAGGCGACACGCAGGTGTAATGGTTACACGATGGATGCCAGCGCGCCACGCTCTCCTCGGGACTCGATCGTGAAGCCAACGCTGAAGCGGTCTCATATGGAGCAGTCCGAGCGGTGTCACGGCCGCTGCTGCTGCCATACGCCCCAGGAGTCTCTGAAATTGTTTCAGAGGGACCGCATTCTTCCCTCGGAATGAACCGAGGCAAGTCAGAATTGATTGGACGCGCTCTTCTGTTAAACGCGCCGATAAATCGATCGAGTCCAGTTCCATACCGAGAAAAGAGATCCTCTGCGTGGGGCAGAGTTTGCTCTTTTCCCAGTTGACCCGAAGACCCAGACGGGCGAGATGTTGAAGTGTTAGATCTCTGTGTTCGCACAGCGTCCGCCGAGAATGCGCTATTATAAGCCAATCGTCGAGGTAAGCCAGAATGCGAACACCGCTCTCTCTGAGGGGCTTTAACGCCGCCTCTACTACTTTCGTGAACACACGGGGAGAGAGAGACAGCACGAACGGTAAAACTTTGTACTGATATGCCCGTCCCTCGAACACAAACCGGAGAAACGGTCGGTGACGAGGGAGAATGGACACATGAAAGTACGCGTCTTTCAGGTCTATCGCTGCAAACCAATCTTGGGGGCGTATTGCACTGAAAATTTGTTTCGGTGTAATCATCCTGAAAGACCTCTTCTGAAGAGATTTGTTCAGGACACGCAAATCCAAAATCGGTCGTAACCCGCCGCCTTTCTTGGGTACTATGAAATACGGGCTGTAAAAACCCGATCTCATCTCGGTAAGAGGGATCGGCTCGATCGCGTCCTTCGCCAGCAGGACTTCGACCTCTGCACGCAGTACATGTGCAACGGACGCTTTCACCGTGGTGAAACGTATGCCCGCAAATTTGGGAGTGTGCCGATTGAATTGAATTTCGTAACCGAGGCGGATCGTGCGTAAAACCCAACGAGACGGACTGGGAAGCTGAAGCCAAGCCCCTAGGGACCGTACGAGAGGAATTAACGGCACTACCGGTGTACCCGCGGCGGGGCAGCGAGGCGGGACAGGCGGGACTGCCGGTGCGTCTGCCGTGACAGCATAAGCATCTAGAGTATGTGTGTGTGTGACACTGACCTGAGCCCGCTGAGGGAAACGGTCGTCCGGTCTCCTCAGCTGAGGACGCAGACTCCGAAGGGGTTGCTGGTGGTCCGGTCTCCGTAGCGGAGAGCTCGAACTCCTCAGAACACCCACTGGCGATAGAGGAGAGGGAGGAAGAGCATCTGACTGCCCGCTCACATCTCTCTCGATCCTCTGGAGACCTGGAGAAGGAATAGGAATGCACTCTCTTTGTGGTTTTGTGGGTGCCGGCTGAGAAGCCGGCGGAACAGAAACAAAACGAAACAAAAGATTTTCCACCCGGCCCTCTACCGGTGGAAGGAGCGGTGCCATCACCGTCTCCCGCTGAGTGATCCATCCAACTCCAGGTCGCCCGTCTCAGGGCCGCTTCGATTTCCGTTTGCCACGGGAAGCGGGTGGTGCGGGCGGGGCGGGCTGCCGACGGCTGTTCCCCCTCCGTGGTCTAGAAGACGTTCTAGCGGGGGGGGCGGAGGCAGCCGCCGGAGGGCGCCCTCGGCGAGGAGCAGACGGGGCCGCCGGCGCTGGGGGGCGAGATGCAGGTCGCTTGCGCCGGGGCATGATCTGAGCGATCGCTTCCGTCTGCTTCTGGGCGGCGGAGAACTGCTGGGCAAACGACTCCACCGACTCGCCGAACAGGCCTGCCTGGGATACGGGCGCATCCAAGAACTTGTTCTTTTCAGCATCCGTCATGTCGGCCAGACAGAGCCACAGATGGCGTTCCTGGACCACCATCGTGGACATCGCACGACCAATCGCCTGTGCCGTGACCTTCGTAGCACGGAGGGCCAGATCCGTAGCGGCCCGGAGCTCCGAAAGCACAGGCGAGTCGTGTCCTCCCTTGTGCAGATCTCTCAAGGCCTTGGCCTGGTGGACCTGCAACAACGCCATAGCGTGCAGGGCTAAAGCCGCCTCCCCACATGCATGATAGGCAGCCCCCCTTAAACCGGAAGACTGTCTGCAAGCACGGGAGGGGAGGGTTGGACGATCCTTCCAAGTGGGAGCGTTGGCCGGACACAGCTGCATCACGACCGCACGCTCCACGGGGGGAATCCCCGTATAACCCTTAGCGGCTCCATCGGTGAGGGAGGTGAGGGGGGAGGGCTGAAACGGCAGTAAACGGGTAGAATACGGCGACCTCCAGGTCCTGGTCAGCTCCTCGCGCACCTCGGGGAAGAAAGGTACTGGCGGAGAGGGCTGTGAAACCCGGGCAGCTCCAAAGAACCAATCATCCAGGTGGGACGGTTCGGGCTGTGGGGGGTGAACCCACTCCAACCCTACGGTCTCCGCCGCTCGAGAGAGCACGGCCACCATCTCTGGATCGAAATCCGGCGTCACGACCCGTCCGGAAGGGGGGAGGACATCCGGATCCTCAGAGGGAGAGGGCCCACCCTCGGATGCTGCGGTCTGCGTGGACCCGGAGGGAGGCACGACAGATCCAACAGACATCGTAGAACACGACTCTGAAGTTTCCATCGGCGCATCAACCGGCTGTGGATGAGGAGGCTGAGAGCCGGAGGACGAATCCCCCGCCCGGTTCAGCACAGTGATGCGGAGATCATCCTTCGAGAGCTTCACAGCCGCACCGTGGCGGCGATCAGAGCTCGTCGGACGTGGGTTGCGTTCTTCCCGGAGGAAAGACAACCGTCTCCGCAAATCCACAAGGGACATGTTCTCGCAGTGAGAACACTTACCCCCAGCGAACGCTGCCTCAGCGTGCTCGATGCCCAAGCACGAAAGACAACGCTCGTGACCGTCCTTCGGACCCATATACTTCCCGCATCCAAGATCGCACGGACGAAAAGCCATCCTGAAAAGGACGCTAATCTCCGGATATACGAGAGAGTGGCTGCCTTTAACAAGGCACAAAGCTCTCTCGTATCACTCTTTTAGGGAAATTCACTCAGATGCTCAGTTGATGATGCGCACAGGGAAAGGCAACGCACACACTAAACTCAAAACAAAAAGATGCAGAGCCTGTGGAATACTGCGAAGCGTCCGCTGTGGTACTGCCAGTCCAACCAACTTCCGCAATCGATCCCAACAGAGTAAAGTAGCTTCTTAGTAGCAGATACTGCCGGCTTTCGAAGCGATAAAAAGCTGATTTCCCTATTTGCACGGGCCTTATATACGCACCTGGCGGGGCGGCGCCAGCATTATGCAAATATCTCAATGCCAAGTTCATTGGCGTTTTAGTAGTATTCGAAGCAGATTGGTCTCTCTAAGCGAGCTCCCAATTCGTCGGTCACGACGTGACGTCGTAGTGACCGACTGAAAGGGAACTACATTCTTACCAGTCAGGTCTCAAACATTCGAGGAAAAATCTCAGGAAAACCTCTGTCAAGTCAATAGAACTGGAACACATGTATGTGTTATACTGTTCTGTATTTTCAGATATTAAAGTAATATTTAGTTTAGTAGCTCTAGGACACTACAAAACAGTAACTATGACTGCTATCTATGAGATTATTTTAGTAGCAGTCATAAAATGACTAGTTTCTTGAAATATTGTTATCGTAAAAAATAAGTTAATAATCATTGTTATCAATATTTCATGTAAAATGCAAATATGCAAGAAAATATTTTCTTTGCTGTCATTATTCCAAACATGTTATACATCCAAACATGTTAATAATGTTAAGTATGAAAAAATAGAGAGCCCCAGTAGAGCTTTATGTCTAGCAACGCCCCTGCATTGTTTCCAGGGTAGATGGGAAGATAACCCATCCATAATGAAAACAAACTACAAAAATAGTTATTAGTTAAAAAACAGCTAAATATATATTACAAAAAAAATAAATTTCATTTTTCAACATGCTGTCCGTGTTGTGACAAATCATGACCACAAGGAGGCTCTCCAAGATTACGCACCAGAAGACCTTCATTAAACCTACAGCAACAATAAATTCAAGCAGCATATTTAAATACATAATACATTTGATAAAGCAAAATATGAAAAAAACGAATCCTACATGAAATTAAATGGGATTAATTCATATAAATGGGCAGTGATTTAAAAAGGCACTTATCTTTTTCAGTTGCTTTAAGAATTAAACGAGTACCACATAATAAGATAACATGAGATTTTAATATGGAATTGAAAATAGTTATTACTATATACAGTATATATATATATATATATATATATATATATATATATATATATATATATATATATATATATGAAGAGTTTGGTTCCATAACGCAATAAATCCATTTTGACAAATTTTGGTAAAAACGTGTTTTCTATACCAAGAAAGTGACAAGATGAAAACAACTATTTTCTGTTACAAACTTTCACATAGCATCTTTAGGTTATAAAAACATAAAAAATTCAAATCCATAAGTTGATTTTCAAAGATTTATTATAAAAACGGATTATTTTTTCCATAAAATGCAATAAATCCATGACAAGTTTTTATTCAAAATGCTATAAATCTATTGAATCAATAGCCTATATAAATGTGCATTCATCTTTGCCATGTTATATTCATTTAGTTGACTAGTTGTACACACTAATTAAAAATATAAACATTAATGTCATTAATCAAAACACTTACTTTGTCATATTAAGATCACTGTCATTGCGGTCACGACGTCGCTTAACGTCTTTCACAGCGATCAGCTGTAAAATGTTTTTGGTCCTGCTCGATTTTCGTTGACTTTGAGTAAAATTATGTAAAGTTTTTTATAAGATCCTCTGGGGTCGATGTGTTAGCATGAGAAGCTTGATGCAGTCGGGAGAACAAGCACCCGTCTCCCGAGTGCCTCTCAGGGAAATTATTAGATGCTGATGGCTTACGTTTCTTTCCCATCACAGAAAACCATCACAGGTTTAGCGATGCAATTAAAGTATTATTTTGTTTTGTTTGTTGATTACGAAGTACAAAGTAGATGAGGAAAACTAGGACTCCGTGTACTCAGCGAGTCCGCCATTGTTTGTTTACATTGCGTGACTGGTGGGCTGTAATATCAGAAATGGATTTATTGCGTTCTGTAAAAAAGGAGGACTGGCGTTTATCGCATTTTGGGAAAAAAGGGAGAAAAGATGACAGAATAACACGGCGGATATTGGATTTTGCGTAAAATTAAGAATTTACTTTTAACTACTGACCTGATATAATACTGATTTTGGCAGTAACTCATTTTTGTTTATCGCGTTTTGGAACCAAACTCTTCATATATATATATATATATATATATATATATATATATATACACTTTTATATACATTTTTAGCATTTTAGTTTTAGCAAGTTTTAATGTCAATTCATATTTATTTTTCACTCTTTTTATTAAGATACAAACAGAAAATACAGGAAATATGTACACAAAATTATAAACAAAACAATTTTCAGTACTAAATGTCTTCTTCAGGCATCAGTCAGTATTTAGTGTGACCTCTCTTGGCACGAAACACATCAAAGTCATTTGATTAGAATTAGAAATTAGGATTTATTTCATTTAGGTTTAAGAGATCCTGCAGCTACCTGCTATTGGTCAAGTGTAAGGGGAGTTTAACCTAAAAACTTGATACTTCAGCTTATACTTTAAACAGTTATAAATACTACATACACATTTCCTGTATTTTCTGGTTGTATTCTAATAAAGAGACTGTGAAAAATGTTTATAAGATCACTATACAATTGCAAAACAACAAATCTAAGACTTTTGCACAGTACTGTATATATAATTTTTTTTTTTTGTATTTTATATATATACAGTATTGTTCAAAATAATAGCAGTACAATGTGACTAACCAGAATAATCAAGGTTTTTAGTATATTTTTTATTGCTACGTGGCAAACAAGTTACCAGTAGGTTCAGTAGATTCTCAGAAAACAAACAAGACCCAGCATTCATGATATGCACGCTCTTAAGGCTGTGCAATTGGGCAATTAGTTGAAAGGGGTATGTTCAAAAAAATAGCAGTGTCTACCTTTGACTGTACAAACTCAAAACTATTTTGTACAAACATTTTTTTTTCTGGGATTTAGCAATCCTGTGAATCACTAAACTAATATTTAGTTGTATGACCACAGTTTTTTAAAACTGCTTGACATCTGTGTGGCATGGAGTCAACCAATTTGTGGCACCTCTCAGCTGTTATTCCACTCCATGATTCTTTAACAACATTCCACAATTCATTCACATTTCTTGGTTTTGCTTCAGAAACAGCATTTTTGATATCACCCCACAAGTTCTCAATTGGATTAAGGTCTGGAGATTGGGCTGGCCACTCCATAACATTAATTTTGTTGGTTTGGAACCAAGACTTTGCCCGTTTACTAGTGTGTTTTGGGTCATTGTCTTGTTGAAACAACCATTTCAAGGGCATGTCCTCTTCAGCATTGGGCAACATGACCTCTTCAAGTATTTTAACATATGCAAACTTATCCATGATCCCTGGTATGCGATAAATAGGCCCAACACCATAGTAGGAGAAACATGCCCATATCATGATGCTTGCACCTCCATGCTTCACTGTCTTCACTGTGTACTGTGGCTTGAATTCAGAGTTTGGGGGTCGTCTCACAAACTGCCTGTGGCCCTTGGACCCAAGAAGAAAAATTTTACTCTCATCAGTCCACAAAATGTTCCTCCATTTCTCTTTAGGCCAGTTGATGTGTTCTTTGGCAAATTGTAACCTCTTCTGCACATGCCTTTTTTTTAACAGAGGGACTTTGCGGGGGATTCTTGAAAATAGATTAGCTTCACACAGACGTCTTCTAAAGCCCTTTTCACACAGAAATTCCGTAAAATACACGTAAAATGCATCCTGGATTTTTCCGGAATAGTTAGAGTTTTTGTTCGTTCACACTGCCAAGATTACACGGCATCGGATGGTCCCGGAAAGACACGTGACATGTTGAAAGTCCCGCCATCTCTTCTACGCAGCGTCTGAAGTTTGCATATTATATATTATTTCTCTCTCCAGAAACAACTCGCGTGCATTTTTGTTTAAAATAAGACTACAAAGGAGCGTGTGAATGCACAGTTCTATGCTGGTGAATGATCTCAGCTTCAGAGTGGATATTTGACGAGCTCCCTGATTTCTGCTTTGATACAGTTTTCAGACATTTCTCATCGTGATTGTTTATATGCATTTAAAACCCGCATTTTGAGGAGCTGAACAATATATCTCGTTGGAATGACATGCAGGTATTTTCGTTTATTATAGCTCAAATGAGCACGTGACGCGATATTCTTTTATGCTGCTGAATGATCTCCGTTTCAACGCAGTAAGTAACAAGCTAACTTACCTGATATCTGCTTCAGTCCAGTTTGCTGACATTTCTCGTAGTGAATGTTGTAAATCCCTCATTTTAAAGAGTGGAACCAACTTCATGTTGCCATGACACGCGCGTCCTCACTACAGCACGTGCGTCATTGTTTATGCATCTCATATAACATTTCCTGATAACTGCTTCAATCTAGTTTGCAACATTTCTCGTGGTGAATGTTTATATGCATGTTATCTGTCGTTGTAAGGAGCTGAACCATAACTTGTGTTGTGATGATGACGCACGGCATTCTTGTTCACACAGAGGGTTACCCGCGTATCTTACTAGGTCCTCTTTCCGGCAACGATCCCAGAAGATTAACGGAACGAGTTTTTGTTCACACAGACGCTTGTCTGGCAATTTTACGGGTATTTTCTGGGACCAGAGGTCTGTGTGAATGGGGTATAACTGTTACAGTACTTACAGGTAACTCCAGACTGTCTTTGATCATCCTGGAGGTGATCATTGGCTGAGCCTTTGCCATTCTGGTTATTCTTCTATCCATTTTGATGGTTGTCTTCCATTTTCTTCCACGTCTCTCTGGTTTTGCTCTCCATTTTAAAGCATAGGAGATCATTTTAGCTGAACAGCCTATCATTTTTTGCACCTCTTTATAGGGATCGACCGATATGGATTTTTCAGTGCCGATGCCGATACCGATTTTTGTTTCATCAGCCTTAGCCGATGACCGATACAGGCTGCCGATTTTCTTGAGCCGATATTTGGAGCCGATACTGCTTTTGCTCACTCAATTTACATCATAAAAATTATGTAAAAAAATGGCATGTTGTTAAAAAGAGATGTTATTAGTTTGGACAGTTCTTACATTCATTTTAGTCTAGGACTAGTCTAATCCCTGTCCGGGAAACCGCCCCATAGAGATGAGAAATAAAAACCAGCTTTGTTCAGCTATGATCAGCTGTTAGGCCGAGCTTTCGATGTTGTCATGGAAAGGTTAATTGTTTTTAGTCACATGACCTGCAATCGCTTGCGGGTTCCAGCACTCTGTCTGTAAATAATGGCAGAAAAAAATCGGCGAACATGGCAGCCACGTATCGGCCGATGCCGATACACATAAAACTCGCAAATATCGGCCCGATATATCGGCTGGCCGATATATCGGTCTATCACTACCTCTTTATAGGTTTTCCCCTCTCCAATCAACTTTTTAATCAAAGTACGCTGTTCTTCTGAACAATGTCTTGAACGACCCATTTTCCTCAGCTTTCAAATGCATGTTCAACAAGTGTTGGCTTCATCCTTAAATAGGGGCCACCTGATTCACACCTGTTTCTTCACAAAATTGATGACCTCAGTGATTGAATGCCACACATATTTTTTTGAACACACCCCTTTCAACTAATTCAACTAATTGCCCAATTGCACAGCCTTAAGACAGGCATATCATGAATGCTGGGTCTCATTTGTTTTCTGAGAATCTACTGAACCTACTGGTAACTTGTTTGCCACGTAGCAATAAAAAATATACTAAAAACCTTGATTAGTCTGGTTAGTCACATCAGATGCATTAAAACCGACTTACAAATAAAAACAACCAGTTTACACTTTTCTGTACCCATTCAAAGTTATCCATGATTTTACCATCATTTGCAGTAAAACATGGTAAATATAAAATCAACCATGGTTTTACAACAATTATAAAGAATAAACATTCTTTTACAACAGCATAGGTTAGTACTACATTTTGGTAACCACAAACTTTATCATGATTTAAAAATATATGGTTACCATGGTTTCACTCCAGCATTACTATAAAACTACTATACTGCCCTACAAATCCAAAGCGCAGTAACTACGCATGCATTTTGTCAAAATTGAGTTAAAGGTTGAAATGGGCTTTGTGAGATCTGTTGTGGCTTGTGACAAAGTATCCTGGTTTAATTTGGATTTCAACCCACTTTGTGTTGTTACAATGTCTGTAATATGTACATTAACAATATTTGGATGATGCAAAACATCATTTTGGCAGAGTATTGATGACAAATAAATGGAAATAAATCATTAAAATTAGCTAAAGAATAAAGAGTAAAAAATGTTTTTCAAATATAAACATGTATTGTATTTGTAACAATATTAAGTGATTTGAAAATCTGCAGAGTTGCGCTCTGGTGCAGTAATTACAATATATTACATTTGCAGTTGCGTATGTCCATCTATAGATGCCATCATATATTGTTTTTGTGAGTGTTTACTTCATCTAAAGTCTTCACAAGTAAGAGCTGGATCCAAACTGAGACGTAAGCTCAAGTTATCTCATGTATCCTGATGGACAAAAACAGAAAAGCAAAATGAGAAGGATTAGGATTGCTGCTGTTCATATTATTTCAAGCAAAAGCTTATTTGCACTTTTTATCATTTCATTACTGGAGAACAAGGTCATAAGATGTTTTAGTGTATGTTAATGCTTGTCTTAGAAGTAGTGTTTTTATTTATTGATTTTTTTACTTGGACTGGGAAAGTTTAAATGTGAAAAAGCCTTCTTTTTATTGTTTTTTTGTTAAAGAGCAATTATGGTCTGACTCACGATTTTACATTTCCTTTGGTGTGTACGTGTGTATTCGTACATGTTAACGATATGCATAAACAATGGAAATGATAACTCTTTGTTTACTCAATGTAAATCTTTTTTCTTGGACTACAACACACACACAAGTAAGCAACAGTTTACTGTCTGGGCTTGTTTACGTAAACAAGACCGATATTATCATAGAGACAGAGTGCAACGCGTCATAATCTAAAAACCACGCTTACCGGGGGAGAAAACAATCCAACATTCTCCATTGACTTTGTATTGCATGAAGCTGCCTCCATGTCATTTCTGGCTATAACAAACGTGCTTCTGCTTAATTTCCATTTAGCTTCAGTACAACGTCTGGGACTGCTGTGTAGAGTTTCGTTTTCTCCTGCAAAAATCTGCAGGTCCAATCAGCGAACAGAGAGGGGTGGCTAAGAACGATGACATTGAGGTCGTCTGTCAATTTGAGTTGTAGTTGTAATGGTAGCGGAGAAAAAACGTGAGAAAAGCTATTCGGTTCGTTGTTGCAAAACTGACGAATAAACGGAAGTTAAAGCCGGAGCAAGAACAATGTTTGCTAAGTTCTGTTGGTCTGATAATTTGGACTGTTGTTTCCAAACGGTTTTGGCGCATTATATATGTCACGACGACACGTTAGCGATCGCCTATGGCAGATCCTGAGTGACTCTGGGCAGATCCAATAGTTTTAAACTTCAACAGAGGACCCTCCTTAACGGAAGTAACGCTTTGTCATGGAGCGTGGCCAGACTCTCTGTACATATTAAATGAATGTACAAGAGTCTGGTTGGACCAGGCTAGAGCTAACAAGTCAAAAACCCAGAAATAAGATTTTATAAGCTTTTGGCCCCCCAAAAAATAGCGTTTCAAAGACACAAAACTGGATACAGGCAACTTGTCATCGTACTACTAGAATTAGAACTATGCCCAGTTGCCCACTGGAGGGAAACGTAATCAGCGATCCACTTATGTCTCCTTAAAGGCTGAGTTTTATGGCGTGGTAGTAAAAACTTATTTCTGGGTTGTTCAGCTTGTTCGCTGTAGACTCTGTCACGCAGCAGCTTTTAAGCATTGTTATGTTTTTTTGTTATAAGCCAGAACGGCAATTTAAAGTCATTGAAATAATATGAACAGCAGCAATCCTAATCCTTCTGTCAATGGAAAAGGTTGGATGGTTTTCCCCGGTGGACGTGGTTTTCAAATAATGCACTATCTCTATAATTGCTCCCACTTTTACTCATAGCCTACACATTAACTCCTGTCAGCAATGGATTGTGACCGAATCTTTCAAACAGGAGTGTCACATTTCCGGCTGACGTCAGACACATTCAGGCCAATCACAACGTACATATTAGCTGGCCAATCAGGGACACAGCGCATTTCAGATCGATGAGTTCTGTACAAAATCAATGCATTTGAGGAAGGGAGGAATTCCAAAGCTATAAAAATGTATGTGTTTTTAACCGTACACCACGCAAACACATTGTATTGTACCAAATACACAAAATGATGTTGTTTTTACCAATGAAATTGGATGCATTTTAAATAAATAAACCACTACCTTAAACCTGTTAACAGCAATGTATTAGTTTGAGGTTGTACTTACTAGTTATGAGATTCATTGCACCTTAGAGATGTTTTCTGACAGGTCTGCTTCAACTCTGCTGCACAAATATCAGCATGGAAAATCTACAAACATAACATGCAATTTGTCACAAAGCAATCAATATTGATTAAAAGGATGTGAAACACTGAAAAGAAAATTATAGTATACAAAATATAACAGAATCTTTGTTTTTAGGTTTACTTGTTCATTTAATATGTGCCACTCACGTTTGGATGTTAAAACCTTCCTAGAATAACTGCTATAGACGCAGAAAAATGACAAGATGCATGGTAATATGTCATGAAAAAAGTGCATATAAAGTGAGTTAATACGCTCTCAACTCGCCTGAGTTTACATCTCTGTCTGTAGCTCCCTTCAGAAAATGTTGACATCTTCAGCTTTTCTTCTATTATAGAGGTTATTTTGTCACTACTAAAATAAACAACTTTTTGTAGATACGTTTACGATAAAACATGTGTTTGTACTAGTTTCACCAAATATTCACGCTATATGAAAGTTTTTTTCACTGTTTAACTGTGCAGTACATTGCATATTTTAGGCTAAAAAAATGAGCCTAAGTTACTTCCAATAATGCATTGACAACCTGAACAAAGCTATCACATCATCTCATCAACACAAAAAGTTGCTTTTTAAAAAGCCAAAACTTAATAAACAATGCAAAAGCTATAGTTACCCTAACATTATCACTTTTGAAAAGCGTCCACATGCTAACAGACTTTTCTCGAAGACAAAAAACATTTCTATGAAGTAAATATTCAACAAAAGCGTTTCTGTTACGTGTCAATAATAGTTGTGTGTATTATTTGTGTATTTTGAGGGACTTAAACTTACCTGAAAACAGTAAAGAAACCCGTGAAAGAGAAGCTTCGTTGTAAGTCGTCAGTCCCGCCTCATGGTAATCCGTGTTGAGAGAGAAGGCTGTTCGACTTCCTGCGGCCCCGCTAGAACTGACAGACGGATGACGTTAAAGTGCCGCGAGACGAAATTACACTTCGTATGAGTTCTCGAATCGTTCTCGTGGTACTTTGATGTCATCTGGCTGTCGGTTCTTGCAGCGCCGCATGAAGTCGAACAAGCCTAGTGTTTTTAAAAGGGCACGTGTTCAGCGCGCACAGCACACGCGTCATGGCAAAGTCACACATTGAATCACTACAACAATTGAAAATCTCCTCAAATGATTTTGAAATCACAAACTCGTTTTGTTGTCTATATATGTCCGAATTACCACGCCTGCACATGGACTATATTGTATTAAACACTATCTCTAATTTTTTTATTCTATTCTTAAAATTCTTTTAAACTGAAATATAAAAAAATATGTATGTATTTCGTTAAATAAGCCCTATATGCAGTCTCATAGGCCGCATTTACACTGTCACAAAAAAATCGGATTTGGTGCTCACATCTGACACAGATTGCATATTGCTGCACGTGTGTAAACACAGAAAACTTACCGAGATCCGATTTTTTCATATCCGATCTGAGCCACTTCCAAATGTGGATTTTTATCGGATATATATCCGATATCCAGACATCCGAACTGCGTCTAAACACACACATCCGATTCAGCTTGATGATGACGTCAGTGTCGCACGACTTTTTGCGCTGACCGTCATCATTTCGCACCAGAAGTAAGGAGGAGTTACACACCCCGGTACAGTAGGTGGCGGTATGCAACTGAACAAGTTGGTTGTGCTCCGCCAATAAAACCAGAAAGAGAGTGTGTAGTTACAGAAGAAGACAGACGCGCGGTTTTCCGAAAACATTTCAGGAGGTAATGGATGGAAGTCAGTGGAGCCAGGAGGAGGTTTCACGCCTTATAAGTTTTTGGGGAGAGGCATCAACCCAGGCAAAATTGAATGGATCATACCGAAATCGGGCTGTATATGAGGAGATATCGAGGGCCATGCATGATAATGGCTACAACTGAACCTGGCTGCAATGCCAGCGTAAAATTAAGAGTGTTAAAGGCAAATATAAAGAAATAAAAGATCACAACAATCGAAGTGGCCAGGATAGACTGACTTGCCCATTTTACGACCAGCTGGAACAAATTTTAGGTGATAAGCCTAGCTGCAGGCCCCCCGAAGTTCTCAACAGTTTTGAAGAACAAGATGTGATGACAGAAAAAGAGAATGATGATGATCATGTGGCCGAAGGTAAGTTAATCAACAATGGCCTTTACTTTAAATGTGTGATTATGTTAATGGTAGCGATATATAATTGTTTCTAAATTGTTACATCAATCATTAGTTGGAAAAAAGGTAATATCAACGTTAGATAGCTAAATAAATTTAAGCTAATTGTAACGATTTTTAAGTATTGAAATTTGTATTGCTTACATGGTAAATCTAGGTTTTAGACTTATTTACATCATACAATAGTAAAAACTCCTCTTCTGCTTCTCTTGCTTTCTTAAATGACTTTTTTTGTATCTCAGTAAATGAATTAATGCCGTGTTGCGCTGCCTAATGTAAACACGGACATCGGATATATGAGGCGTGTGTAAACAGGCAGGACAAAAAATCGGATATGGTCAAAAGATCGGATCTGTGCATTAAGATTTGAAGTGTAAATGCAGCCATATTGTTTTTCATGTATTTTCTTAAGATTATTATAATTCTTAGTTTCAGTAGAAACCTAGCGGTTTGCCACTGGTGTACCAACGGTGGTCCAGCAGCGGCAAGCCGCTGGTGGCTTGCCACCCAAGAAACGCCGGCAGACCGACAGCTTTTTTACGTTGGTCGGTTTGCCGACGGTGGTCCGACCGCGTCAAGCCGCCAGGTCATTGTTTGCTGGGTGGTAACATGTTCCCATGCAGATTTTTTTTCTTTTGTTAATCATTCCTCCCGCACTAAGTGAACCAAACAGGATGTGTTATCAGGATTTAACCTCATCCACCAGTAACTCTATTTCTGTGTCTGTAAAACTCCTCCTTTATGCTCTCTTTGTCATTATTGCGATGAGGGAAAAAGCACAACCACGTGACATACGTATAACGGGAGGTGTTGTCACCATATATGGTTCATTGGAGGCATTTCGGAATGCAAATGACTATGAACGTGCACGAGCATGGTGCTTAAGAACAAGTGGGATTTATCATCAAGGATTACTTACTGATGTGCACACGAACAACGTGCGCGCACGTTTGATAAATCCCGATTCTTTTGTACTTAGGCACATTCTAAATTTCATTCGTAGGTACAAATATAGAACATTTTCTACGCAATGTTGATAAATAAGGCCCCTGGACCCTTACAGCAGAGTTGCAA
Source organism: Misgurnus anguillicaudatus (assembly GCF_027580225.2). Classification (NCBI taxonomy): domain Eukaryota; kingdom Metazoa; phylum Chordata; class Actinopteri; order Cypriniformes; family Cobitidae; genus Misgurnus; species Misgurnus anguillicaudatus. The sequence continues at coordinate 10,856,211 of NC_073348.2, read as the reverse complement.
CGAAGAATCCAGGCACTTGAGATGAGATGTTATAGAACCATCCTTGGCATCTCTTACAAAGACCACATCACAAATGAAATGGTGAGAAACATCATCAGGCGTGAAGCATGCCAGTATGAGGACCTCCTTACTACAGTTAAAAAGAAAAAGCTGAAATGGTATGGACATGTTGTCAGAGCCAATAACCTGTCTACAACAATCCTTCAAGGTAGTGTCCCAGGTGGCAGAAGACGAGGTAGACAGAGAAAGAAGTGGGTGGACAACATTACAGAATGGACCATTAAAGCTATGCAGAGACACAGGCACTAGCACATGACCGAGATAAATGTATGGACTTGATCAGAGGTTCAACAGTACAGCGACCCGACGACCACACTAGGTCATGGGACTGATGATGATGATTAAAGTAGTCATTAATGAATAGTAATGTACTAATAATGGCCTAATGTTACAACCTACCTAATATGTGTATACATTATTTTCATTTTAATTATTAGATGTTGTATATTGTTGTTACTGTTAGGTTTTTTATGTTATCTTAAATAAATATTATTCTTCAAAATTTCAGCAACAAAGGCAAATTGCAAAGGTCAACCTCAGTGTGCCAGTACTTCAGATTTACTTTGAAGAAATTATGGACACAAAGACTGACTTCAGACTGTCTCGAGATGCCATATCTATGTTGGTAAGACTACTTGGCATTAAAAAGAGGCATGGCTGGAATCCTGTAGTGGAGGTGCTTGTGTTTCTTTATTGGCTGGGGCATGGGATGTCTTATACAGTAGTGTTGTGTCTCGTGTGTTCTCCATTCCAAAGACCAGTGTCTTTCGGATTGTACATTCAATTGCCTTAAAAGTTGAAGCTCTACAAACCAAGTGTATTCAGGTTTGTGTGGTTGCCAATGATGGGTGCCATGTTAGAATAAAAAAACCTGTAGGACCAGATGCACAGGATTACTTCAATCGAAAGCTTTTTTATTCTGTTCAATTACAGGCCATACGTGACAGCAATGGAATTTTTCTGGACAATTTTGTTGGGTATCCAGGATCAGTCCATGACACAAGAGTACTGAAAAACAGTCCACTATACACAGAAGCTCTCTATCCACCAGCAGTATATTTTATTCTAGGCGATGGTGGTTACCCATGTATTGAACATCCCATATGCATTATTACACCATTTAAAGAACCTGTGAGGGATGCCATTGAGAGACGTTTTAATGCCCATGTTTCAAAAGCCAGGTGTGTAATTGAGAGAGCATTCGGGATGATGAAGACAAGGTGGCATAGTATATTCTTTAAGGCCCTGGAAGTTGACTCACATTTCATCCCTGACATCATCGCATGTTGTACTGTATTGCATAATATATGCCTTGGGGTTGGGGACGTGGAGGATCCTGGACCTGAGGCAGCAGAAAATGATGTGGGACCACCTCCTCAAATGGGCTTTGGAGACCTGAGTGGAGCAGCTCTGAGGAACACACTGTCTCGCCAGATTTCGGCACCCAGGACCCAGCTACATGACCACAACTACTTGTAGGCAGCAAACTGAATTTCTTTAGTAATTTTTGATTTTTTGTTTATTAAAGAATACAATTTGCTACATATGTAAATAGTTAAATGTTTCAACTCTAGTTGTAATTATACATTCAGACTCAAAACAGGTTTTTTTAGTATTCTTTTTATTGAAGAAGTTTGCAGTGAAATTCATTCCAAAATTTTCTTGTTATTTATTTTGCTAAGTCAAGAAAACATGCAAACTATGTAAAGTCACAATGTAAATGTGCCATATTAAACTGAAATAATGCACTTTTTTTCTCTTGTTAATAACTGAAATTCTTGCACATCTTAAATGTTCTTTTTATGAAAATATGGCCACAAATTAATTACTAAAAAGTATTATGCAGAATATATAATGGAAACAATTTTGGTTGCTTTTTTACTATTGTATTGCTAGTGCTTAGAACTGTCAGCCAGCCTCTCAAGTATGTCTAGGAGGCGGTCAGTTTGAGATTGGAGATGCTGAAACCTCTGTGCATCTCTGTCGCCTCCCTCTGCATAAAATTAAGCAAAGGGTCTTTCCATCGTCTTTTTGGTGTGGGGGTTTTGGGGCTGTTGCTGGAGTAAGCAGATGGGGAGGCATGCGAGAGAGCAGTGGCTGATGTGACAGAGGCTGCTGCTAAGGATGATGGCTGTGGGTGGGGTTGGCTACTGCTAATGACAGCTGATGTTGATGGCTGTGTGTGGTTTGGGGATTCTGGGGCCACAGGTGAAGGTGGATGTGGTATGTTAGAGGATGGCACTGGCTGGTTGGATGAATTTGGTGGGGTTGCCAAAGCAGATGAAATTAAAACAGGGGGAGTAATCCTGGCCCTTGCTCCAATAGTGGAATGCATTAAAGTAAACCATATCCACGTGCAAGCACTGGCTTCCCCCTGGTCTGTTCCAGTGCCAGTTGGTGGGTTCCGGAGTTCCTCAATAAGGTTTGAAAGAACAGAACAACGTTACAATTTGGAAAACTGTAGCACTATAATTTCACTTAAATGTCAGAACCATTTCTGGGGGTACATTACAGAACATTTAAATAAACATGCCCAGCGAGCAAAAAGTCGTCTAGAACACATCTAAAAGACGTAATTCGTAGACATTCAGAAGACGTCCTCACAGGAGCCAGAATGAAAGTTTTTTATACGTCTTTTCTGGGCATTGTTTAGACGTCAATAAAAGACGTGCTACAGACGTAATTGTTAGACATCTAGAAGACGTCCTCACAGGAGCCAGAATGAAAGTTTTTTATACGTCTTTTCTGGACATTGTTTAGACGTCAATAAAAGACGTGCTACAGACGTAATTGTTAGACATGTAGAAGTCGTCCTCACAGGAGCCAGAATGAAAGTTTTTTATACGTCTTTTCTGGACATTGTTTAGACGTCAATAAAAGACGTGCTACAGACGTAATTGTTAGACATCTAGAAGACGTCCTCACAAGAGCCAGAATAAAAGTTTTTTATACGTCTTTTCTGGACATTGTTTAGACGTCTATAAAAGACATGCTACAGACGTAATTGTTAGACATCTAGAAGACGTCCTCACAAGAGCCAGAATGAAAGTTTTTTATACGTCTTTTCTGGACATTGTTTAGACGTCAATAAAAGACGTGCTACAGACGTAATTGTTAGACATCTAGAAGACGTCCTCACAAGAGCCAGAATGATAGTTTTTTATACGTCTTTTCTGGACATTGTTTAGACGTCAATTAAAGACGTACTACAGACGTAATTGTTAGACATCTAGAAGACGTCCTCACAAGAGCCAGAATGATAGTTTTTTATACGTCTTTACTGGACATTGTTTAGACGTCAATTAAAGACGTGCTACAGACGTAATTGTTAGACCTCAGGAGGACGTCCACACAGGAGCCAGATTTAAAGTTTTTAATACGTCTTTACTGGACATTGTTTAGACGTCAATTAAAGACGTGCTACAGACGTATTTGTTAGACCTCAGGTAGACGTCCACACAGGAGCCACATTTAAAGTTTTTAAGACGTCTTTACTGGACATTGTTTAGACGTCAATTAAAGACGTGCTACAGACGTAATTGTTAGACCTCAGGAAGACGTCCACACAGGAGCCAGATTTAAAGTTTTTAATACGTCTTTACTGGACATTGTTTAGACGTCAATTAAAGACGTGCTACAGACGTAATTGTTAGACCTCAGGAAGACGTCCACAGAGGAGCCAGATTTAAAGTTTTTAATACGTCTTTACTGGACATTGTTTAGACGTCAATAAAAGACGTGCTACAGACGTAATTGTTAGACCTCAGGAAGACGTCCACACAGGAGTCAGATTTAAAGTTTTTTATACGTCTTTACTGGACATTGTTTATACGTCAATTAAAGACGTGCTACAGACGTAATTGTTAGACCTCAGGAAGACGTCCACAGAGGAGCCAGATTTAAAGTTTTTAATACGTCTTTACTGGACATTGTTTAGACGTCAATAAAAGATGTGCTACAGACGTAATTGTTAGACCTCAGGAAGACGTCCACACAGGAGTCAGATTTAAAGTTTTTTATACGTCTTTACTAGACATTGTTTAGACGTCAATAAAAGACGTGCAACAGACATAATTGTTAGACATCTAGAAGACGTCCACACAGGAGTCAGATTTAAAGTTTTTTATACGTCTTTACTGGACATTGTTTAGACGTCAGTAAAAGACGTGCAACAGACATAATTGTTAGACATGCAGAAGACGTCCACACAGGAGCCAGAATTAAGTTTTTAATAATTTACGTCTTTACTGGACTTTGTTTACACCAGAACTTCATAACCTTCAGAGTGGTAAGGCCCCCCAAAAACATAGCAAAAGCTCTTTCAATTCATATCTGTGAGGAACGACAGAGACTGAATCCCAATGCAGAGGCAAGTTTATTCACAAAATAATAAGATAGAGAAGAGAGGTGTCTGCCGCCGGAGAGAGAGTAGGAAACCCCTGGCTTAAACTTCAGCCGGGGTCTCAGGGGTAATCTGAGCCCCGATACGGGGCGAAGACCAGTAGGCCACTCCCGAGAGCGCCGCTACACGGAAGCACGGGGATGGGGCGCACTCTCTACCCAGGGCACTGCGTAGATGGAATACGGCTCCTCTGCCGTGGCAGCGGTTCGCTGGGGATGATGGAAATGGAGAGCCCGAACCTCGCCTGGCAGAGAACCACGGGAGAAGACTGGCAGTCTATAGGTGGTAGAGAAAACAGAGTTAGTTCAATCGCCCGGAGGCGGCAGTGCCCGCCGGGCACAGATGACAAAGGAGCCTCGCTGTTCACGGCCGGGACAGATGGAACAGTCCTTCTGAGGGTGGAGAACAGAGTCTTAATAATCCGGCTGGAAATATCCACAGCGGGGAGAAGGAAATCCACAACAAGGTGAGCGGAAGCAGAGGTCCTACAATTGGCAGCAGAGAACACAGTCTTAGATTAACTAGACAGATAATAGTTTACTGACAAGACTTGGCGACAACACCAAAGACGAACTCGCACAAAACAAAGGGGGAACTGAGCATTTATACTAATAACGATTGGGATGAAAACAAGCTTCAGGTGGAGATGACGTGGTGATGAAATCAACCGAAAGACAGGACACCTGTGAACGGCGTGCACGTGGAGCTGTCAAAACAAAACAAACAACAGAGCAGATACACAGCAGACCAGGGGTCTGTTTCAATAAGGAGGTTCAACCAACTCTGAGTTTAAACTTGAACTCTGAGTAGATTTACCCTGAGATTGTAAACTCTGAGTTTTCGGCTTCAGAACAGCTGAAATGAGTTAATTTAAGCAACTCTGAGTAAAGCGCGTGCACAAAGCCATTATCAATGGAGCTCCGATATTACGATTCACTATGGCAACAGCACGTAATAAAGAGGTATAAATCCTTTTTACTACTTAAACTGAAAGTGTACAAGTGTACACCAACTACGAGCATATATTTTAAAGAAAATTGTTGTTGTTGGAAATTGCTACTCTAGTAAATGCATATGTTACGCCTCTGTATAAGAGGAAATAGAAAATATGACACGGACACGATGCAGCTTCAGTCACGTTCAGTGTTGTAATGTATTTACCATGAACAGTATAAAACAATTACTCAAATTACTCAGCATCACATTTAAACATGTCATTTTCCCTTTGTGTGACAATGTCTCTTTAAGCGATTACACAATTAGGAAAAATATCAGCTGGTGAGTTATAACTTCATATTACTAGAACACCTCAGTTAACCTTTAACATGAGTTACCAAAAATATCAAAATTTGTTTATAGCACCTTTAAATCAGTATATCAACATGTTTTTATAGCACCTTTAAATCAGTATCTCAAAATGTGTTTACAGCATCTTAAATCAGTATATATCAACATGTGTTTACAGCATCTCAAATCAGTATATATCAAAATGTGTTTACAGCATCTCAAATCAGTATATATCAAAATGTGTTTATAGCATCTCAAATCAGTATATCAACATGTGTTTACAGCATCTCAAATCAGTATATCAAATAACCTTGTAAAAGTACATTTAATAAAACAGATTATTTAAACAAGAATAGATATTCTGTAATTATATATACTGCTGTTTTATAGTCATTATTAATTCAGAATACACATTTTACCCTCAGTAATAGCATTGTGCTTAAAAATAAAAACTATCTTGCCTCTTCACATGTAACACTCAATTATCTTAAACTTCAACAATAACACTTACCATATCTCTATGATATAAAACATATAACGTTACACACACAGAGAAAATGGTGGCTGCGATGTTCTATTAACACCACGCTTTAACATCAACATGCTCATCCACGTGCTACACAGATAGCACGTTTACGTTTAGTCTGCTAACTGTGTTTACATAAATACAATCATTAGCATTTACTCCCTGCATGTTCCTTACAGTATTACACACATATATAACTTGTTCAAACATTATACAACCCTCGTTCTTACCTGTATAAGAGGAAATAGAAAATATGACACGGACACGATGCAGCTTCAGTCACGTTCAGTGTTGTAATGGACGAACGTCAGCCGCACGCTCCGCACACAGGTTGAACGAGGCATTAGCAATCAATTACAAACTGGTAATTAAACTTACAGTAAAAGAAAATGAAAGTCATGGAAACAAGCAAACACTGTATATTGTCATTTAAAATGCATTTCCTCAGAGTGTTATTGAAGTAAATAAAACATCAATAGATTATTGACACACAGGCTGAACTAGGCATTAGCAATCGATCACGATCTGATAATTAAACTTACAACAGAAGGAAGTGAAACTTATGTAAACAGTCAAACACTGTATATTATAATTTAAAGTGCATTTTCACAAAATGTTATGGAAGTAAATAAACCATTTTAAACACAGATTTACAAAAAAAACAATGCATTACTAGTCTACATTTAAAGTGTCTTTTGACTTCAATCAACCCGTTCAATTTATAGCATCCTTTTTTTATCATCATTACATACTCCCCTTCAACACAGATGTCGTCCTCGACATCCCAACCAACAGATGGGTAATGAGAAAGGTAATTAAACAGTACATATGATGTCACCAGATTACCTTTGTAACAGTTCCTATACAAGCACTCGGCTTATTCAAAAGTCCAGGAGTGTGTGTAGTGCACATGTTAGTTCTAGGCCTGTCCCTTGGTTTATGCTCAGATTGTTCAACAGTCCATCAATGAGTGTATAGTGTAGGTGTATGGTAAGTATGTTGCACACTCAGAAAGTTAAACAGTCAATCAATGAGTGTATCGTGTAGGTGTATGGTAAGTATGTTTCACACTCTGATCGCTCAACAGTCCATCAATGAGTGTATAGTGTAGGTGTATGGTAAGTATGTTTCACACTCAGAACGTTAAACAGTCCATCAATGAGTGTATAGTGTAGGTGTATGGTAAGTATGTTTCACACTCAGAACGTTAAACAGTCCATCAATGAGTGTATAGTGTAGGTGTATGGTAAGTATGTTTCACACTCAGAACGTTAAACAGTCCATCAATGAGTGTATAGTGTAGGTGTATGGTAATTATGTTTCACACTCAGAACGTTAAACAGTCCATCAATGAGTGTATAGTGTAGGTGTATGGTAATTATGTTTCACACTCAGAACGTTAAACAGTCCATCAATGAGTGTATAGTGTAGGTGTATGGTAAGTATGTTTCACACTCGGTACCCTGGTACCACAACAGGCTGGTAGCCAAAGTGCTGTCCTGGAGTCATCCATGCACTTGCCACTTGCATGGCTTTATAAGGTGCTGGTGGGAACCAATGCATGGTGTCATTTGTGAGTCCGGTGCTGTAACAACCAGGATTGCCCAACTGGTCATATGTGAAGACTCTTGGAGGCCGTCTCTCCCTGACTGGTCGCTGATATAGCTGTTCATGTGCACAGTGGGTTCCACTTTGAACAGGTGACTGCACTATGGACGGTCTCTCCTCCAAAGCAGTATCCTCTTGAGCAATAATCTCCTGTTGTCCTGACATGTCCCTCTCTGTACATGTATCTCCAATATCCTGTTCCAACTGGCAACTGTCCTGTTGCTGAGGCTCAGCATCCTGTGAAAGTTGTTCAGTTTCCTTGTCAGCATCCTGACTGTCTGTTTCTACTTCGGACTGGATCACAGGGAAAGGCTGATCTCTGGGCGAATAGTATCCATAGTCATCTTCATCACTATCCTCAATGTCTGCTTCTTGATGCTTTTGCTCCCTTTCTTTACGGGTCCCTGCAGTGATTTGTCTTTTGCTTTAGTTGGTTTCAACTGTATTTCCAGTGGCAAATGGTCACATGGCAACAGCAGGTTACGATGCAATATCCTACGTCCTCTTGCTTTGCCTTGTTCTGATATTACTTCATATACAGGCATGTCTTTTCCCACCTGACGGATAACTTTGTGAATGCAATCCTCCCAATGATTTCGGAGCTTCCCTGATCCGCCCCTGGGTGTCAAATTCCTGACGAGAACTCGGTCACCCTCGTGCAACACAGAACTCTTCACTTTGCTGTCATAATTTCTTTTACTCTTTTCTGCACATTTTTTCGCATTTGCCGTGGTGATCTCATAAGCCTCTTGCATCTGTTCTTTCCACCTTCTCATATACTCCTGATGATCAGCAGTGCCAGTCTCTGGTGTCAAGCCAAATAATAAATCCACAGGTAATCTTGGTGATCTCCCAAACAGGAGGTAGAAGGGGGAGAAACCTGTTACTTCACATCGAGTGCTGTTGTACGCGTAGATAAGCTTGGGCAACGATTCTCTCCAATCTGACTTCTGCCTCTCTGTGAGGGTTCTCAGCATCTGCAGTAGCGTTCTGTTCAGGCGCTCCACTTGCCCATTACCTTGTGGATGGTACGGCGTTGTTCTTGAGCCCATTACTCCACAGTTCCTCTTCAGCTGTGCAAACAACTGATTTTCAAATTCCCCTCCCTGATCATGATGGATCCTCAGGGGGAACCCAAACTTCAGTGCATAATCATTAAATATCTTATCCGCTACAGTTTTTGCAGATTTCGATGTGGCGGGGTAAGCTTGTGCAAAGCGTGTGTAATGATCTACAATTAACAAAATGTATTCATATCCACCTTTACACTTGTCCAGGTGCAGAAAGTCAATGGATACGAGCTCAAATGGCTGAGTGGTGACAATCGGCGTGAGTGGAGCTCTTGTTTCTCTACAGGGTTTTTTCTGTTTAAGGCAGGTACAGTTTTGAGTGACATAGTGTTCAATCTCTCTCTGCATGTGTGGCCAGAAAAAGCGATCCCGAACAAGTGATGTTGTGCGTTCCACACCTTGGTGTCCCATGTCATTGTGGAGCTGTCTCATAACTGTTGACTTGTATATTTCAGGGAGAACCAGCTGTGTCTTGGTTGCAGTCTTTCTATGAAGTATTCCATCTCCGTCAAAGCTGAGTTTCTCCCAGTCACGGAGGAGACACCTGCTCTGTGCACTGAATGATTTTAACTGCTTTCCTACAGGCCTTTCATTTGACAGTTTACAGGCGATGATGGGGCCAATATCTTTATCATCTTTTTGAGCTTGACAGAGAGCTGCTCTTGAAAGGGGCATAGGCATGTCTTCATCCGTTTCCGTACATCCAGTAGCCATAATGGACCAAACAGTGTGTGAAACATTCATTTCTACAGCTTGTACTGTTGTTTGCACAGAAGGGGAGGACATTTCCTCTGAGCATTCTTCAATCATTGTCTCTATGTCACAGGGCATTCTTGAAAGGCCATCAGCATCACAGTTCTCTCTGCCCGGCCGATATTTTATTGTTATGTCGAAGTCCGCTAATTCAGCAACCCACCTCTGTCCTGTTGCGTTCAGCTTGGCCGTTGACAGCACGTATGTGAGTGGGTTGTTGTCCGTATATACAGTGCAAGATGAACTGATCAAGTAGTCTCGAAAGCGCTCTGTAATGGCCCACTTCAAAGCCAGAAATTCAAGTTTCCCTGAATGTAGATGGTAGTTTTTTTCTGCTTTGGTCAGTGTGCGAGATGCATAGGCTATTACACAAAGCTTCCCGTCCTGCTCTTGATAAAGCACTGCACCCAGGCCTTGCTGTGAAGCGTCCGTGTGTAGAATGAATGATTTGTTGAAGTCGGGAAATCCAAGTATTGGTGGCTCAACCAGACAGTCAATCAATCTCTCCAATATGTGTTGATGTTTTTCAGTCCATGTTATTGGCTTGTGTGATGGTGTCCCTTTAAACTTTCCTTTCACTCTTTTTGTCCTGGCGTTCCCGTCCTTCTGCTTATCTGGACCAGGGTCTAATTCCATTAGGGCATAAAGAGGGTTTGCTATGCAGGAGAAGTCCTTGATATATTGCCTGTAATAGCTCAGTAGCCCCATGATGGCTCTCAATTCTCCCACAGTCCGTGGCCTCTTTTCTTTTAAGGCCCTAACAGCCACAGTATCCGCCGGATCCATCTTACTGCCCTCAGCAGACACAATGCGCCCCAAGTAGCGGACCTCATGCTTAAACACTTCACACTTACTTGGTTTCAGCTTTATCCCATGCTGCCGTAGCCGTTGTAACACTGTTCTCACATTCTCAACGTGATCCTCGAAGGTTCTACTGAAGACCAGGGTGTCGTCTAAATATGGGATACAGATCTCATCCCTCAGCCCTTCCAAGCATTCTTCCATACAGCGCTGAAAGGCAGCTGGAGCATTCATTAGCCCAAAGGGGATCCTGATCCATTCATAAAGACCCCATGGTGTGACAAAAGCGGTCATGGGTCTGCTCTCCTTCGCCATAAAGCCCTGATGGTATGCTTTGCCTTGGTCCAAAAGGGAGAACCACGAATTTCCTCCTAGGCCATCCATTATGTCTTGCACTCTGGGGAGGGGCTGGCGGTCAGGGAGGGTCTTTCTGTTCACTTCACGAAAGTCTATACACAGTCGGAGGCTCCCATCCTTTTTTCGAACACACACGACTGGTGACGCGTATGGCGAGTTAGACTTCTCCACCCAACCCTGAGCGATGAGGTCATTCAAGTAGTCCTTCATTTCCCGGTAAAGTGGCTTAGGCACAGAGAGGTATGCTTTTGCGACAGGCTCAGTGTCTTTCAGGGATATGCTGAGTTGAAGTTTTTCAATGCAACCAATATCATCCTCCGTTCTTGAAAAGGAAGCACATTCCTCTCGTAACATCGTACTCACTACCTCACGTTCTGACTCACTGAGGTGGTCCAGGTCCACAGGTGGATCCCAAACATTGCCTGTAGTCTGAGTGTTGTCAGTTTTAATGTGATTTGTTGTAGCTGAAAGTGGAGGGTGGGGCCCCTCTAGTATAGAGGCAGGGTAGGCTGCTTGGACCTGCTGGACAGTCCCCATTACGGTTTTCCCTGCTAACATCATGTCATGATCTGTAATATTCTGCACACAAAGTAATAGAGGGTTTTCTGCTGCCCTTATTTACTTTCACGAGCATGTCACATAGTTCGAGTCCCTCTGTCCAGCGGGGGTTTACATTTGGCTCGAAGAGCAGTATGTTTTCTTCATGTGGGGAATCCATATTTACATGACACTCAACTCTGACTGATGTGCGTTTTGGTATGTTAATCCTCTCCCTTTTTGTCTTGACTATATACTCATCCACTGGTGTGGTGCTAACCTGCTCTACAACGGCAGTTACCTGCTCTACAAAAGCCGCTGCTTGCTCAGGAAAGGCTGCCCTTACTGTTCTACTTAACCCTTCCCTGTCAGTAGTGTTTAACTGTTTCAGTTCACTGTCAATGATGATCTTAATCACATTAGACCCAATGATGGGTTGAACAAGCTTTCCACCTTTCAATACCAGTGTGGGAACAATAACTTCTGTGTTGGATGCAGCCCCTGAAGCTAATCTAAAAGTTACCTCAACCCAACCTGTGTATGGCATGCTCTCCCCATTTGCTGCCTGTATGTCAAAAGTCTGTGTTATATCCAGAATTTCTATTATGTCTCTTAGTCTTGCATCTGGCAGGTATGTTTCTTTCCATCGCTCATCAATTATGGTCACTTGGGAGCCTGAGTCCCACAAAGCCTGAACACGTTGGCCTTGGATAAAGCAATCAACCATGTGCTTTCCCCCTACCAATGGCGCCCTTTTAGCCTTTCTTTCACTTTCTGGAGTGGTGTTTGTAGTCATACATGTGAGTGCTTGACATTCTCTTTTGTGTGCTGTCCCATTATCGACTTGACATGGCGTAGAACAGTACAGCATTTTCTTACAGGATGCACCTTGCTTTAGAATTAGTTCTTCACCCCCATGTCTCGAATTCACACATTGCTGGGACATCGCTGTATTACTGGTCACTCCCTGTCCCGTGCAAGTGACCTTCCCCCATTTAAAGGCTCATCTCCAAACTGTCTCCGTCCCCTTGCTCGACAACCCGCCAGAAAGTGCTCGCTACTGCCACATCTGTAACAGTGCGTGCAATAATCTTCGGCTCCACTTTGTTGACAACTAAAACATTTTCTCCTTTGGCCACGATCTGATGAGGGGAAGCTGGGCTGTGGGGCGAACCTTTGCTGATACTGAGCAGTTCCCTCTCGACGTCTGGGGTCCGCAGTATACCAGTATCCCTGCGCCGGGCCCTGCTGACCTGAAAATGGTCCTGATGCACCATCGGCCCCCCCTGCTGGCGGTGGTGGTCTAGGCATGTGCTGGGGCTGGTGCATGGATTCCCTAATGTGAGAGACTTCAGCTTTAAGATCTTTTAACAGAGCCATTTCAGCTTTAATTTCTTCAAGTTGGGAAAGAACAGACGGGGAAGCTTTAGACTTTTGTTGGGTTGGTGGATTTTCATTCTTCTCAGCCGGAGCATCGCTGGACTGGACTGAATGGATGGTAACAGGTTTTTGCTGTCCTGACAATTTTTTCTTGTTCTGCCTCTCGGTCTCATAAGCACATGCTGTATTCACTCACTCAAGCAACAGTTCATCAGAGATGTCAGCTTGCTCCAAATAAGGCTGAAGATCCCGCCTGATGTTGTCATTCTGCAGGCCAGTCAACACTGTGTGAAGAAACATCTTCTGCACTAAACCAGGGTCATATTGGAGACCTGACTCAGATTCCTGCGAAGCGAACAAATTTTTTTGTCTCAGGTCGAAGGTGCGAATAAAGAAGTTCTGTGGGGTTTCTTTGATGCCCTGCACCTCTGAGGTTAACTGCTTATAAAGGTCGGTTGCACTTTTCTCTTGATAATGACATCGCAGGATTCGCCGCAATGTGGGTAAGGTCAGGTTGGTTTTGCCTTCTAAATAGCTGCGGAGTTGCATGCCTGGGGATATCGCCCTTATCACTGCATCTACTATTTCCAGTTCTTGAAACCCTTTGCTTAAGCCATGTTCAATTTGACGTGCTAAACTTGAAAAAGTCAGCTTATCTTTCTGACCGGGCTCACCGATTTGACCAGCTATCTTAAAGTCCTTTTGCCATGGGTGAGGTGCAGGACTATGAGCTACACACTGTGGTAACTGTCTGGTTGGGGTAATGCTTTTAATTCCTTTTGTTTCTGGCTTTAGGTTTTCATTTTGTTTTTGTGTGCTTGCTAATTGCAGTTGAAGGGCTTTAATTCCCTCCAATATCTTTTCCTCATCCACATTCTGTTGCTCACCTACTTGCTTTGGTGTTTCAGCTTTCTCAGCTATCTGGAGATCAGAAATTTTGTCTTGAAGATTGAGTAAGTCAGCCATACCTTTATCCTCAAGCTCGTCTAGTTCTTCTCTCTGTATGTGGTTTGAAATTAGTGTGATGAGAGCAGTTCGGCCCTTGTTGGTAACATGTTCAAACTTTGCTCCGGCAGTGATTAGATAGTCACACAGCTCCACCAAACTTTCTCGGGGTAACAGACACAGTGCCCTTATTACCTCAAGCTGTAACTCCTCTAACCCTGTCGACTCCATCTCTCCAGCTGAGTGTGTGTGTTAGCAATGAAGTGGTACCTTTCAATCTTTAGGTAGTAATAGCAGCTCTCCTGGTATGCAGAAATACCTCAGATTACATGCAAACTGCCCAAGACGATCGGAATACCACTGTCGCTGATTCACCAGCTGCTTTCTGATGCTCTGGGTTGTTTAAAAGGGAAGTGTGACGGCTGGGGACATCCGTTGGAGACGCCGAACCACGCTGCACACCAATCCCAGCGGTGCCTCCAAATGTTACGCCTCTGTATAAGAGGAAATAGAAAATATGACACGGACACGATGCAGCTTCAGTCACGTTCAGTGTTGTAATGTATTTACCATGAACAGTATAAAACAATTACTCAAATTACTCAGCATCACATTTAAACATGTCATTTTCCCTTTGTGTGACAATGTCTCTTTAAGCGATTACACAATTAGGAAAAATATCAGCTGGTGAGTTATAACTTCATATTAATAGAACACCTCAGTTAACCTTTAACATGAGTTACCAAAAATATCAAAATTTGTTTATAGCACCTTTAAATCAGTATATCAACATGTTTTTATAGCACCTTTAAATCAGTATCTCAAAATGTGTTTACAGCATCTTAAATCAGTATATATCAACATGTGTTTACAGCATCTCAAATCAGTATATATCAAAATGTGTTTACAGCATCTCAAATCAGTATATCAACATGTGTTTACAGCATCTCAAATCAGTATATATCAAAATGTGTTTACAGCATCTCAAATCAGTATATATCAAAATGTGTTTACAGCATCTCAAATCAGTATATCAACATGTGTTTACAGCATCTCAAATCAGTATATCAAATAACCTTGTAAAAGTACATTTAATAAAACAGATTATTTAAACAAGAATAGATATTCTGTAATTATATATACTGCTGTTTTATAGTCATTATTAATTCAGAATACACATTTTACCCTCAGTAATAGCATTGTGCTTAAAAATAAAAACTATCTTGCCTCTTCACATGTAACACTCAATTATCTTAAACTTCAACAATAACACTTACCATATCTCTATGATATAAAACATATAACGTTACACACACAGAGAAAATGGTGGCTGCGATGTTCTATTAACACCACGCTTTAACATCAACATGCTCATCCACGTGCTACACAGATAGCACGTTTACGTTTAGTCTGCTAACTGTGTTTACATAAATACAATCATTAGCATTTACTCCCTGCATGTTCCTTACAGTATTACACACATATATAACTTGTTCAAACATTATACAACCCTCGTTCTTACCTGTATAAGAGGAAATAGAAAATATGACACGGACACGATGCAGCTTCAGTCACGTTCAGTGTTGTAATGGACGAACGTCAGCCGCACGCTCCGCACACAGGTTGAACGAGACATTAGCAATCAATCACAAACTGGTAATTAAACTTACAGTAAAAGAAAATGAAAGTCATGGAAACAAGCAAACACTGTATATTGTCATTTAAAATGCATTTCCTCAGAGTGTTATTGAAGTAAATAAAACATCAATAGATTATTGACACACAGGCTGAACTAGGCATTAGCAATCGATCACGATCTGATAATTAAACTTACAACAGAAGGAAGTGAAACTTATGTAAACAGTCAAACACTGTATATTATAATTTAAAGTGCATTTTCACAAAATGTTATGGAAGTAAATAAACCATTTTAAACACAGATTTACAAAAAAAACAATGCATTACTAGTCTACATTTAAAGTGTCTTTTGACTTCAATCAACCTGTTCAATTTATAGCATCCTTTTTTTATCATCATTACACATACATTTAATTTTTCATCACGGTTACACAGTGGCGAACCGTGAGTACTTCAGCTGGGCCTTCAAAATATGCAATGAAGTGCAAATGCCTCTCCATGCGCAATTACGCATGGCGCAATAAATGAAAGTCACAAATTTAATGGATAGGTTCTACTTACTTTTTCATAAATTTTAAAATTCAGAATATAATACTAGGCTATTCGTATTTCGTTAAATCATACAGTGAACGTGTAAAAATTCTAAGCACGCAAAGTTAAATTACAGAATAGGCATCGTTTGCCTTTAAATGCAGTTTTAAAGTTTAAAATTACTTTAATCTAACTGATAAACACAAATACAGACTCTGCTGCTCTGTAAATTTGCATTTAATTTTTGTTTTTTGTAAATATATATTTAGCTGTAGGATAGCTTGTTAGTCTTTTTTCATAAGGGGAAATATAGCACCCTGCGTTCTCAGTGCACCTCCTTGTGGCTTATAACTGTTATATTTTGCGGGCTCGCAAAATCCCTAGCCCGAGCCCCGGTAAATGTTTTTGCATTCTCTGAGATTTAGTTAGGTAATTATATTGTATGTAATTCGGCGTCGCCTGCAGTCATTACTATCCTCAAGTAAAACTGTCAGGAAGTGAAAGTATAATTAAACCCATTATTTTTCTCGTGTTCACGTCTGATATGCGCAGCGCAGCTGCACGCGCATCTCTCGGCTGTGCTCTTCACGAGTACCCGCTTAAGTAATTTCGTTTTTACCTCAGCCCTATCAAACTAGCCACAACGTCAATCACGTTTTCTGCCATTTACCTCAACCACTCTCACCGCAGAGATTCGGGCCATTAGACGGTCTATGATTAGGACTTCTTCTTCTTTGGTGTTTTACAGCAGCTCGCATCCAGCTTGTTGCATGATTAGGACTTCATGAAGGCTTACAATGCTTTGTTTTTTACCCGCCCACGATTTGCCCGTCACTCTCCACACCAAAACACATAGCTTGGCCTTCCTTGGGATTCTTGAAGTCCTAACCAATGAATGAGCCAGTTTACCGGGCCTTAATAGAGACAGACGATTCTGATTGGATATGAACCTGACAGTAAGCTTAACGTTAGAACATAGATGAGAGAAAATATATTACATGTATTAAATTAAATTAAATATAAATTTAAACATGTAAAAACATATTTTTATTGAATACTTTATTATTTATTAGTATTATTATAAAAAATATTTTTATTAATTTTTTTAGGCC
Organism: Misgurnus anguillicaudatus; assembly: GCF_027580225.2. Taxonomy (NCBI): domain Eukaryota; kingdom Metazoa; phylum Chordata; class Actinopteri; order Cypriniformes; family Cobitidae; genus Misgurnus; species Misgurnus anguillicaudatus. The sequence goes on along the minus strand of NC_073348.2, from coordinate 10,839,204 downwards.
TTCTCTGAAGGCGTAGAAGGCCCTGAAGGTTCCCCACTGCGGTTACATATCAGAAGTAATTAAACTAAGGAGAACTGTAGGCTACATTACATCTTATATTAATTTTCATGTAAATGCAATCCCATGGACAAAAAGAATATGACAGCATCTCGGCTAATAATTAAATTAGGCATAAGACTTTGGTATAAAATGCTATAAACGTTACAAATGTGTGTCATGAATACAACTGAAATACTCCAGCCGGTATTCGAACTCAGGTCGCGATAGCACGTCTGCCACGACCACTGCGCGCAGCACTAAGCACTAGACCAGCGGTTCGGATGAGTGGATTTGGAAGAAATGTAAACTATTCGGATATAAGAGCACAACCACAAAGGCTGATATAGTCATGTAAGGATATTTATATATTTTAAATGACTGCCAAGAAAAATAATACAGCTCACATACATGCAAGTGGATGAGAAAAATCCATTCCGCATCTCAAAATCCTCTCGCGACATAAATGTAACTCCCTACAAATGAATGCAACATCATCATCTACAGGATCCTCTATAAAAGCACATGATCAGAGTCACTTAGACGGTCTCTGTACTTAAGTATATCAAATTAGCTTTACAAGTCATTTTATTTTACTGTTTAATTTTTTTGTTTTAGTTTTAGTGTAATATATAAAAGACATAAGTTCAAATTAATTGCACTGGAAATTTGAACTTAAAGACAGCAAAAAAATGTTTTACAGTGTAGGCTACATAATAAAAATGTGTGCAATGAATGAATGTACTAAATGAACTAACAAGATAGTTAAAACCCGCTACTCCTCTAAAAAAGGAGAGGAGACCGCAATAAACTCTGAGTTTACAGAACCTAGCCTGCTCCCGACCAGGTTAGGTTCATAGAGTAAGTTACCCCGGAAACAGACTCTGAGTTTAAGTTACCTCTCCTTCTGAAACAAGCTTGACTTACCCTGCTGTCTCAGGTTCAACCTACCTCCCATTTTGAAATGGAAAACTCAGAGTTTTCCCTTAACCACCTTTCTGAAACGGGCCCCAGTAAGACCGAAATCATGACACATAACATACTTTCTGCATACTATTTATAATTCTACTGCAAAGTGTGTAACAGAAGCTACACAGCTCACAAATCTAGTGGAATGAATTACATAAATATGTTCAAAAAATATTACAATCTAAAACCCATTTATAATCAATGTACTGTAAAAAATGATTTTATTTGACCTTGAAAATCTAGGTATTTTACAACTAATAATTGCGTTGAAGCTAAAACGTTATAATACTAAGTAAAATCTATATCTGTACTTAATTTAAACTAGTACATATATTACACATCCAACAGACAAGTAAATGTTACTTGAAAGTAACTGGCACGTAGTTGAAATTACTTGAATTATTCAAGTAAATATCACTAACTAGGCAGTGGACTTGTACTTCCCAGCATGCTTTGCATGGGACTGCATTTGGCGAGTACATTTGGAAATTAAACACTATTTTATGTGTTTTAACAAAAATAAAGACTTGTTAGTGTTTCATGTTATTATCTTTGAGATGACAGATTTAGAAGAGCTTCTGTTTTGAGTTTTGACACAATGAAAATCATGATGTGTGTTAATTCACTCAATGAGCAATAACTGTGCTTATGCCAATACTGAGACATACGGATTCTCTTCTTACTTGCTCAAAATAATGTGGCATATAGTAATAAAGACGAAATGTTATGTTATTAAATCAGAAAGACTCCATTAAAGAAGTAACCTGTTAAAAGTACTTAATGTTTTGGTAACAATATGATACATACAATTTTTAAGTAACAAATCACATATTTGTTTAAAGTGCAATTTAACTTTACTTAAAACTTATAGGGGTGGTTTCCCGGACAGGGATTAGACTAGTCCTAGACTAAAATAAATGTAAGAGCGGTCCAAACTGACAACAACTTGCATTGACATATCTTAAAAGACATGAGTGCCCTTTATTTGGCCTTGAAATGCACACAAGTAATGCTTTTAGTAAAGCATGTTTGTTAAAACTAGTTATATTTCCTAATTATACCACGGGTCTGTTGAATGCTGCATTCTGATTGGCTGAGAAATGTTCTATGGGTGTGGATTATTTAGCACAATAAAGGTTTTCGTTTACATCCGTGTGTGTGTGTGTGTTAATTATGGATATATAAATGTGCACAAATGCATGTTTAATTTAAGCAAATTATATATTGATATATTAAGTATTTCTATTTTTATAAATACAGTTGAACTCCCAACTGTGCATATTTCCAAAGATCCTGCTTTAAAAAATGTTTACTTAAAAACCGTGGCAGTGAGTTAGTTCTCACTGAGAAAAAACATTGTTAATGGTTTTCGTGTCATTAAACTGCAGACAGACAGACCGACCTACATTCTCAATATTTTTATTACCATGTGGTTCTGCTGGACCAAAACGTAACAGGGAGAACAGTAAAGTATAAATAACACAATAAAGCATAAAAAGGCAGAAAAGTAAAAATATCAATTCACACACTTCCACTATAATACTTTAACATAAATTATGGAGTACAACATATCACTAAAGTAACAATTAACTAAATGTGGCTGCTAAGGTAAAAAACTCATTTATAGCCACCACCCCCGACTCTCCCGGGGGCATGCTTAAGATGATCGGCTGCAGCAGACTTTATTTGGGCCTCTGTTGCTGCCTTATCCCATTTCATGACAGCAGCTACAATCAAAAGTAAAAAAAATCCACATGTATAGTACATAAATGCAAACACCTCTGTTGTGGTTTAGCTTGCAGCAGACATACATAGTTGAAAATAGAGTATGCGAATCAATTCAATGAAAGACTTATTACATCACAAATCAAGTAAAATTACATCAAGCCTGATATTAAGCATTCCACACACTTTTACAGAGAAAAAAGTTCAACCAGTGGGGTCCAGTTTTAACAATTATATGCATCCATCTGGTCTAGACTTGAGAAAAGAAAGATTAGTTTTACTCAAATATCACATATTTTCCCACACATTGTATCACCTATCAATTGTTAGAGGTTGAAATCGTCTTACCAAGGTTTCAAATTTAGTTGTTTCCTGAAGAGAAGCCTCCTCCCTCTGGAACTCTTCCAAGGTGTCCATCCTTGTTATTTCAATTCCAGAGTGAGGCATGCTCCTCTGCAGTTTTTTGACTTCATCAGTCAGAGTCACCAGCTTTGTGAGTACTATTTTTTGGAACTCTGCCAATAAAGCGGAATTAAGAAAAAAATAATTACTCACTATAATCATCTCTGATAAGAGCAAGCATTCCAGCCTTTCAGTAAAAGACAGCTTGACTTGCTCAGTTGGGAACACTAAATTTTCCACCATTACTGATCTGCCGCTTTGACACTATATAATAATTGAAATGGGTTGGATGCCATCCCCATTTTCTCCATAGCGGCTGTACAGCCAAATCAAAATCTGTTGCGTTATTTTCCTGTTTATCACTAAGCTGTTTTGAAACATTGACATTGTAAAAAGCGCTATATAAATAAAGATTTCTAAAGACTTAGGGGTGGTTTCCCGGACAGGGATTACCTTAAACCAGGACTAGGCCTTAGTTTAATTAGGAAATAAAACTAGTTTTAACAAACTTGCCTTACTAAAAACAGTACTGGCGTGCATTTTGAGGCAAAACAAGGGGCACTGATGCATTTTAAGATATGTCCGTGCAAATTGTTTTCAGTTTGGACAGCTCTTAAATTTATTTTTGTCTACGAGTAGTCTAATCCATGTCCGGGAAACCAACCAACATTTAATGACTATTCAATTAGTTATTTAACACTATATTCAACAGCGAAACCTTAACCCTCTTTTTCATTAAATAACTTTCATTTCGAGATGGTTCTAGACTAAATGTCATAAATGCCAAAGCAATCAGATGAAAACCTGAAGTCTGATTTACCAAACAGTTAGAAAGACAATGCAATGTTATAATACAGAAGTAAGTAGTGTGGGTGTCACATGAAAATCATCTTGTACTCACTCGCTTCTGACATCGGGAATGTGGTTGGCACAGTCCTATTGTATTTGGAACTTTCATGTGTAAGACCTAAGCAGAAAATAAAAAGTGTGAAGCGATCAATATATTTATAACATATGTACAATGTGCTTCATTGAGTGATACAACCAATGGCATTCACCATCTATGGACTTGCTCTCCACAGCCTGGGACCTGGGTACACCTGAGAAACCCAAACAACCAACATTAAGTTCAGTAGCAGTAGTATTCTTTCTAAGAAATTTATATTCAATAAGAAAAGCCAAATGTAACTGGCAATACTCACTACTTAAACTGTCCCGGCCCACGGACGTGGACGAACCTGTGCAACCCAGATGTAGCCATTATCAATAGTGCTGCTACTGACCTATGCAGATTTGATATTCAATAAGACAAGCCAACTGTGACTGGCTATACTTACGACTACTTGAACTGTCCCGGCTCATAGAACTGGACCTTGACAAACCTGTGCATCCCAAAACTTTAACATCAGTTTTTCATGATCAATAGTGCTACAGATCTGCATGCTCACTGCATGCTCATTTGATAAACTAAAATTGAAAAGTTAAACTCACCACAAGTTGACTTGTCACGGCCCACAGACCTAGATGTACCTAAGCGACGCAGATTTAGAAACATCAGTCAGTCATGAACAATATTGACCTGCCTGGGGCCCTGGGCTGCAATATTTTGCTATGAAAGATACTCACGACTAGTTGACCTGTCACGGCCCACAGACCTAGATGTACCTAAGCGACGCAGATTCAGAAACATCAGTCAGTCATGAACAATACTCCTAGTGACCTGGCTGCAATATTTTGCTATGAAAGATACTCACGACTAGTTGACCTGTCACGGCCCACAGACCTAGATGTACCTAAGCGACGCAGATTCAGAAACATCAGTCAGTCATGAACAATACTCCTAGTGACCTGGCTGCAATATTTTGCTATGAAAGATACTCACGACTAGTTGACCTGTCACGGCCCACAGACCTAGATGTACCTAAGCGACACATATTCAGAAACATCAGTCAGTCATGAACAATAGTAGTGACCTGCCTGGGCTGCAATATTTTGCATTGAAAGACTATACTCACGATTAGATGGCCTGTCATGGCCCATAGACCTACATGTACCTAAGCAACGCAGATGCAAAACCTCAGTCAGTCATTATCAAGTGTTAGTTACATGCATGCTGATTTGATATTCTTAAAAAGTAAAAGTTAAGTCACCACTAGTTGACCTGTCACGGCCAACAGACCTGGGCGAACCTAAACAAATCAAATCGGTATAGAAAGTATTTCTTAAAACATTCTTAAAATTTGAATCCAGTTAAAATGAGCATGGTAATCTTAGCAACAACTCACCATTCTTTGATATTTTCATTGGTGGGGTGGGAAAGGCTGGAATTTTAGGACAGGCATCTGATAAATAAGGGGTATATAAAACAAATCATATACAGTTTTACTTGATTTTGTACTGTGCACAGGCAACATTTGAATACACATTCCATTAATGCCACAAGAAACGATTCTGTACCTCCTTTCCTCACTTCTTTATCGTCCCCCTCAGCAGTCGCATCAGACAAGTCAGATCCTTTGAATATTAAAACACATTATAATTAGCCGTTCACCGGAACCCCCCCCCCCCTGTTGGTTTTGTTGCTACTTCTATCAAACAAATGGTCAAACACAACAAGCGCCACAGATTTCCATGATGGGAAGACGTACGGACCCATGCATGTCAGTGACCTTTTTTGGAGCCATACCTCCGCGATATTCATCAGATCGAGGAAAAAGGGGTTACAGTATGCAGTGGAGGGATATATTAAAAATATAAAACTATGCAATGAAGGAGACATAACTACTATTGAGGCTAATGCTTACCGGTCTCAAGCGAAACCTGAGAACCCAATGACCTGTACCTCAAATGCAACCAAAGCCTTGTGGACCAGTCATGCTCATGTACTGCTCTCTTACATATGTTATGGTCTATTATTGTCTATTGCGAGTAGCTATTTTTGTAAAACACAAGGTTATGTTAGGTAGCTAAACCTACATGTCAAAGCCATTCAAAGCTAAATAACATCTCTCTGTTGTTTTGAGAATAGCCATCTTGAGAATTTGGTGAAGAACAGAAATCACAAACAGGAAATTGCTTTGGCTTAAAGGTGCCCAATAATATAATAAAATCGATAAAACAAAATATAAGGCATTCAGATATCAATTTTTTATTATGTTATCTGTTATGCACCTTTAACTAAGCCAACACTATTTCCTAGTTGTGAATTATCTTCAGCAATGTATATAAAACATTCTGATTCTGAAATCAGCTAATACTAATAACATAACTAATAAATTTAGTAGATCTACACAACACCGTAACTAGTTAGCTGTTAGCCTTACCTCAGAGCAGAAGTATTTATGCTTCATAAAGTTCCACATTTAACTGCGAGTGGGCCCATCCACATAGTTTTACCCATTGTAGGCTGTGCTCACGTTGTGTGTTCAGGTTTGGAAATGGAAAGAACACAAATCCTCCAGTGTCTTATTTACAAACGCGGAGGGCGCCCCGCTTCAACATATTGCTTGGAGTTAATTTTTGTCGGACCTACGCGCCTAGTAATGGTTGCTATGATGTGTGATTGGACAATGGCCGTTTTGTGGGAGGGGCCGGCAAGAGGTCAATTGTAAAATGAGTTTGCATGTTTTCACTACTCAACCAATGATAGGGACATACCTTCAACGAAATCTTCAGAATTGTTCATTTTTTTCTTCCTCTTTTGCACAACAACCTCTTCGTCTTCATCTTCACATTGTTCAGCATGGCTGGTTTGATCATACTCCTCACACTCATGGAGACTTTCTGAAAAGACAGCATGCATGTCATCAAAGCTTAATGTATAGTCCACGCAACATCTCAGTTTTTTGTACTGTTGTATCAAAATATAAGAAGGTACCTGCAGTAAATTTCACTTTCAATAATGGGAAAGTTTCCCAGTCCTCCTTAGGGGCCACATGGTTTTCAAAACAATACTTTGCTCTCTTCTTTGGCCACCGAAGGGTTTTCTCAGCTACATTAACCCAGGCGTCAGGGATGGTCCCCTCCATTTCTTTCCCATTTTCATTCCAAACGGCTCTGACAAAAAGCATAATCTGCAACAAAAATTAATATAAAGACATTTATGTTTTTATATATAAACACACACACACATACAGTACATTTCCAACTTACTTTTTGACTGGGCAATTGTCACCATGAATGTTCAATACCATGCCGCAGAGGAATCATGATAGAGCCATTGTTGAAAGGTAGACAGGCTACTTTTCTTGCAAGGTCTTTTTCCTTAATTTCTTGTCTTTGGAATCTACGGCCATTCCCTATATACGCAATGTTCAATAGCTTTGACAGACATGGTTTGTCAAACAGGTCGACAGTGTGTCTCAGTTTTATCACATCGCAAACAACCGTCCCATCTCCCCTCCTCTCTTGAACAAAAGCAAACCTCTCATCTTCCAGAAGGAAACAGCTGTCTCTCCTTTTTGTTGAAATATACATTTGGGGCTTCACCTTAGGCTGTGCACTGGAATTTCCTTGGGCATGTTCGATTTCGACCAGGCGTTTGGACACCTGCGCTAATGGATTTTGGCCAATCCTGACCAATCTTTTGATCTGCTGCAAATAATTCTCAAATGGAAAGCAACATATGTCATTTAAAGAGCACCTGAAATGAGAGACATCTTCGTGGATGCGTAACAGGGCATGCACATTGTACACAGTAAATGTTTTCCCATAGAGTGCAGGGCAGCTAGACACAAAGTGCCTCATCAGTTCAGTGGCATACTCCAAATAGGCAGCTCTTGTCCGGTCATCTGAGTCCAGCATGATGGATACTGCCACGGTCAATGTCACAAAATGAGCATACAGCTGTGAGGAGACAGTATTTTTGAGTACTATAGGTCCTGTGTAAAGAAGAAACTGACGGAACTCTGTTGCTTTCCACCTGTCCAACTCCTGAAGGCCACGGGGCTGTCGTGCGAACTCGCTGGGCATCTGGCCTCGTAGCATGTTCAGTTTTTGTGAAATTTCACTTTTCTGTCTCACAGAGAGCCTACACAGTTTTGGGCCTCTAGTCAGATAAACCAACAGCCGCCTAACAACACCCAAGCAAATCATATGCATATAGTCTAACACAAAGCCACTGACACAGGGAATCCCAGCAGCTATTAAAGGGCTACAACCATTTTGATGGTGAGAATACTGTATCTGACTAAATGCTTCATCTGTGCGCAAGGTGGATGTCAGCTGATTGAAGACGACTCTTCTTTCAACATACTGGCCTTTCACTTCACACCTCTCACAACTGTCATATGCAGTATGACCTTTAATGCATTTTAAATATGCTCTAGCCGGTGCATCACAAAGAAAGGTACGAATATTTACTGCAAACTTTTTCTCATGAATCACCAGGCCATTCTGTGTGAGATTCTTTAACTCCTTCAAAAAGTCATGGAGATACTCTTCAAGGGGCTCAGGCTTGCTTTCCCCGCAGTATAATGCCACAATAAATGGATTGAAATTGCTTAATTTCACCAGTATTGGCCAGAACTGGACTTTACTACCTTTAAAGATTGGTAGTCCATCAATGTTGACATCCAAACTAACCGTACTGTGTTGTTGTCTGAAAGCATCATTTTGACACAGTACACGGGAAATGCCCCCCTCCAAGCCATAGTATATATACTGTCCATTGCATTTTGAATGGCTGTCAATGACTTGAGGAGTGGCTAGTAATGTGCGTGCATCTTTGGGGAGTACATGTCCATGATGTCTTAGAATCTGCAGTAATTCATTTAGGGACCTATTACTAATTTGATGTCTTGTACTCCACTCTCGCAAGTCCTTGCCTAGGTTGCTAACTTGGGCCTCTGGTTCGGGATTCAAAATCTCCACATCGGAGTCACACAATCCAATGTCGGTATCAAAGCATGAACCATCAGTGGTCACACTGGTGCTCTGGTCATCAGTACTGCTTCCACCATCATCATTGGTTGTGTCCTCCCTAGCATTTGTCATCACTGCGTTTTCGATTGTCACATCGTTGTTGTCGTCGTCAGACTGGAGAAGTTCATTGATGTCTGCTTTACGTTTTCTCCACATTCTTAAATATGCCATCTGTACAAAGTTTAAAGTGTCGAACAAATTATCGCGCGCGCACACACACACACACACACACCACTTCGGAGATCAATTATGTTGAAATAACATTTAGACAAAGCAGGTAGAGGATGATGAATACTCACTGCATTTGGTAACGCAACTGCTCTGATAAATGTTCCTGCCACAGAAAGATAAAAGAGAGGAATGGGGAATTAATTAGCATGGGTCATATATTTAACTTCATGTAAAAACATACAGTATAGCCTGATCTTTAATTTTCTGCGTTTTAACCAATCTGGGGTGCATTTCCCGAAAGCATCGTTGCTAAAGTTAGCAACTCTGTTGGTTGCCATGCAATTTCCCATTGCCAACCAACTAAGTTGCTAACAGGTAACAACAATGCTTTTGGGAAACTAACGTTAACATACCTGGCTACCAAACACGTCAAGTTACATTTGGAGGAAAAAACATTTGAATGGTTAGCTTGACCAACTAGGACTAACGTAAAAACTTTATGATGACATTTTAGCGAATTTGCGGGAGGAGGGAAATAACGTTATTTGAAACACTATGAACCTCCGACCGAAACACTACGGGGATTCCCAAGGGAATCTTAGATTTTAGCTCAAAAGGGAATATTATGTATAATTAACTGTAATTAATTATACAAGTTTATCAGGTTTTACCTGGCGTAGCAGAATTAATAATAACAATTAATTAATATGTTCGTCCACCGAAGACATATATCCATAATCGTATATTAACGTCTAAGAAATGTTAATTTCATGGCCTTTAAAATTAACCTTCTCACTGATATACAGTGCTACTCGCAGCGTGTAGCTGGATCAAAAGGCAGAAATAGTGACTTTAATTTCATGAGCATTGAACACAGAAACAATTCAATTGTGAAAATGCAAACCGGTTTATTAACTATAAAATGAAGTACACATAACGACTAACTAAACATACACACATACAATAACATAAAACATAGATGAGAAAGTAAAGATTGAAAAAGCTAGAGAGAGAGAGTAAAAGATTGGCAAAGCACTATTGCTTAACATCTGCACAAACCATCGGAAAATCTCTAAGTAGCGCCTTAATTTTATAAGGGGTAAAGCTTAAACATCAGCGAGTAAAACAAGTTTATACTTGCATTTGGCTCTTTGTGTTTTCGTTGCGAAGTTTCTGCTGCACGCGGTGCGAGCAAGGAGAGAGAGAGAGAGTCCAGATGTGTTCGTAAGATGTAGTCCGTTAAGTTGTTTCGTAGGGCGGATTGGTCCGCGTGGTTTTCCGAACTCTAGCGCAAAGTGCAAGCCAGGAAGACTGTCCCGAAGAAAGACAGGGCTCAGAGAAAAGATGATGAATCCGAGGGACTCTGGTTGAGTCTCAGCGAGTTTCCAAACTGCGCTGGCGGGTTACCTAAGTAACCGGGCGATTGAGCGCTCATGAGTGAACTAAGCCACTGACTGAGATACTGAGCGAATCAGCGATTGAGAGATTGAGCGATGATCAATGAGCAATGAGCAATGAGCAATGAGCTATGATGGCTTGGGCGATAGGCCGTTTTGACCTTTCACACGCCCAGCCCATTTTGGGTGTACGGCCAATGTGTGAAGTGTTCGATTGCGCGGGGAAACAAGCCTTTGTTCTTTCAGACAACACATTTGCGTAATTGCATAATGATACAAGTTTGTTCCCATAACTCTTCAAATCGATATTAAATGACATTGATGCGGCTTATGGTAATATGATACATAGAAATGATTGGGAAATAAAGAGTAGATTAATTTGATACTAGACAAGACATGGGTTTAAGATCACGTTGAATAATAATTTCATACCTAAGATATGAACCATGCTACAGTGAATAAAATCTAACTAAAGTGTTAACACACAGTTACATCACACATACATGATCATGCAGTAAAGGGATATAACATATATATACATTTAAACAGCTCATTGTGATCTTTGAATGTGGTTTCATCACAGACGTATAGTCTGTGACCCCAGCTGTGTCTCTGGCGATCGTCGAACGAACGGCTCTCAGGTTTCTCTGGTGGGTTTCCTTTGAAGCTCCTTTGAAGACTGCATTTGTTTTAATTGTCGCCCACTTTACAGCCTTGATAGGTGGTAGATATCTGGGTGATTGTGTTATCAGGACACAGGGTTATCTAAAGTCACAATTTTAGGGCTGTTTACGATCCAGACGCCAAATGGCCTCAATCTGACTCCGAGCCATCTGTTACATATCCCCCCTTCATGGCCACCAGGGTCTTGAGAGACTTTGGTGGGCGATGGTTCAATAGGCGATGGTTGGACAGGTCATTTGGTCTGGATGGCAGGTGTATCTTAATTTTCTGCAGCGCTTCGGCGTGCAGACAGAGGGGTGATTTCGATGAGGTTGGGCTCTTGCTTGGCTTGTGTGTCTTGCTTCCCATGGTTCCGCTTGAAGGCTTGAGGGACGGCAGCTGTGCACTTGTTCGCTGTTTCCTGCATCCCGCTGACTCTTCGGTACAGGATGAAAGTGAGGCCAAGAGTAAGGGCGTATCCTACTCCTGTGGAGAGGCACAGTACTGTGTCAGTGGCGGTCCAGGCTCGGAAAACAGGGAGGCTGTGCATAGCTGGCATGCGAGCAAGTGCCTGGAGGGCAGTGTCGATGGGCGTGACATCAATTAGTTGGGTCCCCCCTTCTGCAATCCTCATCTCCAATTCAGGGTCTAAAGTGAAGTTGTGGTCCCTGAAGAAAGTTGAACATCCCAGTTCGGTGTGGTACTCCTCACTGGGAAGGTGATAGAGTGCGAGTTCATCGATGTGAAGAATCACACCTTTGGGAACTTGGATCCACATCGTCTGGTTTGGTAGACTGATGCGGGTGGCTGTGTCGTGTTGGTCGTAGGTCAAAGTGGCCGTGCTGGCTGGGGTGTTGACCAGCCATCGGTCACCTACGATTTCAGCTTGGGTGTTAGTGACCTCGGCTCGTGGTTTAGCTGAGGCAGGACAACGAGAGTCAATCTTCATGGGCCGCAGCCCACAGATGCCGTCAGTGTTGTCCCGAAGGAAAGGTTTGCTGGGGCAGAGATAATGAATGTCTTTAGTGAGGCTGCACATGCGAAGGTTTGGTGCAAGGTACAGCTGTTCGTTGCTGTCATGGTAAGCCACAACAGTGGGGGTGCGTATTCTGATGTGAGTGTTTCCCTGCCAGAAGCCAACATTGACAATGTCTTTGAGTCTGTAGATGTTGTGTGACTCGATGATTGGCAGGTTTATCAGAAAAGCAAGTTCGTCTTGTTCAGGGGCTATGCTTAGTGAGATTGCGCTACCTAGGGAGTAGGCCAGATGTGCCTGCAGGGTGTTTGTTGGGCCTGCAGTGGCAAAGGATAAAATGGTCTGTACCAGGCTTAGGGGTACCAGGCAGGGTGGAATGGCTGCTGCGGCAGCTCCAAGTAGGGCTCCCAGGAACCGCTTGGGACGCTTGGTTTGTCCGCCAAGACCTGCCTGTGTGACAGTCACCTTCTGAAGTTGGTACAGCATGTGTTTGATGTCAGCCTCTGCGTGAATCATAGCGTTCTGCGCCCATCGTTCTCCTGCCCAACTGGTTTCTGGTGCTGATGCTGTGTAGTGTGCTCTGTAGACATCACGGGGGTTGAGTCGGACATAGACTTTTTGGCTATGTGTTCTGCAGTTCGTGATCAGGAGTCCAGGTTGCTCTTTAAGGACGATGCCTGAGACGGGACCCGGCGACACGATTTCAGGTTGCGACCATCCCCCCTGTAGGCTGATGTACAGAACAGTGATCCACAGCAGCATCCTGGTGACAGAGAGGGAGAGAGAGAAAGAACAATAGGCGAGCACTACAGGTCCTTGTTTGGTCAGGACAGTTCTCTTTCTTTTCATTGGTGGCTGTTCCCTAGGTGGCAGAGTTCTAGTGATGAGGCAGTGTGGAGAAGTTTGGTTCGTCCCCCCTTTACTATCATGCCATAATGTTGAGTGTCTCTTGACTTGGTTCTGGTGGACCCATCTGGAAATTGGTTCCTTCTGACTCCTGCCCATCTTGATCTGGTATGCAATGGGGGAGAGTTTGTCCACAATCTCATGAGGTCCTGTCCAGTGTGGCAGAAATTTCTTTGACAGCAGTCGGTGAGCTGTCTGAATTGGCGGGGCGAAACTGTAGGACCAGATCTTGGTCGTTCGAAAAGCGAAGGTCGTTCCCGGATGAAGTTCATCCAGATACTGGTGAGTGGTGTCATTGGGTGCTGGAAAGCATTCTGCCAACTTTGTGAATTGGCAGATGACCGTGAGAAGGTGTTTGTTGCCCCTCGTTGGCCTGGGTAATGGTCCAACCCAGTCTATCTGGAGGTCTGACACTGAAAAGTTGACACCTCTTTTTTGAAGTGGTGCTCCATGGTTTGGCTTAGCCGGTTGGAACTGGCAGCAAACCAGACATTTCTTGATGTGTTCTGCTACATCGTGCTGCATTCCAGGCCAGTATGCCACATGTTTCGGTGTTTCATCAGTGGCTTTTGTGCGGTGGTGTGCGGCACATGCTGTGTCATGCGCATACATTAGTATGACCCCCCTATGGTCCTGAGGAACCACAAGCGCAGGTGTAGTGCGGTCATCAGGGACATACCCGAGGATGTTGTGTTGTATGCGCAGCAGGTGCCTGACATCGTTGAGACGTTTGCGGGTTGGAGCAGCAGACAGGTCAGAGTTTGTGATAGGGTAGGTGGAGGGGTCTGAGAGGTGGTTTAACATAGCTTGGGTAGCGATGTTAAAGGCTTGTAGTTTCTGATGATCTGCATCATCCTGCATGGCATCTGCATCTTTTAAATTTTGTTGAACTTGTGTGTCAAGTCCTGGGTATGGCTCTGAGTCTTTGGCTGGATGCAGAGTGCAGAGCAGTGAACTTTTGAAGTTTAGGTCTGAGACGAAGTTCCCGCGGCTGGCTGGGGGGTCGTCCATGACCTGTGTGACCTGGCAGTTTACCTCAGATGATCTGGCTGATTGAAAGGGTAAAGGTTCTCGCACTTGAGCCCAAATTTTTAACTGTTTAAAGTCCATTAAGGGTTCAAAGCGGTCTAGCAGGTCTTTGCCAATGAGGAGAGGGTATGAGTCCATTGGTGAGATGTACACAGGGTGTATGATGCTCATAGGACCGATCGTCAGGTGGATGGGAATCACCTGTTGCAGTTGAACTTCAGTCTGGCTGTAAGACTGCACATTCAGCATACACCTTTGGGGTTTAAGGGTCAAATTTTGGGCCTTAGCTCTGTTCTGGAGTCTGGTGAAAAGCTGGGATGACATCAGCGTTAGGTCAGCTCCGGTGTCGACGAGGGCTTCTAGTTCAACCTCATTTTCCAAGGTGATGGATAGATATAGCTTTTTAGCTTCTCCTCTTTCGATCAGGTTTCCCAGGAGGCTTGGTACTGGGGCTGTGGTATTAATAGGAAGGCAGTTAAGGCTGGTTTCTTGTGACTCTGTAGGGAAAGAGACACTTAACACAGCACTCTCTGGTACTTGCAGGCTTTGGTTGGTTGGTGTTTGAGATATTGTTTGTATGCCAAAGTCTTTGAATAAGGAGTCGGGTTTGTCTTCGTGGTCCTCCTTGTGGGGCCTCTTTTGGATTAACTCCTTCAGTATTCTCAGAATCTCTGCTGTCTCAAACGTGTCTGTGTCACTCTGTTTCGGGGGTAGCTCAGACTTAGATTTGCTCTGTGTGTATCGAGACTGATCTCTCTGTTGACTGTTACCAGTATTTGATCTGCCAGGTGCAGGACGGTTACCTCTAGGTCGTCGGCCAGGTTCCCACGAGCCGCCACCCTTCTGGTTGTCTGATGAGTTTGGCCGGCTCCATGACCTCTCGGCGCGTCCCATTTGGTGCTTGGGACGAGCCCCTTCATGGCCGTACCATTCCTGGCTGGCTGTAAAGTCTCTTGACCCTCTTGGCCCTCTGTTGAAAGGTCTTTCACTGTGGCGCTGTCGTTCTCCCTCCAGTGGTAGTTCAGGGTACAGTTCAGAGACAGGGAGAATGACAGGGTTTTTAACAGTCTTTTCAGAGGCCGCTCTTTGTTTACCATAAGCTTTCTGGGCCAAGTCCCGCAGCTGCCTGGTTGTCATCGTGCGAGGGCAGGCCATAACCCCTAAGTGTTGGCTTACTGTGAAGTGAAGATTTCGCAGGAAGAGGGTCCTGAAGTTAAAGTCCTCCTCCATTCCTGGCTCATTCCGTGAGCCAAAGTAAGCTCGCCTGAGTCTGTTGTAGTAGGCCTGTGGAGTTTCGTTTCGGCTCTGTTTGAGGTCCATCGCTGTAACAAGTCCTTGTTCTGACTCTGGATCCGAAAACTCTTCTATTAAAGCCTTTTGCAGCTGCTCGTAATCCATCTTGACGTTTTCTGGCTGCCGGTCAAGGAAACTCCTCACCTCACGACTGGAAGTAACCCGTAGCAGATACAGTTTGTCTCTTGTGGTTACATTTGGCAGTGTTTGCAAATAAAAGTCAATGTCCTGCAGGTAAGAGTGGATATCATGGCCACCTGCAGGCTCTGGGGTAAATGTTGGGATATTTCTAGCCAGCTTGTCGAGGTCTTTGGGTGCCACGCCGGGCATGTCTGCAGGTGACCTCGGGAAATTTGTCTGTCCCCACCCCCATGTGGTAGTGAGAGGTTCGGGGATGCTGGCTGATGTCTTTAACAGTGGGCTCCCGCCCCCCTTTTCAACAGAAAAGCTTTGGTGGGGGGGTGCAGGCTCACTGGTTGAATGAAAGGGAAAGGTTGCTTTTTCCCTTACTTGTTCAGCTTGCAGTTTATATGCATAAATGAGTTCTCTTTGGGCGGAGTCAAGGTCGTCCCTTGCCTGGTCTCGTTGCTGAGCCAGAGCTCGACCTTCATCTCGAGCCGCTCGCAGGTGATTCTCACAGGCCTTCAGCTTGGCATCACGTTCCTTCAGTTCTGCCTTTGCTCTCACCAGAAGATGTTCAGCCTGCTGGAGCTTTCCAGACAGCTCTTCTCTGGCTGTCTTTTCCTGTTGCTCCTTGTGCTCTGTGTCTGTGCGGAGTTTTGACAAGGCCTCTTGGAGTTGTCCAATCTCGTCCTTTAGCCTCCAGTGTTTCTCCTCCATCGATGGGTGTTGATCCTCTAATCCCTGTGTCAGCTGATCTAGACGATTCTGCGCGTCCTCCTGATTCCTCCGTGCCTCTGCTGCTTGGAGCTGTAGAGCTGCTGCATCCTCTTCCAGTTGGGCGATGTTCCTTTCGCCCAGTTTAAGCTGGATGATGAGGTTGTGAGCGATGGCACCTGTGATCTTGGCTATATCCTTGTGACTGTAGCTCCTCGTTGGGTCGTGGGCTATGAACTTGTCCAGGGTGCCGTCGAGTTGCTCTCTTTCCAGGTGTTGCAGTTCATTGGCGATGTTGGGCAGGAGTTCAGATGTCACAGCGCTGAGCCAGGCCTCTAGCTGGTCCCAGTGGTTGACAGGGCTTGGTAATCTGGACATGTTGGCGCACTGATAGAAGAGAAAACACAAAGAGCCAATGCGAGTCCGCACAGTTCAGCGAGCTACGGCAATAAAATATATATATGTGGGCTATAAGCTTATTATCAGGGCCTTTCTCCGGCGGCACAGATAATCAGTGTGGGGAAATAAGGGAAAAATTTTAGTAATTTGTCGCTTTGTTAAAACCTATAGGTCGCCTTGGACATTTGGTTATTCGAGCGTATTACTAATGAATTCTCCTAATGGTTTGTGCAGTTTTGCTCTTTCAACCCAAAATAAAGTGAATCAAAATAATTAAAATTAATTAATTATAATGATAAAAATAAAATAAAACATAAAGCAAGGTTGCTGGAAATGAAATGAAACAGGAAAGGGAAAAGAGAGAAAAAAACAAATAAATAATAAAAAAAATAATAATAGAAAAAATAATAATAATAATAAAATAAACTGAAAATGGGAATTGAGACAGCCAACAGACGAAGTCCTAAGGCTGGGAAAATGAAGAGGAAGGAGGTGGAAAAAGGGGTTTCCTGTTTCAGCTTAGCAGGTTCTCTACCCTAAATTTGATGACAGGGCCTTACAGGGAGAGGGCACTATGGAGTCATGCGAGTTAGGGGAGTGGCTTAGCTAGATTGGCTGGGCTAGACCCAACCTGATAGGGATCTGGTGCCTCTAGTGGCTACAGAGGGGAGAAAAGTGCATCTCTTTTACACCAACACTCGTTGACTATTTAAGGAAACCCAGGGTGGAACACAGAGACAAGGCGCTTCCCTGAGCACGCAGCCAAGAGTGCCGGGCCTTCTGCCCTCCCCACCTCGACCGCTCAACAGTCACACCCTTCACACCGCCGGGCCGCACTCAAAGGTGTCACCCACCAACTGGCACTGCCGCTAGGGCTTTTGTGTGTCAGCTGGCAAGGTTAGCGATTGGAGTGCCCGGTGGCAGAGGTTGCACTGTGTCTTGCTGCCTAAGGTGCTAAGGAGGGAGCTACCGCAGCACCCCGACTGTACACACTCGAGTCAGTTCAGCGGGACCGGTCTCTTGTAGAACTCACCGCTGGCGAAGCCTCTGATTCATCTATCAAGTGTTAGCTTTCAAGAGATGCACAGGGGCTTATCCTATTGCACCAGTTAAAACATAAATGAATTCACTGAGAATGGGACTTATGGGGCTGAATTCTATTCACAGTAAAGAATTGATTCAATTAAAATTTAAAATAAATCAAACTGCATTGAATTTAAATTTAAACTTAATTAAAAATACAATCTCTACAATAGAAAAGAGAACAGGAGAGTAAGGAGTGAGAGAGACCAGCAAAAAAATGAAATAAAATAAAAATAAAATAAATCAAAAATAAAATAAAAATTAAATAAAGAAATAATAAATTAATAAAGCCACAGCAATATTAATTATTATTTATAATTTAAGACCATAACATTCAATATGTAGGAAATAAAACTACAAAGTAGTAGAATAACCTAGTTATTGAAGTAAGGTCAAAAATCCAAGTTGGATTCCTGTCATACACTCCCAAAAGAGTTTATGAGAGGACCAAACGAGCTTTTCCCACTAGATGGCGATATTTCGCCCAACAAACAAAGAAAGCGGAAGTCAGACGTAGAGTAATGGAGAAGAAGAAGTGTTAGACACTCAAGACTGACATCTAGTGTTAGAACTAGGTAGTACGCTTTAAACTGACAAAGATTCGCTTCTATACAGTAATTACATCGGCGGCCGCTGCGTTGCTAAGACGACGGATGTAATTCGCTCGTGTTCAGCCGGTGCCTCTTTTGGCTTACGTTACCGGGACACGAAATAAACAAGAATCCAACGTGCTTTATCATACGTTGTGACTATAAATACTTGATCAAGTTTTTATCTCCTTTAAAATTGAAAAGTCTTACCCTCGGTGCTTACAATTTTAAAAATCCACGTACGTGAATAAAATGGAAAAATACAATAGACAGCTTCTCTAATTGTAAATAATTTCCTGGAGATTTAACAAAAAGGCCTTATCAGATGGGAGTACTCACTCGACCACCGCTTCGCTCTAAATAAAGGAATTCTACTCTTTATTAGGCGGAATCAGACGGTAATGCAGCGTATCAAAGGGTTTTTAATACGGTTACCTTAAAGACTGCAGTTAACTATACATAACAGGGGCGCGAGTCTGTTACGTCCTGAAAATGATACAGGAAAATACATTTTCATTCATACAAAGAAAGAACGAAATCAGTTATAGCTGATAGTTCTTTTTCATTCACACAATGCAAAAACACATTTGATTTGTAACTGGTTTGCTCAGAAAATAATGTTTAAATCTGCCCGCGCGTTCTCCACCATTATATGTAGCGAATTTGCGGGAGGAGGGAAATAACGTTATTTGAAACACTATGAACCTCCGACCGAAACACTACGGGGATTCCCAAGGGAATCTTAGATTTTAGCTCAAAAGGGAATATTATGTATAATTAACTGTAATTAATTATACAAGTTTATCAGGTTTTACCTGGCGTAGCAGAATTAATAATAACAATTAATTAATATGTTCGTCCACCGAAGACATATATCCATAATCGTATATTAACGTCTAAGAAATGTTAATTTCATGGCCTTTAAAATTAACCTTCTCACTGATATACAGTGCTACTCGCAGCGTGTAGCTGGATCAAAAGGCAGAAATAGTGACTTTAATTTCATGAGCATTGAACACAGAAACAATTCAATTGTGAAAATGCAAACCGGTTTATTAACTATAAAATGAAGTACACATAACGACTAACTAAACATACACACATACAATAACATAAAACATAGATGAGAAAGTAAAGATTGAAAAAGCTAGAGAGAGAGAGTAAAAGATTGGCAAAGCACTATTGCTTAACATCTGCACAAACCATCGGAAAATCTCTAAGTAGCGCCTTAATTTTATAAGGGGTAAAGCTTAAACATCAGCGAGTAAAACAAGTTTATACTTGCATTTGGCTCTTTGTGTTTTCGTTGCGAAGTTTCTGCTGCACGCGGTGCGAGCAAGGAGAGAGAGAGAGAGTCCAGATGTGTTCGTAAGATGTAGTCCGTTAAGTTGTTTCGTAGGGCGGATTGGTCCGCGTGGTTTTCCGAACTCTAGCGCAAAGTGCAAGCCAGGAAGACTGTCCCGAAGAAAGACGGGGCTCAGAGAAAAGATGATGAATCCGAGGGACTCTGGTTGAGTCTCAGCGAGTTTCCAAACTGCGCTGGCGGGTTACCTAAGTAACCGGGCGATTGAGCGCTCATGAGTGAACTAAGCCACTGACTGAGATACTGAGCGAATTGAGTTCGAACTGAGCTATTGAGCGATGATCAATGAGCAATGAGCAATGAGCTAATGAGCTATGATGGCTTGGGCGATAGGCCGTTTTGACCTTTCACACGCCCAGCCCATTTTGGGTGTACGGCCAATGTGTGAAGTGTTCGATTGCGCGGGGAAACAAGCCTTTGTTCTTTCAGACAACACATTTGCGTAATTGCATAATGATACAAGTTTGTTCCCATAACTCTTCAAATCGATATTAAATGACATTGATGCGGCTTATGGTAATATGATACATAGAAATGATTGGGAAATAAAGAGTAGATTAATTTGATACTAGACAAGACATGGGTTTAAGATCACGTTGAATAATAATTTCATACCTAAGATATGAACCATGCTGTGAATAAAATCTAACTAAAGTGTTAACACACAGTTACATCACACATACATGATCATGCAGTAAAGGGATATAATATATATATACATTTAAACAGCTCATTGTGATCTTTGAATGTGGTTTCATCACAGACGTATAGTCTGTGACCCCAGCTGTGTCTCTGGCGATCGTCGAACGAACGGCTCTCAGGTTTCTCTGGTGGGTTTCCTTTGAAGCTCCTTTGAAGACTGCATTTGTTTTAATTGTCGCCCACTTTACAGCCTTGATAGGTGGTAGATATCTGGGTGATTGTGTTATCAGGACACAGGGTTATCTAAAGTCACAATTTTAGGGCTGTTTACGATCCAGACGCCAAATGGCCTCAATCTGACTCCGAGCCATTTGCTACATCGGAAATCACTCACTTTTAGTATTACCAATATAACAACATACTTACTTACAAAGTTCTTGATAGGGATTACAAGTGCAACACGACTGATGGGTCGTGAAGAGCCGACTCTTTATAGCGAACGAGCAGAGCCGACTCTTTATAGCGAACGAGCAGAGCTGACTCCCGTCAGCAAGAGAGCCAAATCTTCAGACGCAGGCAGGGGTGGGACCGTAAGAGCCGTCTCTTCTACGGGAGACGAGCCGAAAGAGCCAAATCTATGGAAAGAGCCGGTGTCATGAGCAATCCAGTCCCCCCGAGCAATTCGGTCTCCCCTAGGACCCCGATTGGTATCTACACTAATGCCTGCTCAAAAATGTGTCATTGCAACATCCCGTCTGCATACGCGGCTAAGCTAATTATGTTGTACAAAATAGAAACATTACATTTTTTAAAAATAAAAGTTAACTAAAAAACAATATAATAAACTAATATTCATGTTGCAGAAACGTCAGTACTTTTGTGTCATCATCTGCTTTACAAAAACAATACTTTTATTTTTAGTAAATTATTAACATACCTTACGGAATATATATTTTTAATAGTAAAAGTGTAGTAATCATGGCTTATAATTATAATTTAAATGCGTGATTCAACTATGTAGTAATCATGTTTTGTATAAGCAATTAATGAGTAAGTAATTGTATAAGCAGACAGTCAAAAGTGAAAATGGTACAGTATAATAATCTAAATAATAAAATGACACAAGCAATGTGTAGATCAGATCTCCCACCTATAGCCTCATTTATATACTACTATATGAAACATATCATTTAAAAGACATCAATTGTAATTTTAACAACGTTCTAACTACATAAATCATAACGCGATTTTGTAGGAATTGTAATAAGGCGCTAAGAAACTACCCACGAGGAGTTTTTTCAGCCAATGGAGTCGCGCGGGGTCCTAGGGGAGACCGAATTGCTCGGGGGGACCGAATTGCTTACGACACCGGACTGCCCATCATCACGCGAAACAGCATTCAGGTGCGGACTGCAGAGCATGCGGACTGCACATAACTTTGGCTGCGGCCATACCCCCACTTGCAGTGGCCACTTGAGAGCGCGTGCACGCGACAGGAAGTAAGTGCGCAAGACTGTCCCATATCTTCAAACTGACAAAGAGCAGTGCCCTTTACGCACACTAAACAAACACTTTCTCGAATACTGCTTCGAAGCGGTATTCAAGGCTAAGCATATCATGTATCATGTTCTGGATGTAAGTCATGACACTTTTGCCCATGTTGCACATTGCATTGGTGCCATGTATTTTGTGAAATATGTGCAACTGCTTTCATCACATACTTAGAAACAACAGTAATGGTGTCGTTTATTCAGGGACAACTGAATGAACAATCAACTTTAATAAAGCTGCATGCACACAATGAAAAGTGTGTTATAGGTGCAAAGAATTCTGCTTCACAATGTTCCAGATAAGTGTAGATAATCTGTAAATGTTCATTTATAAAATTGTTTCTGTGTTCATTTTATTTAAAGACACACTTAAGATATATACCGTAATGCCTAAATAAATAATGAATACGTTTTGGTGCAAATTGCTGCCACTGTACCTGGATTAACATTTTAACACTTGCTAAGTGTGTCCCATCAGGTGAATAATTTTTACATGCACACTTGGGCAAAATACAGGCAATACGTCATGCAAGTATTCAAGTGGTCAAGTGCAAAGACCGCAAGTGTGGTTATTTGGACGCAGCCTTTATCTCTCCCCCACAGAACAGGATAAACAGTTGCGCGCATGTTCAAGAAAAAAATCTCTGTAGCATATTATAAAAGTGTTAAAAATTAATCAACACAACGTCTACTCCCGATTATTTTTTCACCATTAAGATCGAACTTTTTCACAGGGGAGGGATATCTGAAACAGGAACGAGTACGAAATAACACCCTTTCCACGAAAGATAGCCTATAATAAAATTAAAACAACTATTATCCCAAAAACATCTATTCTTCAGTTTTTAATAACATTTTACTAAGCAGCATACAATAATAAACAAGGTAGTAAACCAAACAATATGTATAAGCTATAAAGTAAATTGACAAATTTACCTAAAATCAAAAAGGCAGACATTTGACTTACTCACTTTTTACTAGAAGAAAAATATTTATGTAATATATATTTAATATATATATAAATTTAAAAGAAACGTTTAGAATAGTCCAATATGGACTAATGTGACACCGCCTTTGTCCTCTAGCCATCAGTTCCCAAAAATCAGTTTCACGTAAGCAAAATCTATGTATTGACACACATTTTAATTTGAGGGACTACGTCATGTAGATCTATTTGTGCCATCCTCGCTGTATCTTTTAGAGATCTTAAAAGTATCGCCTTCCCCAGCTGACTGTGTTTACAAGAAGTGACAAAATAATTAAATAAGAGAAGGAAGTACACAATCGTGATTCTGACAGGGATACAAAAACCGCTATAGCCAAGATGCATACATGAACACATTACCGCCAATATACCCAGTCGTTGTGACTCTTTCGGATGATGAGGTTTATGCAAAGTGTCTGCCAGCCGTTGGCAAGGAAACTTTAACAACTGCCTGCTTGCTGGCGAATTGCTCCATCAAGACATTGCAAACAAATACGTTATTGTAACCAAAATATTGAGTTTTGGTACTGGTTGTATAGCCATCGATAGCATGTCATTGACTAAATCTGGATGTTAAGTTAACGGACGTACAGAATGGACGTCATTTATCGACTAATTATGGATGTCAATGGACGTACAGATTAGAGCCAGTATGGACGTCTTTTCTCGACTTATTCTGGCTGTCAGTGGACGTATAGATTGTGGCCAGTTTGGACATCATTATTCACGTCATTTATCGACTAATTATGGATGTCAATGGACGTACAGATTAGAGCCAGTATGGACGTCTTTTCTCGACTTATTCTGGCTGTCAGTGGACGTATAGATTGTGGCCAGTTTGGACATCATTATACACGTAATTTATCGACTAATTATGGATGTCAATGGACGTAAAGATTAGAGCCAGTATGGACGTCTTTTCTCGACTTATTCTGGCTGTCAGTGGACGTATAGATTGTGGCCAGTTTGGACATCATTATTCACGTCATTTATCGAGTAATTATGGATGTCAATGGACGTACAGATTAGAGCCAGTATGGACGTCTGTTCTCTACTTATTCTGGCTGTCAGTGGACGTTTAGATTGTGGCCAGTTTGGACGTCATTTCTCAGTGTCATTAATCAACTAATTCTGGCTGTCAATGGACGTTCGGATCATGGCCTGGACGGGCCGACGTGATATCAACCTGTTTTGTATGTCCACAGACGTCGCATGCTCAGTGGGTGTTACCTTATATTTTTTCTTTAAATTTTCCCATTTTTTGGAAGCCTCGGCACCTGTCACCTTTCCATCCAGCATCATTTCTTTAACAATTGTCCTGGAGGAAGAAGTAAATGACAGCTGTTAATAATAATAATAATAATAATAACATGAATGTCCAGTATTCTGTTATTTACCAAAACAATAATTTTGTTCTTATGTGTGACAGTGAATAACACAGACATAATAATGTACTTAAAAACAACAAAATCCCAAAAGCCTGCAAATAGGGCATAATTAAATTTCTGATAGAAATAGTCACTCCCACGCCAGTTTGGCAGCATTTCTCCGGCCAGTAAACACAGGCTGTCATTTGCTTTTCTTTGATTTATACAGTTGTGTTCAAAATTATTCAACCCCAACTGAAATTGATTGTTTTGGCCGGTTTGACATTGATTTTGATCATTCAGTCATCCTGCTTACAATTACATCAAAGAGGCATGTGTAGGTCAGACAAATATAACATAACATTTATAATGAAATAACCACAAATGTCTTTTCTGTGCTCACATCATTTTCAGTTTTATTCAACCCCCAAGTGACATTCAATCTTAGTACTTAGTACAACATCCTTTTACAGTTAAAACAGCTTTTAAACGTAAAGCATAGCTTGACACAAGTGTCTTGCAGCGATCTACGGGTATCTTCGCCCATTCATCATGGGCAAAAGCCTCCAGTTCAGTCACATTCTTAGGCTTGCGCACTTCAACTGCTTTCTTTAAGTCCCACCAGAGGTTCTCAATCGGATTTAAGTCTGGTGACTGCGATGGCCACTTCAAAATGTTCCAGCCTTTTTTCTGCAACCATGCTCTAGTGGATTTGGAGGTATGCTTGGGATCATTGTCCTGTTGAAAGGTCCAACGTCTCTCAAGCCTCAGGTTTGTGACGGACTGCAACACATTGTCATCCAATATCTCCTGGTACTGAAGAGAATTCATGGTACCTTGCACACGCTGAAGTTTCCCTGTACCTGCAGAAGCAAAACAGCCCCAAAGCATGATTGACCCCCCACCATGCTTCACAGTAGGCAAGGTGTTCTTTTCTTCATAGGCCTTGTTTTTCCTCCTCCAAACATAGCGTTGATCCATGGGCCCAAACAGTTCTAATTTTCCACAGAACACTATCCCAAAACTTCTGTGGTTTGTCCACATGACTTTTGGCATACTGCAGTCGACTCTTCTTATTCTTTGGAGACAGCAAGGGGGTGCGCCTGGGAGTTCTGGCATGGAGGCCTTCAGTACGCAGGGTGCGCCGTATTGTCTGAGCAGAAACTTCAGTACCCACATCTGACAAATCTTTTCTCAGTTCCCCAGCAGTCACACGGGGACTTTTTTCCACTCTACGCTTCAGATAGCGCACAGCAGTCGCAGTTAGCATCTTTTTTCTGCCACGACCAGGAAGCGTTTCAACAGTGCCCTTTGCCTTGAATTTGTGAATGATGCTTCCTATGGTGTCTCTTGGTATGTTTAACATCTTTGCAGTCTTCTTATAGCCATTGCCCTTCCTGTGAAGATTAATCACCTCTTCTCTTGTCTTCCTGGACCATTCTTTTGACTTCACCATGTTTGTAACCACACCAGTAAATGTTTAGAAGGAGTTGAGTATCACAGTCATTTTAAAGCTGCCTAATTGGTGCTTATTAGGCTTTATTGCTGTTCCCTGACATCCATAGGTGTTTTCAATACCTGATTGAAAACACTTCAATGAACCTCTGTTCTTCAGAGTGGTAGTTCTTTAAGGGGTTGAATAATTGTGTCAATGAAGAATTCACAAAAGAAACATTTACTACTATATTACAAAACCAATTGATGTCATTTTAGTTACATATGGTTCTTTAAGAAGTCATTGTAGGATTTCATTCTGAATACAATTACAAATGTACACTAAATTCCCTAAAACCCTTAACAGCATTGGGGGTTGAATAATTTTGAACACAAATGTAAGTTTTTCAGT
This sequence comes from Misgurnus anguillicaudatus, assembly GCF_027580225.2. Classification (NCBI taxonomy): domain Eukaryota; kingdom Metazoa; phylum Chordata; class Actinopteri; order Cypriniformes; family Cobitidae; genus Misgurnus; species Misgurnus anguillicaudatus. Next base: position 10,813,053 of record NC_073348.2, on the reverse strand, counting down.
TTCTTCATCTGACCCTATACAATAACATTAAGACTTGGCTGTAATACATTTGCAGTGGACATTTGGTTATACATTCTAAGATTTTTTGTGTGCTTAATGTTTAATTATGCAAACCACTAGTTTGTACAAGCTTGTTTATTAGTAACAGTGTAGTTTTCTTTATTCATTTGTATCAAAGAAATTATGTATGTCTGACTCTTATACAACAGAGTAAATGTGTACATGTTAATATGAACAAAACAGTTAATGTAGTTGCAATTATGCGGTTTAATGTCAATATAAATATTCTAATTTGCTTAATTGAGTTTGCTTACAGGTGTGAACAACTTTCCTCTCCATCATTTGCACGGTGCAAAGCGCGAGCTGCTGAAGTGACGTCAAAATCGTGATGCATTGTGGTATACGGAGCTTCCTGAAGTGTACATATGAAGTAGACTCGCACCCTTGGGCCAAATCGAGGGAGCCTGGGTCTGTCCAAACAAACTTCCCTCGTCCCCTTGACGAAGTGGAACGCACTTCAAAATGGTGACAGGGATTCCCCCGAGGGGAAGTGCTTAGGGAAGTTCGCGAGTGCGTGTCTAAAACTGGAGTGGAACACACCCCTGAACCGCCTGAATCCCCTGGTTCACCTGATTTGCCGGGTTCACCTGAGTCGCCCGGTTCACCTGAGTCGCCCAATTCGCCGGGTTCACCTGAGTCGCCTGATTCGCCGGGTTCACCTGAGTCGCCTGATTCGCCGGGTTCACCTGATTTGTCTGAGTCGTCTGGTTCACCTGATTCGTCTGAATCGTCTGGTTCACCTGATTCATCTGAGTCGTCTGGTTCACCTGATTCACCTGAGTCGTCTGGTTCACCTGATTCACCTGAGTCGTCTGATTCACCTGGTTCACCTGAGTCGGCCTATTCACCTGGTTCATCTGATTCACCTGAGTCGTCTAGTTCAACGTCAAGACCATCGCTACCCTGGTCAATGGAAGCTTCCCCAAGTTTTTTTTGGGGGGGGTAGTACCCGGACACAGGAAGGAGGCAGAGGACACCAAAGTGGAGGCCAAGGTGTACCCTGATCCTTGCCTACCCCACGATCCTGGTCTATTCCTGGCCCATGACCAAGTTCCACGTCTGCCTCATGATCCAGTTCCCTGTTTACCCCATGATCCTCCTCCACGTCTGCCCCATGATCCGGCTTCACGTCTGCCCCATGACCCAGGTCCAAGCCTGCCCCATGACCCAGGTCCAAGCCTGCCCCATGACCCAGGCCCACGTCTGTTCCTCGACCTAGGACCACGCTTGCCCACGACCCTGGACCATCCTGGCCACACGACCCAGGACCTCCTCTGAACTGCCCTGCCTTAGCCAAGAGGTCCTGGCCCGCCTGCCCACCCACCATTGGACTCTGTATTAATTATGTGTTGGGCTCCAGGAGTCGCCCTTAAGAGGGGGGGGGGTTCTGTAAGGTTTTGTTATGTGTTCTGTTTGTGTTTTGTACTTTTATTTTGACACCCTGTTCAGTTCTGACTTTTATTTTAATACCATGCCATGTCACACTTCACATCCCACTTCCTGTTTGTTTTGTATAAAGCCACCTCAGTCCTGTTACTCACTGCTGATTATTACTTTTGTAAGTCTAGCCTGTTAGTTTGTCTGTTACCTGTATTCTGAATTCTGTTTTGATATTTGTTCCTGTTTTTGACCTGTGCCTGATATTTGGATTTTGCCTGTTTTGCCGCCTGCCCTGACACATTGCCTGTATTTGGATTACGTTTGTTGAATTTGCCCCTTATTGGATTTGTTTGCTGGCCCTTTTTGGGATTTTACTAATAAATAACCTTTTGCACATGGATTCACCTCTACTTCGCTTTTTTTTAAGCACAACCCGTTACACGTCGCTTTGGCGCCCCCATGGTGCTGCGCTCCTATGCGCCACGGAATCAAGAACCACTCCACTGACTCCGAGGCTACTGGCGATGCCACCCCAGAGGAGATCAAAGGTACAATTTAATTTATATTAGTTAATTTTATTGGTTTTTAGAAACGGTGAGAACCAGCTGAGAAGTTATAAAAACATTATGGGCCCCTCAAAACTGCATTCATCCTAAACCGCACGGCTACATTAGGTTATTAAAGGTCTTTTGTGGCTTGTCTATGCAATTTTGTAAGAAAACAAACTATATTTTAAACTGTAAAACCCACTAACTAGCTTCCTGTAACGACGCCATCTTAGATTTGCACGTGTTTACCATGGGTTTGTTGCACAGTAACATGATTATTTGTTTGTTTTGCTTGCAATTTCACGTCGATTACCCACAGAACACCGTTATAAACACAGTGTAGCTGTGTGTATTACTTATGTGTAAGAGTTTTGTCTCGTGTTCTGTTTTGTTGTTAGGTCTTTTATTTTGACATCATGTTCTGTTTCTGGTCTTTTATTTTGAAATCTGGTCTTTTCAAACTTCACTTTGTACTTCCTGTTTACTCACTATAAATCTGGTTCACTGATATCATATCCCTGCAAAGTATTGTATGTGTTTCTGCTGCATTAACAAGTGTTTCATAGTCATAGTTTTGTATTCTGTAGTCTTGTTTCCTGTTCTGTTTAATATTCCTGTTAATAGTCTGTTTTGCATACCTGTTCTTGTTTGGGATGTTTTGGATTTCGACCTTTGCCTGTTTTTTGGATTACTCTTTTGGATTGCCCTCTGGATTTGTTTGACTGCCCTTTTGGGAATTTATTTAATTAAACCTCCTTGCACATGGATTCATCTCTCTCTCGCTTTGTGTAAAGCAGCCACACGTTACATTATGTTAAGAATGGATGTTGTAGGGCTAAAGTCATATTTGTTTCTTGTTATAAAGCTTGAAAGAGCAAGGACATTAACAGAGATAATCTAAAATGTGTTTGTCTGAAAGATGTTGGACTGAAATCATTGGGTTATTTTGAAAGTTGGTTGGAGTGTCTCTTCAAAAACCACTTGCACTGACGTATCTTAACATATATCAGTGCCAATTATTTGTTTCCATATGCACATCAGTATAGTTTTTCTGTACGGTATGTTTGTAAAAACTACTTCAACGTCCTAATAATTAAGGGTTAGTTTGGGATTAATCCAAACCCTTTCCAGGGAACCACTCAAACTGGGATTTGCAGCAGTAGATTTCTAAATGTGAAGATGCAAATGACAAATAATTAATGCAACTGTTCTTAACCAATGTTATCTGCTTGTTTATAGACAACACAGTTGAAAGTGCGCCTGATGCTTCTTCGTCAAAAGTGTCGGCTAAGAGCAAGAAGCCAACTCGAGGTCGAGGAACAAAAAAATTTGAAACAACACTTGAGATGTTTGCCAACTCTATCAACGAGGGAAATGGTGACAAGGTGCTGCTGAAGATGCAGGAGAGGCAGCATGCCCACGAAGAGAGGTTGTTTAAAATGATAATGCAGTCAATTTCAGCCATGGCATCATCGGTGCAACAATCCCCTATACGACCATCACCATATCCGTGGTACCAGCCGCAAGTGTCCTCGACATTGACATCTTACCAGCCCCAAGCGCCATCGTTTTACCATCTAACGGGTTTTTCACCTGAACTGCCTCACACTTCTGAATTTGCACACTGCAGCACACCTGACTGTAGCTCTTCTAGCTTGGACAAGTATTCACTTAAAAAGGACACTTAAAATATATGCCGTAAGGACATTTAAGATATATCGGCCTTGATGACACTTTTTTTTAAGGCCCAATGAAACTTACAGGCCGAAAACGTTTCTTTAAAAAGAAAACTTACAGACAAATGAGCCAAAACATGTAGATATAATTTTTTTATATTTTTAATTGTGTTCTTGTGTTCAAAGTAAAACAGTTACTTTTTGTTGTTCCTATAAATGTTTATTTTCAAGATCAGAGCCGGGGCGCCATATAGGGGGGAAAGTTAGGACAATTCCAAGGGCCCATGACTGACGGGGGCCCAAAAAATAGGTAAAAACTAATATAAAATTATTAAACCATTAACATTCAGTATATATAGATTTCAGATTAGGGGTGACCCAGAATAGTCGAAGATTCGATGCATCGATAGGAGAAGCCTGATTCGACTACCAATCTCACAGTCGAATCGTCGCAGATGTGTTATGAAATGAGGATCCTTTAATTTTGGCCATATGGGTGCTCACATTATCTGATTTCACATATAACAGCTTTCAACCAATATATTAATACAGCATATTATTATAATCCTGCAAATAATATGTGAAGTAGCAGCTTTCGATAAAAATTTTTAAAATGCGTTAATAAATCCAACAATCCCTGTGACAGGGCTACACGTCCAAAAAGAGGTTCCTATGTTAATAAACCATTGCCTTTTTGTTTCTACATTTAAAAGACAAAGCTGGCAATTCTGGCCATACTTTCGTTCTTTTAATAATTTCTTTATTTTATTTATAAATTTTTATTTATCTGATTTATCTATTTATCTTGTGTTTTGTTTCCATGCACTTGAGGCATTTTGCACATTTGTTCTGCACTTTGTTACTTCTGACCTTATTTTATTTTTAAAAAATTGTATTTATTATAAACGTAAATTCTGATCTAATTTAAGTCTGTACATTTTGGATTGCTTTTCGTTGTATTGATGTTGCGCTATTGCGTGCTGGCCATGCTTGCGCAATGCGCATGCAATTTAGGCGAACGCGCTAGGTGATCTGCGTCTCATATTTAAGAGTTCATCAAACTAAACATTAAAAAACTGATGTTTTTCGATGGGTATACGTTTTTAAAATGTATTTAAAACATATGGTTATCTTGTCAAAAGTTAAACTAAAACAGGTAAGCCGTTTCTTTACATTTCGGTGATGAAACGGAAAATATCTGTACCGAACCTATATTTATGCCTGACACGACTGTCTTTCTTGTGATTTAATATTAAGGTCGGTGTTCACTTTCAAATGATAGCAAAGAGATTCCTGAAATAAATAATATCATCAGGTCTTTTTTGTATCTAAAGTGAATACAGAGATGATCAAAGTCAAAGCAAACAACCAGGTATTTCTGTGTTAAATAATACGCATAGTGTCTATAATCATTCATTTCAGTGTTTTTCTTGTTATAAATTAACGTTTAATGAATTGTATATAAAGCTTAGTTTATATCATTTACAGTAGCAATCACAAATTATTTGTCATTTCTCATTTGTCATTTTTTTGGGTCATGACTGCTTTGACGCGCTAAATCTCCAAATTAAATAAAAGCACTAAATTTTAGCCGGGGTTTCCAAGGCAGGATCACCTTTGCGGTATATTTTTAGGTTTAGTTATCAAAATGTTTTTTGTGTGATGTTCTGTAGATCGTGGCTTTAAAATGTTATGAGGAATAATTAAACAAATGTTGCCTTACATTTTACCTCAAAAATATATAAATGCATCGTCAGTTTTGTCTTCGTTCATCACTTGAAATACAGTTTTGGTCACTTTATCAGAAAGTTCTTTATGTGTGCTGCTTGTGAAAGAAAATAAAAGTTACCAATTTGTACCTGGTCTGACCCCCTCCCAACCCATGCACACACATAGATGATTCGACTATCGGTCGACTATGGAAAGATTCGACAATTCTGATTCGATTATGTAAATCCTTAGTCGAGGTCACCCCTATTTCAGATATAATAATGTAATTAATTTGTTTGTACTTGATTTGGGAGTAATAGTTAAATATCCTCATTTACCAAAAATAAACATCCATATTGACCGACCACCCCCCCATCTGCATGAAATGGTTTGGTCCAGCCTTAAAACGCTCAGTGAGAGACGGTGTTTGCAGTAGTCGATGCGTGCCGCGTGCGCCAGAAGTACAATCTTGCCCAATAAAGCAAAATCTGGTTTTCAAAAAAGGAAAGAGGGAAAAGAGAGGGAGGAAAGACAACGTAAAGGGTGTCAAACTGTAACCCAGTTTTTCACCAAGAAAGGTGGGTAGCCTATAGTCTGTGAGTGGTATTAACCTGTTTGCTTAATGTCCCTAGTGAAATAAGGTCATTGTCAAGGTCAAGTTTATTTATAGAGCACATTTACAAGCAGTCACTATACCGCCCCAAAGTGCTGTACAGACATTAAATACTAATAAAACCCTTAAAAGCAAAATAATTAGCCACAAGAAATGGTACAACCCAATAAAACATAGTATCCAAAAACAAATAAAAAATAAAACAAATGTAAAACATGATTACAACAATGTCATGGCTCAGCTCGTGTTAAAAGCCATTTCAAAAAGATGAGTTTTTAAAAGTGATTTAAAAGACTCAATAGAACTATAGCTGCCTTAATATTTAGGGGAAGAGAATTCCAGAGCTTAGGACCTGCAACTGAGAAAGCTCTGTCCCCTCTGGTTTTCAGTCTGGATCTAGGACATTTCAAAAGAAGCTGATAATTTGACCTAAGTGCTCTGACTGGGGTATGTAAAATCAACATATCAGCTAAATAAGAAGATGCCAGTCCATTTAAAGACTTTAAAACAAATAATAAAATCTTAAAATGGATTCTGAGAGCGACAGGCAACCAGTGGAGAGATTACAGTACTGGGGTGATGTGGTCAAAGTGCTTTTTCCCTGTCAACAGAAGTGCAGCTGCATTTAAACTAATTGCAATCTGCGAATGGAAGACTGGTCGAGGCCATAGTATAAAGAGTTGCAGTAGTCCAGGCGATTAGTGATCAGAGCATGTACAACTTTTTCCAGTTGACCTTGCGGTAGGTACACCTTCCCAAGAAGTCTAAGCTGAAAGAAGCTTGTTTTTACTACTGAGCTAATTTGTTTGTCCAGTTTAAATGAACTGTTAATAATAACTCCAAGACTTTTTTACATACGAGCTATAGTTATAGAATAATGGGCCAAGAGCACTATTTAAATCTGAGATGTTGGGTTCTCCAAAAGTTATAATTTCAGTTTTTTGTCATTTAAGTGTAGGAAATTTAGTGACATCCAATCTTTTATTTCACGTAGACATTTACTCAGTACTTCACTAGAATTAATTTTGGTATTTAAAGGTAAATAGATCTGGACGTCATTCGCAAAGCAGTGAAATGAAATATTATATTTTTTGAAAATCAATCCCAAGGGCAGCATATAAAGTGAAAACAGGACTGGGCCTAGGATTGAGCCTTGGGGTACCCCGCTGTTAATCGGGGCTTTGCGAGAATAAAAAGGCCCAATATTTACAGAAAAGGATCTATCTGTCAGATATGATCGGAACTACTCCAGAGCTGAGCCTTTAATTTCGGCACAGCACTCGAGTCTTGACAGTAAGATCTTATGGTCTACCGTATCAAACGCAGCAGTCAGATCTAAAAGCACTAACACAGCAGGGCTATCATTATCAGAAATTAAAAGGAGATCGTTAAACACTTTTAAAAGAGCTGTTTCTGTACTATGACAAGATTTAAAACCAGATTGAATTTTTTCAAAAATATTGTTTGATTTTAGGTGGAATAAAAGTTGTGTTTAAGCTTTTTCTAGAATTTTAGATAAAAAGGCAGCTTAGAAACATGTCTATAATTTGATAAAACAGAAGAATCCAAATTATGATTTTTTTAAGAGGTTGTACAATGGCCTTTTTAAAAGCTGCAGGTACAGATCCAGTTGATAGAGACATATTTATGATCTTTAGAATATAAGGCCCAACAGTGTCAAAAACATCTTTAAAAAGCATTGCAGGAAGGCTGTCCAATGAGCAGACGGAAGGTCTCAAACATTGGACCGTCTTTAACAACTCAGAAAAGCATATTGGCATAAAATTTTCAAAGATGACTGAACATAACGGTATGATGCTGGGATCAGGTGCAGTACAACATGTTGATGCCCGAATATTTGACACCTTATCAGTAAAAAATGTACAAAATCTGTCACACAAATTGGCATTAGGAATAATGGCAGTATGTTCAGGAGGATTTATTATCCTATTTAATACATTAAAAAGGACTTGAGGTTTATTAAAGTTATTTTGCACGAGGTTTGACATATGCTGAGTCTTTGCCGCTTTAACAGCGACCTGGTAGTTAGCCAAACAGTCTCAAATCCCAGTTAGCCAAATCCCCAGAGAAACATGAAGGTTGTCTTTCCTCCATTTCCTCTCAGCACATCTACATTCCCTTCTAAGAGCACGAGTAGTGTCATTGAGCCATGGCTCCATGTTTGAGTTCGCACTCCTGTGCTTTAATGGTGCTATTCCATCGAGGATTTCCGTACGCATAGAATCAAATAAAATAACCATCTCCTCACTGTCCTTAAATCAAACGCCTCAACAAATAGTGAGGCAGTGGAGGGATTAATTGAGCGCTGCTGACGCATAGGAAAGCCCGTCTTGCTTTGATAGCACGGCAAGGAAACAGTAAACCGAACTGGCATATGGTCAGAAATACCTGCATTGGAAATTTCCTTTTTGGACAAATTTAGACCATACGACAAAACCTACTTAAGTCTAAAGCTAGCCTAGGACTAGCGCGAAGTATTGCCAGCTAACCCCTACATACCAAGCGTTATTCTGACTGCCTGTTATTGACCATCTGCCTGTTTATTTGTTTGCTGCCTTTTGGATTTTCCCTGTATCTTGTTTGCTTGGATTGGACTGCCTATTGTGTTTGACCTACCTGCCTGTATACTGTTTACTCTTCTGCCTAATGCAGGGGTGTCAAACTCATTTTAGGCTGAGGGCCGGATGGTAAATAACGCAATGATGTGAGGGCCGGATATTTTTTTTAAACTTTAGTGTGCTGATAATTGTGTTAATATTAACTAAACAAACCAATTAATTAGTTTCTTCAGCAAGAAAACTAGAGAAACACACAGCTCTGTGAAAACTATATTTCATAAGGTCACACTTATACTGTACATATTATACACACAAATTTACATCTGTTCAAAATCCACTGGCCTTAGGTTGAAAAGCCTTAATTTAACTTCTTTTGCATTATTCCTTAATGCCAAAATTATTTATAAATCATTCACTTTTCTTTGGAATATATTTGTAATGAGAACAGTCATTTAGAAAATGAAAATGCTAGATGGGGCAGTGGCCCAAACCAAAAAGGGCACTAAGGGGGTTGGTACTATTATTATGGTTTTAATAAAATATTATGATGTGTTATATTACTAGCATGTGATTATAATGGGAAATATAATAACAAGAATTAAAGTGTGACAATCTGCTAAATATTCAATATGATTTACCTGCTGGCTTGATGGAGCTTTGAATCCATGTTTGCAATGTTGAACTGCCTTTAGCAGCCTCTCTTTCCATTCTCTGTCGTTATTTTGTGAAGGCATTGGTGTTTTTTGTATTTTTTGTCTACAAAGTGTGCCAACAGCAGCAAATTTAGTGTTTATATTAACTTAGATCTGATCGGGAACATCAAATCGACCAGACATGCATTGCAACGCTAACAAGAATGTGGCTATTTTGTTGTTGTTGTTTGCTTGCTAGCACTTGTTAGCACTTTTAAAACACTGACAGCAAATCATTACCGGAAGAAATACATAAACAAACTTCCAAATTACTAATTCTGTTGTTTAACAACTGATTTAATGTAATTCATCTACCTGTTAATGCAACGAACCTCGGAAACCGCCGTCCTCGCCCAGGCAGAGAGTGGACACAGAGATGCTGCGGAGCGGTCGGGAAAACACGAAGTGGACCAGCGGAATAAGTGGATCTTTAGCGGAGCAGTAACAATACAACAGCAAGATTTTTGGGCACCGTGTTAAGTCTATGTTCCGCGTTTTGCTGCTTTCCGCAAGTCTCTCATATTGAAAACGAACTAGACACCCGCCTGAAAGGGTTTTTAAAATATGTATTTCATATTTAATAAATCATCATGCGGGCCGGATTGGACACCTTTGTGGGCCGTATGCGGCCCGCGGGCCGTATGTTTGACACCCCTGGCCTAATGTCTTGGATTTGTTTGCCAGATTGGTTTGTTTTAATAAACACCGCAAAATGGATCCCAGTATCTCTGAGCCATCCTTACAGAATACTTTGCTTACCATCAATCCAGTGGAAGTCTCCAATCTGAGGGCTGCGTATGAACATCAAAACTCCTGCAGGGTTATCAAGAGCAGCTCACCCGTCTTCAGTCCGTGAATGAACATCTCACTGGTTATATTCAATCCTTGCCATCCACGTCTGCAAACTGAGTGAGTGTATCTGAACCGGATAAGTTCGACGGGACCGCTGAACACGTGAGGGGTTTCCTTTGTCAACTGGATATTTATTTCCAAGATCATGTGAGTGAAAAGTTGTCTGATGTTACTATGTGCTCTAAAGTGTTTTCACTGCTGTCAGGAAAAGCGGTCGAGTGAACCTATGCAGATGGGATTTGCACCTCTCACTATGGAGAAACGCCAACACAGACGGGCCTTAGATTTATGTTTTTACTGTGGTAAACCTGGCCATCGCATTGATTACTGTCCTGCTAAAAAGCCCCGCTACAGTAATTTGGTAAGCCAATTTCATAACCTCCCTTCTTGGCATGATATATGCTCACAACCCGTTACAATCATCTACAATGATGAACCCCTATCATTCACAGCATTAATTGACTCTGACTCAGCATTAAACCTCATACACGAAGATGTTGTTTACAAATTTCTGATTCCTGTCATCCCATGTCAACCCCCATTGAACATCTCAGCTGTGAATAATGTTCCCATTGGTAATGGCATTACCCACCGTACCATCCCTCTCACCCTCCAAGTCGGATCACTTCACCTTGAAACCATAACTGTTTGTGATTCCTTCTCTTCGCTTTAACATTATCTTAGGTCATCCATGGCTTGTAGCTCATGATCCAAAAATTAACTGGAGGACTGGAGAGATTTTACAGTCGTCTTCACGCTGTATGGAAGTATGCATCAACCACCTGAAACCCAAACCCTGTCTATCTACCAACATTGAAAGTCTGTCTGGTAAGAATGTTAAAATTCCTGATGTCTCCCATGAATTTGCTGAAGTATTTAGTAAAACCAAAGCTACCGAGTTACCTCCCCATAGACCTTGGGATTGTGCCATTGAATTGTTACCAAATGCCATGCCCCCCAAGAGTAAAGTCTATCCCTTGTCACAACCTGAAACCCGTGCCATGGAGGACTACATTTCTGAAGCACTACAAAATGGGTTAATCCGTACCTCTCCTGCTGCAGCTGGTTTCTTCTTCGTCGAGAATAAGGATGGTGGCCTAAGACCCTGCATTGATTATAGAGATTTGAATAATATCACTGTCAAGTTTCCATACCCGTTACCTCTTGTACCTTCTGCCCTAGAACAACTTCGAGAAGCCCATATTTACACCAAACTGGATCTTCGCAGTGCCTATAATCTCGTACGCATCCGTGAAGGTGACGAGTGGAAAACAGCATTCCACACCACTAGAGGGCACTATGAATACCTCATGATGCCGTATGGGCTATCTAACTCTCCCGCAGTGTTCCAATCGTTTTCACAACGAAGTGTTCCGAGACCTTCTAAACCAGTATGTAATAGCTTACATTGATGACATTTTGAATTACTCCAACAGTATGGAGGACCATATCTGCCACGTCAAGGAAGTCCTGTCTCGCCTCCTCCAGCACAAACTGTATGTAAAGGCCGAGAAGTGTGAATTTCATGTGACAAGAACTAATTTTCTAGGATATAATATCAGTTTGTAGGGAGTCGAAATGGATAACATGAAAGTCAAGTCAGTCACAGAATGGCCCACACCCCATACTGTCAAAGACCTCCAACGGTTCCTGGGATTTGCAAACTTCTATCGCCGATTTATCCGTAACTACAGCATGGTTGCAGCACCTCTGACATCCCTGTTAAAAGGCAAACCTAAGACACTCCCCTGGAACCCGCAAGCTGAACATGCATTCTTGAAGTTGAAAACCTGTTTTACCACAGCCCCGATTTTGAAGCATCCTGATCCTGAAAAACAATTCATTGTCGAAGTCGACGAATCTGACACAGGGATTGGAGCTGTTCTGTCCCCACGCCATGGTCAAGCAGATAAGGTATATCCTTGTGCTTACTTTTCCAGGAAGCTTACACTGAAATTATGATGTGGGAAACAAAGAACTTCTCTCCATTAAGGCAGCCCTGGAAAGCACCATTTTGTTATACTGACAGATCATAAAAATCTTGAATATGTTAAAGGACCCCAGAGATTGAACGCACGCCAAGCAAGATGGTCACTGTTTTTCACACGCTTCAATTTCTCCATTACTTACAGACCCGGACATAAGAATGCGAAAGATGATGCCCTGTCCCGTTATCATGATCCCACACCTACTGACCGCTCACCTACCCCCATCATACCACCTACACACATCATCGCCCCAATAGCCTGGGATATAATGCAGGAAATCCCCCAAGAGCACCAACAGGATCCAGTTCCACCTGAATGCCCCCCTGATAAGACCTATGTTCCACTGGCTTTCTGTCCCCGCATTATGCAATGGGTCCACACCTCACTCAGTTCCGGTCACTCAGGTATCTCTCGCACTATTGCCATGGTCAAGACATCCTTCTGGTGGCCCACTTTAAACCATGATGTTACTTAGTTTGTCAAGTCCTGTTGAGTATGTGCTCAATCCAAAATGCCCAAAGAATTACCCTCCGGTCTCCTGAAACCCTTACCCATACCACAACGCCCCTGGTCCCATCTCGGCATTGATTTTGTCACTGATCTGCCCCGCTCTAACAACTACACAGCCATCTTGGTCATCATAGATCGTTTCTCTAAGTCCTGCCATCTTGTACCACTCAAAGGTTTACCCACTGCCATGGAAACCGCTGAAGCAATGTTTCACCATGTATTTAGAAACTTCGGTATCCCGGGAGATATTGGCTGAATCCGAAACCGCATACTGCCATACTATATAGTAGGCAAAAAGCAGTAGACGAACGAATAGTATGTCCGAAACCTCAGTATGCGTAAAAGGGTAGGCGAGAATTTGCGGGATTTTAGACTATTTCTCGCGAGATTCAGAGGCATGTGTACTTAAGTATCGTCCGAAACCGCATACTCACTGAAAATGTAGTAGGGGAAACAGCACGTGAACAGAGTAGTACGTCCGAATCCTCAGTATCCATAAAATCAGTAGGCGAGAAATCCCCGGATGCCCTACTGAATCCGCCCAGATTCTGAAGCGTGCATCGGATGGACACTTCTATCCCAGCTTTCCCATGATGCCACAGGAAAGCAAAGCAATCGACCGGAGACCAGCCAATCGGGTGATTTCGATACGTTACACAGGGCCGTTCCTCCCTGACTTCACGCACAGACCGGCCAGGTTATACCACAAAGTGCTCAGCTGATTCATGAAAATAAAGCCGTAGAATTATCACAGCTGTGTTGAGATGACAGTAAATATGTGATGGTTTGTTAGAAAAATTACATTTGAATAAAGTTTTGTTTGATATGGGATTCACTACTATACGTTTTCATTTATTGTGATGGTTTTATTCATTCATTTTTTATTCATGTTTTAAGTAAATACAATAAAAATGTATATAATCACATTGCCTGTATTGTCTAGTTTGTATTCAAGCACAGCTGTCATCTGACAATACATATTACATTACAGTCTGCTTGTTTTACTTATTTTTGTCCACTACAAAATTATGTAATATATCTGTAACACTGACAGAGACCGTAGTAGAGTTGTGAAGTTACTGATGCAATCAGGTGTTAGTGCACCTGTCCCTCATACACACGCATACGTTTTCATGTATTTTATTAGGTTTGTTCGGGTTTATGCACCGCTGTAAGAACCAACAGGTGGATGACATGAAGTACCGTGAGAGTGATTCCAGAAATCATACGGAGAAGTCTGATTTCGTGTTGCTCTCGCGGTATTGTGATGTCAATCACCTGTCGGTTCTTGTGGTTCCGCATGAACTCGAACAAGTCTACTACGTCATATGTCACATGATAACGTCAACATGGCGGATGCTGTCCATACTTAACGCGAACGTAGGTACTGTCTTAGCGCACGTTAAGTAGGTACCCAGTGAAATTCAGTACCTACACAGTAAGTATGCGATTTAGGATTTAGCCATTGTCTCTGACCGAGGAACCCAATTCACCTCCCAGGTTTGGAAAGCTTTTTGTAATAATCTGGATATCATCGCCAGTCAAATGGGCAAGTGGAGAGGCTAAATCAAGAGATTAGACGCTACCTGAGGTCCTATTGTACCCATGAACAGCATCGTTCCTGCCTGAGTTCCTGCCCTCTCTGAGTTCATGCCCTGGGCCGAGTACGCACAGAACTCGTTGAGACACTCTTCCACCAACCTCACCCCCTTCCAGTGCGTACTCGGCTACCAACCCCCCCATGTTCCCCTGGTCTGGAGAGCCTTCTGACGTCCCTGCCGTGGACGATTGGATGAGGAGTGGAGAAGTCTGGGAAAAGTGCGCCAGAGGGCTTTACGCAACCAGGAGCTCCACGCCAAGCGTCACAGACGTCCTCATCACCCGTACCAACCTGGTCAAGGACTCTGGCTCTCCTCCCGTTATCTGAAACTCCAGCTCCCGTCAAAGAAACTGAGTCCGAGGCATGTAGGACCTTTATTGTATAACTAGACAAGTTAATGATGTTACATACCAGTTAGAACTGCCTGTTAATTATCGCATTTCTCCCTCTTTCCATGTTTCCCTGTTGAAACCTTATCATGCGGAGTACGACCCCAACGCTGAGCCTCCTGAGCCACCTCCTCCTCTCTACGTTGCCGGGGAGCCGGCCTACGCCGTGAGAGAGTTGTTGGACTCGAGGCGACGCGGGGGTCATCTCCAGTATCTGGTTGATTGGGAGGGCTATGGCCCTGAGGAAAGGTCCTGAGTAGCCTCGGACGACATTCTGGATCCCAATCTCATCGAGGAGTTCCACCGAGCCAGACCCAACCGTCCTGCACCACGCCCTCGAGGAACGTCCATACCGCCACGCCACCAGAGGGAACCCTCGTCGAAGTACTGACATGGCGCCGCCCTCTGCTCATTTCCTGTTTTGCCCTACTTAAGTCTAAAGCTAGCCTAGGACTAGCGCAAAGTATTGCCAGCTAACCCCTGCATACCAAGCGTTATTCTGAGTGTTATTCTGAGTGTTATTCTGACTGCCTGTTATTGATCATCTGCCTGTTTATCTGTTTGCTGCCTTTTGGATTTTCCTGTATCTTGTTTGCTTGGATTGGACTGCCTATTGTGTTTGACCTACCTGCCTGTATACGGTTTACTCTTCTGCCTTACGTCTTGGATTTGTTTGCCAGATTGGTTTGTTTTAATAAACACCGGAAAATGGATCCCAGTGAAATCTCTGAGCCATCCTTACACATTGGTAGGGAAAAGGTAAAGAGAGACTGGGTAACTAACAGCAAGTCCTCTAATGCACTGTATTACATCCCATGTGTGCTTTTCTCCCATTTACAAAAAAAACCTTCTGTTAGTGCACTGAACAGTCAAAATGGATATTTCACGAGTTCGCCCTTACATCTAATCTGATTGCGAAAGTAAGCATATTTTGGCTTGCTGTCCTGGAGGAGGGCTCAGGATCCGGAGTGAAGCTGGAACTCCGAATCCGGGGTATGGCCCGAACCCGGGAAACTCCCCCATCCCAAACTGGGATAGAACAGATTAGAGTGGCGAGTTGGGGTGGTGGAGGGCAGTGATGCGCGGGTCAATGTATAAACAACCCGCACCCGACCGACGTTTTCATCTAACCCGCCCGCAACTCGGACCACAAAGAAAAAAATATAAATATTATACCCGACCCGCTCCCTGGCCCGCATTTCTTAAATAGTCATTTGTTTAATAATTGCAGGGTCTGGGACTTCTCAGGTTTTGACTGTCTGTGTTCCGGTACCTATTTGCGCGGATCCCCCACCTCACGTATAAAAACAACAAAACATAATATACTATATAGCCTATATTAAAATTAAAATATATAAAAAAATATATTATGCACATTTTTAAGTTGCACATCGTTTAAAGTTTTCTTAAGTGAGATTCGGATGTGAAAAGCGATGCATGATGTTCGTGCCTTTAGTCTTAAAGTTACCATTGAAACTTATCTAAATTAAATAATAAGAGGTGATATATAGCTTTAGCCTACATAAATGCTTAGTGCTTTAATGTTGCGAGTTCCTCTTTTGCTTTTCTTGCTGTTATGTTTATAATAGTTCATTGTTCAGAGTTCATTTTGATGATCTTATAGTCTATTTAAAAATGTTCTTACAAACTGACTCTATTTGTCAGAAAAACACCATTTAACTTTTTTCCTTTACCTGCCGTCGCTGTTCTCTGTGCGTGTCCTCCGTCAAAGTAGCCTATTAAAATTGATATGAAGTTGATTTTTAAAAGTTGTAAGCACACCGCAAATCAAACGTGCTGCTACATTATGCTCTAAATGCGCGTGTACATTTAATTTCTGGGCACTGCCAGGCTGATTTTTTGAAAAGTAAGTGATAAAGGCTACTCACTGCATGTTTTGGCATTCAGTAGCATATGCACCAATGAGATTCTTTTTAATTTATATTCACAAAACCTAACAACAAAACATTGATTATAATTACGAGACAAATTATTTGAAACGAAATTTGTTTTAAAGTAGCAAACAAAACTTAAATTAAACTCGTAATAATTCAATTGAAACAAAACAACATTACAACAATATTTAAACCCAACAATACTCAAACATTAACATATAACAGACATTAGGATACATGTTAAAATAATCTGTAGTTTGTTGGTAGATGTTTATTGGGCAAAACCTCCGTTGCAAACCTCCATTTACCAGAATAAATCATTTTTACTTTGAAATTGAAGCGTTGTCACGTTAAAATCAGCTGTTCGTTTAGGTTCCGTCTACGTTTATTTACACTGCAGCACAACCCCGGAGTTCTCAAACTAAAACAGGGTCTGCAGCATTTACGAATGACTCTGTTTATAAGGGTCGAAAACTGTGGAGTAATCTAACTGAAAGCCGCAAACGTGGCAAAAGTGATGCGTAAAGGTAAATGCATAAATGTAATACTCCGTGTAAATCTTTGGCTGTTTTCAGCACCGTTTTTTGCGCATTCCGGGACCTAACCCCTCTTGCTCTAATAGGCCATTTGCGTTCTGGCACTTTTTGTTTTACAAATTAAGCACTGGTTAATTGGCATCTTTATTTCAAACTAGTGCTGCCTCACGATTAGTCGCGACTAATCGTTAGCAGAATAAAAGTTGTTGTTTACATAATATATGTTGGTGTACTGTGTATAATAATTATGTATAAATAAATACATACACATGCATGTATAATTTAAAGAAAAACATATATTTATATTTATATATAATTTAAATTATATATAAATATAAAACTTTATATACACATGCAAATATTTCTTAAATATATACATGCATGTGTGTGTTTGAATTTATACATAATTACTATACACAGTACACCAACATATATTATGTAAACAACAACTTTTATTCTGCAAACGATTAGTCGCGACTAATCGTGAGGCAGCACTATTTCAAACGACCCGACCGACCGCAACCCGAATATTATTAAAAATATTTTTGGATGACTCGTAACCGTGGGTAACCGCGGGTGACCGCAGGCACTCACTCATTTTGGATCAACCCGCGCATCACTGGTGGAGGGATATCTGAAAACAATCTCAAGAGACTGAGGTAGGTAGGATGTCTGTATATGTAGTGTTTGGCTGATTACCAAATTAGATGCACCTGTGCTTGATTAGTTAATTATCTGATCGTGCTCCTCCCGAACCTTGTTAATAAAACATCATAAAATGTCTGATGTGAAGTGCCGTCAGATGTATGATAAATCCCTGTCCATGAGAAAAATATGGCACACAGAGACTGCTATTTGAAATGGAAGAACTTGAAACGATCAGTAATGGCTGTTAGTGTCATTGACTCTCAGTTGCAAAAGCAGATCCAAACAGAAATTGAGAAGAACAGAGCTCTCTTCCAGAGAATCCTGGATGTAACACTGCACTTGGCATCAAGGAATTTACCTTTCAGGGATAAAACCAAAGACCTAGATGATATCCATAATGGAAATTTCTTAGGCACATTAAAGTTTTTGTCTCATTATGATCCACTGCTTAATGAGCACTTGCAAAAAGCCAGGGACAAAAAAAAGGAACCAGATTGACACATTATCTGAACTCTGACATTCAGAATGAATTTATTGATTTATGTGGCACTGTAACGTCCATACCGCCACTCCGCCAGAGGGAGCCCTCGCCGGAGTACTGACATGGCGCCGCCCTCTGCTTCTCTGACTGTTTCCTGTTTGTCCCTACTTAAGACTCAAGCTAGCCTAGGGCTAGCGCAAAGTATTGCCAGTTTACCTGCATACCGAGCGTTTTCTGATTGTGATTTCTGACTGCCATTTGTTGTGACCATCTGCCTGTTTATCTGTTTCTCTGCCTTTGGATTTACCCTTTGATTTGTTTGCCTGGTTGCCTGGTTTGGACTGCCTATCTGTGTTTGATCTGCCTGCCTGTATATTGATTACTCTTCTGCCTTACGTCTTGGATTTGTTTGCCAGATTGGTTTGTTTTAATAAACACCGCTAAATGGATCCCTGTATTCCTGAGCATTCCTTACAGAATACTTCGCCTACCATCGATCCAGCGGATGTTACCAATCTGAGGGCTGCTTATGAACATCAAAGCAGTCTCCTTCAGGGTTTCCAGGAACAACTCACACGCCTGCAGTCTGTGAACGATCACCTCACCGGTTATATACAAACCCGTATTCAGGCCTTGCCCTTCACATCTGCTAATCGGGTGAGTGTATCTGAACCTAATAAGTTTGACGGTACTGCTGAACACGTAAGAGGTTTCCTTCGTCAACTTGATATTTATTTCGATGCTCATGAGAGTGAAAATTTGTCTGAAGTGACCATGTGTTCCATAATGTTTTCATTGCTGACTGGTAAAGCGGTCGAGTGGGCAGCCGCTGTTTGGGACACAGATCATCGGATTCGCACTTCATATTGTGGAGAACCTGGCCATCGTATTGATCACTGTCCAGCCAAGAAGCCCCGCCACAACAGCCCGGTAAACCAATTTCAAAACCTCCCTTCTTGTTATGATATGTGTTCACAACCAGTAACTATCATCCACAATAAGGAGACCATGTTATTCACAGCTTTGATTGACTCAGGCTCTGCCTTAAATCTCATTCATGAGGGTATTGTCAATAAATTTCTGATTCCTGTTATTCCATGCCAACCTCCATTGAGTATCTCTGATGTGAATAATGTGCCTATTGGAAATGGTATTACTCACCAGACTGTTCCTCTCACTTTGCAAGTTGGTTCACTTCACCTAGAGACTGTCACCCTGTATGTAATCTCTTCACCTCGATATGACATCATCTTGGGACATCCCTGGCTGGTCGCACACGACCCTAAGATAAACTGGAGAACTGGAGAGATACTACAGTGGTCACCTCGTTGTATGGAAACCTGCATTACTCCTCTGAAGTGCAAACCTTGTCTGTCTACCCACGTGGAGAGTCCAACCAGTAAGGAAGTTTTAATCCCTGATGTTTATTCTGAATATACTGAAGTATTTAGCAAGAGCAAAGCTACTGAATTACATCCTCACAGACCCTGGGATTGTGCCATTGAGCTATTACCTAACGCTATGCCTCCTAAATGTAAAGTTTATCCCCTGTCTCAACCTGAAACCCGAGCCATGGAGGATTATATATCTGAAGCACTACGTAACGGCTTTATTCGGACATCTACATCTCCTGCTGCAGCTGGCTTCTTTTTCGTAGAGAAGGATGGTGGCCTTCGACCTTGCATCGATTATAGAGGTTTGAATAATATCACTGTCAAATTTCCCTATCCTTTACCACTGGTACCATCTGCTCTCGAACAACTCAGAGAAGCCAGAGTTTACACCAAGTTGGACCTGCGCAGCGCTTACAACCTGGTTCGTATCCATGAAGGAGATGAATGGAAGACTGCATTCCACACCACTAGAGGGCACTATGAATATCTGGTGATGCCATATGGTCTCTCTAACTCTCCCGCCGTCTTCCAATCATTTATCAATGAGGTATTCCGTGATCTCTTAAACCAGTATGTTATTGCTTACATTGACGATATTCTGATTTACTCCAATAATATGGAAGACCATATCTGTCATGTCAAAGAAGTCCTGTCCCGCCTCCTCCAGAACAAGTTATATGTCAAAGCAGAGAAATGTGAATTTCATGTCTTCAGAACGAACTTCCTGGGCTACAACATTAGTTCACAAGGTGTTGAGATGGACACGGCCAAAGTCACCGCAGTCACAGAATGGCCTTAACCACGCACAGTCAAGGATTTGCAGCGTTTCCTAGGATTCGCAAACTTCTACCGTCGATTCATCCGCAACTACAGTACTGTAGCAGCTCCCTTGACCTCCCTACTGAAAGGTAAACCCAAGAAACTCCTCTCGAACTCACAAGCTGAACATGCTTTTCTGAAACTGAAAACCTGTTTCACCACTGCCCCAATCCTGAAACACCCTGACCCTGAAAAACAGTTAATTGTGGAAGTAGATGCATCAGATACTGGAATAGGAGCCGTTCTGTCACAACGTCATGGTCCAGAAAATAAGGTATACCCTTGTGCCTACTTTTCTAGGAAACTCACCCAGGCAGAAAAGAACTATGATGTGGGCAACAAAGAACTCCTATCTATAAAGGCAGCTCTAGAGGAATGGAGGTATTGGCTTGAGGGCGCGAAACATCACATTATCATTCTGACTGACCATAAAAACCTTAAGTATATGAAGGGAGCTCAGAGATTGAATGCACGTCAGGCAAGATGGTCCCTGTTTTTCACCCGTTTCAACTTTTCTATTACCCACAGGCCCGGCCACAAGAATGGAAAAGCTGATGCTCTGTCCAGATACCATGATCCCACTCCTGTTGACCGCTCACCTGTTCCGATTATCCCACCTTCTCACATCATTGCTCCTATAGCATGGGATATCATGCAAGAAATCACCCACGAACACCAGAATGATCCTGTCCCACCGGAATGCCCGCCTGATAAGACCTACGTCCCCCTTACTCTACGGCCCCGGATTATGCAATGGGTGCACACCTCGCTCAGCTCTGGACACCCAGGTATTAATCGCTCCACAGCTTTAGTCCAGACATCCTTCTGGTGGCCTACCCTGAATCATGATGTGGCCCAATTTGTGAAATCCTGTCGAGTGTGTGCCCAATCCAAGACACCTAAAGAACTACCTTCCGGTCTTCTCAAACCCTTACCCATACCACAACGTCCCTGGTCCCATCTCAGCATAGATTTCATTACTGATCTGCCCCGATCTAATGATTATACTGCCATCTTAGTGATTATAGATCGATTTTCGAAATCCTGTCGACTTGTACCCCTCAAGGGCTTACCCACTGCCATGGAAACCGCTGAAGCTATGTTTCACCATGTGTTCAGAAACTATGGAATACCCGAAGATATCGTCTCTGACCGTGGAACACAGTTCACCTCACAGGTTTGGAAAGCTTTTTGTAATAATCTGGACATAAATGTAAGCTTAACATCTGGTTATCATCCCCAGTCAAACGGCCAAGTGGAAAGATTAAACCAAGAGGTTGGACGCTACTTGAGGTCCTATTGTACACGTGAACAGCATCGCTGGTCAGAATTCCTGCCTTGGGCCGAGTACGCACAGAACTCACTAAGACATTCCTCCACCAATCTTACCCCCTTCCAGTGCGTACTTGGCTATCAGCCCCCCATGTTCCCTTGGTCAGGAGAGCCTTCCGATGTTCCGGCCGTGGACGACTGGATGAGGAGAAGTGGAGAAGTCTGGGAAAGTGCTCATGTTCGGCTCCAGAGGGCGATCCGCAACCAGGAATTCCACGCCAACCGTCACAGACGTCCTCATCCCCCGTACCAGCCTGGTCAGAGGGTCTGGATCTCCACCCGGGATCTGAAACTCCAGCTGACATCCAAGAAACTAAGTCCGAGGTACGTAGGACCTTTCCGAATCATTAGACAAATCAATGATGTTACATACCAGTTAGAGCTCCCTGTTAATTATCGTATTTCTCCCTCTTTCCATGTTTCCCTGTTAAAACCCTACCATGCTGAGTACGACCCCAACGCGGAGCCTCCTGAACCACCTCCTCCTCTCGACGTTGCCGAGGAGCCGGCATACGCCGTGAGAGAGTTGTTGGACTTGAGGCGGCGCGGGGGTCGTCTCCAGTACCTGGTCGATTGGGAGGGCTATGGCCCTGAGGAAGGGTCCTGGGTAGCCTCGGACGACATTCTGGACCCGAATCTCATCGAGGAGTTTCATCGAGCCAGACCTGACCGTCCTGCAACACGCCCCAGAGGGAGGCCCCGTAGAGCGCCAGATGGCGCTCCTAGAGGGGGGGATTCTGTAACGTCCATACCGCCACGCCGCCAGAGGGAGCCCTCGCCGGAGTACTGACATGGCGCCGCCCTCTGCTTCTCTGACTGTTCCTTAAGACTCAAGCTAGCCTAGGGCTAGCGCGAAGTATTGCCAGTTTACCTGCATACCGAGCGTTTTCTGATTGTGATTTCTGACTGCCATTTGTTGTGACCATCTGCCTGTTTATCTGTTTCTCTGCCTTTGGATTTACCCTTTGATTTGTTTGCCTGGTTTGGACTGCCTATCTGTGTTTGATCTGCCTGCCTGTATATTGATTACTCTTCTGCCTTACGTCTTGGATTGGTTTGCCAGATTGGTTTGTTTTAATAAACACCGCTAAATGGATCCCTGTATTCCTGAGCATTCCTTACAGGCAGAAGAGTTTTGAAAACAATTTTAAAGGAAAGGGAAGATGCTATTTATTTTTCAGTCATCTGTGATGCTACACCAGACATTTCTCACACTAAGCAGAATGTGGTGCTCATTAGATATGTGAAGCATAACAAAGAAACAGTCAACTGGGAGATCACAGAACGGTTCTTAGAATTTAAGGACTTTCACAAAAAAACAGGAAGTGAGATAGGAGAAATGATTGAAAATGTGCTTGAGGACAAAGGGATAGACATTGGAGACTGCAGAGGGCAAGGATATGACAATGGGGCAAACATGCCAGGAAGGGTCAAGGGAGTCCAAGCCCAGATATTAAAGAAAAATCATCAAGCTATATTTTCACCCTGTGCCTCCCACACCTTAAATCTTGTAGGTGTGCATGCTGCATAAAGTAAGCCCAGAAGTAGCAACATTTTTTGGCTGCATTAATCGCCTTTACACACTTTTTAGTGCCAGCCCAGAACGCTGGGCCATCTACAAAGAGAAAACAGGTTGGTTCTTGCATCGCCTCTCAGACACTCGCTGGAGTGCAAGAATCATGGCTGTTAAACCTGTAGCACAGCACCTTCCTTCTGTCATTGAAGCCCTTGAAAGTATACTCACAACATGTAGTCTCACCAGCGAGGCCAAATCAGAGGCTAGTGGTCTGAATAACTACTTCATGTCATTCAATGCTATTGTCCTACTCACTGTCTGGCTCAAAGTACTGCAGTGCATTGATGACAGGAATGTGGTTATCCAGTCTAGAAAAATCTCTCTTGACACAGATGTAGCTAATATCAGTGCCTTAACAAAAGAGATGCTGGCTCTTAGAGATAGATGGGAGGCACTCCTGTCTGAGGTAACATTGATTGCAACACAAATAGATGTTGCACCTCAGTTTAACAATGAACACAGTTGGCAAAAGAAAAGGAAGAGATTTCATGATGAGACCTCTCAAGAGGAGACAGCTCAGGACAGTGCAGCAACAGTGTTTCGGTACACACTGTTTTTAACTGCTATGGACAGAATCATAAGTGATCTGGACACCAGGTTCCACACCACTGCAGGAATAGTTGAGGAATTCTCTGCTGTTTTAAAAGTTGGGCATATTAGTGAGGATAAAGTCCCTTCTGTGTGCCAACCACTTATCAAGAAGTATTCCAGAGATCTCACGTCTGAGTTTGAAAATGAAATAAGACACCTGAAGACACCTGCTGCTGCTTTTCCTCCTAACTTGTCCCCTCTTGGTCTCCTGAATGCAATTAACAAGATGCAGCTACACAGCATTTTTGGAGAAGGGCGCATTGCTTTACATATGTTTTGTACACTGCCTGTTACTGTTGCTGGTGGGGAGAGAGCTTTCAGTAAGCTTAAACTGATAAAAAAACTATTTAAGGTCCACTATGTCTCAGGACAGGCTTTGCAGTCTTGCCATGTTGTCCATTGAAAGTCAGTTGGTTAGAAAGCTAGACTTCAAAGACTTGATCAGTGACTTTGCTAGCAAGAAGGCTCGGCGCTGGGCTCTTGGTGAGTCAGGCTGAGCAAGTGTCAGTGATAGCTGCCAAATGGCATGGCTATGGAGATTGGATGTTACTACAGACATAATGCCTACACCCTAAAAAAACTGAGAACAGTTTGGGCTTTGTTCTTATACCTTTTAATTTGATGTCACTGGTACTGTTAGTTTATTATATTCCATATTCCAAATCTCAAAACATTTTGATTTAATGATCACTTGATCTGTTTTGTAGCACTCTAATAACCTTGTTGTGGAAATTCCATTTTACATGTCCACTTGTTCTTGTTGCTTGAAGCTAAGTAAAAAATCTGCTGTTTTCATTGTTTTGAGAGAATGATTTTGAGAGGAGGTTGTTTGCAGCAATTTTAGGGCCACAATTTGTATTACACAGCATAATACACATCTAATACACAGTTGTTGTTTTTTCTACACATGCTCATAGCTTGAGATAACCACTGTTAATATGCTGAATGCTCAACATCCTTAAAGCCCAATTTCATGCGGATGCTTTTGAAAACACGAGTGGTTGTCACGACTGGTTTGCTGGATTTGTGGAGTGAGGACGCAAGTGCAGAGTTCACATAAAAGGATAACATTTAATATAAATAACATAGCAAACAAAACACGGGAATCAAAATAACAACAGGTAGGTAAAACACAGGAACAGATGAACAGGGTACAAACGTGGTAGCAAAGACAATGATCCGGCAGGGAGTATGGCAGAGACAAGGGTATAAATACACAAAGACTAATGACACACAGGTGGAATGAATGATGTGATAATTAACAAGTGTCCAGGTGATGACAATATAGAACAGACACAAAACATGACACGGATTACCGTGACATAACCCCTCCCTCTACGAGTGGCTACCAGACACTCACATAACCACAAAACAAAAACAAAGTCTGGTAGCGAGAGTCCAAGGGAGGGGTGGAGGGCTTGGGAACCCTGGCGATGCCGGCAGCCGCCGGGACGAAACCAACAGGACGGTGGGCCGGACTGCACCAGGAGAACCGGAGCGATCGCTCCGAGAACCGAGGCAGACGAATTACCCCCCTCCTGGGAATCGCCGACGATCCGATGCCCCCCGGAAGTCATCTCCCGTCCCCTCGCGGAAATGGGGACCCTCACTTCGGTAGCCACCCCGGGGAAATGATCGGGCGTGGTCCGTTCCGGATCCCCCTACGAGCGGACCGTCGACGACGACGACTCAACCGTTGGGGGACCGCCTGGGCCGATCCTCCTCCCGCAGGCCCGCAGGAGCGAGCGATCGCTCACGGTGGTCCCCAAGAGACATCGGGGCTGGTGGAAAATGAACCCCGATGTCACTACTCCCCCTCTACGAACCTCCTGGGGGAGCCGCCCTCCGTGAACCCGCTGCGTCCAGTCTGGCCGGATCATTCTGTCACGACTGGTTTGCTGGATTTGTGGAGTGAGGACGCAAGTGCAGAGTTCACATAAAAGGATAACATTTAATATAAATAACAAAACAAAACACGGGAATCAAAATAACAACAGGTAGGTAAAACACAGGAACAGATGAACAGGGTACAAACGTGGTAGCAAAGACAATGATCCGGCAGGGAGTATGGCAGAGACAAGGGTATAAATACACAAAGACTAATGACACACAGGTGGAATGAATGATGTGATAATTAACAAGTGTCCAGGTGATGACAATATAGAACAGACACAAAACATGACACGGATTACCGTGACAGTGGTTGAATCTTAACAAAGGTCATATGCACATTTCAGAACATGTTTTTGTTCCTATTGTTAGGTCTTCACTTCTGATGCATCACACTAAGTGGCTCTGCCCACAGTGAAATTGTTTTAAAAACCCATTGCACACATGTTAATAAAATTGACATTTTAAACAATTTTTTAAAAACATGTCAACAGGCTGTAAATAAAAAGAAAATTTTTATCAATTTTTTTAAACATGTCAACAGGCTGTTTACCCCTTTACTACAGTATATTCCAGACAAACTTGCTCTCTGCAGGGGTTTTCATACTACATTGTCTAGAACGCACAGAAGTGGCAGCACGGTGGCTCTTCAACCAGGTAATTGTATACTTTCTAGGATCAAACTTGGAAGTAGGGGGTCTGTTGATGTTAATCATCATTAAGTTTGAAATGTTTGAGACCAATAGGACAGCCCTTTTGTCTGTGTTTATATTGTTCATAAGGCTGTGCTCACAGGAAATGTTTTCATACAGTTAATAAGTGGTTTCAGATCATTGGGCTCACTGTTGGGCTCTTCCAGTAGGTCCCGCATCCCATTCAGTGTTTGGTCTGTGCACAAGGTAAATCGCTTGCACAATCGCTTAACTTGCTCTTCACCATAGTGAATGCTGGGGTTTGATGGCCATTTACTCTGATCAAGGATGCTAAAGTTCCTGATGGTCTCATCTTCGAAAGACAAGCGTTGCTCAATATTGTTCACAAACCTTTGTAAGAATTGTCCTGGATTGATAGCCTTGAGCTTTGTATTGCTTTTTAAAGTTATAGTTCGATAAACCCCATTCACCTTTGCTTCTAAGGCCTCACTGTATTTCTCACCTGGACTCTCTTTAAATGAATGTATCACTCTAATTGTGCATTTTAGCAGATGCTCTACTCTGAGCAAATTTTAAAAAAGCTCCTGTGTGTCATGATTCTGCCCTCTTGTCCTTGTTTTAGTATTAGTCATGAGGCAGGATCATGACAGGCCCATGTTCTGTGTGAAAGCACTGGCCTTGTTTATTTAAGCCATGTGCTTTCTGTCTTGTCTCCTGACCCCGCCCCCTTGTTTCCTCATTAATTATCCCATTATTGTTTGATTCATGTCACCTGTTCCCCTTTGATTTGCTTCCTTATTTAATACCCTTGTGTTTGCTGTCCTGTGCATGTTCGTTTTGTATCCAGTGTTGATATGGTGCCTTGTCTTGCCTTACCTGTGAATACTTTGTTTAGTCTAGTCAAGTTTGCCATTGTATATTTAGTGTTTAGTCCAGTCCAGTCTAGTCTTGTTCTTTGTTTAGTGTTTCAAGTCTTAGTATATTTTTCCTGTTTATGTTTTGCCCCTTCGTGGGTTTTGTTTTTCTTGTTTTGTTTAAATAAGAGTTTATTCATCTGTCTGCGATTGGGTTCATCCATACCAAGTCCTCACAGAACGAACGTGCCTACACTGAACCCAGCAGATATGAGTGATCTCGATTCAGGGTGGTGGAATACCCTTGTCAACGAGACCCAGGCTGGCGAGGGCCCTTTTCCCCCTCAGGGAGGGCTCTCTGTGAGGGAGTACGCCAGGTCGATCGAGAGGAAGAAGGGATTGTTTCCCGAGGTGTTGTGGAACTCTTATTTCATCGCTGGCCTTAATGTCCTTCCTCCTCAGCAGAAGCGAAAGGAACTGGTCCGTCTCCCTTACTGGGAGATGGTGGATCGTCTTGGGGAACACCAACTGGATCAGACCGGTGGGCCACCTCCAAAGCTCTCGGGCAGCCCTTTGGCCCCTATCCCAGAGGGACTCATAATCGGAATGTTGTCACAAGAGGACCCGGCGCACACCATCTTGACCCCAGAGAGCTCCTCTCAACCCGCCAGTCTTCGAGGCAAAAGAGAGAGGAGGATTTCCTGGGAGTCGGCGTCAGAAGGGTTCTCCATAGAGCCAGTCACGTCCACCGCTGTGCCCACAACCCCTGCAACACTTTCTGCCCCACGCCCCAAGAAGAAGAAGAGGAGAAAAGGGTCGTCTTCACAGCTTGTTGCAGTCTCCGCTGTCTCCGAGCCGCCACCACTGCCGTCTGCGCAGCCACCACTGCCGTCTGCGCAGCCAATACTGCCGTCTGCGCAGCCTATTGCAGCCTCGGCCCTCCAGCCAGCTGCAGCCTCCCTTGTCACGGCTCCTGTATCATCTCCACCGTCAGCTGCAACATCCATGCCCTCCATAAACTCTTCCATTTTCTCTGGCCAACCCGGCTTACCCACTCCATCCCCATTTCCTGTCCCCCCTGAGCCCTTAGATCCTGTCTTGTTCTCCTCTGTCCTGCCACCCTCAGTTGTTCCCCCCAAGAACCCAGTCAAGCATCCCTGACCTATTCCCACCCAAACTGGACCACCGTCTATGAACTTTGTTATTCCCCCACCTCCCCTTCCTTGTTTTTTTTATTGTTTCACCCTAACCCTCTTGTAATTTTTTCTTGTCTGCCCCTGTGTTTATTTGTCATGTTTTGTTGGTTCGTGTCTGTCTGTCATTCTGTCATGTCACGTGTCTAGTGTTCCCCCGAAGAACGCCTGGAGGCGTTCCTTAAGGGGGGGTCCTGTCATGATTCTGCCCTCTTGTCCTTGTTTTATTATTAGTCTGGAGGCAGGATCAAGACAGGCCCACGTTTTGTGTGAAAGCACTGTCTTTGTTTATTTGGGCCATGTGCTTTCTGTCTCGTCTCCTGACCCCGCCCCCTTGTTTCCTCATTAATTATTCCATTATTGTTTGATTCATGTCACCTGTTCCCCTTTGCTTTGCTTCTTTATTTAATTCCCTTGTGTTTGCTGTCCTGTGCACGTTCGTTTTGTATCCAGTGTTGATATGGTTTAGTCTAGTCAAGTTTGCCATTGTATATTTAGTGTTTAGTCCAGTCCAGTCTTGTTCTTTGTTTAGTGTTTTTAAGTCTTAGTATATTTTCCTGTTTATGTTTTGCCCCCTCGTGGGTTTTGTTTTTCTTGTTTTGTTTAAATAAAGTGTCAGAGTTTATTCATCTGTCTGCGATTGGGTTCATACATACCAAGTCCTCACACTGTGACAGGACACTTAGTTCATGGAACTTAAAAATACAAAGACACAACTGTGATTCTTCATAAAAAGAAGGGACAGAATATAATGTACTGTGCAATATGTCTGTCTGCCGTTAAAAGGTCAGAAAATCTTTCATTGATACAGTCAAATATGCAATGTTATTTTACATTTGATTACTTTACTCCATTTCTGTAACCATAAAGACTAATGTTGGTCATAACTAAAACTTATTATTAACTTATTTTAGCTGATGCTTGTAGTCACATTTTTTGTTCTTATTTTCTTTATTTTTATTTGACAGTAGAGCCCTGCATTTCAGCCCAGGCCCGCAGGGGGGCGACCTTTTTACTCCTAGATTAACTGAAAAGATAAACACAAAACCCCCAGACAAACACTTTAAATATTTATCTGATTAATCAGAATCCAAGGCACTACTTCCAGTTCAAAAATATACAAAAAGCCCCCACTCAAAACATGGCTCACTTGAAAAACACTAAAAATGATGACCAAAACACCGCACACCGACGCACCTCGGCCACCAAGCCCCCCCCAGAGTGCGTCAGGCACAAAACCAGTCACAGGTGAACATGCAATCAATTGCTCAGTAGGAATAGGAGACACCAAAAATACCATTACAGGGGGACAAATAATGTCACAGATCACCACAAAGTACAGTCAACAATCACACATCATAATTATATACATTTTACAAATATGAAGTTAGATCCAATTCACCATTCAAACCAGGAAAAGTAGTAGCTTTTAGCTGAAAAATCCAGAAGGCTTCCCTTTGTAGAAGTCCCTGCAATTGATCTCCCCCTCCGACAGATCCAGTCACAACCTCCAAACCAACAACTCCCAAGGTAGAAGGATCAGAGTCATGTGCAGATGCACAGCGCACTGCCATGGGGTAATCTTTGTTTTTTGTGCGGATTGCATTTTTGTGATCCCATAGTCTATCTTGCAGTCTACGTTTAGTCTGTCCCACATAAAAACAGTTACAAGGACATTGAAGCCTATAAATTACATGTGTACTTTTACAATTGATAAAAGATCTGATTAAGTAAGTTTTGTTTGTGCATAAATCTGCAAATGACTTTGTTTGAATTACATTCTCACAGTGATTGCAATGTCCACACTTAAACATCCCTTGTATTCCTCTGTCCAACCACGTTGTCCGTTTAATAGAAGGTAGGTAACTTCTCACAACTTTGTCTTTGATTGTAGGAGCTTTTTTGTAGCTCACTATTGGAGGTTCCTGGAAGATCTCAAACAAACTTGGATCACTTTGGATAATTCCCCAGTTCCTCTTTATTATATGCTTAATCTTATGCGAGACAGTACTGAATTCCATAACAAAATACGGTCGAGTGGAGCTGTTCTTCTTACTTTTCTTTCTGAGTAGATCATCCTGTTGTAATGGTGTCACTTTATTTAAAGCCTGATCGACCACTTTTCTTTGATAACCTCTCTGTTTAAACCGATATTTCATGTCCATAGCCAGACGATTAAAATCCGAATCCTGATCACAAATCCGTCTCAATCGCTGAAATTGACCCAGTGGAATGCTTTCGGTCAGGTGTTTAGGGTGAAAACTCTTTGCATGAAGAATGGTATTAAGATCTGTATTCTTTCTGAAAAGGGAAGTATGTAGATATCCATCTTGATCTTTATAAATAGTAATGTCTAAAAAATTTATACTTTTCTGATTATATTCAAGGCTCAACTTAATAGACGTATTTGTGGAATTCAAAAATGAAACTGAATTACAAAGTTTCCATGCATTTTTGAATTCCACAAATACGTCTATTAAGTTGAGCCTTAAATATAATCAGAAAAGTATAAATTTCTTAGACATTACTATTTATAAAGATCAAGATGGATATCTACATACTTCCCTTTTCAGAAAGAATACAGATCGTAATTAGTTCTAACCCAACCAAGAGCACCTTCTGGGACACACAAAGTGGTCCTTTCAGCAAGAAGCGCTCCTAGATTCTCTCTTGGATTAATATTTGTGAGGATATTGGGTTATACCTCAATCTGGAGCAGCTCTGCGGATACCCTTTCTGCATTTTGCTGACAAATCCTGGCATCAAACTGGTGAATTATTGGAGGACCTAGTACAACAATGGAACGTAAGACAATTTTATCTTTTTCTCATGAAGAGGGCCAAAACATTATTGTGGCAGGGACTTTGTTGAGCGCATCTAACACACCTGAAGATAATGGAGATCTTACTAGTACTTTTATGGAATTGAAAAAACTTCTTCAAAAAGATGTAAAGCTTGAACTGAATGCAATAACTCTCTCTGATTACTGGAGGCATGGTCTCATCCCATGGGGGTTGCGTATTAGAAAATTTCCGGCATACAGCATGGATAATAAAGAGTTTACTGAGAAATGGGAAGCTATCCTTAACAAGTGTTCATAAGACTTAATGTTACTATTGATTGAGGAATCCAAAAAAGATAGACTAAAGGTCCAACAGGAGATAACTGAAGTCAGAAACCAACTCGAAAGTAATGCAGCAACTGAAGAAAAAGAAAATTTGGAAGTCCAATTACAGGAAGAGTTGCTCAAATTTACTGATAACGTAAAGAAACAGAAGGTAGACAAATTCAAGAGAGATGAAAAGGATTATAAAGATGGAAGGGTTTATACCTGGAAAAGACCTACACGTAACAAGCAGAGAGGGTTTTCCTCAAAAAGAACACAGCACAAGGAACGTTCTGTCTCCTTTAACTTGACCAGCAGTGATGATGACTACCTTTCTGATAGTAGAGCTGACTCTAGTAGTTTTTTACAATCACAGCCCAAACCAATAATGAACCATTCAAAAGCAAGAGAAAAACGAGGAGAGGGAGAAAGAGGACGGGCAAACAATCAGCATCGTCCAAGTACACGCAGTCTTACCAAACGAACACTGTAGTGAACTTGTCAAGTTTTCCATTAACAGATGAGGCTGTACAAGTTTTATCAAAAGGCCTTTCTTTTGCTCCAACGCATCAAACGACAGAATTCAAAACTAAAATTGACTTATTCCGTTTTCATCGGAACTTGCAGTTGAGAGCATGGTATGGAAAAACTACCCGCATACCAAGTAACAATCCAGAAGAGGATCAGGGCCCATCAAGAACCGCCTCTAAATTTAAACCAAAATCTTTCTTTCTGCCTCCTATTCAGAATGCAACTATCAACTCTTTTGCTAAAAAGGTTAATTATGATGTTGAGTTACTTTTTAAGAAGGATACCAAACAATTGAAAAAGAACTTAACTAAAAAAGAGCAAGATGCATTGATCTCCCTATCTAATAACAAGGATTTGGTCATTAAGCCAGCTGATAAGGGTGGAGCTGTAGTAATATGGAGTAGACAATTGTATATAGAAGAGGCCTATCGACAACTTAAGAATGAGGACTTTTATCAATCTCTACGGCATGATCCAACAGAAATAATGAAAGAAGAACTGCTCTCTCTATTAACTGAAGCAAGAGAAAAAAGCTGGATCACGGATTATGAATTGAAATTTCTTTATGTAAGAAATCCACGTGTTGCATGCTTGTATATGCTGCCCAAAATTCATAAAGATTTGAATACTCCCCCTGGACGACCAATTATTTCAAATAATGGGAGTCTGTTGGAACCATCTTCACAATATATTGATTATTTCATTAAGCCATTGGTACCGACACTTCCAGCCTTTGTTCAGGATACAACAGATGCAATTAAAAAAATTAAAGGTATTAGGCATGTTGAACCTGCTGCTTTCTTGGTAGTTATGGACGTGGAGGCCCTATATACTAACATCAACCATGACGAAGGTCTTCGGGCATTAAGATACTATTTAACATCTGAATTGAGGAATGAAAGTCCTCCTGCAGAATTTATCTTGGCACTGACTGAATGGACTTTGAAACATAATGTGTTTGTGTTTGAAGACAATTTTTTCCAACAGATTAAAGGGACTGCCATGGGAGCATGTTTTGCACCAAATTATGCCAACCTTTTTTTGGGACTCTGGGAGGAGGAGTTTGTATTCAACAGTATGAGTAATCCTTTTTTCACAAAAATTAAATGGTGGACCAGATATATTGATGACATCTGTATGATTTTTGAAGGAAATGAAACTGAATTACAAAGTTTCCATGCATTTTTGAATTCCACAAATACGTCTATTAAGTTGAGCCTTGAATATAATCAGAAAAGTATAAATTTCTTAGACATTGCTATTTATAAAGATCAAGATGGATATCTACATACTTCCCTTTTCAGAAAGAATACAGATCGTAATACCATTCTTCATGCAAAGAGTTTTCACCCTAAACACCTGACCGAAAGCATTCCACTGGGTCAATTTCAGCGATTGAGACGGATTTGTGATCATGATTCGGATTTTAATCGTCTGGCTATGGACATGAAATATCGGTTTAAACAGAGAGGTTATCAAAGAAAAGTGGTCGATCAGGCTTTAAATAAAGTGACACCGTTACAACAGGATGATCTACTCAGAAAGAAAAGTAAGAAGAACAGCTCCACTCGACCGTATTTTGTTATGGAATTCAGTACTGTCTCGCATAAGATTAAGCATATAATAAAGAGGAACTGGGGAATTATCCAAAGTGATCCAAGTTTGTTTAAGATCTTCCAAGAACCTCCAATAGTGAGCTACAAAAAAGCTCCTACAATCAAAGACAAAGTTGTGAGAAGTTGTCGTGGAATTTTAGCCGCATCAAATAATACTCACTAAGAGTCAAAGTCAAGGATCACACAGACACACTGTCGACAGAATTTTCTTTGTCTGAATTTTATATATTCTGCAGAATAGGCTCTCACTCCCTGGTGCTAGAAGTCTAAACCCAAGAGCCCCGATCACAAGGTTGAACACACATTTATAGTAAGATGCTGAAATACGTACAATCATCCGTTTCTACGTCATTTAGAAGATAGCCTTCAGCTGTCAGTGATTAAGAACATAAACAGTTAAACACAAATCTAGTAAAATCATAAAACGTATGTCTTGTTCTCAGTACATGATGTTTAAGTCCTTGGACATTGTACTTTGCTCAAAAGACAGAAAGAGCATAATTCTGTACGTTAGCAGAAAAACATGATCTTCATATGAATCACAATTTATGAGCTTATGATTGTAATTAAAAAATGAAAAATAGGATGAATAATATGAAAATAAAAGCATAATAAAAGTCCTCCACTACACTCCTCCCTTTTTATGATTTATTCATAACTTCATTTACTGTCATCGTTACGTAGCTCTAGTTATTACCCTTAACTATAGTGTACATAGAGTTCTGTGCAGTTGTAAAAGCAAAAATGCACACACATAATATGATCATGAACCTCATTTTTGAAAGAAGAAAAATAGTTAGTTTTCTTGAAGAAATTGAGCACAGTTAGAGTTGGGGTCGTGAGCCCTTGATGATTCCGGATTGAGCACAGTTAGAGTTGGGGTCGTGAGCCCTGAGCACAGTTAGAGTTGGGGTCATGAGCCCTGAGCACAGTTAGAGTTGGGGTCGTGAGCCCTTGTTGATTAATTTCCTTTGTAGGTTCGGGTTTGGTAGGACCACACGGTGCATTCGTGCCAAGCTATCCTGCTTTCTTGTTTGAATGAAATTATCTTAGTGTCTAAATTAATGTGGGGTCTCAAAGCTGGTGTTGTAATTACAGTTATTAAGCTGCAAGCGTCGTGTCGATTACCCACATTAAAGATGTCGTGTGCGTGTGTCCAAACCAAACCCAGAATACTGGAGTCGTCCTCCAATACCTTGTGAGCTGTTGCAGTTCTCTCGTGTCGTTCTTCGTACAAACTTGCAGAATATAGGGGTCTGTGGCTCCCTCCAATGCGGAAAAGTGGTCAGTAGCATTCCACTAGTCGTCCTCCCTTTGGTTCACAACTTGCAGTTTCGGACCAACCCTCCGGCAATGGGCAGCGTGCACCCAGGTGGCACGCTGTGCGACCTTCACGGCGGTGTGGGTCGTCAGCAGAACCTGAAATGGCCCCTCCCACCGTCTCGCCTTCCAGGATTTCCTCCTCAGGTTTTTCACCAACCCGAAATCTCCTGGTTTGATGTTGTGCAAAGGTCCCTTTGCGGGGCGTGGTAGTGCTGCTTTAACCTGTTTTGAGATATTTTGAAGGATAGAAGGCATAGAAATACAATACTGCAACATGTCATTTTCATTTCGAAGGGTATCACCTGTCGCCCTGTGTGGCTCCCACCCCTTATGTGGTGGTCTACCAAAAAGTATTTCAAATGGGGACATTTTTGTTCGGTCTCTGACCCTCATTCTCATGTACATGAGTACCAGTGGTAAGCACTGAACCCAATTCAATTTTGTTTCTTCACACATTTTGCTTAGTTTTGCCTTGATGGTGCCATTCTCTTTTTCCACTGCACCTCCACTTTGTGGATGGTAGGCACAGTGATTGGTCAAATTGATTTGCAAAAATGTACCCACATCTTTCACCACCTGAGCAGTGAAGTGTGCTCCATTATCACTGGAAATTTTGTTTGGGATTCCCCATCGGGGAATAATGTCTTTCAACAGCATTTTTGTCACCCCAGCACTGTCTGCATGTTTGGTGGGCGTGGCTTCAGTCCACTTTGAAAACATGTCTGTCATCACCAAACAGTAACGTTTACCTTCTGCTGGTGTCAATTCAATGTAATCCATCATTACATGTGTGAATGTTCCCTCAGGAAATGGGATGCCCCACAGGTGCGGTTTTTACCCCTCTTGCAACATTATTACCCAGACATATATGACAGTTTTCACAATGTCTCTGTGCTACAGGAGAAAAACCCTTTGTGAACCAATTCTGTGCCCTGGCTGTCAGCATTCCTCCTTTGGACACATGGTCTAAGCCATGTGTCAACCTAGCAAAATGGGAATAAAAGTGTTTAGGTAAGCAAGGTTTTTGATTTGGACCCATCCAAATCCCTTCAGGAGTTTTGGTAGCTCCACACGATTTCCATAGAGCTATTTCTGTTGGGAGAGAAAATGTTTGCATGCTTATTAGTGACTCCTGTGCTGTTTCAGCTTCCTTTTCCTGGGAAATCTGTGTAAGAGAAAAATCAACGTTAGTAGAAATGAGAGATGCTTGCTTTGCCGCTGCGTCTGCGCGTGCATTGCCTCTGCGTCTGCGCGTGCATTCCCTCTGGATACCACGTCCTGTTCCTTGGTGTGTGCTTTGCGTTTACACACAGCTATTTGAGAAAGGAGTAAAATTTCCTCTAAAAGAGAAACAAGCAGTCAATGTAAATGGTTATAGATTGATTAGTAGCAATTTTACAAGCTTGTGTTAGTGCATGCAATTCAGCCACCTTTGCGTGAGGTGGTAAGCATCCGGATTCTACAACTTCAAAGTCAGACACAACTGCCCACCCCACCCTGTTTATACCTCTGTCATCTCTGGAAGAGGACCCATCCACATAGTATGTGAGGGTGCAATTTGGTATGGGTGTGTCAGCCAGGTCAGGCCTTGGTGTACATACTTCCCGTAGAGCAGACAAAACAACAGTGTGGTGTACCTTCATCAGGTGTAGGTAACAATGTCGCCGGGTTTAGCACTGTACATCTTTCAACTGTGACATTAGACATTTGTAACAATGCACAGGAATAACGCAGCCATCTTGCTGCAGACAAGTGAGATGTGCGCTGTTCGAGCAGTATATGAGACACATAGTGAGGAAACCAACAGACGCAGCTGTGCGTATCCCACAAACTCACTGCTGGCTTGTACAGCTTTCTCTGCAGCTGCCACTGCCCTCAGACATCCCGGTAGGCCCCTGGCCACCGCATCAAGACGACCTGAAAAATATGCAACTGGTCTCAACTTGTCACCATGTTCTTGCAACAAAACAGATGTCATACAGCCATTTCTTTCATCCACAGTTTGAATAAAAGGATTTTTTTTTGATCTGGCAGCCCCAAAGTGGGTGCCTGCTGTAATGTCTGTTTTAGTTCCACAAATGCCCTTTCAGCCTTCTCTGTCCACTTTACCTTCTCTGATGGTGCCAAAGGTTTCTCATAAATCATGTCATGCAATGGTTGTTGCATCTCAGAATAATTAGCAATAAAAGTCCTGCAATAAGATGTCATACCCAAAAATGACATTACTTGTTTCTTTGTAATGGGTTTTGGTATGTTAGCTATCGCCTCTATTCTCTTTGGAGAGAGAGACTTACCCATTGGTGTAATTTCGTGTCCTAGAAAGGTTACTTTCTGGACAGAGCACTGTACCTTCTTGGGGTTGACCTTGTGGCCCTCCTCAGCTAGATGAGTGAGCAGACGTATGGTGTTGTCTGTGCACGACTGCTGAGTCGGTGCCGCCATCAAGAGGTCATCCACGTACTGCAATAAAGCAACATCATCATCCAACACAAGTTTCTGTAATGAACAATGCAATGCAAAGTTGTAAATCGTGGGGCTCTCGCTGTACCCCTCAAATGTAAAAGTAAGCGAAAACTGGCTATCAGGATGGACAGGAAACACTGAAAGATGCATTTGAAATATCCACTACAGAAAACCACTGGCCGTCAGCTGGTATCTGTGAGAGAATTGTGTAAGGGTTCGGCACGTTTGGTGCCCTTACCTGCACCGCAGCATTTACTGCTTGGAGGTCTTGAACAAACCTCCACTCTGTGGGCTGACCTGCATCTCTGACCTTTTGTACAGGAAAAATGGGTGTTCTCACAGGTGAGTTTGGGCAGGGAACAATTATCCCTTTCTCCAATAAGGCCTCAAATACTGGCCTTATTCCCTCAAGCGCCTCCCTTTTCAGAGGGTATTGAGGTTTACATGGTCTGTAATCACTCTTTGGGGTGATAACTACTGGTTCACACCCTTTAATCAAACCCACATCATATTTATCTTTAGCCCACAGGTAGTCAGGTACTTTGTCAAGAACCTCTTGCGGTAAATCAATGCTAGCACACGTCATGTGTGCTGGCAAAATGTTTTGTAAATTTGAATCTGCAGAAACAGCTTTCTGTATTATAACTCTCTCTCTCTCAGCAATGAAAAAAAGAAACACAACTTCTCCTGTGTGCTGTTATCTGCACTGAGAACTGCACGTTTTCTGACAACATTTCCCAATCAACAGCCTCGCTACAGGCCTTTGCAAATTCACCTGCTTTTTCCCATGGCTGACTGGCATTTTTTGCAATAGAAACATGGGGTGCCGAATTTTCAACATCAAAAATTTGTTCTTGCTTTTCTGTCAATTTGAACGAGTGCCACACACCATGAATCATTCCAGCATATATGGGTTATAGTCAAACCTTCTATTTTTACAGAGAACCATTTCTATGAGCTGTGCAATGCATGTTATCAGCTGGAATGACCTCGCTGGCTTGTGGCAATCTTATCTT
Organism: Misgurnus anguillicaudatus; assembly: GCF_027580225.2. NCBI lineage: Eukaryota > Metazoa > Chordata > Actinopteri > Cypriniformes > Cobitidae > Misgurnus > Misgurnus anguillicaudatus. The sequence goes on along the minus strand of NC_073348.2, from coordinate 10,774,539 downwards.
CCCTTTCAACATGCAACTCTTCACTCTGACAGGCCCATTCATACACATACAACAGAGAGACACACACATAGATGACATTCTGGGATCCCAACAAGAAATATTCAGGCCTTGGTTGTTACATAAGATGCTAGCATTAATTTTACACATCAAATCCCTCCCCATGAGGTTTACCGGACACGCGTCAGATAAGAGGAACATATGCATAAACTTGTTACCGTCATGCATACAACAGAGTGGAGCAGTAAATTCTTCCCTCACTATATGCCCCGTAGCACTCATACAGTAGATGAGTTAAACTGCCCACTCAAGGTGACAAATGGGAATTCATCTTTGCATATGACAGAGTCAGTTGCATCCAGAGTCTACCATAAACAACAATACCTGTCCCTCAACCATTATTTCTTATCAATATCAAGCAAAGCAAGTTCTTCATTGCACAGAGCGTGTCTTTCCCTATCATACACATCAGAAAAATCAGAATCAGCAAGCAGATAATATGGCATTTGAACCGCAGAAAAAACAAGATTGGACTTACCCGCCTCTGTACGATGCTCCCCTTCCCCCTCCTGGCTTCAGTCGCCCCTTTCTTTACACAGTGGCAGGTTTCCCGCGCCCCCTTGGGATTCCGGTGTCCCTTGAGTTTTCAGGAAATGGAAACATTGGGTTTTCAAATGTCCTTTCTGTCCGCAATACCAGCAAACATTTTCTTTCGGATCTCCTCTCCTCTTCTCTCATTCTCTCTGCTGCCCGTTCTCTCGGGAGTGTTGTCCTTGCGAAGAGAAATTGCGTTGTTATGTTGTGGCTGTGCCCATTCTCCTATCTTGGCAAAAGCTGAAGATAGCTGTTTCTCTGGTGAACGGCTTCTCTGCTGTTTCCTTAGGCCTTGCCTCCCGTTCCGTCTTTATCTGAACATCATCTTTGTTCTGATTCTGGTCTACGTGGCAGTTCTTGCATCGGCGGTGGCGGGGGTGCAATCAAGTAGTGCTTGTCGTGCTGGCTTTTGTATCTGTGCGGCTTGTTGAGCTGGTCGTTGTATCTGTGCGATTTGTTGAGCAGGTGGTGGTGGAGGGCGACGTTGTGGAGGGGGTTGGAGGTCATCGTCCAGAAGCGGTACCCTTGTGTATTGGAAAATGTACCCCAGGTGGGGTACGTGCAGGTGCATAGGGAGGAGGAAAAAAAAACAGAAAGTTAGGTTCATCATGTAATGAATCTGATGTAGGAAAACATTTGCTTAATGTTTAGCTCTGACTTAGTCTGAGTCAGTTCGTCCTTGGTCTTTATCTTACTCTGTGCTCTCATTTCTCTGCCATCCGCAATGATTTTTCCCTTAATAAAACGAGTGCTTTTACACTCAGTGTTCCTTTAGGAGGAAAATCATACCTTTTCTCCCAGATTTTACGCTCTCCAACGCCCCCGTGCCCTTTGATTTGATCACTCGAGCATACACACCATTTTCCAGATCCATTGACTTTGTACTCCCTTTCGAATTACCCTGACCCATGGTCATGAACGAAATAACGCTTACCGTATTATCTATTCAGATGCCACCACAACGGTTCTTTTCCAGATTCCGTCAGCTTTGACTTCAGAAATGGTTGAGACTCTCCCTTCCCTTAGGCCTGGGGTACGGAGCCCGAGACCTCTCGTCTCAGGGGTGATCAGTCAGTCTCTCCCAAACCTTCTGAAGTCTTCAGCTGTGGAATCCGCATCCTCGTCGCCATTATTGTCGTGGAATTTTAGCCGCATCAAATAATACTCACTAAGAGTCAAAGTCAAGGATCACACAGACACACTGTCGACAGAATTTTCTTTGTCTGAATTTTATATATTCTGCAGAATAGGCTCTCACTCCCTGGTGCTAGAAGTCTAAACCCAAGAGCCCCGATCACAAGGTTGAACACACATTTATAGTAAGATGCTGAAATACGTACAATCATCCGTTTCTACGTCATTTAGAAGATAGCCTTCAGCTGTCAGTGATTAAGAACATAAACAGTTAAACACAAATCTAGTAAAATCATAAAACGTATGTCTTGTTCTCAGTACATGATGTTTAAGTCCTTGGACATTGTACTTTGCTCAAAAGACAGAAAGAGCATAATTCTGTACGTTAGCAGAAAAACATGATCGTCATATGAATCACAATTTATGAGCTTATGATTGTAATTAAAAAATGAAAAATAGGATGAATAATATGAAAATAAAAGCATAATAAAAGTCCTCCACTACAGCTTCTCTGCATCTGATGCAGACAACATATGGCGTATTTTTTAGATATTTCTAAGGTGGAAGAATGCTGTGCGGCAGACATTGGAGATATGGCTGTCGAAGGATAAACTGCTGTCGAACATCACACCAAATTCTTAACCGTGGAGGTTGGCACCACAGTGCAGCCATCTATGGGCAACTTGTAATCTGTCATATTATATTTGTAGCGATTCGGTTCGATAACAAGTATCTCTGTCTTATTGGAGTTTAGCATAAGAAAGTTATGTGACATCCAGTCACTTATATCGCTGATGCAGTCTGATAGCTTAGAAAAATTTTGTGTTTCCCTAGGATGCGAGGAGATGTAAAGCTGTGTGTCATCTGCATAGCAGTGAATCTGTATGTTATGATTTCTGATAATATCTCCCAGAGGTAACATATGTAACGAGAACAGGATAGGACCTAAAACTGATCCCTGCGGTACGCCGTATTTAACCAGGGAATGATGTGACTCCTCCTCATTTACATAAACAAAGTGATAGCGATTGGTTAGATACGATCTGAACCAAGCTAGCGCCTGACCACTGATGCCAACATAGTTTTCTAGCCTATTAAGTAAGATTGTGTGATCTATTGTGTCAAAGGCTGCACTAAGGTCTAATAATATAAGGAGTGATATTTCGCCACGATCGGATGTTAGGAGAAGGTCATTTGTAACTCTAAGCAGCGCTGTCTCTGTGCTATGGTGGGGCCTGAATCCTGATTGGAACTTTTCATATGTACTATTATTTGCTAAGAATGTGCGTAGCTGGCTTGCCACTACCTTTTCTAATATTTTGGAAAGAAAAGGGAGATTTGAGATTGGTCTAAAGTTATTTAGATCTCCCTGGTCAAGGTTTGGTTTTTTAATGAGCGGTCTAATAACTGCTAGTTTGAAATCTTTTTGAAAGTATCCTAATTCTAAATATTAGTTAAATAAAATTAGTACTGGGTTATACACAATATGGAATACCTCTTTGAGTAATTTTGTGGGAACAGGGTCCAATATACAGGACGATGATTTGGATGACGCTACTAATTTAGATAGCTCTTCTATTGTAGTAGGTTTAAATGACTCAAGATGTTCGTATGGTAGGCAAGCGTTAAATGTATTAATGGGTAGAGTGGTGGCTGCTTGGGTACCTACAATGTTTTCCCTAATAATCATAATTTTCTTAGTAAAGAAGTTCATGAAGTCGTTACTATTGTGTGGGAGTTTATTAGTGGGTTCTGTTTGTTCTTTATTTCTAGTCAGTTTCGCAACTGTGCTAAAGAGGAAGCGAGGGTTATTATGATTTTCTTTAATAAGATTGCTGAGATGCGTAGATCTGGCGATTTTTATAGCCTGTCTGTAGTGTTTAACACTCTCTTTCCATGCTGCACGCCAGACCTCTAACTTTGTGCTTCTATAATTTCTTTCCATTTTTCTAGCAGCCTTTTTAAGGGCAGCGGTATGATGGTCGTACCATGGAGCTGGCGTTTTTTCTTTGATTCTCTTTTTTCGAATTGGAGCTACGGCATCCAATGTGTTAGAACAAATACTGTTCAGGTTTTCTATTACAATATCTAGATCTTCAAGGTTATCTGCTACATGTTTCATTTGGGACAGGTCTGGAAGAGTGCTAATAAAGTTATCTTTTGTGGTGGAAATTATTGTTCTGGCTAGTCGGTACCGTATTGTGGATCGAGTGATCATATCTAGAAGTACCGTGTATGAGACAAGGCAATGGTCTGAAACTGCATCGCTCTGAGGTGATATCTCGATTTCATTAATATTGACCCCGAGTGACAGAATTAAGTCTAATGTGTGCCTATGAGTATGCGTGGGCCCTGTCACGTTTTGTCTAATATTGAGAGAATTTAGAATATCCATAAATGCTAATCCTAATGTATCTGTTGGGTTATCAACATGTATATTAAAGTCACCAACGATAAGAGCTTTATCTACAGTGACTACGAGGTCAGACAGGAAATTTGATATTTCTTTAAGAAAATCTACTTGATGGCCCGGAGGTCTATAGATTGTAGCAAGGACAAAAGAGAGCTGTTTATGGTTACGATCAGTTATTTCCATATTTAATAGCATTATTTCAAATGAATTAAATTTTAGTTCGGATTTATGGTTTACTTTAAAAAAATTTTTGTATATTGTAGCTACACCACCCCCTCTCCCCTTTAACCGCGGTTCATGTTTATAATAGTAGTCTTGTGGGGTGGATTCGTTTAAACTAATGTAATCGTCTGCTTTAAGCCAGGTTTCTGTTAAAGAGAGTGCATCTAAGTTTTGGTCAGTAATTATTTCATTGACAATGGGTTCTTTATTGGTAAGCGATCTAATGTTAAGAAGGCCGAATTTTAACATTCGAGGTTCATCTGTAAACGTATTGTTTTCTAATTTTATGTTAGTAAGATTTGTACGAGACGAGGTAAGCGGTGCTCTGTATTCGTTTGTTCGAGGAACGCACACAGTTGAAATGTGTTGATACTCTGGTAAGATAGACTCTAAGTTCTGGGATATATGTGATCTTGACATGTCAGAGCAACTAACAGATGGACGGGTAGGCCGATCTATCTGTTTCCTGACCTGGACCCTGGGTAGTCAGACTGTATTAGAATTTAGAGTATTGGTCAGATTTCTAGAGAGTATAGCATTTCCTTCCGATGACGGATGAAGGCCATCTCTCTTTAGCAGGTCAGGTCTCCCCCTGAAGTGTTTCCAATTATCTATAAACCCTACGTTATGCTGAGGGCACCATTTTGACATCCAGTGGTGAAGAGACACTAATCTGCTATAAGTTTCATCACCCCGGTAGGCGGGGAGGGGACCAGAGCAAATTACATTATCTGACATTGTTTTTGCAATTTCACACACCTCTTTAATAGTATCTTTGGTGATCTCTGACTGGCGGAGTCTGGTGTCATTTGCGCCAATTTTAGAAAACTTACGCTTAGCATTAGCCAGTACTTTAAGTTTGGATCTAATGTCTGACGATCTGGCTCCCGGTATACAGTCAACTATGGTGGCTGGTGCCTCAATGTTCACGTTCTTAAGTATCGAGTCTCCAATAACAAGGGCACCTTTAACAGATGTCTCAGCCGGTGTATTGTTTAGAATGTCGAATCTGTTAGAAATTACTAGGGGGGACTTCGATGGGCATCGAATATGACTACGGCGCCTGATAGTCACTCAGTTAGTCGGCCGTGTTAACTCAGTTGCCGGAACCGAGCTATGTGTACAACGCGTTACCGTAGGCGCACCCGAAACAGTGTTTGAAACATTAACATTAGCATTTGCGGTCTTACTGTCCTCAACGAGCGTTCGGATGTGCGCTTCTAGTTCTGCAACCTTCTCCGTCAGCCTTACTACTTCAATACACTTAACACATGTAAACCCCTCTGTGCTGACGGAAGAAGCTAAACTGTACATGTGGCAAGCAGTGCAGGTTACAATGACAAGCGGAGTCTTACCGTTTTCATTTTGGGCGATGGCGTCTCTGTTCGCCTGAACGCGGTCCGTGAAGCTGCATCGAGACCGGTGCTCGCTCGCTGGCTGCCTTGGTCGTCTCCGGGTGTCTGGAGCCAGGGTGATGTGAGGCACGCTGTACCGACTGTTGCGAATGCCGGGCCACAACTCCTCCACAGCTTCCCGCTCTGGTGAGGAAAGGTCTGAAAAGCATACATCGGATGAGTCCGCCATTAGACCGAAAAGGAAGGCAGATTTACAGTAAACAAACAGTGAGGAAACGGTAAACAAACTTCAGCTGGCACGTTTGTTGATGCTAGCGGGCTATATGCTAACACTAAGTGTTTACCAGTGATAAATCGATTTAGTTATAAATACTGTTGAATAATCGTCACGCTAAAGTATTCCTATGATGAACTAGTAAGTTATATTATATAGATAGTAACAAGATAGTAAGAAAATAGGATTTGGATGAGGAGCTCCGATAACAGTGTTGTCCGATAACAGTGTTGCCACTCAGGGTCAAACCTTTCAGCCGTGAAAGGGAGTACAGGAGACTCAGGTTCGGACTCTTCATCCGTGGCAGGAAGTGCATGAGACTCAGGTTTGGACCTTTCATTCGTGACAAGGAGTACAGGAGACTCGAGTTCATGGGCTTGAGAGACATTTTGCTGAACAGAAGAGCAGAAAGAAGACCACACACCACAGAGCCATGGTAAATACAGGGAACTCGGAAGTTAAAGGACATACCTCTGATGCCATAGGGACCACAGAACTGGACACAACCAGACTTGAGATCCCAGCCGTCCGAACAGACCTCATCTGGGTATCCACCAGACTAGACATCAACCGCTGGGTCCTGGCATTAACTGGAGAGGCTGGTGTGGCAGCCATTTTGTGAAGTGGCTTGGGTGTGGCGGCGGCCATCTTGTGAAGTGGCTCGGGTGTGGCAGGGACCATCTTGTGAACTGGTTCAGGTCTAGCGGCAGCCATCTTGAGAACAGGTGCAATCATGGCAATGGCCCTCTGGGGAACAGGTGCAGTCATGGCAACCAGGCCCGGATTGGCCATAGGGAGAACCGGGAGGTGGAAGGTTGCTGTCCCTAGGCTGCCAGCACTCACAGCAGCACAATTTGCGTATAAGCGGATAAGAGATATCCCCGCCGCTCTATGCCCAAGTTGATTGTGTCCCGAGTTCCGACCAGTTATTGGAAGAATTCTTGCATTAGGGTTCATTAATATCTAAAACGCACGGAAAATGCAGGACCTGTAGCTTTCTTCTGCTTTTCAAAGCGCTCACCTGTGAACACGAGTTTTGTTTCAGACACGTCTATTTGAGTGTGCTTGCCGGCCGCGCGTTTATATTTAAAATAAACTTGAGCGCGTCTTCATACAAATGGCCTCTAAAAGGAAAAGGATTTACAATTTTTTTTTTATCCAAGTCATAGATGTAATAATGTTTCCTCAATGAATAGTCATTATACATTGTTTATTGCAAGAGAAACAACAATCTATTTGAAGCAAAACTCATCAGTTTATTGGAAAAAAGTAAGTTTCAAAAGTATGTTCCATATGACGTTTTCTTTCTTTTTTTATACAATGAAGGTCTATCTAGGTTATTTGGCAATAAACATGGTCTAAGTACCAAAAAATTAAGATAACAGATTTTTTCCATTTGTTTCCAACGCATAGGCTACTTGAAAAATCTTGCTTGTGTATTGTATATCAGGGGTTCCAAACTTTATCAACCCAACAGGTAATCTTAAGACCTACCATTTTTTAGAAATAGAAATATAGGGAAAAACACAAACACATTTGTTTCCTTTCAATAGTTTTTGAATAAGTCTACTTGAATAATATTGAAATTTGTTATGGTAGGGCTTCACAATTATGCAAAAGTTATAATTGTTTAGGCTACTGCATTTCCACGGAATAGGAAATGATATATTTGAAAAATACAATGAATTGCAAGGCTGCAGAGAACAATGTGCACTTAAACTACTGAGGATTTAATTATATTATTTTAATAGTCAGTCATGAACTAAAGTGGGCCAGTCTAAGGTATGAAACTCCAGGGTTGAAAATGAGTCCCACTCCGGCCCCTCTGGGGAATAAGTGCAGGTATCGCAGCAGCCATCTTGAAAACAGGTGCAGGCATGGCAGTTGCCATTTTTAAGGAACTGATACAGACATGATGGCCTTCTTAGAGAAGGGTGTTCTTCTGATTGCCATCCTGGGAAAAGAGACAGACATGGTGGCAGCCATCTTAGATACAGGCATGATTAGAACTGGCTTTGGTAAAACAGGCATAACGTGAGTAGGTTGTGGTACAGCAGGCTTTAGTCTCGACTGAAAAACTTGACGTAAGGGGTAAAGCAGTGTTCAAAACTGCACCCACAAAATCCATCAACAAACAATCACAGTCAAGGGGTACTTGTTTACGTAATGCAGGATTGAGTCCAAGCCAGTACCACGTCCTCACACATTCTTCAGACAGACTTCTTGGGATGCCAAACTCCAAAACTTGACTGTATAATCCAATAAAGAGTTCTCACCTCTCTATAGCAAATGCAAAGCTGTGGATTCCATGTTGCTGGCTAGGATAAACAATCCTCCGCTGGATTCTGGTTAAAGGCGTATTCTGTAACAAGGGCTGCTTACAAAAAGCGAGAGAGAGACGAATCCATATGCAGTGGGTTTTATATGAGATCCCAAAAGGGCAGGCAAACACATCCAAAGGGTAATCCAAAATACAGGCAATGGGTCAAAACCATAAAAAGAACAAGAAACAACACATGAACAGGAAACAAGGCAAGGAAACACTCGGTAATGCAGCTGTACACTAACAATACTTAGCAAGGTGTGGTGGTGAATGAGCAGGCTTTATACAATATGGTCAATGGTCAACTGTGAATGCCTCCGTTGCTGCCTGCCCGACACTCCTGCAGCCTGGAGAGAAAGAATTCAATATACCATATTAGTGCAGGAATTGAATAACAGGAAAACAATTTATTTTTAAATCATTATAGCAGATCTATCCATTGATTTGCAACACTGATTGCATTTCTAAAAGGGCTGCACAATTAGGAGAAAATTCTGTTGTTTTTTAAATAAGTGGGGTTTTTTTGCAGTCAAGATTACTTATGATAAATTAAACAATATTACGTGTGCATAATGACTGCCTGATTGTTTTTAAATTCACTACAGTATTATAATAGAATATTTAAATATAACTAAATGTTGTGCCTAGAGCAACATTAAACTGTACAGCAGTAAAATCACTATATACAGCAAAACTATTACACAAACCTGTGGAACAACATCTAATTTCGTAAGACTTCTGCAAAGACACCACAAAGCGAGGTAAGTTAAAATACGTTATGAGATTAGAAATTGGGGCTGCTGAAATGATTCGCAATGTCAAAATGTTATTTGGTTAATTTCAATGAAACGTCCAATTATCAAGCTATGGGCTGCAGACTTCTTTATTTATCATGAGTCATCTTCACGCACGTACACACAAGCGTTCGACCAGGGGCACACAAATGTTAAGAATGATGATAAAAAGCGAATTGACAGCAGATAATGTTACATTCACTACTGTAAGTACATGCATTAACCTTTGTGAGTAAATAGACAATATTTACAGTGGATACAGAAAGTATTCTGACCCCTGTAAATTTTTCACGAGACCAATGACCAAGTCAGAGTGCAAATACCAACGAGTCCAAGCCAAGTCTGAGACAATAGAAAAATGTTTAGTACTCGAGACCGGACTCGAGTACTACACCACTGTGTATGGCATCCTTTACAGCAGCAGTATGGATTCAAAACAGCACCATATATATTTGCTAAATAATGAGATATTGCAAAACAAAAAAATGTTTTGCAATACTTCATTACTCCGATCTCTAGCATATTGCTTGCTAACCTCCAGTTGATGGAAAACAAGCTGGATGAACTCCACAGCCGAATCAGCGCTCAGAGGGACATGAGGGTCAGTTCAGTTTTCTGTTTTACAGAAACTTGGCTGAACCCAGAGGCAGCCTTAGCTATGTTTCAACCGTTTCAATTGAAACGGGCCCCGCCCTAAAGGAGGGCCCCAGCCTGGCGCAAGAATGTTTGAATAAGGGGCTATGATTCCTGCACGGTGGAGCTCACAGTGTCAGTGCCAGTGGATGTTAAGCAATCACATATCTTTAATTTTAAATCAATTAATTTCTGCTCTTTATTTCTCTCGGACGTTAGGGCTGCTCGATTATGAGAAAAATCATAATCCCGATTGTTTTGATAAAAATCTTAATCTCGATTATTTAACACGATTACTTAAATGACTGTAAAACATGCATTTATACATGGGCTTGACATTAACTTTTTTGCTCACCAGCCAAAATGGCTAGTTGTTTTCCAAAGTTACTAGCCACTCAGCATTTTTACAGGCCACAATTTTGTTCCTGGTAAAATACATTTTATATAATTAAACTTGACTTTGGCATCCTAAAATGACTTTAATTCGAGCAAATTTACTTGGTTTAGCTAAATTAGATGCAGAATGAATTTCAAATGCAGTCTGACCACCCAAATTAGGACAACATTTATTAGCTGGTATATACCAGGTATATCAGTATAGATCATATCATATATTTAGGAGCATAAAAACAGTCCAGTAAGGCATTAATAGATTTACATAGAATGAATATATTAAAAGTGGAGCAGGGGTGTAGAAGATTAACTGAAAAGATAAACACAAAACCCCTCGACAACCACTTTAAATATTTATTAACAACAGCAGTCAAGAAATGTACATGAATTTTACTTTCAACTTGTTTATGCAGATTGTATTTTATATGCTTGATCATGTTTTCTGTTAAAAGTGATTTAAGACTTTTAATGACTTACTGTCGAGAGGGCATTATTGTTGCCCAATGTAGCCTACATTAAAATGATGCGCGAAGTTCGAACCTCTCAGCTGGCGGGTTTCCTTTGATTTCGTGTGCATTCAGGTATGCGCTGAATTTCTCTCTGCTCTTGCCCTGAGAATGTGCACGCAATATATATCTCTCTAATCACTTCCATGCAATTGTTTTGTCTTTCCCGAAGTGTGTGCGCTCAGACTGCGTCCTCTTGTGCATTCGCTAATCCATCACCTCTGGCGCGCTCTCTGGGAGGTGGCGCTTTGGTCCGCAACGCTCCGCTGTCTTTGTGTGTTGCGCTCGGTGCAGGGAGTGCTCATGGGAGTTGTAGTTTCCCAGTGTCAAATTGGGCATTGGTTATCATTTTGCATAACTTTTAAGAAAACTACAAAAATGTATATTCAACCAGCCAAAGTGGCTAGTGAGATTGTCTTACCCGCCGCAGCCGAAATCTACCCGCATTTGGCGGGTGTTAATGTCAAGCCCTGCATACATTCAATGCATTGTTTAGTGTTGCTGCAGAAGGCAACACGTGTCAAAGCAGTAGTGTTTAAGTGCCAGCAGAACGCGATTCACGTTTTAAACACGATCGCTTGAAATGCACATAACTTTACAAAAATAAACAGGATTATTACCTAGTGATCTGACTTTAAACAGATGCCTGAGCGCGCAGCTCTCTGCACGTGTGAGAGAGAGAGAGAGAGACAGAGATCGGCGCCACGATCCAGCTGATAATATTTTAAATGTGAGTGATAGTTTGCCTCCGCTCGCTTGAAAAGCATAATACTGAACAAAAACATGAGGATTTCTACTTTATGTGCGAGGCGCAGCTACTTATGACGCGCTGGATTAATGACTCAAAACGAAATAACAGAAATGCGGCACACTAATCGAGCTCCCTCGATTATCTTGTTTTTGCAATCGAAATGTGCAAAAATCGAAATTGAAATCGAAAAACGATTAATTGCACAGCCCTAGTACAAAGGATTCGAACAGGAGAGGATTCATCCATTTGAAAAATGACAGACTACAGGAATTCCCATAGAAGCACATTGCCTGGGGTATTTATTTTCAAGCACTTAAAATGCCTTTAAACCAGAGACTGTAAAAAATAGTGTCTGTGACGTCACCCATTGGTTTGTGAAGAGCATTTTTGAAGCTTAAAGTAGGCGGTGCGTGCCTTCGCCATCTTGGCCGAATTGCAAGTCACTTCCATATTCAGAGAGACTGATTGAGAAAAAAGATTGAGAGATCTGCTGCATGTTTCCCATGGCCAGGACGAAAGGAAAGGGTTTCGAGGATTCTGTCCAGAGAAGAAATTTTACCACATTTGTTGCAATCTACAAAAGAGGAAAAAACTTTTAGTGGTCTGAACTGAATTATCAGATTTAAGTATTCAGAAAACCATGTGGGCCAAGTGAATTATATATTTTATAAAAATTATAAGGCTTTCTTTTGCATTCCTGGCCGCATTACCACCACGTGTGAGATTTTTTTTTCCAAAAATGCAATGGCCTTTTGTCAGTTTGCATAAGACTTTGGTGTTGCACTCCTTTAACTGATGTGCCAACAACAAAGGCTGCAAACCACACAGACTGACAAATAGGATGACCTGACTATAAAGAATAAAGTACTGCAGAACTAAAATGTAGCAGATAATTAAGACATTCCCAATACATTTTAAATAGGAATTATTAAATGTTATACTGTGGGATTTGATTTTGTTTTATTAATCGTGCTGTTTATAATCTTAATTAATGTGTATTGTTACAACAATGATTTCTGTGATGACCACAAGAAAGTTGTCTGTGTGTGTGAAAAGTTACCAAGGAGGGGGTGGCTGATGTGTGTGTGTGGGAGCCAGGGGGGCTATAGAAAAAGCCCTGAAGGGAAAACACACAGAACAGATGGTTTCAATAAACAAGTTGTTTGCTTTATAACTATGTTATATTTAGAGAAAGTGAAAATTAATATGTTTAACTAATGAATGCATTTAACCAATTCATGAACAATGGAGTATTGTTGTGTTGTTGAATAATTATGTTTTACATATTTACTGCCTACATTTCATGATGATTGCCAAAAGTGTTAAAGTTACAAAGATGTCCAAATAAGGACTGTGGAAATTGATTTTGTTCCATTTTATATTTCTTTAATTAATTATTTTATTCTACAAACACTGTGTGTTTCATATATGCATTGAACTATTACGTAAAAATGAGGTGTTTGAGTTTGAGAGTGGAAAGCTACCAGCTTGGGTGTGTGTGTAAAACTGCAAGAAGGATTAGCTAGGAATGTATGTCTGGAAATTGTCAAGATAAGAAAGAGACAACCATGTATTAACTAATGCTTTAATATTCACAGGATAAAATATGCAATGTATTTCTTACTTAATCAGTATTAATCAGTGAATAATTGATGTAATAAATATAAGATGTTGTCTTTGATAAATGTGTATTAACCAATGAAATGAAGGTTGCATACAGAATAACCTAATGGGGGGATGGCAGCTCAACCTTGAAGAACAGAATCTCCTGCGCTTGTTCTTTGTGTGTGTGTGTGTATTCTTCCCTAACAGATGGTTTCTTAATAATGATTAAAGTGTTTGCTTAGAAGTAGTATTGCAGTAAAAGATGTAATATGTGTTTATCTATCTAAAGAAGTTAATGTGTGCCTTATTGATATAACCAATTTTACGAATAATGAAATGATGTCATGGTATTGAAATGTGTTTTACATAACAATCACTTTCATTTTACAGCTTATGTTTTTTGTATGAATAAATGAATGTTTTATTAATGATTTGTTTTTAAGAAAGCATTATAATATGCTATGTGAGGTCAATCATATGTGAAGTGGAGGAGTACTAGGGAGGAGGTGACGGACTGCATGGATCTCAGGGTTGTGTGGAGAACAGTTGTTTTTTCTTTGTCTGTGTGTGTTTATCTTCGCCTACAGGCTAAAACTGGGTGTGGTGATGGAGTCAGATTGACGAGGGGAACGGCCTTTGTGGGTGGAGATTCTAAGAAGAAAGAACGACGATAAATACTCATGTTTTTCTGTCTTGAGCTGTGAGTCTGTCGAATCCTGCTGTTAGGACTTGAGACGGCCCGGCATGCTGTAACTTTTTCATATCTGATCAATAAATATTCAATTTAGATATTTGTGTCTTTCTCAAATTATGAACATGCTTTGGACGCCTTAAAGTCCAACAATACTTACTGGCTGAAGTTGTATGAAGGTCTTGCTAGCCTCATCAATGGATGGACTTTAAAACTCTGCACACTCTAAAAAAAGAATTGGAAAACAACATCACATCTGATCTCTGCTAAAAACATAACATCTCTGTTACAGTATCAGCCACAGATCAGATTGGTTAATATAAATTTGAAATCACAGAAGACAACCCAAAAATATTATGAAATGAATATAAAATAGTAACTAAATACGACTCAATAACACATCTAATTTCATAGAACACATAGACATGTTTGTTAACCGTCACTTCCACGCAGCCTCCATCTTGGTCACAAATACGTTTATATTTTCAAGTTCATGTCCAAACACTTCAATTATTGTTTCATTTTAAAAGAGAGGAACAAGCAGTATACATACAAGACACTGGTTCTTGGAAACGCTGTTTCGTTTTCATTTATCGACGCGTTACCTGCTGTACCGACTGTGAAGTGAATGTGCTGCTTGTCCCTGCCTCAGTGACAGAGTAGACGCCGGCTCGAGCCGAGCCTCCGTGATCCTCCGCCGCCGGTTAACATGTGCTCGCGCCTCGCGGTCTGTCTTTACATATCGAATGACAAGAAAGCAACTCGTTTGTCGCTAAATTTAATTTAACAGCGTCGCTATCGCTTGTTAAGCTGGGAAAGAGAAAACTGTGCGCGTGTGTGACAGGTCGACTCGGTAGCGGTTTTGACTCGCTTTGTTAAAGGCTTACAGAAATTGTCATGAGTTAACGTAATCAACCGTGTGATGGGGATTTTGAAACACCGATTTTATTAATTTTAATATGCCATATTAAACATCTTAGAATGATTATTCGAGTCAATTTGTGTAAATGGCGATCTGAGGTAACAGTCGTCATTACATCCGTCGTCTTAGTCTGTATAAATTAACACGTTGCTGTCTCGCAAAATGTTATAATCTTGTTTATATTCATGAAATGTTCACAAAAACATATAAACTTACCTTGAAACAACTGCTTACAGTGACTCTGTCCTTTTACGACGACCGTTGCTGAGCACATTCAAACATCAAGGGCGCGAAGCACATGAGCCTCTTCAAACAACCCAACATAATAACCCAGCACTTTTAACCCAACACCTAGAAAACTGAAACTACCCAAAGAGTGTTTAAAATGTAAAAAATAAAAAAAATAACCCAGCAAAACAACCCAACAGACTCAACCCAGCATTTTGGGTTAAAAAATAACCCAGCCATTTTTAGAGTGTATAATCCTTATGTAGCAATTTGTAAACATTTTTGACTAACTGAAGAAATTATTTAATAGGTCAGTGGACATAATAATGCCACAGGTCTTGAATTCAGAAGGATGATCATGGTAAGACTCGTATTCAAACTGCAGGATGCGGTGGGTCGACTACCAATAGATTTAGATTATTTGCAGTTTCATTGCAGTCATGAACTTCTTTTTATCTGACTTTGATCAAATTTCTATCCCAGAGGAACTCCTAATGAACTATCAACATTAAAAAACATAGTGGATAGGCATATTGACAATAAGCGTGTACCTATAACTGCCCTAAAAGTGGAATTTGGAGTGAACGGGCCCCCAAAGTTTATTATTTCCAGAGAGCAACTTCTCCAGCAACTTGCCCAGCTCCTTGGTGTGTCAACAAGGACAATCAACCCTCGTCTCAGCGAGTATGGGATTTCTATAAAGGATACGTACACACAAATCACAGATGATGAGCTTGACAATTTAGTCAGTTCAATCAAGGCTGAAAGTCCACACATAGGCCATAGAATGATAAAAGGACGATTGCAAGCCCTGGTCCATCGTGTGCCATGCCATTTTTGTATCACTTTGAACTTGTTCAGTTCCATTTTTTGTAATAACATTTTAACCTAATGTATTAAGTTGATATAACATACCATGTTCATAAACCGCATCGTCGACTCAAAGAAAAGCCACGCGATATTTACTCTCATTTGATTTCTTCGTTTATTTCTTTATTTGCCATGTTTACCTTCGCTGACTGGAAATGCTGGATAGGCTCTTTCTCTGCCGTACTTTTGCTCTTCCTTGATTGCCTCGTGCACTTTAATTATGTATTGGTATATAAAGACAGTTTAAACAAATTTGTAAAAAAGTTTTTTAGATAATTCCTGCCTATCCTGCCTTTAAAGCTCCACTGTTTACTTTTTTTGTTAATTCTTAGCAAAAACCCATGTTTTCTTTCAAAAGTATGTGCTCATTCATGTGTAATTACTTCCACCCCACTAATCAAAGTATTCTCGTAAGTGTAGAATCTGCTATTTAAAATACATACTGTCGAATCGCTCTCTGGCTGAATCCATGTTGTGCCTCCATCTTTGAAATACATTCGCCGACAAGGGACATTCCTGAAATTCAAGCTCCGCCTTTCGCGCTTTCAGAGTACACTCACGCTGGCCACTAGCTGAAGCCTCCGGAGGTTGCATGTGTAGGCTGTATACGTCATCAAGACAGTCTTATTTCAGAATATTCACAATTATAAAGCTGACAATTATTCTTAGTTAATAGTAAATTGATGTAATATGCTTATGACTTGCGAATGTTATGCTCAGTTAATTTAAATAAACCAGGCTTGATGACGTATGCAGCCTGCGACCTGTGTAGACTGAATCCTTCGGATTTTACAATAGCCGCACACCGTGATAAACCTGCGATCTAATGCTTTGATTTGAAAGCCTGTTGAAGAAAAATTCTCGAGGATATTAAAACAAGTCGCCAAGGAAGCGAAAAGGGGATTTTAAACGACAATGCATCAGGAAAAACATCAAGACCAAAGTCAATATTGGAGTTAGTTTTCCAAGATGGGGCTCAATGGACACTGAAGTTGCTATACTTTCTATCTTCTACACAGGTATTCAGCATATTCGTTTACATCTATACAGTCGGTAGGACTTTATTTTACAGTACGTGTACTTACCTTGTACATATATGGTAAATAAGTTGTACTTACCGACAAATGTGTAGTACTTACTTTTAGGTATCTACATGGTAATTAACTTGTATCATGACTGTACTTACCAGTGGTACATACTTGGTAGTTATTATGTAACTCTAGATAAGTACTGGGCAATAACAGATACATACTTATAGTGTAGGTATACTGTAACTTACGAGAAACATTACTGTACTTACAAATAAATGTACAATTTTAAGTATTTAGAATTTACAGGCAAGTTAGGGATGATGACAGGTATTTATAGTGTACATATATGATAACTAATATCAAACACTTCTGTACTTAAAAATTGTATATACACAATAACTGGGTACTAGTGAATGTAGCCAGTAGTTAATGCGTATGATAGTCAATGGTTGGGTTTGCCTCACAGTGACATGTATATGATGCTATATCTTAGGTGGTATGTCCTATGTAATAACTGTGTAAAAAGCATCACTTTATTTACAGTCCTGTTTCCATGCAGTTACTATGGATGTACTAGTGAATGTACCCAGTAGTTAATGCGTATGATAGTCAATGATTGGGTTTGCCTCACAGTGACATGTATATGATGCTATATCTTAGGTGGTAGGTCCTATGTAATAACTGTGTAAAAAGCATCACTTTATTTTACAGTCATGTTTCCATGCAGTTACTATGGATGTACTAGTGAATGTACCCAGTAGTTAATGCATACGGTTATTTAATGCTTGTTTAAAGGACAAAGATACTGAGTCTGAGTACCAAAATGGCACATCAGTAATGTTTGTTCTTAGTTATCATATACGTATGTTATAAGTATAACTTACACTTGCCTGCAGGTACCACACACTTATTGTTTATATACAATTTGTAAGTACAGTAGTGTTTCTCGTTAGTTACATACATACACCATATGTGCCATCATTAACTTACACTGGCCTACAGGTACCACACACTTATCATGTATATACAATTTGTAAGTACAGTAGTGTTTGATATTAGTTATCATATATGTACACTATAAATACCTGTCATTTACCCTAACTTGCCTGTAAATACTAAATACTTATATTGTACAATTATTTGTAAGTACAATAATGTTTCTCTTTAGTTACAGTAAACCTACACTATATGTATGTATATGTTATTACCCAGTACTTACCTAGAGTTACATTAATAACTACCAAGTATGTACTACTGGTAAGTACAGTAATGATACCAATTAATTACCGTGTAGATACCTAAAAGTAAGTACCACACATTTGTCTGTAAGTACAACTTATTTACCATATATGTACAAGGTAAGTACACATACTGTAAAATAAAGTGCAACCATACAGTCTATGTTGTAAACTTGAAGTTTTATAGTTCCTTGGCTAACTATAGCATGGTTATGCAGTTAGTGTAAACACGCATGTGGTTTAATGTGTTCGAACAACAACACGCCGTCTCTCCACCCATTTATGTAATCTGAGATAAATGTTTTTCATCTTTTCTGACCTCTAGCACAAACACATGGTGACAGCCCTATTTTTAGCCTTTCATTGATAAAATGCCGCTGATCTGCGCGTCTTTCCTTTAATTTTACAAGCGTGTGAAAGTTGAGCGATCTTATTTCACCAATATCAGAGATTAAAGCTCCTACATATACACGGACATGTAACAAAAAATGGACAAAAAGAGACAGATTTAAACACCAAGTGTAAACGTGATGTGTCTCTCTCGTCCACTTGTGATCTGATTGATGAAAACACATCTAAATACCAAGTGTAACAGCCCCTGGGATATTTTTCCTCGCGTGGATGAAAAAGAGTGTCTTAGCTACGTATATGGTTGCTTTTTGTATGTGATTTTAAGCGGACATATCATGACAATCAGACTTTTTACATGTTTAACATACATCTGTGTGCTTTGACGGATCACAGGCAAAGTACATTGCAAATTGTTCATTTTTTTCATTGCTTTTGATTTGTAGCTACTGGAAGCCACGTTAACCTTGGCATGACAGGGCCACCGTACTAGTTAAAACGTGTTCCGAATGGGGGGGGGCTAGAAAGTAATATTCAGTTGGTTGTCATATAGAATTTTACCGCTAGATGGGAGTAGATCCTACACAGTGGAGCTTTAAGCAAATATACTATGCAAAATAAAATATGCATAAATTAAATTGACTGCCTTTTTTAAATCTTGTTTTAAAGCAGAAAAACATCAGACAGTGCATAACTGTTTGTTTGCTCAAAACCTGTATACATTTTACTGGCAAAGGCACTTACAACAGAAAAGCATATTGTTTGTTGGGACATCTTTTGCATACAGTCAGAGCATACCTGTCAAGTTTTGGATTTGAAAATAAGGGAAATTTTCTGGTGCCCACCGCAAGCAGTCCCACCACCCCAACCAAGCTCCAGTATCTCTTAAATTTTAAGAAAGGTGTTATAGCTTAAATGAAAACAAAAACGGGTATATATGAAGAGCATTTATTTAAAGGCTTATTGGCATATTTTTGTTCATTTAACATTGCTTGTCATTACATTTACATTTTATTTTCATTCCACACATTTTATTTTTATTTTTTTTATTTTATACATATTCTCTGTAACAATCTTTTGTACCATGCTAAACACCCTTTCTGAACTTGCATTGCTATGGGGAATGCATAGTAAAGCCTTCATAAGTTTTGGCAGCTCACTGAACCTCATGTGCTTTCCTTACAGGCCCCAAAATCTGTCGATTCTGTCTTCTTGGGGGAGTTGCTTACTATCTTTCACCTGATAATCTGTGACTTCTTCCCTCAACATTTCTTCTTTCAGCCACAACTGAGGGAACAGGGCCCTTAGCCTTTCCACTGTAAAGTAAAACGTGTTAGACTGAACATTGCAGATCTAAACAAGTGTTAAGTATACTGTGCCAATTATTTGTTTGGTTATCAATGGGGAACTGTCCCCAGAGGATGTTGTTATGATAAACACAAATTGTGTCACGCTGTAAATCAGGAAGCAGACTGGATGTAACTAAAATGTTATTTTTTGAGAAAAACACACGGTATAAAAGTAAACTGGTGAATAACTTAACTTCAAATAAAAAATTCCTTGGTTGCAGGAAACGGGTGATGATCAGACTGTCCGGTATGACGAGACAATGGAAAGAACAGGTACGTGGAGCAGAGTCTAGTGATCAGTGATAAGACCAGACGATGACTGAGTGAGCAGGTGAGTGTTTTAAAAGGGTATGGTGATTGGGCACAGGTGATGGTGATCAACATTCAGGCGAATGTGAACAAGTGGGAGGAGTGAATGAAGATGTGGATGGCTGTGGACATGGGATCCTGGCAGTAGCCCCTCCTCCCGAGGCAGCTCTTGACACAGGTTAAGTACGGCGGCGAGGTCTCCCTCAAGGTCTTGGGGCAGGAGGGTCGGGGTGGTTGGAGTGGAATTGGGTAAGTAGAGCTGGATCTAAGATGTCTTCCCCCAAAACCCATGACTGTTCCTCGGGGCCGTAATCCTCCCAGTCCACAAGGTATTCCATACAGGAGCCTCGCCGCCGGGAGTCCAGGATGTCTTGTACCCTGTAGATGGGTCTTCCTCAACGGGCACAGGAGGAGGTAGTACGTCATAGGTGACAGGATCTGTGGAGGGAGGAGATACAGGATCAGTGTAAGGTTTTAATATTGAAACATGAAATGAAGGTGAGATACTGTATTCCAGTGGTAGGTTGAGTCTGTAGGTGACCTGATTTAGCTTCCTCTGCATGGTGAAGGGGCCGATGTATCGAGTAGTCAGCTTACAACAAGACGAAGGCAGATGTCCCTAGTAGATAGCCATACCTTTTGGCCGGGATGATATTCGGGAGGGTCAGTGCGAAGACGTTTGCTTGATCCTGATGACGTCTGAAGGCTTGATAAAGATGAACGTAAGCTGAGTCCTAAACCCTCTCACTTTGTTGGAACCATTGATCGACGGCTGGAACCGCTGAAGGTTCTCCCGACCAAGGTAATAGAGGTGGATGGTAACCCAGAGTGCATTGAAAAGGGGAAAGACCTGTGGTGGACTGAGGTAGGGAGTTCTGGGCATACTCGGCCCAGGGGAGATAGCGGCTCCAGCTGTCCTGGTACTGATGGCAGTAGGTACGGAGGTGCCGACTGAACTCCTGGATTTTACGCTAAGTCTGTCCGTTGGTTTGGGGAACGTAAGCTGAGTCCCAAACCCTCTCACTTTGTTGGAACCATTGATTGACGGCTGGAACCGCTGAAGGTTCTCCCGACCAAGGTAATAGAGGTGGATGGTAACCCAGAGTGCATTGAAAAGGGGAAAGACCTGTGGTGGACTGAGGTAGGGAGTTCTGGGCATACTCGGCCCAGGGGAGATAGCGGCTCCAGCTGTACTGGTACTGATGGCAGTAGGTATGGAGGTGCCGACTGATCTCCTGGATTTTACGCTCAGTCTGTCCGTTGGTTTGGGGATGATAGCCGGAGGATAGATTGATGGTGACACCTAGGAGGTTGAAAAAGGCCTTCCATATTTTAGAGATGAATTGTGGTCCTCGGTCGGAAACAATGTCTTCTGGTATACCAAAGTTTCTGAATACATGATGGAACAGAGCTTCTGCAGTTTCGAAGGCTGATGGCATTTTGGGAAGAGGAGTTAACTTGCAGCCCTTAGAGAATCTATCCATGACGACTAGCACACAGGTGTTGTTTTGGGACTTGGTTAGGTCCGTCATGAAATCTACTTCTAGGTGTGACCACGGTCGTTGAGGAATTGGTAAGGGAACCAGTTTACCTTCGGAGAGTTTTCTGGGAGTGTTGGTGATGGCACAGACTGAGCAACCTCTCACGTACCTAGCGACGTCCTAGGAGATGTAAGGCCAGCAGTACCATTGACTGGGAAGTGAGAGGGTCCGCCTGCTACCTGGATGTCCAGTGCCTGGAGTGGAGTGAGCGGAGTCCAAGAGTTCATGACAAAGAAGAGCAGGAACAAAGGTGAGATTTGCGGGAGTTTCCAGTGGAGCAGGATTGGTGAGATTCTCCTTGTTAATGAGTTCATCGATGTTCCAGACGATGGGACTGACAAACACAGCTGGAGGTAGTATGGGTTCAGAAGGGAGATCTTCAGTAGAGGAACCATGAAGTCGAGAGAGGATATCAGCTTTCAGGTTCTTACATCCGGGTCTGTAGGTAACTCTGAAGTTGAAACAGGTAAAAAACAAAGACTATCGAGCTTGGCGTGGATTCAACATGTAATGACTTCAAACGGGTGGTTAGCCCCCTCCAGCCAATGTCGCCATTCTTCCAATGCCAATTTGATGGCCAATAACTCACGGTTAATAATGTCATAGAGAGATTTTCTTGGAAAAGAAGGTGGATGGATGGAGTTTGGGAGTATTCCCCTGCCGCTGAGAGAGGATGGCCCCTACACCAGAGGAAGAATCATCGACTTCAACAGTTAATGGGATGGTAGGATCAGGATGGACAAGGACGGGGGCAGACAAGAAGGCTACTTTGGGGAGAAGCAAAGCCTCTTTGGCTTCTGGGGACAAATTGAGCGTCTTTGGAGTACCTTTTAGTGATGAAGTGAGTGGGGCACAGATATGACTGTAATTCTTGATGAATCTGCAGTAGAAGTTAGCAAATCCCAGGAATCTCTGTAAATCTTTCACAGTGACGGGTAAAAGGGGATGTGGGGGAAGTTGAGTGGCTAGTTGCTTGCTGAAGACATCCTGGAACGCCTGGTATTCCTTCGGTATCTCCACTTCTTTGGAAACTGGAGGACTTTCGACCATTGTAGATCCGACTGGTAAAGAAAGGGCGGACTGGGAGGATGACGAAGAACGAGGGTGAAGATTTCTTTTAACAGGTAAGAGACAGGATGGATTGGAAACATCTCTCTCCCCAGCAGACGATTTCTCCATTCTGACAGTCAATGGTGAATGGAGTGTGTACATCCTGCTAATGACACCATTTACAACAGTGTATTCTGCTGCCAAGTCCAAGTCTTTCCACCGAAGAGCATTTGAAGCAACTGCTATTTCCATGAATATTGGAGTTGTTATTTCCAAGCAAAGAATAAATTCAAAGTTAATGCTGTGCAACAGCATGTGTGTGTCCCCTGCAACTAGATCAGGTGGCTCAGACTTGGTCAGATCTTCCAGAAATTGCACAACTGCAGGGAGGTATTTTCGGAGAGTCCTGAGGGCTGTTTCCCTGCAGTTCCATCGGGTGTCTGAGAGCTTCTGTAGCTCAAGGGCACGTTTGCCAGTATTCATGACTTGCTGTGTTGGAACAAAAGCTGAATGTCGTTTTGTGGAGTTGGCAATGAAGGTGTAATTTTTTTCAATTACTGAAAAAAACTGACAAAGTGAATGCTTGACTTTGCACTCTCCACTAATACAAAATTCAAACAATGAGCATGGCAATGAACATATAAAGCCTTATTATTTTAATTTTGTATTCTGGACTGTACTGCCGTCCAAAGCGAAAGCGCAGTAACTACACGCTTGGTCAAAATGGAGTTAAGGCTTGAAACGAGCTTTATGACATCTGTTCTGTCTAATGACAAAGTCTCTTAGTTAAATTTTGTCCTGTTTCAGAGAAATGAGGGTGTCAAAATTGCAGTAACTACAAAATCCATGCTAATACCAAGGCAAACCGCAGTAAGTGACGTTACTGCGTTCTGGCTTTGTTTCCCCGGCTTTTGACAAAACTGTGCTACTTTGAGACAACATGAAAATTAACTAAAATGGGCATACTGTTAGTTACAATAATGTCTTTGGGACAAACATGTTCTTCTATTTTTAACTTGTGTTAATTTTTAACTACTGTTTTTAAAGCAAACCTCGTATAATGTAAATTAATAAATAAAAATTAATAAAATGAGTAAAATACTCTTTGTGGTAAAAGGAGCATTTTTAGCATTCACAACATGCAAACATCAATAAAACTATTACAGTTATTAAAAACAATCAAAATGTATTAAGAAGCATGAGAAAAAGTTGAGTGAACACATTTAGTTCGTAGATACTGCACTCTGCTATTGCAATAGTGCTTTAGTTGTTAAAGGTCATCCAAAGGCAGAGTGCAGTATCTGCATTTTGAGAGTCAAGGGTCACATCGGTGGTCATGTTTTTTTCTATAAAAATTTCTTCCTAACAAGGCATTACATGAATGCATTACCACTAATCTACCCACAACATGTTTGGCTGGCTAGTGTAAAAACTTTAAAGCCATTTTTCTCAGTTTCAGTGTTTGCGTAGATACTGCACTCTGCCTTTGGAGGGCAGTGTAGTCCTTTGTAAGGCCCACTCATGTTGGCTGCTCCATCATAACCCTGATCATAGATGTCCTTAACTTTCAGCTGGTTCTGTCACAAAAAGTCAAATGCAAGTTCACAAATTTATTGAGAAGAGAGAAAGAGGGTGAGATAGAGCAAATGTCACAGTTCACAGGAGAGCCACATGCAACGACCGCCGTCGAACACACTCTGGATGGAGACCGGGGAGTTCACTTCACTCGACAGAGGCAAGCCCGGATTAAGAGTACTTTGGGCCATCGTCTTCTACCGTAATACATATTTTTTTTATTGTTATTAATCAATGTATTTAATTAATGTTTTTCTTTATCATTATTTATTATTATTATTTTTGCACACTAAATAGTCCAGGCTATTTAACACAGTAACCCTATACTGCACAGATTTTGGGAAGATTTTATTGATAAAACATTTGTACCCTATGTAGTGCATTTACTCCAGATATGAACTCAAAAACATAAAGGTTGCCAAAAATCAGCAAAAACATTACTCATACGTCAGTCATACTTACTCAATAAGTACTTAACCATGAATTATTTCGTTCAAAAACATCACCCTCATGTTGATAGCATGAGGGTTATAAACGGTTTCATCGGACGCACGTGCGCTGACGCGATACACGTCTGGATCCAAACTTTACTTCCGGTTTTCATTTTTTTAATGGTCTGACTAGTTGTTAAACTAATCTCTTGAACAAATGCCTCGTCGAAAATAACAAATGTTTTGGTTTCCTAGGTAATCTATGTGTTGTTGTTTTTTTTGCTTGTTATATAAATAAACTACATTTAAAGAACTTTGTTGTTATTTATTCTTAGCGGAGTTTACCGGAAGTTACGGGCGGACCACGACAGCCGCTTGTTTTTGTTGTTACTGCTGAAAACATCTATTAATAGCCTACATTTACAATTACATTAAATGCTATGATTGTTATTTTAGAAGAGTTTATTGAAAAGCTGATATATACGAGGTGATTTTGGCTACATTACATGTTTGTCTCATGCAGTGCAGAGCTTTACTGATGCTCTTCTCATCTTGTTGTGTTTATGAGCGCTTTTAATTTGAAATGCAAATGATAGTTTTATTGTAGAATGCATATAGCGCAGAAATATGAGAGAATACACTGTTACACAGGACTACAGAACGCGCATGCATAACGCACTGCACCATAGGGAGGGAGAGAGCTCGCACACAGATAACCAATGTGTGTGTGGGAAAACACTACTAACCATTCGTTAAGTCATGATAAAGTCTGTCAGCTGTCTTCTCTGTCAGTAACATCTGTTGATGTTTACGTATAAATACAAGTACACGGAGGAGCGCACATTTTAATTCCAACTTTTAATTCCGTCACTCACTGAAAGTGTCATGTGAGAGATGTACTGTTGAGATGCTGAACACAGCATGACAGAGAGAGCGTGCGTGCACGAGAGAGGCGCCATTGAGCCCTAGCAACAGTAAATGAAGCCGTTTTAAATATTAAAATAAAAATGTAAATGGTAATCATGAAAAATCTATTCGTGGCGGCCAGTGTGGATTCTGTGGCAGCGCGCCACAAATAATGTATGGGAAACACTGCAATTATCATCCAAATAGTGCTTAACTCATTAACTTCAGCACACGGTAGATGACAGACAGTATGATACACACACAACTGAAGAAAGCAGCTGAAACCCGGAAGAGGCTGGTGTACCGCCTAAAGACAAAGCAAACCAGCTGTACCGGAAACAGGCAGAGTTCATTCGAGGTCAAGTTCATGTACATCCACAGGCGTGTGAATTCCGGGCATAGACATGCTTCCGGATGCCGGGGACCGAACCTGAGATCAGAGAAGAGAGAGAGAGAAACACAGAACATCCGACAGGACAAGGCGGGGCAGCAGGACTGTGACCAACCGAAACAATAACCGCACAACGAGAGACAGGACGGCGTGCTATTTAAAGTGCATATTGCAGGTTTAATTTTTTGTGAGATAAATATATAACCTTGTATGAAAGTACCATATAAAAATGAAATGCGAAAGTAAACATTGTTAACAAGACTCTGAGCGCATAAATTTTGTAAAAAAGGTGACAGTTCTCAAAATCCCGTTTTTTTCAACAACGCATCATATTACGTAATCAGAGGCAGTGTCTGACAGGCTGTACCCTGGCTCAGTACAGTAGGTTGGTATTCAGTGAAAGCAGTCGCAATTTGGTGTGTTCTTGATAGTTTTGGTTTTCGATTTATCATCGTCATGGTAAATCATTGTCTGTCAGGACATCGCGTCTTTAGGTTTCCAAAAAAGACCAAGGACGGCGCTGTCTTCCGTGCCTGGGTGCATTTTGTGCAGATGAGGAGACGGGATTTCACTTCTGCATCTGTATCGAAAAACGCGGTAGTGTGCAGCGTTCACTTTAGGCCGGATGATTATAATGACAGCGATATGATGGAGTTCAACATGGGCTACCGAAGCAAAAACCTCGTGAGACTCAGAGTTGGTGCGGTTCCTTCGGTGCACGCAGCACGTCCATCAAGTCCGCCTGGTCCGTCATCGTCAGCACGTGGTGATGGCGCTGGCGGGAAAAAGGATGGTAATGGGTCTGTCAGAGGTGCAGCTGAAGGAAAACGCACACTGTGCACAGTAAGTCTTGTTTTTAAACATTATTATTATAATAATTAGATAAAACTTTATGTGTAGCTGCGTGGTCACCGTGATTTCAGTAGAAATGTGATCCTGGATCTACGTTTTAATCAGACATACCAAATCTTACCCTTAACTCAAACCCTTTTTTAAACCCTTTAAATTAACCAACCAAGACCCATTAACATTACCAACAATGATGTTGATCCAGGATCACATCATAATTTCTGAAATCACATTCACCGTCGCGGTCGTGCTTAACAACTTATCCACATCACGTTTCATCTAATTATTGAAATCATTCTTGTACTTTCAGTTTGACAATATTATAACGTGTAGTGACAGTTTAGTTACGTTCTACAACTAATTCATAATGTATTTTCATGTGGTTTTGTTAATAAGTTGTTGGGAGACATGGAAGGTAATCCGTCGACAGCCAGTGCTGCAGTGCTTGCTGACCCAGAGGAGGAGGCTTTCTCTCCACTGGTCCCTGTGTCATCAGTGCATGACTTTGGCTCACAGTGTAACCTGAGACCTTTACATCGTTCATCAGGTAGATTATCAGGAGTCATATCTAAAAGTAGTTGTACATGCCACCATCTGTTTACAAAATGCACGAGGGCAAATACATAGTAAAATATTTCTGTATGATGCACTATTTTTCATTTTCATTTTTAAACAACTAAATTAACACATTTAGATTGTGTGACAGAGTTGTTGTTGGATTTGACAGCGGTACCTAAGCAGTGATATGCTGTTACACAATTCTATAAGGTAGACCTGTTTTTCTATAAAGCTGGACCTGTTTTTGTTATAACTGTTCAGGCACAGCCCAAGATGGTTAGTGTGGGGACTCAGACAAAAACATCCGCTCCATCTACCAGTCCTGTGCACAGCGATGATGATTCATCCTCTCTTTTCATGGACGAAGCTGATGATGTGTTGTGGACCCCAGAAGGTGAAAAGACAAGTGATTCATCTGAGGAGGAAACACTGCAGGAAACTCCCCCTGATCACATGTAAGAATTTATTATTTTACCTTTAGATTATCTGTATTAACCAAATTACGTCAAGTCAAAAATAATGTCCTTCTTTTATTCAGTGCTGCTGACAAGTTCATTGTGTGCCGAAGCCAGCTGATGTCTCTTTACAATTTGCCCAGCCTGTTGTGGAAAAACGCAAGGAAATGTTGAGAGGCAGGAGGGAACTTTTGTAAAAGTAAAGCAGGTAAGGGCTGTTTATTATTTACTTGTATTTTTTATTTTCTTTACATACATTTATGTTTTTATGGTATAGTAATTTTTTGCCCTTTTTATACATTTCTTGTCTGTGCAGCATGTGGGTACCAGCGTTTCTGGCAGAACCAGCCAATGCTGCATCGCAATATGCCAGCATGCAACCTTTTACTGAGCAGGGCAATACACTTTTCAGGTTGCATGGCTACCCAAACCATCAGGATGTTGAAACTCTTTGGGCTTCAGTGCATCACTTGACACCTTCTTCCGCCATCAGCGATTGTATACAATTCCTACTGTCATTTAAGCGTGGCAGAATGAAATGGCAGGAATAATAAGAGATCTGAAGGAGATGAGTGGGGGACTGATCCTGTCTGGTGACTGCAGGTTGCACACTTATAGCTTTATATTGTTCAATGTATTATTTTTGTGCTTAAATACTTAATTAAACTGTTCTTAACTTCTTGCCATTCGTAGGTCAGATTCTCCTGGCCATTGTGCAAAGTACGGCACATATTCTTTGATCGAAGACCGAATAAACAAGGTTTTAGATGTTCAGCTTGTACAGGTAAGTTCATGTTATGAAACACACATATCAGTATCACCCATCTGATGTAACATAGTGACATGGTGAAATGTTTTTATACAGAGCTCAGAAGTCCCAAGTAGCAGCTGGTGTGAGTTAGAGGGTCTAAAGCGCAGCATAAGGTTTCTGACTGAGGAAAATATGCAAGTGTGAGTCCTCATCACAGACGAAATCGGCAGGTAAACACAACACATGTACACACAAAATATTATTCTGCTGACTATATTTACAGCTTAAATTTTTTTCTTATCTATGTGTTGTGTCCCATGTTTTAGGTTGCCAAATGGGTGCGGGAGGAGTTGTGTTCAAAGGGAACCAACCATTTCTCTGACATATGGCATATTGTAAGTGAGTAAGTGTAAGTATTTTATTTTAGGTTGCCTATAATTACATTTTACATTTTTAACATTTTGTAATGTTGTATGTGTCTGTTCTAAAACAGGTGTAGGGAAAGCTTTGGATGCTGCTGCAAAGGACAGGGATTGTGAAGATCTGAAGCTGTGGAGGCCAGCTGTAGTTAACCAACTCTACTGGACTGCAGCTTCCACTCCTAATGGAGATGCAGATGTGATGGAGGCTAAGTGGAAAAATATGGTCAACCATGTTCAGGACATCCACGTACATGACACTCCTACGTTTCCCTGCTGTGCACATCTACCTCTAGAGGGGGAAGCAAGAAACAAGCCATGGCTGGAACCAGGTACAACCTACTAGGTTTATTATGTGACTGCAAATTTATAGAGAAACATCATTGTGCTTGTTTTCCAAATAACGGCTGTTTGACATTTCAGAGACCTAAGTCTAAAATACATCTGGTTATTTCTTGCATACTCAACATTCACATTATCCAGTGTAAGTGCACTACATACTCATTTTAACATAATTTCATAGTAAAAACAAAATGTGTTTCTGTAGGATCAACTGTAGCAGTTAAACTGGAGAGTATAGCTTCTAGAACAGCACTGGTGAAGGATGTTCGTCAGTTGTCCCCACAGCATCAGACCTTTTCACTAGAGGCATTTCACTCTCTCATGCTGCACTTTGCACCAAAACACACTGGGTTCTCCTTCCTTGGAATGTACAGCAGGTTAGTATGTTATGATGAAAGAATGAGCACCCTCTGAAACTAATGCACGCCAGCCCATCTTTCATTAAATTTGCAGCAAATGATTACAAGCTTATTTATGTTTGAACAACAGCATTGCATAAAGCTCTCAAAAAATAATATAAATTTGAATCACCACCACTTCAAAAAGCTTGAACAAAGAAATTAAAACCTTGGCAATCCAACTTTTTTCAAAACTGCATTATCTTGTTGTACCCTATGAACAGGTAGTAGAAATGTTTTATATTTAAATATTCTCTCACTATATATAAGTGTTTTCCACATTTTCTCTGTGTTGTTTTTACTTCTGGGTTTATTCACATATGTACAACTTGTAATGGGTAGAAATTATACTTTTTTTACAGACTTCTCCTTGCGGCACTGCACTTTAACCACAACTCTGACAGACAAGATGCTCAAACCAGTGATGGTGAGGCGTGTTATGCTGTTCACTACCCTAGGTTCCGCAAAGGTGGCTGGGTAGTCCGTCCTGTTAAGGAAAAGCCATCATACAGTCAGCAGTTTCAGTTAGTTCCTAAATATAATTAAGTAAATCAGACCACGAGTCTGCAATGACTGATCTAAATTTGTGCCTCCTTCCCCCAGCATATGCATCATCCCTCATGAGTCTCTTAGAGTGGAATATTCAAGGTCACCACAGAGTCTACGAGAATCCAGCACTGTTCTGTTTTTAAATGCACCTGCACCCCTCTCCAGCTCCTACCAGAGGATCGACAAGGATGAGGCTGTTGGCTTATATAAAGCACAGCATTCAAGATTCAACATACGATAACGCAGTGTTTCTCAAACTGGGGGCACTGAGATGGTACCAGGGGGCCCCAGGTTAATGACTTCTTATAAAATAAAAACATCATAAATGCTGTGTAATTAAACCTCAGAAAAATAAGGCTACTAACCAATACCACTACAGTGTGTGTGTAATGTAATGTTTTGTTTACTTCAAATTTTAAGTTTCGCAATGTTTTGTGTCATACACTTTCTTTGGGGGAGGGGGGCACGAAGGGATGTCGACAAAGTTTGAGAACCACTGCCTTAACGCATTGCTGTGACAATCTCCCAAATTACTGAAGTTACTGAACAATTATGAAATGCTTTTAAACGGGTGAGATGATATATTTCTCTCTAGGTGCTACATAAATAAAAACTGAATTAATTTTACCACACATGCAGATCTGCTTGGTATATATTTGATGTAAACTATGGTAAAATAAGACAAATAGTAATTTCTTTGTTTTATTCATCATCAAAATTGGGGCCATTCAAAGCCTTTATAAAGACCACCTTCCTCCGGAAACTGGCTTCTAATACCGGACACAACACATGCAGATAATGGCTTTCTGATGTGTCTGCCCAGAACACCATAGGCCCAGCGGAAAACCTGCCTGTATGCTGTGTAGCGGTACTGTCTGGAGATGGGGGCAAAATATTTAATTATTGTCTTATAACACTGGCATCAAAAGTGTGATATACACAACTTGTAATTAAAACAAATTCATTCAGATTGTTTTAATATTCAAATTAGTTAAATTGACTATCCCTTACATACATAGGGGTACTACATAAATTGGCAATAGTAAAACATTATCTCTGCCCTAAACCTACTGATTTCTGCTGGCCTGGAGAGGTCCATGTTCCTCTCTAAAGTGCATGTAGGCTATCTGTAGCACATATGGATTTAGACAACATGCCTCAAAGCCCGGATGCACAGTCAGGCACTGTACTTAAAGTCTGACTGGGGGTGACATTTTCCACCAATGCCCAGTATGCATCCAACTCCCTGCAGCACTGACTTTCCTCAGCTGTGACCATAGGCACACATTTCCCACACAAGCACCTATTAAACAAGAACGGGTTTAGGGTATTTCGGGCCATATCATCAGCCCTGCATCTCAGTGACCCAAAAGAGGATGCTGAAAACATGCGCAAAAAGGAACCCCAGCCTATTATCGCCTTGGCAAACTGAAGCCGGTCTATCAGCAGATACGGACTGCATGCAAGACTTTCTTTCATCCTCATCAGGACATTGCAGTAGATGAACGAATGGTGGCATCAAAAGCCAGGATAGGGCTAAAACAATATATGAAAGACAAGCCAACCAAATGGGGGTACAAACTTTTTGTTTTAGCTGACTCCAAGTATGGCTACACGTGGGATTTTTTTTATCTACGAGGGGAAATCCCCTGTAGCACAAACAGAACAAAATAAAGGACTCAGCTATGAGTCTGTGATGGCACTGGTGGATAAAAGAACGTTAGGAACCGGCTACAAGCTCTACATGGACAATTTTTACACCAGTCCATTACTCTTCAGAGACCTCCTCCAGAAGGGCATTTGGGCCTGCGGCACAATTCGCAGCAACCGGGTGGGCTTCCCGCAAGCCACTGACAACAGGCTGCCCAGAAATGCTCCCCGTGGGAGTATGAGATGGATTCGTGACGACAAGTTACTGTTTGTTGAATGGATGGACACAAGGGAGGTGCTCATGTGCTCCTCCTTCCATTCAGCAAATGGTGACTGCAAGGTACAGAGGAGGATCAAGACTGGAGCTGGAGAATGGATGGTGCAGAATATTCCCATACCTCCTGCAGTGGTTGATTACAACAAGTGAGTTGAATTTACATAAAATAAAAAAGTTGTATTGTGCAGATATGTTTACATTTTATTTACTCTGTTAGGTTTGACTTTAGATCTGAAATATGTCCTGTTATTTTCTACACAGGAACATGGGATGAGTGGATCTCTCCGATGCCCTCATCGGATATTACAGCGTCCTCAAAAAGACCAGGAAGTGCACTGTAAAACCGGACAGTTAACTTAACTCAAACCATTTAAGTGAACCGGTTGCATTAAAACACATACATTTAAGTACTGTGAACTTGAGTCATGTGCAATTATGCACTTATATTTATTTATGTAGTGTAAACTTAAATACAAGTGCATAACTGCATATGATTCAATTTGTTTAAGTTCACAGTACTCAAATGTATGTGTTTTAAAACTAATGCAACCGGTTTACTTAAATGGTTTGAGTTGAGTTAACTTTTAGGTTTTACAGTGTGGTACCGTGCCCTGTTCTACCACTTCGTTGATATTGCCGTGGTGAATGCATTCATCAGCAGATGGCTCTAGGTCGGAAACAAAAACCCAAAACCCAAAGAGAGTTTCGTGAAGCCCTGGTTCTGGAGCTGGCAGATTGGAATGACCCTTCTGGTCCTGATCCAGTACCAACTGCACCCCCAGGCCATCAGTGCCACAGGCCCAAATTCATCACTGAAACCAGTGATGATTCGAGGAGGAGATGCAGAGTGTGCCATCAAAAAAGACTCATAATATGCCAGGCATGTAATGCACACCTGTGTTTCCAGGCAACAAGAGATTGTTTCAACCCCCGGCATGAAGAGCATAATTTGTAGTTTAGATCTAAAAAGTTGTGAAAAGTTGTACAAAGTGTAAAAAGTTGTGAAAAGTTGTACAAATTTTATAAATGGTGGAAAAGTTGTAAATAGTTTGAGTATTCTAATAATTGTTATATTTTTTCTTATAAGCTCTATTTGTCATATGTTTAGAAAGGCATAAACGTTATATATATGAATAATTTGTATAAAAAGTAAAAAAAAATTGTGTCTGTATGTTTTGTGTTTTCAGATGTCAGTTCAAGTAACAAAATGCTCTGAGACTTGATGCAACAACACAAAGGCCACTAGGAGTCACCCCCTAGTGGCCTTTTGTGTTGTTGCATCAAGTCTCACAGAAACCTCATTTTTTAAGATATCAAGATGAAATTTGAAAATAAACTTGATTAGACTTATGGCTTTCAGTTTCTAACACTTTTAGACTGTAGAACATATTTTTTAAAAATATACATTTATAAGAATAACACAAAAAATAGACATGTTCATAACAATAAACTTAAACTTTCATAATTTTTAGACTAAAGTATAATTTTTAATTATTCCATTGCAGGAAAATTCTGCCAAGTGTCTTCTTTCAAATAATATTTCCTTATGTTTCTATTCCAAACCGTTCATGAATTACAGCTATTTAAGTTTTTATTGTGCATTTTCATGTGTATCCTGAAAAGGGGGGGGGGGGTGACGCTTAAGAGGTTAAGGACACTGTCAAATTGGACACAGCTCTACAAGCTCTAATAAATTTCCTTTGTTTGAACTTAAGAGGCTTTCATTGTCACCTCTGAATCACATGCCTTGTTTCGCTAGTACAATATAATATCAATCAGTCGAAAGATAATCTCTGTTTTTTGCCTTTCTCTTTCTTTGGCTGCTTGCATCTCAAAGTCTGCCTTTTCCAATGTTGTATCTAATGCTTTTCTTTTAAAGGCATTCCTAGGAATCATGCCTAGCATGTGTGACTCTGTCTTGCTATGCTCCTTAATTTTTCCTTTAGCTTGCGTCCACAGACTTAATCCCACTAAATTCCATCCTGTCCTGCTCTTATACTTTTCATCATTCATAAAAAGCCTGCAGCTGAAACAGTACATTGCATCATTCTCAGGAGAATATTCTAACCAGGGGTGTTCTTCATACCACTGTCCCTGAAACGAACATTCATTTTTTGGGATTGGCAAAATTAGACGACAACGTCCTACTGAATTTGAAAGCCACGTTGTATGTTATATTGTATTTCTTTACATGAGCAGGATCTGATGGATTTTGTAACTGAAGCAAAAACTCAAAGTCTTCCGGCTTTTTCTCCTTTGTGTACATGGCTGTGGCTGTCTAACTCTCCATTTCTTCTTGTTCTGCGTCTGTCTCTTCCCTCTTTGTCTCATTGTATTGCCTTTCTTTCGTATTCTGAACTTTTTCTGTCTCTGGCTCAGTTCCAAGACCTACACTTTTACTCTGTTGAGTTGATTCTGAGGCAGTTTCATCTTAATATAGAGAATGAATAACAAACCTATTACAAATATATTTTAAATACAGTTGTAAGGCTTTAGTGCTAGTTAAACATGTGTTCTTGTAATATTACTCTTACATTCAAATAATTTAATGTCTATATTTCTTGTTAACAAACTGTAACATATTCAGAATCCTTTATGTCACCCAGTTTAACAACACTTACCTTTTAAGTGTATATTTTAAACACCAATTTTTTGCGACACATCAAACTTTACCATTACATGTATTCAGTATTGTTTTTGAAAAATTATTACATAGCTTCTTAAGCACTAGATGGAGACATTAGCTTATGAAATTATTTGGCTATTGTGACATTATTTGCTTTTTTATTTAAAACATGAAAGAACACATTCAGAACTATTACAAACAGTAATTAATTAAGCTGTATTTCACTGAAAAGCTATGCAATATTGCTTAAAATCACAGACAAATTTATATCGCCTGAAATAATGAACGTGACACATTGCCTAGCTTGTCAGTGAACTACAGCTCTGGGGTGTGTTTCCCAAAAGCATCGTTAGCCAACTACTGTCATAAGTTTCGTTGTTACTGACAAAAGATTTGGTGTTTCCTGAAACCAAAGTTCAAATGAACATTTGCAAGCTGCATCGCAAACTTGTGTGATTTGAACGACAGCTCTTCACCTGTGGTTAAAAGCACAGTTCCTTATTATAATATGTAGACTTACGTTGAACAAAATAAGCAAAAAACATGTAGTACATTCTAAAGCCATCATACTAAATATATACAAATGTTATTTTACGTCTTTAAGTAAAATGCTGTATGTGTGCAGATCTACAAGCTTTAAAGTCGCAATGAAATTGAAATGAAAAACTATGTATATATTTTTTAATATTGTGGTATTATTAACAAATGACTTATCTGTGAGCTTCATTATTTAAAAAAAAAAATTTGTGTGTGCTTATAATCTTTAATCAAAAATGCAATTCTCCTCCCCTCCTCAAAACGATCTCTCGTCACTTCCGGTCATAAGTATGGCAGGTGGGCGGGGTCCGGGAGAAGATCGCAGCAATTAGCAACACGACCCAACTTCAAACGATTCAATCAGATCTCGATGGACAAATTCAAATCCAGCCCTGCCTTATTTAATCTCAAAAGCCGTTTCATTCGGATATACGTCACCACAGGGAAAATAAGGCAATTGTTACTTTCGTTTCATGGCGACTTTAAGACCCTGGGAGAAGTGACGTAAGAAGGAACTTGCACATTAATTAAATATCTTGAAATAAAACAACAAAGAACTAAATCACGCTAACAAAAAGTCTTCCGATGCAATATATGTTATTTACAGCAACAATATAACATTAAATCGATTTAAACAGATTAATTAGTACTATGACACTACTATGACTATGAACTACCATGTTCTTGCTATGCTTTCGGGAAACAGTCGTGACAAGCCAGCTACTTTCTCCAACTATGCATCGTACAATGGTGGTTCAGCAGCGAGTTATGATGTTGTTTGGGAAACGCACCCCTGTGTAGCAGATGCCGATCCATCTAAAGCAGGTGATGATGATTTACTACTAATCAGGAAACCGGCTTTACTGATGAGATGCACATGATTATCCCATACGATATATATCACCCAGCTCAAATTCAGTGTACATTAAGGCTCTGTTTACACGTACATGGTTATTTTTAAAAACTGAGAGATTTACCTTCGTTTGTGCTCCTCGTTTACACGCAAACGGAGAACTCGCCTCTGAAACCGATTGTTTCTAAAAACTCCGGCCAGAGTGGAGATCTTGAAAATCTTCAGTTGCACGGTTGCATGTAAAGTGAGACAAACGGATGTCTAAGCAGGCAACGTCACAGAGTATGCGCCAGAGCTGGCACCTACGTCAAAGGTGCGACCCATGTTTACATGTGTGACTGCTACTCTGAACGCTTCCAAGATCACATTTATGTTCGTGCAAACTCGTTTCGTGTGTTTGTATTTGCAAATACAGCTGCTCCATTATGTCGAGGAGCAGAGACGAGTGGTCGGAGGTCAGCAATTTTACGCGTGTTTGGCGCTGCAAGAACCGACGGACGAATTATGTCAAAGTACCGCGATTCGAAATTAGACCTCTACGTGTGATTCCTCAACTCGCTCTCGCGGTATGTTGACGTCATCGATCACCTACTGCAACAACTCCTCCCTCCAACATAAAGAACCAGTTCACGTCACCACCAGCGCTGCCGGTGATTGGTTTACGTGGGCTTGAGCGTCTCTTGACGGCATATTTGCACGGGTATGTGTAAATAAACACTTTTCTGAAAACTGACATGTGTGCACGATATTATTTTTGAAACCGGAGATGTTGAAATGTCCGTTTATGTAAATAGCCGCCCACGTGTAAACATAGCCTAAACCTGCAATAAAGTAGGCTACTTAGATATTCACATGCGTGTGTGTGTTGTAGTGGAAGTTAGTGCACATGGTAACCAGCCACCCTCTAGGAAGTGACCTCATTTTGGGAAATTCAGCTTCAAGTAGGTTGCACAAATACAAAAATATGTTTGTGTTATCTTCATACGCATTAACATTTAGAGACTAGGCCAGAGGTTTACTTTCTTGCGGAGTTAAGCTCTAACCCTGAACAAAGTCACCTGCCTGCAATTTTTTGGTATTCCTGAAGACGCTCAGGTGTTTAATCAATGCTGGAGCTAAACTCTGCAGGAAAGTGGATTTGAGGGCCATAGTTGAGAACCTCTGAACCGAACCCATTAACAATGACTGTCTTTGTCAGAATCCTGCCAGATCCTTGTTTGTATTTAGTAGAGCCCGACCGATTTATCGTTTTGCCGATTTTATCGGCCGATATGAGCATGTCGCAGATATATCTGTATCGGCGTATAAGCCGCAGATATGAAGCCGATATGAACGTTCCTTACAGAACACATTAAATGCTTTTGAAAGATGTAAGTACTTGTTTGGCCAGCAGAGCGCGCCCTATTGGT
This sequence comes from Misgurnus anguillicaudatus, assembly GCF_027580225.2. Classification (NCBI taxonomy): domain Eukaryota; kingdom Metazoa; phylum Chordata; class Actinopteri; order Cypriniformes; family Cobitidae; genus Misgurnus; species Misgurnus anguillicaudatus. The sequence goes on along the minus strand of NC_073348.2, from coordinate 10,736,992 downwards.
TGCTAATGGCGACTCAGGTCACTCACTGTAGTGACATCAGCCAATCCCCCGCCCCCTTCACTTCAGTCAGTCAGTCTCTCAGTTCAGGTGGCGGCAGTCACGCGGTTTCTTCAAAACATTTTACACCTGGTATTAAGACGCGCTTTGGTCGATTGGATTATAAGTGGACGAGAGAGACACATTCCTGTTTACATTTGGTGGTTTTAATCAGTCTTTTTTGTCCACTTGTTTCAAACGCAAGCGGAAGAAATGACGCGAGGCGGAGAAAGGACGCGCTTAAACTGACGCGCAGTCTGTGGGAGTACAGCTGCTTGTGCTGTTACATGCTCATTTCAAAGCAATTGATTAAATAAGCTCGCGCAACTTTACACCCTTTCTTAAATAAGAGGCGGAGAGCAGACGCTTTAGTTTTATAAAAGTTTAAAGTCCCGGCAGAACACTGTGGGTTCGTGTTATAAAAACGTTGTGCAGTACATTAAACATAAGCCTACATCAGTATGTTGTCAGTAATTCAAGCATTGTCGTCTTAACGGTAAGTTTTTAATTAATTTGTGAAGTCCATAACTTACTCATAAAGTCATTGTTTATTAGCTTTAAAGTTTCCATTTTTTAAAATAAGCCCAATATTACATTATTCTCGTTAAAACTGACAATGATTTAAGTTATATGTATTTTGTTTTGTTTGTGTTTTAAAGTTATTTATAATAAGTCAAGTTTACTGTTTTGTGCACTTATATCAGAATAATTTTGGATAATAAAGTTTATTGTTAACTTGTAAAACACACCTGCCTATATTACATATCTTTGTCACGTCATTTTAAGTGTTTGATCACCACATTTGTGGTGTGATCATAGAGTGATCATTGCAAAAAGTATTTATATATAGTATATTCTGTTAATGTATATAGTGTATTCTATGTACAGTACTGTATTAGTATAATATACTGTAGTATATGTGTACTGTACTATAATATGCACATAATGAATATCGGCCGATATATCGTTATCGGTCTTTTTTTACTCTCTAATATCTGTATCGGCATCGGCCCCAAAAAATGCATATCGGTCGGGCTCTAGTATTTAGATCTAGCATGGCAGGGTTCTGACAGTACACTGTTTCATGTGGGAGATGCGTGGTTTTTGTATTGATTTATTCTGACCACGCATTTCCCGGGTCTCGTCACTTTTTCCCGGATCCCTTACTTGTGATTATTTTCCAGGTGTTTGTAATTTACTTTCTCCCTATTTAAGAGTCCTTGTGTTTGTTGTCCAGTGCGGGTTCGTCTGTTTTACTACGTTGGTCTTGCCATTCAAGTGTTTCCAGTGTGTTCCTGTTTAAGTTAAGTGTAGTGTGTTCTAGTTTAAGTTTAGTGTTTTGTTTATATGTCATTTTTAGTGTAGTTCTGTATAGTTTAGTGTTTGCCCTGTTTGTTTGCCCCATCGTGGGTTTTGTTTTCAGTTTTTTTCAATAAATTATTATTTTGTCCTTATCCGTGTCTGCATTTGGGTTCTCTGTGTCCTGATTCCTGACAGTCTTCCCCAAACAAAATAAATGACAACTTTTCATACAAATGTTGCGCGATTTATCTTTACATCTTTTTAAAAGTAATATTCCACTTTTTAAAACATGTTAATCCTGTGCACTAGGGCTGTAACGATATGCGATATGAAACCGAAATCATAAAACTCAAATCCACAAACCTGTGTCGCAGTGTGAGAACGCAGAATCGCGACACATCCCTTTCAACTCCCAGAGTTATCCTTCACATCCAGATCCAATGCTACCACATCTTTAAATTGCTATAAGTATTATTTTAAGTTAACATTATAAAATGCATAGACCTGCAACACAATACTGGTTGAGGATAAATTATTTAATTGTAGACCTACCTGTTAAAGTCCACCAATTACATGGAACTAGGAGGCTGTTTACACTTGGTATTAAGATGTGTTTTCATCGATCGGATCACAAGTGGACGAGAGAGACACATTATGTTTACACCTGGTATTTAAATCTGTTTCTTTTGTCCACTTTCAACCGCTTCTCTCTTGAATACTGTGAGGGGACGGTCTGTGAGACGGTGGCCGAGTCTCTCTGCTGTCATTCAAACGCGAGCGGGAGTAATTATGAGTTTATATGGATGCAAAGTAATATTATGTTGGAGTCCGCTGCTTGTTTAGCAAGTATACATGCTGCACAGAGGTTTGTACATGTGTATGTAAGAGCTTTCTCTGAATTTTCAGCGCAATTGATGAAATATGATCGCGCAACTTTCACAGCTTTCGAAACGAAACTATGGAGATCAGCCGCTTTAGTTTTATCAATGAAAGGCTAAAAATAGCGCTGTTCACCGTGTGTTCACGCCAGAAGTAAAAAAAAAGACGTAAAACTTGTGTTTAATACCTCAGATTAGATAAATGGGCGGAGAGAAGAAGTAAAAAAAAAAGACGTAAAACTTGTGTTTAATACCTCAGATTAGATAAATGGGCGGAGAGAAGGCGGTCGCTTGTGACTGTTCGAACACATTCAACCACATCTGCGTTCCGCAACTCCAAATCGATCCGATCGAAAGTGGTTTCGACTACCTCTGGATGTGGTTGAAAGTGGTCGAAAGTGGACGAGCTCAAAAGTTTTGAACACTGTTTACACCTGGCATTAACGTCGTCCACTTGTGATCCGATCGACAAAAACGCATGTTAATGCCAAGTGTAAACAGCCTCTAGGGCTGTCGCGGTGAAGTAATTTCCCATTAGCCAGTATTTGTGCACCTGTAAATGTAAACTTACATTATATCTTGTGTGTTCCTTGGTCGAAAATTTGTAGAAATATATGCGAGTAAAAAAGTACAGAACAAAAACATTTAGCTCACGGAGCAAAGGAAAAGCCGTTAATAAATCAGACTCCTTAATAACGTAGAGGACATGCTGAAACAGTCAACTCGACAGATGATCATCATGTTTATAATGTTTTTTACGCAGATATTGTTTTTTGCCCTACCAAGTGGTAAGGAAACTAGTCCACATATTTCTCAGATGAATGTATTTTTCTTAGGATTGCTCTATCTTTGGACAGCTTTTCCATGAATTCCTGACAGGAGAGGTTGAAATTTGTTCTCACAATAAGCATGGATTTGAAAGTAGAAACAGTAAACCTATTTCTTGATGCTGTCCATGCATCATTCATCTGAGAGGACACCCTCTCAACTGGTACATTACTCCCTGGCAAACACATGATAACTGATGACAATTTAGAGAGGTTAGTATTTTGAATATCTTTGTCTTGAAAGACAGTGAACACTGTGCTCCATCTCTGACAAAGTGGTGTTTCATTTTTTTTCCATTTTTCAAGTGATTCACCCTTTAGGAACTCTTGCAAGCAAGTGACCTCATCAAATAGTGCATCCTCATTGATGGTCACATTAGGGCATTTCTCCTGCAGTGTGGCTACTGCCTTCTGAATTTCTTCACGTTGAATTTGCTTTTTCAAAAGGAGACATTGCAGGTCTTTGAGAACGTCAGTGTGCTTGCTCCATGCTTTCATGTATGTCACTGCAGTTGTGAAGAATGATTTAGATGTTTGGAGAAAAGACTCTCTAGAAATTGGTCCATTGTCTACAAGCTCTCTGAGTAGTCCTCTCACCAAAACAGGAATAAAGTTTTCATCACATCTTGCTATCAGTTTAGCCTCAAAGTTCCTTAGAACTGCAGCAGACTCAACGGCACAACGGTCCTGTCCTTCAAGCATCTTAATTGTTTCATGGAATACAGTTAAGTTCCCAAAGGTCAGCCAAAGTTTAGTCAGTGGATCCTCAAAGATTGTTCGTAGGTACAAAGGGCATTTGTCTTCTGAAAGAAAAAAAAGGTTTTAATGACTCATACATTTGCAGCACTCTTTCAATTGCAGGGAGCATGGACAGCCAGCGAACATTATTGTGACCAATTATTTTGTGGTATTCTTGACCAACAAACTCACAAAAGCTTTTTAGTCTTTCAACTCTGACTGTGAAAAAATGAAAATATCCAAAGATTTTTATGAGCAGGTACTCAACATCAAGGGGGATCATACCCAAAGCTGTTCTGGCTGTGTTATGAATGATGTGGGCAGGGCAACCTAAGCCAATTACATCTCTCTGCAGAGCATTTTTTATTTTTGTATGAACATTGACCCTACCAAGTCTATTTAGTCCTCCAAAGTTGGTGTTTGTGTTGTCTGCAGAGAATGCTACCACTTTGTTTTCAAGCTGAAATTTTTTAACAACCACCAGGACCTCAGCTGCAATTTCCTCTGCGGTTTCCCCTTTCAATTCAATCAAATCCAGCAGTTTTGTTTCCACGGATATGCTGCCATCATATATCTTGCAATATCTGACTACTACTGGCAACAGCTTTACATGTCCATGGTTGGAGGCATCAATGGACAAGGATGCATATTCAACCTGATCTAGGTCCTGTGTTGCCAGAGAAGTTGCCCAGGGTGCAAACACATTACTTACAATGACTTCACATTTTGTTCTAGCACATGTAAACTTTGGCTCATAGAATTTCCGTGTCAGCTGTGCTGTGCAGTCCATTGATCTGTAACTGTGATTGTGATGCATGGTGTGGTAAGCAAAAACACCCTCCTTCAGTGCTAAATCATATTCTTGCTGGGAGGGCTCTACCTTCTTGAAGAATGAGGTAACTGAGGGCAAACCAACACGGGCAGTCAGAGAGTTTTTATGCTTTTTTGTCTGCTGATGCTCTACCACTGCTGTTCTCCCTCCACTGGCTATTGAAAATGAAGAATTGCAAATGGTACAAAGAACTGCTGTATCATCCAGACCTGGGCCGAGAAATGGAAATTCTTTCATCATATTGTCATTAAAATGGCATTTACGTTTCTTCGAAAGGGCCATGGTCCCTTCTCTCCCTGTTCTGTCAAAATGTTTGCAACAATCTTCTTATTCTCTTAAAACATGGTTCTCCTTATATTCTCCTTGCATCCTTTTCTTTGCTTTACACCTTCAGTATTCTTCCTTAACCTATCATAATCAAAATAAATATGTTTTAATATTTCTATTTAATAGTTAACTATTTTATTACGTTACATTACGGTTTTTGAAGCACGGATCGAATCATAATAAGAACGAATAAAGGACACAAACATTTATATAAAAAAGTTGATTGCACATTAAGAAAGGTCTAAAATTAGCATTAGGTACAGAAATCGAATCAAATTAATAACACTGTCATTATTGTATGAATCAAATATAATTATTATTTTTTAGAGCTACAGAACTGATTTTCTCTTTCTCTCTAGTTTGATGTAAATTAAAATCACTTGAATGTTAACATTTCCAAGGCTTTGAAACACGTGCAAATGATAATCTTTCCCTATTTAAATTTGCGTATTAATCCGCAAATCGCATTTGATCCGTCACACAATTAATGCAGGTACAGTATTGTTCAAAATAATAGCAGTACAATGTGACTAACCAGAATAATCAAGGTTTTTAGTATATTTTTTATTGCTACGTGGCAAACAAGTTACCAGTAGGTTCAGTAGATTCTCAGAAAACAAACAAGACCCAGCATTCATGATATGCACGCTCTTAAGGCTGTGCAATTGGGCAATTAGTTGAAAGGGGTGTGTTCAAAAAAATAGCAGTGTCTACCTTTGACTGTACAAACTCAAAACTATTTTGTACAAACATTTTTTTTTCTGGGATTTAGCAATCCTGTGAATCACTAAACTAATATTTAGTTGTATGACCACAGTTTTTTAAAACTGCTTGACATCTGTGTGGCATGGAGTCAACCAACTTGTGGCACCTCTCAGCTGTTATTCCACTCCATGATTCTTTAACAACATTCCACAATTCATTCACATTTCTTGGTTTTGCTTCAGAAACAGCATTTTTGATATCACCAAGACTTTGCTCGTTTACTAGTGTGTTTTGGGTCATTGTCTTGTTGAAACAACCATTTCAAGGGCATGTCCTCTTCAGCATAGGGCAACATGACCTCTTCAAGTATTTTAACATATGCAAACTGATCCATGATCCCTGGTATGCGATAAATAGGCCCAACACCATAGTAGGAGAAACATGCCCATATCATGATGCTTGCACCTCCATGCTTCACTGTCTTCACTGTGTACTGTGGCTTGAATTCAGAGTTTGGGGGTCGTCTCACAAACTGCCTGTGGCCCTTGGACCCAAAAAGAACAATTTTACTCTCATCAGTCCACAAAATGTTCCTCCATTTCTCTTTAGGCCAGTTGATGTGTTCTTTGGCAAATTGTAACCTCTTCTGCACATGCCTTTTTTTTAACAGAGGGACTTTGCGGGGGATTCTTGAAAATAGATTAGCTTCACACAGACGTCTTCTAACTGTCACAGTACTTACAGGTAACTCCAGACTGTCTTTGATCATCCTGGAGGTGATCATTGGCTGAGCCTTTGCCATTCTGGTTATTCTTCTATCCATTTTGATGGTTGTCTTCCGTTTTCTTCCACGTCTCTCTGGTTTTGCTCTCCATTTTAAGGCATTGGAGATCATTTTAGCTGAACAGCCTATCATTTTTTGCACCTCTTTATAGGTTTTCCCCTCTCCAATCAACTTTTTAATCAAAGTACGCTGTTCTTCTGAGCAATGTCTTGAACGACCCATTTTCCTCAGCTTTCAAATGCATGTTCAACAAGTGTTGGCTTCATCCTCAAATAGGGGCCACCTGATTCACACCTGTTTCTTCACAAAATTGATGACCTCAGTGATTGAATGCCACACTGCTATTTTTTTGAACACACCCCTTTCAACTAATTCAACTAATTGCCCAATTGCACAGCCTTAAGAGCGTGCATATCATGAATGCTGGGTCTCATTTGTTTTCTGAGAATCTACTGAACATACTGGTAACTTGTTTGCCACGTAGCAATAAAAAATATACTAAAAACCTTGATTATTCTGGTTAGTCACATTGTACTGCTATTATTTTGAACAATACTGTACAAGCATATTTTTGTTATTGTCGTTAAGACGGTGTTAAAAACTTACAGTTGTGCGTAGCACCTCCTTCCTCCACCATTGTTTTGCCGCAATGACTTCTGGGGCGTAAATCGATTTCAGCGTGCAAGTCTGCACTCGATGAATCCTCGATATCAAGAACACACCTGGGTATTTTCATGTGTCTTCTGTACTTGCTTTTTTGAGAATTGGAATTAACTTTAATGGCTAATGATGATGTAAAACGAGAACACGATCCAAGATCGCTGAAGAACGCACATTGAGAAACAGCCAAGAGAAGTCTGATGATGAGAATCTGAGCTGAGACTAGGTATGTAACGATGTCGTCCAGTTTAGTACTCACTCTCTTAAATTTTAAATCTTCGTACGTCGCTAACTCAGTTAGCTGGATTTGATTGTTGATGATTTGGCATGATCTTGGATTATTTGGTTCTTCGAAGCTCATTCTAAACTTACTGTCATAGCAACAGGTCCGTAAGCTCAAACCTGCTCGGGAGCAGGCTTATTTCATGTAAACAAGATTAGTTTGTACCTTTTTAAGCGGATGTAATACGGAAAGTCTGACGCAGTCGCGTATTCTCCATTATACAAACGCAATCTGCGTAAGATGGATGATTAATACAAAGAGCTTTTCACATTCAACATGTAATAAAAAAAGAATATATTAATTAAATCTTTTAGCGATGTTATTTAAAAAATATATAATATAACAAATATATTTTTTCTGTACTTGTGCGACTTGTTTTTGTGTAACATGTGTTTGATTATTATTCTTAAACGAATGACATGCTGATCACATTCATTTTAAATTTGTTTAAATTTTCCTTAATAAAAACAGCAATTAATCATACCCAGCACTAATAGATGTTATGTACAATAAAGACTATTACTCAGTGTGAAATAATTTTCATTTGAATAAACTAATCTCCTATTTTAGTTTTGTCTTTAGATTGTCAAGTAGCTTACAATGTCATGCATGAAAGGGTTTTCGTTTAGTTATTTCTATCTGTTCTATCTTTAAAGAGTAACTAAACCCTTAACCAACCTTTTTTAGTTAATGATCTGTAAGAATGATGCTTTATTAGTGCTGTTCATTAATTTTAGTAAGTTTTTTGACATTTGGATATAAGGGGGCGGTTTCCCGGACAGGGATTAGCTTAATCCAGGACTAGGTCTTAGTTTAATTAGGAAATATAACTAGTTTTAACAAACATGCCTTACTGAAAACATTACCTGTGGGCATTTTGAGGCAAAACAAAGGGCCCTGATGTATTTTAAGATATGTCAGTGCAAGTTGTTTTCAGTTCGGACAGCACTTAAAAATGTTTTAGTCTTGGACTAGTCTAATCCCTGTCCGGGAAACAGCCCCAAAGTGTTTCAATACTGCAATATATGGTGTAAAAACGTCTGAGTGCTGCCCTCTTCAGGTTGAACGGTGGCTACTGCAGTTAAATTTTTCTATTGAATGTTGGGTCCAAAAAATGACTCGTGACGTAAGCAGGTTCAAGCTCACCACGCCCTTGTTACGATCTCACCACACACTTGGTACGAGCTTAGTTCGTCCGTTGGGATCTGCCCACTTTTCTTGCATTTTTCAAATATTGCCAGTGGGTGGAGTCAGGCTCTGACCAGGGATTTAGTTACGCTTTAAAATGTTGTCTACAAATATGTTACCCTGTCCCTTTCCTGACAAAAATGACCAAAATAACCAAATCAGTTTTTTGCACATATTTTCACATATCTTCTTTACTACACTTTTCTGTGCAGACTCAGCAGATGCAGGACTTTCAGTTAATGTGGAATACTGCTAATATTGCTAATATAGTCAGAAATAAGTTAAGAATAATGCAATTGAAGTAAACTTATTTAACCACTTGCATATAGTTTCTCTAAAGGACTTTCATCTGAGAGGATTTCTTTACTGTCATGTGCATTGCTATCAGAAACGGTTGCATTTTATAATCTTTTAATGTAGAATAACATTACCATTCCCTTACTGCACATCATACTTTATTTACCACATTCTTGGGAACTGCTAAAAGTGTTGGTGTATTATCTACAACTGCACAAAAGAGAGGAAAACACAATCTTATTATAAACTACAATTCAAATTTTAATTATCAGCAATTAAATTGTTGCATTTGCTGTGGGTTCAAGAGCAACTGCTCCAGAGATGATCTGTACAATCAATCAGTTTAGAGACATCACTCCTGCCAGCACATTACATGAAGATGGAGGACCACCACCTGTTTTTATTCTGCTTTTTATGTTGCTCTTTCAAACAGATAAAACAGCATTTAACTGTTTTTAAAGAGACTTTAGGAGCATCAAAGTTTGATTACAATCATTAACTTCAATCTTTGACAAGCATAGTATATATATCAAGATTATATTTTCACAGAATATTTTACATTATATAGGATGATTTTATGTACAAAAGTAGCTTTAACTGGGTTTACAAATTCAGCGTCATAAAAAGTTCACAACCTTTCATCAACAGCTTGTGCACTGCAGGGGTTAAAAATTGGGCGTGTTCTTGGTCATTGTAACAACCGGCCAATCACAGCATGGCTGATCAGTGTTTCTACTATCGATATGTATTGACTTTTCTTGCAGTGCACGAATGCGCAGTGATCTCAGATAATTCAATCCTGCCATACTAATCATCAACAGCAGTGGGTTTCAAAGAACCGGTTAAGCGAGATCATAATTAGCAAGATCTGAACATCTTAAATGTCTCATTTGATCTCGGATGTATTAAGCGACGTACGAAGAACGAGCCCCAGGTCATCCTGTATTTCCAATGAAGCACTCACACCATTCACACAGCAGCTTGTGACGGAGATGAAAAATCCCTGTATACCCTTGTTACGGATGGTTCGAATGACACTGGTATTTCCCAAACTATTTTGCTTTGTGTATTTTTAAACATCTAACAACATGACCATCTGTATGATTCTAAATTGTCTTTATTATAGGAGTCCAAAAGATGAACCCGGTAACTTTCAGGGTCTTCATGGTCAGCAAAGTTGTCCACAAGTATTTGCACAAGATGTGGGACAGCAAGTGAGATCTTCACCAAAATTAACTCCACCTTAGAGGAGCATAACATCCCTTGAAAGAACTGCATTGGTCAGGCATGAAAACGGGTCAGGGGTGAAAAAGGTGCTCGAGGGGCGTTGTGGGCTCTGATGGGGCCGGGAAGTGGGAGGACTCCCCAGAACACTAGGGTACATGTTGTAACTTTACTTGTTTATTCTTCAGGCATGTGCACCCTGTATTTTATTCCATTGGGAATGAAAAACAGGTGATTGAAGCAATGAAAATATATAAATTACAGCTGATTCTCATCTAAGAAACACACTTGGGTTCTTTCAATTGCATGACCATATGGTATACAATAGAGTAAAGAGGATCTCTTTAGGTCGATCTTGTGTGGAAAAGGAACAAAATGAGCAACACAAAAAGTAAGATAAATGCCTGCATGAGTCAGTGGAAGACCACCAGGACAAGGGAGAGGTTTTTCTCCAGTCCCACCTGGATGCAATAGATGGTGCATTCCCAGACGTCACAACTGAACACTGTCAGGGTGGATAAGAAATGGCAAAGATTGTTCCCAATGTTCCTTGCCAGAAGAGATATCAGGTGTGATGTGGACAATAGAAACGCAATAGATTAAATGATGAGATTTTCTTTGTACTGCATTCTTCTGTGGTTTTTCTGTTTGTATTTTTTCTATTTTTACTATAATGGCAGCAATATTGAATATGATGGTTACATTACAGTATTTACAACAGGACATTACTGCAAAGTCTTTACTGCAGCAATTCTGTCTCTGTGTACGTTTTTCATAAACTGTACTCTGAGATGGATGATAAATTTTTTTTGTCTTGAATTTCTGCAGCAAAACAAACAACATGCAAGCATTTACTAAACCCAACCAAACAAAAATATAAAGAGATTTCAAAAGAAACTCAATCTATAACCAATACAATATGCAACCTATTGTATAAGGACATACTGACAGATAAAATAATGCAGTTTCTGAATTTCCTTCTGATGTTAGTGGTTTTTTATGACATTGTGTTATGATTGACTAAATGTTTCTGTTGGAAGAGAACATGTGTTGGTGATTAGGTATAATAAGTTGGTTCCCAATTCGTTGGTCACGACGTGACGTCTCCGTTACCTTCCTTCGGGGAACGAGGGTTACACCCGTAAGCGAGATGTTCTGCAACCTCCTGTTACATCCTGGTTTTTCATTCGGTTTTGCTACTTCATTGGACTTTGAGGTGTCTTGTTCCTCCTGTAGGAGTCATGGGTGTTGTCGCCATTGCACCAAGCTCTGTCTGCCTTCATTCTGCTCTTTCTCCTAAGACTCAAATCACCAAAAAACAATCATTGTTTTTTACAGATTTTCCAGGACCCTTTCAGTGTGTTGTCTTGAATGTTCAGTGGAAATGTGTAAGGGTTTCCCTTACCATAAATTATGTTTTTTTAACAAGGTTCTGAGGGAGCAAGATCAGATAATTAACTAATTCAGCGCAGGTGCATCTCATTTAGTAATCAGCCAAACATTACATATACAGACATCCTACCTACCTCAGTCTCAATATAGTTTTCCGACATCCCTCCACCACCCCAACTTGCCACTGTAATCTGTTTTATCCCACTTTGGGATGGGGGAGTTCTCTGGGTTCGGGGCATACCCCAAATATACCTACAACACAGCTAACTTATCGTTGGGGGGAAGCATTTTCTTATACAATATGAGTTAGCTTGTCAACGGTTTGGAAAGCGTTCATTATTGTGGAGTTGCCATTCAGCCATTTATCTTGTAACTGCAATATTGCCCAGTGCTTTATGCATAAGTATGCATACTATTTCTATGTAAACAAAGCATTGTAAAACAATGATTTGCCTATCCATTTCCATAGAACCCTTTGTACACATCTGAAGGACCAAACACTGTCATAAATGTCTCTCCAAACAATGGTATGGTACATTTGGGTTTTAATTTAATTCATGTGATACCTAGAGATTAACGAATTAAACTTAACAATAATTTCTCAACACGGTTTAATAGGTTTAATTACACAAGGTAAGTAGCCATATGGTCAAACAATCCCATTTTATTTTGAGTTGGCTTACCTGTTCTTAAATTGAACACAGCCATGTTTAATTTGAGTAAACATTACTTAATTAAACAAATCTTTGTATTAGTTCAGCCAGGGAACCAGTTCTGGTTAAAAGGCACATAACTTAAAAATTGTAGTCAGTAATGCTAACAGTTTGTAATCTTGTTTGTTTGGTGTGAGCATCCAGTGCTACAAAACAGGACAAAGCAAAACATCAGAGACTTTGTTAGGAACCGAGGACTTACATTTAAGCGCATGGAAAAATGACAATGAGTTACAATGTTCTGAACGTAATGCTATTGTTTTTAGAAGTAAATATGTTTATTTTTATAGCACCTTTCAAGAACCCAAGGACCCTTCACGATGTAGGCCTAATACAAATAGTAAACGGATAGATATCCAGGCCAACTGCTTATTACAGACAAACAAGCAGAAAGCAGATGGAAAGAAGCAAACACTGATAAACATAAATCAAAGAAAACATATAGAGCTATTTGTCAAAACATACATTTTGACAAAGTATAAAAAGTAAAATAAAGATGAGAAAGTGTTGAACAGAGAAAACAGAATAATTTATTACGCATGGTGAAAAGATGAGTTTTTTATTATATGTGAGGGCTCATGCAGCAGAGTTTTGTACCATTTTAAGTCGATGGATTCCTTTGGTGGGTAGGCCAATGTATAATGAGTTACAGAAATCCAATCTTGAAGTGATGAAAGCGTGAATGACAGTTTCCGCATCTACAAAGGTAAGAGAGGGGCGTACACAAACAATATTCTACAGGTGAAAGAAACATGATTTATCAGTTTGGCTTACCGTAAAACTTCAAATAATAGCCGAGTCCCAAATAGACGCCTGTCTCTTTTAGACGCCTTGTGCGACGACGGGTTTGGGTAAATAAACGCCTGTCTCAAATAAAGGCCTGGTCTATTTTTAGTTTTGGGTTGTATTTAATCTTATAAAACCCGTCAGATCGTCTGTTTAAGCCAGTTCTATGGTGCAGATTGCACGCGCAAATTTTTGATTACCGGCAGATGTCACGTGAGAGACGCAATCATTCCGTTACTCATCACTATAACAACACAACAAGGTTCATCGTCAGGTCATTAGGTTCTTGAACTTTCTTAAGTCTAAAGTTTTTCTAAATTCTCTCAATACCACCATGGCGACAAAAAGAAAAAAGTATGATTTGAATTTTAAGGTGAAGGTTGTCAAATTTGCCGAACAAAATTTGGGAGAAGGCGCGGCACGACATTTTTCGGTTGATCCAAAGAGAGTGCGAGAATGGCGTAAAAATAAAGCTGAACTGCAACGTCTGTCTGAGGAAGACGACAAAAGGGCCAGACTGCGAGGTGGGGGGAGGAAGAAGGTCAGTGAAGAGCTAGAGGTGAGCGTGTGCGAGTGGATTCACAGCATGCGGGCAAAGCATCTCAGAGTCTTGCGTAAGATTATCAGGGCCAAGGCAAAAGAAGTGTATGCAACAGTGAGTGATGGCAGGGATGAGGAGAGTTTTACTGCGAGTGCTGGCTGGCTGGATAAATTCCTGAAGCGCAATGTATTTTCGGTCAGAAGACGCACAACTGTTGCCCAGAAAGACGCAAGGCACTTCACTGAAAAACTGGTGAATTTTGTCACATATACAACGCGGATTATTAAGGCAAAGAAAATTCAGCAGAAAAACATTATAGCCATGGATGAAACAGCGGTGTGGTTTGATATGGTGGGCTCTACAACGGTGGATGCAAGAGGTGCCCGCAGTGTTCCACTGAAAACTACAGGCCATGAGAAAAGCCACTTAAATGTGGTGTTGGCTGCGAAAGCAGACGGGACCAAATTGAAACCTTACCTTGTCTTCAAAGGGGGGATCAAGGAGGTGAAATCGATGCAAAATATCAGTGGTGTTGTGATCGCCGCGTCCAAAAATGGATGGATGAATGAGGAGCTGACTGCAGACTGGCTTCAGAGAGTGGTGGGAAAGCTCAACTTCGCCCCTCGTCTCCTCGCCTGGGATTCATATCGCTGTCATATCAGCGCAGCAACCAAAGCTGAGCTTAAAAGGGGCTACAACATAACCACGGCAGTGATACCAGGTGGCTGTACAAGGTACATACAGGCCCCTGTTGTCGTATGGAACCAACCATTCAAAGCCAGCCTGCATGAGTCCTATGACAACTGGATGGCCGGGGATGTGGACAAAGAGTACACCGCTGGAGGAAATATGAGAGCTGTTAGTACAAGCAAGGCAGTCAGAGTTAGCGGAGGCCGGAGAGGTAGAAGTTGATGAGAGCGACGAGGAGGAGGAATTCGCCAATGAACTTGTTGTTGAGGCTTGCAGTGATGATGATAATAGTGATGAATAGAGTCATTTCCTATTACATGACTCCATTTGTTTGCATGGTAGCCTAAGCTTAATTCTTTCTTGTTGATGTGTTTCGGGCAACAAGTTCATATGTTCGGAGGATATTACCGTTATCTTACCAGTAACGTTATATTGTTTTGCCCATTGCTGTCACATGTTTCATTATTTAATGCTTTATTCATGCTGCCAATAATTTAATTTAATGTTATTCTTACAAAAACTAATTTGTTAAACACACTTTAATTATAAATAAAACGTAATATGTGATAACCTCCTGCTGTCATGCTTGAACAATTAAATTAAAAGCCTGTCTCTTATAGACGCCTGTCTCTTTTAGACGCCTGGTGTGACGACAGGTTTGGGAAAATAAAAGCCCGGGCTATTATTTGAAGTTTTACGGTATGTGTGAATGAAAACACAGCATAAGATTTAACAAAACTCCCAGATTCCGCACAGTTTTTGAGGGCCTAATTTGAACACAATCTATATCAATAAAAATGTCATGTCCAGGCGATCTCAATGATTTGGGGCCAGTCAAAAGGATTTCAGTTTTCCCAGCATTAAGCTGTAAGAAGTTATCAGACATCCATGTTTTAAGTTCGTGAAGGCAGGAACTAACATAAGAGAGTGGACAAGATGAGTCTGGGTTGATTATAAATTTGAATATAATCAGCATAACTATGAAAATTTAGACCATGCCATGATGATCTGGCCTAGAGGTAGCAGGTAAATTAGAAAAAAAAGAGTACCAAGTACAGAACCTTGAGGTACACCATGAGAAACAGTGACAGTGTGGGATCAATTCTCACCTATTCTAACAAATTGCTGGCTATCCAATAGATACGAGGTCAACCACTTAAGAGCCGCAGTGACCCCTATTGCAGACGTGAAGTGTAGACTGACAGTGTCAAATGCTGCACTGAGATCGAGAAGAATCAGGATACTTGTGCACCAGAATCAGAAGCCAGAAGGAGATAATTTAACACTTTTAAGAAGAGCTGTTTCTGTGCTGTGATATGTATGGAAACCAGATTTGAGCGGTTCAAAAAGATTATGTCTCAATAAATGTGACTGCAGTTGTGCCGCAACTACCTTCTCAAGAAGCTTGCCAATGAAAGCAAGGTTTGATATTGTTCTATAATTGTTCTGAATGGCATTATTGAGACCGTGCTTCTTGAGAATTGGAGTGATGGCCACTACTTTCAGATTAAGCGGAACATAATGAGTAATAGTTTGAATGAGTGTAGGCAAAATATTTTTTAGAAGGTATGTTGGAATAGGATCAAGTATACAGCAGGAAGAATTAGATTTGATAATCAGTTTTTCAACCACAGATGTATTTGTGAGTGAAAAGGTGTCTAGTGGACAATCTATCAAATACGGAGGTGAAGGGGAAGTGGCAGTTGAAGAAAACTATTGATAAATGTTATCAAATTTTTGTAGGAAAAAGACTGAAAGTTTTCACAAATTTCATCAGAACCAGTTATAGCTACAGTGGATGGTTTGACCAGTTTATTTATCTTAGAGAAAGGAGTTTTAGGTTTGCACTTAGCTTTGTTGATAACAGTAGAAAGATAGTTAGAGCGTGCAGTGTTTAAGTGCTTCTTTATATTTCACTACTGAATCCGAAAAGGCCATGGCATGTACAAGGAAGGAAGACTTTTTATGAAGTCTTTCAAGATGCCTACATTTAGTTTTCAGAACTCCAAGCTCAGAAGTGAACCAAGGAGATAAATGAATAGACGGAACAGTTCTAGTTATTTAAGGAGCAAGCTCATCTAATACATTACCAATAGATTTATTATACGTTGAAACGATCTCATCAGGACCCAGGAGATTGAGTGAGGAAGAAAGAGCAGAGACAGCAATAGCAGCAGATAAATTGTCAACAGTTATAGATCTCAGGTTTCGGTGGGATACAATGGTGTTAGTTTTAGGTTTTACAAGGGGAAGTGAGAAGTCAAAGACAATTAGTTTATGATCAGAGACGCCCAGATTATGACCCTGAGCATGCACATTCTCCATACACACAGTACAAAGCAGATCAAGAGTATGAGAGTGAGAATGTGTTGGGAAATCAATATGCTGAAATACTTTACAATAATCGATCCGATCATTTTGGGACACTGGCAGAGGTCTTGACATGCTCTTACATTTAGTCTTTTTTCAGTTGCTTTAAAACATATTAATAGCTAATAGCACATAGCACTGTATTCAGCACAAACTGTGCTATAAAAATATGTAAGTAAAATGTATGTACATGTTTGTATTTTTAAGTAAATTATGTTTATGCGTGGTTAGTAAAAAAAAGAAAAGAAAAGTTGCTGAAGTAAGGCCAAGGAACACATCCTAAACATTTGTTCAAAAACAATAAAGTTCTCTACTCTTATAGAGTTGAACATTTGGTACAAAGATGTAAAAACCATTTTACCCACTCATTCACATGAAACAATACATTGATTTAACTTTTGTAAGACACTTTTTGCTGTGTAAAGGCAATATGCAAGGGAGGGTCAATGGTCATGAATATTGATGTGTTTCACACCTGAGACCCAACCCCCTAATGGCTCAGTGAGGAATGTTGGGACAAAATAGAGGCTGAATCCGAAATTGCATACTTTCTGAGTAGGTACTGAATTTCACTGAGTACCTACTTAACGAGCGCTAAGACAGTATGTACGTTTGCATTAGTATGGACAGCATCTGCCATGTTGACGTTATCATGTAACCTATGACGTAGTAGACTTCTTTAAGTTCATGCGGAACCACAAGGAACCACCGACAGAGGGTGATCAATACCGCGACAGCGACTCGAAATCAGACTCCTCCATATAATTTCTGGAATTGCTCTCATGGTACTTTGATGTCATCTGCTTGTTGATTCTTGCAGCGATGCATGAACTCGAACCAACCTAATAACAGGCATGAAAACGTATGAATTTGTATGAGGGACAGGTGCACTAACACCATCAGTAACTTGACAAGTCTACTACGGCCTCTGTCAGTGTTACAGATATTATATTACACATTATTTTTAAGTGGACAAAAATTTGTAAAACAAGCAGACTGTAATTTAATATATATTGTCAGATGACTGCCGTGCTTGGATACAAACTAGATAATGCAGGCCATGTGATTATATACCCCCCTAGAAATTTTACGTTACCATAACATTCTCAGAACGACCCCGCTAGTGTTAAGGATGTTGCCTAGTAAAGTTCCCAGAACGTTCCGAGACGGCCATGTTGTGGAGTTCTTTAAAAGGTTGGAGGACGTTATTTGGCAGACCTCAATGGAACATTCAGGACATTCTGGAAATGTTAAGAGGACCATATATTATGTAGACTTAACATTCCCATAACGTTCTCAGAACGACCCCGCTGGTGTTAAGGACGTTGCCTAGTAACATTCCCAGAACGTTATGAGACGGATGTGTTGTGGAGTTCTTTAAAGGGTTGGAGGACGTTATTTGGCAGACCTCCACGGAACATTCAGGACGTCCCGGGACGGTTAAGGGGAACTCTACTACAGGATGTTTAGGTCTCTACACTACATTCCAACATCATTTAGAGCAGTGGTTCTCAAACTTTTTTGGCTGAAGTACCCCTTTTTATGATTTTTTCAAGCCGAGTACCGCTTAACCAGATAACAACATTTAGCTTTAAAATACAGTGAAATGAGAGTGAGACAGTTATTATATCTGAAGCTCCAGAGCAGGTTTTTTGCTTAATAGTATTTATCACGAAACATGTGATATTTTTGAGGCTCTGGATTGTTTTTTCTTTTTAGCATGCTCTTTCAAGAAACCACCTCTCCTAACTTAAATTATTTCGCGCAGACCCTGCTCCTCATTCTGGATAGGCCTCAATAAATACTGTTAATGATCTTAGTACTGAACATATATTAACAAAAGGTTTGAACTTACAGCAGTAAGCAGTAACAATATAGCAAAGTATAAACTGCAAGCTTCAAGTTGAATATGGCAGTATGTATTAAAGATTAATCTGCTGGCTGCTGCTACTGCAGCTGGTTAGCGGTGTCAGGTTACAAATTAGTGTGCGTCAGTCAAAGCACCGCGATGCACTATTATCAGATTTGCACACATGCAATTAAACATACATTTGAACAAATATGGCATAAAGATATATTTAAATAGATTGACATTCATATTAAATTGAAAATAAACCTTTGAATTATCGATTTTGTGTGGATTACAGCTGCTTTCCCAAGGTTATTATGGAAGCTTTAAAGGGATAGTTCGGCCAAAAACGATATTAAACCCATGATTTACTCACCCCCAAGCTGTCCGAGTTGCATATGTCCATCGTTTTTCAGACAAACACATTTTCGGATATTTTAGAAAATATTTTAGATCTTTCTGTTGATTAAATGTAATGTTACGGGGTCCAGCAATAGACCACGACCTTCAAGTCCAAAAAAAGTGCGTCCATCCTTCACAAATTAAATCCAAACGGCTCCAGGATGATAAACAAAGGTCTTCTGAGGGTAATCCGTGCGGTGTTGTTGTAGAAATATCCATATTTAAAATGTTATTAACGTAATTAACTACCTTCCGGTAGCGCCGCCATCTTAGAGTCATCCGCATTCAGGATGAGCGCTTACGCAGCATACAGCAGTTTCTCTGCTGCTGCTCTGTCCCCCGCCCTCCGAATTTGTAATACATCACTAAGAGAAGTGCGTACACTACGCTAATACTCTCTCCTGAGTCTAAGATGGCGGCATATGCAAGTGTTTTGTTCTTCAGCTCTCAATCACAGACTATTCAAGAGCTTCCAGCCTCCTTGCATATTGCCTTCCTAACCAAAAAGTGACTTTGAAATTGTAAATCAATATATTGTCTTTTGTAAACGAGTAAGCCGAATGATTTTCACATCATTTTAAAGAAAAAACTCTAGACTACTAGATCCTGTTTTTAAAAGTCTTGGGAAAACATGTTTAGTATGGTTTTTTATTTATTTATATCAGTCACTTAAAAATTTAGCTTTTTCAAAAACCACGCATAAAGATTTTTCTCTCAAAAATACAAACATGTACATACATGTTGATCATATAATATAGTAGCCCAGTTTGTGCTGAACACAGTGTTATAAGACTTTTGCCATTATTATGTTTTTAGGCAACTGAAAAAAGCACAAATGTCAGTGCATGTCAAAACCTCTCCAGGGCCCTAAAAACCCCTTAGACCCCAGAGGGTTAATGTGCATGCATAGGAAGAGAGGGCGACACGAAGGCTCAGTCAATTCAATACATTTTTGCTCTATTGCCATAAAAAATAAATCAACACTTTTTCCATAGGAAACAAAAAGAACTAAAAAATAATAATCCACATTTATATTGACTCACTGTTGTGCGCGCATGTGTGTGCTTCTAAATCAGGCACGGTCTACATCAGGGGTGTCAAACATACGGCCCGCGGGCCGCATACGGCCCACAAAGGTGTCCAATCCGGCCCGCATGATGATTTATTAAATATGAAATACATATTTTAAAAACCCTTTCAGGCGGGTGTCTAGTTCGTTTTTAATATGAGAGACTTGCGGAAAGCAGCAAAACGGCGGAACATAGACTCAACACGGTGCCCAAAAATCTTGCTGTTGTATTGTTACTGCTCCGCTAAAGATCCACTTATTCCAGTGATCCACTTCGTGTTTTCCCGACCGCTCCGCAGCACCTCTGTGTCCACTCTCTGCCTGAAGAGCGAGACGACAGTTTCCGAAGTTCGTTTCATTAACAGGTAGATTAATTACATTAAATCAGTTGTTAAACAACAGAATTAGTAATTTGGAAGTTTGTTTATGTATTTCTTCCGGTAATGATTTGCTGTCGGTGTTTTAAAAGTGCTAACAAGTGCTAGCAAGCAAACAACAACAAAATAGCCACATTCTTATTAACGTTACAATACATGTCTAATCGATTTAATGTTCCCGATCAGATCTAAGTTAATATAAACACTAAATTTGCTGTTGTTGGCACACTTTGTAGACAAAAAATACAAAAAACACCAATGCCTTCACAAAATAACGACAGAGAACGGAAAGAGAGGCTGCTAAAGGCAGTTCAACATTGCAAACATGGATTCAAAGCTCCATCAAGCCAGCAGGTAAATCATATTGAATATTTAGCAGATTGTCACACTTTAATTCTTGTTATTATATTTCCCATTATAATCACATGCTAGTAATATAACACATCATAATATTTTATTAAAACCATAATAATAGTACCAACCCCCTTAGTGCCCTTTTTGGTTTGGGCCACTGCCCCATCTAGCATTTTCATTTTCTAAATAACTGTTCTCATTACAGATATATTCCAAAGAAAAGTAAATGATTTATAAATAATTTTGGCATTAAGGAATAATGCAAAAAAAGTTAAATTAAGGCTTTTCAACCTAAGGCCAGTGGATTTTGTACAGATGTAAATTTGTGTGTATAATATGTACAGTATGAGTGTGACCTTTTGAAATGTAGTTTTCACAGAGCTGTGTGTTTCTCTAGTTTTCTTGCTGAACAAACAAATTAATTTGTTTGTTTAGTTAATATTAACACAATTATCAGCACACTAAAATTAAAAAAAAATATCTGGCCCTCACATCATGGCGTTATTTACCATCCGGCCCTCAGCCTAAAATGAGTTTGACACCCCTGGTCTACATCCTCAGGAGGTTCCCCAAGTCCTTCTTCTGCCTGAAAAAAAAAAACACTTTATTTTAGATGTTGAAGTACAAAACAAGTACACAAGTGAAGGAAAATTAAACATTTGGTTTATTCTAGAGCAGCGCTTCCGAATCCTGGTCCTCGAGTACCACCTTCGAGAAAGTTTTAGATGTCTCCTTATTTAAAACACCTGATTCAACTCATCAGCCTCCTACCAGAATGGCCCTGTCCCAAATAGCACACTCCGGACTTGTGGACTTCTTCAAGAGTCCACACTTTGATGACATCATGTAGTGCAGACTTTATGGACCCTTGAAGCGAGTCCATGAGGGTGTACCGGAGTCGCACTTGAGCGTCATGCCGGAAATAGGAACTCCACCCATTGCAAAGGGGGTGCTGATGAGCACAATTCTGAGCATAACAATGACAGATTGGACACCCCATGGACTTGTAGACTAAGCAAACAAGCACAATTTAAAGCCACGAGACCGCAAGTCCACATGAAGTACCCCATTTGGGACAGGGCCAATGGTTAACATGCCCCTCTAATAAGCTGATTAGTTAAATCAGTTGTTTCAAATAAGGATACATCTAAAACATTCTGGAAGGAGGTACTCGAGGACCTGAATTGGGAAACACTGTTCTAGAGAACATATGAAAATATATAGTGTAGTGTTAGTAATACCCAAGTGAACCACTTACAAATGTTGTGACCACCTTGGTACGGTGAGGTGCATGTTTAAGCGTTCCCCTATATATGCCTCAATTTCCTTTTCTGTGATTTGGGGACATTGTGTGGTACAAGCACCTAGAAAAAAAAGAGATCCCCGAATAAATGTTTAAATGTCTAATGGGTCTATGAAGTGTACAGGACAATGGTTTAATATCTAACTGAGTAACCTTGATTAAAATACTAATTAATCCATGTTAATTATTAATTAAATTACATTATGATATTTTCAAAAAAAGTTACATTTTGCAGCAATGTATGTGTACCGACATTGTTTATCATTTCCACTTTACAGGAAGAGAGGCTTTGAAAAGCTTACTTAAAACAATATGGTAGAGGGCTGTCCCAATAAATGGCAACTTTCCTTTTCGGCCTTTCAGGCTGTAATTTGACCAGGTCTCATTGGTAGATAGTTTACGTAGGATTCTCCTCACAATGTCCCCACTGCTGCTGCCTCCCAACAAACTCAAAACTGGATCTATGCAACATATGAAGATAAACCTTTTAAAAGCAAGTGCTAGTGTTGCATTTCAAGTGAAAAAATTGCAATGGCTTTTTAAAGTACATGTCATATCAACATACCATCTTTCTTTTCTCCTCTGGGCCCTCCAGTTTTAATGTTAACACTTGCAGCTCCTGCACTGTTTTGCAGGGCCTCTCAATGGTCTCCTGTGGCGGTGTTGTTATGGATGCTGGACCAGGATGACTCTGTTGAATAGCCTGGACCAGGTGCTCGATAGAATTTGCAATGTCTGTTTGCATTCTCTCTAATGCCAGCAGTATCTGCTGCTCGGATTGCTGGAGGAGTTGACGGAAATCTGACAAATTGGGAAAAGTAAAAAGCTGACTGGTATTCAAGAAAGGAAATATAGACAATTGCATGACTGTGTTGCTAAATGCCTTGTTATAGCTTAATGTTGATAGCAGACAGTAATAAAATGAAGTGCAACCATGCACTTACCTGCATTTACTGCACATTCTGCATGGCTGGCGTCTTGTGTGTTATGGCTATTTTCTGTTATTAACACAAATGTCAGTGTTTTGGTTATTTTCGGTTTCCCAATTTTTTTAAACATCTCACCATATTTTCAAAAAAAATGTATGCAAATTTATGCAAGTAATTTTTGGGTCTACAAAAATATACAACATTGACATACAGAGTTTTCATTCAGTTAAAGTGCTTAATTCACAAAACAAAATCTATCTTAACAGATGTATATGCCAACATTAAATGCATACCATGGAAAGGATCATCAGCTGAAAGGTAAGGCAATGATGGCTCATCTTTCTCAGGTGTGTGCCTGGGCAGTGACTGTGATGTCAGTAAGTGGTTTGTCTGAGAAGAGACATTGAAAGCATGGTATAAACTTACGGTTAAGGGAGGTTAAGCACTTTGGCAAGGCACTGTACTTACACATATAAGACACCACACAGAATTAAGTTCATTGGTGGATTGTTTTAAATGGAATTCTCTTCAGAATTCTGTTTGTAGAGCACATAGCCAGCTCACTAACTGACTCCCACACCAGACACACACCCATCAAATCAACACAACAGAAGAATTTAAACTAAAATTAAAATATGTTACTTACAACTCGGAGGCTTAGGGAGGGTTAATGGTGGTTTTTGAGAGGATGTGGATATTTTCCTCATTTTTTTCCGTGGCATCTCATATTCTCTTATTTCTTCAAAATGAGACAGTATATGTGACCCTGTCTGTAAATTCTCATAATCTAATAATGAGATTTGGAGCATTAAAGTGTTATTACAATCACAGATTTCACATTGAGGTAACTTTCTTATGCCCTTACTCAACATTAAATATATCAAGATTACATTTTTTACCGAATTCTCTGTATATTATGTACGAGGGTTTATGTTGAAAACAGTAAAATCACAAAAGAATTGTTGGGTTTTCACAGGCAGAGTCACAAATATTTTTGTTATACATACATACATATACACACACACATACACATTAGTTATCCCAGTAATCATGCATGGTAATTGACGAAAAGTTCTATACATTAGCAGTGGTGTACTGCATGGAAAAAGCAATCGCATGTGTTCACCTTTACTACCTGTCCAGTATCATGATGTGCCTTTCTTCTTCTGCACTTTTTCCATCTCCTCCTCACTCTCTACATTAGATGTTTCAGTTGCCCTTTTCGCTCGCTCTTTGGCTGTCTTGTAGTCGTCTAAGAACGGAGTACATTTGTGTTGTCTTTATAGTTTTTGTACTCACTTTTAAGTATGTAAAGGCCGTGTACGTCCATAAATCTTTATTTAGTTTCTTACCAGTCTCAGAAAGTATTCTTATTTTATATTGACTCCACAGCTCCTTATCTGTAAACATTATCAGGATGTTTCATATGGATTGGTCTCTCTTTACTCGTTTCTATTGGAATCTGTGAACGTTCTTGGAGGCGTTTGACTGCTTGGATTAGAACATGGTTTCCAGATCTAATCATCTTTTTCAACTGGTGCAAGTAGCTGTCAAAAGGAAAGACACTGCATTTGTCTAATGATCCATATGTGGTGGCATCAGCAGTGAGGTGAAGCAGTGAGTGCACATTATACACAAGAAATTGATCGCCATATATGTGCTGGCCTTGTTCAACAAAATATGTGAGGAGTTCATGTGCATACATATTGTAGGTTTGTGTTAAATGTGGAGACACTAGTATGCACATAGCCACACTAAAGGCCATGAAATTACTGTACAGTACTTCTGGCAGGATTCCTAGCAGAACAACTTTGCCTGTGCACAGCATAAACTGTCTGAATTCAGTAGCCTTCCATCTCTCCACCTCTTCCAAACTGCGTGGCTTTCTGGCAAAAACATTGGGAACATCACTTCTTAAATTCCTTAATCTCTGATTGACCAGATTGGCTCTGATTGGCTGAGCTGGTGATAGCCGATGCCTCGACTTGCCCGTGACTATAAGAGGAGCATTTTTCTCATCACTCCCAGGCAGCACTGGTGCATGTAGTCAGCAGGAAAAGATTTGACCATGTCAATTAGGAGATTACTGAAAGGGGACACAGCATTTTCCTGATGGTGTTCTGGTTGATGTTGCTCTCTGAATGAGACATCATCCCTCAAATGGAGGTTATGCACTTGCGGATACGTCATGCGCTCCTCCCAGTTGCCTTTTTGGGTGCATTTGTCACACCCATAGTTACCCAAGCATAGCTTTTGCTGGTGCATCACATGTCATACTGTTGGGATTCTGTGTGTGTGCGTGTGTGTGTGTTTTGTTGTTTATTATTTCTTTGCAATGCTTAAGATTAGTTTGATTATTGGACCTGTGTTCTTTGTCTTTGTGTTGCATTATATTATGCTGTTGTGTTTTAGTATTATTTTGAGAGTTATGTTTGAATCTAGTTTTGCCTGTGTTTTTCCGTCTTCAGTTGCTATGGTTTTTTATTTGTTCCTTGCTCCTCCCCCTTGTTTAGTGTCATTGTTTCTGTATTCTGATTGCTTATTGTTTTGTATTTAGCCACTTCCTGTTCACCCCTTGTTTATGTTCCATTGTGTTTGTTACAACGTTGTTGCCCTGCGTGTTATGCTTTGTTTTTGTTACCTTTAATAAATTATTTTGTACTGCATTTGGATCCGCTCTCTCTTCGTCTGTGTGCCCGTCATGACAAATACATCTCAATCCAACATTCAGTGTTGTTCCTCCCCATGCAAAGCCATTTATTAAAATGATGTTTAGTTCATCTGCTATGCCTTTAATGAAGTCCAGTGATTTGGGCTTGGCCTTAGTCAGGGCAATGGCCAAAGGAAAAGTGCTTGCTGGTTTTAGATGTACTCTGCACAGTACAGCCCAGAAAGATTTACTAGTGCTCATAAAGAGTGGCTGTCCATCTACATTAAGATAAATCTCAAGCACAGTGATGTCTTTTGCATAATTCTAAGGAGACCGATTCAAGCACATTATTAATTGTTCAGTCACTCCAAATGTAACATATTCCACCCCAGACACAATTTGGCTTTAACAGGATCCACCTCTTTAACTCCTCTGCTAAGGTCACAGTGGGCATATCAATGATGTCAGTATTCTCCAAAAACAATCCATCCATGTTGCTACTGAAGGATCCAACTTGTCTGTGCCTACAGCCATTGTATGTTGTAGTGTTGTGTCATTATTGACTGTACTAATACCAGTATAGACAAAACACATTTATTTATTGTATTAGGATCCCCATTAGCTGATGCAACAGATGCATCCGCTACTCTTCCTGGGGTCCACACATACCTCACATAACAATACACAAGCCTTTTGTCCTACACCACAAACAACAAATTCTATTTCTATTTCATCACTGTCACTATCAGATACTTCAGTGATTGCATTTTTTTAGGCCAGAGTGCCATAGTGTCCCTGGAATTGTGTGCTTTACTGTCAGTACTACAACCAGCTGCATTACTTTGCACATTACTCATTTTCCTTTTTACTCTTTGCCAAAGTCGTTTGTATTCCCTTTTCCTGGTTTCTGGGGCCATCCAGCTGTGTGACACAGCACCGTGTCTTTTTCTCTGCAAATTGGTGCATTGATGTGTAATTTATGTTAAAAAACTAAAGATCATTAATTTTATACGCAAGCATCTTGTTGACACAGCAGATGAAATAATCAGTATCATATTATAAATTTAAACTTTTGTTGTTGTAAAACATTTTCAAATCATAACACAATATTTTCATATTATACCGCAAAGACTTTACGTTATTATGGCATTAAACCTTTACGCATCACATTTTAACAAGAAACGCATCTTGTTATAAAAACATAAACTTTATCACATTATACATGAAATTTCACATTTTACATTAGAACATAGCATATCTTAGCATATCATCAAACTCAAGCTGAAATTAGGAATATTGCCACTTTTTAATACATGCTTTACACTTCTTCAATATTTTCTATACCTTATGGTTGGATTTATGCTTTGGGTATTATGACAAGAAACGTTTCTGGTTTAAAAAAAATGTGATTCTCAAATATCTTGTTTTAACATGAACATTGTCTTCTAAGGTGAAAAACATCTTGTTATAGCAAGGAACTAACAAGAAAGTGGTCTGTTTTTCTGGTCTGTCAGCAATATGCTGCTGTAATTTAAAACCATTTTTTTTTGCAATTTATGCCTACCTTCTGGGATGACATCAGGACAGTAGGCCTAAAGAAAAGGCAGGGTTTAAGTCAGAGTCTGTAAAGCACAAAAAAGGACAGATCACTTACAGGTTCATAGCATTCTTTGCAGTAGCCTACATATGTAGTTATTTTCTGGTCAGAGAAAAGACAAAACAGGCAAAAAAAGAAAAGACAACTGTATAACATTATTTGAAAAATAACACAAAAAAACCCTTCTGATGAACAAATGTTTCACAAAGTTATTTTCACAACCTTAGTTATAAGTTCAAATACGTAGTAACTTTACATAATAGGGTAAGTTCATTACTTTATTACAAATGTGACCACAGGATAACCAATAAGGAACGTCATCCTACAGTCAAACTGGGAACGTTTTTTTCTGACCAAAATAGTACCATGTGGGAATGTTCTGGTAAGGTGTCAGGTGTCCTCTCTGTAACGTTCTTATGTGACCACAGGATAACCAAAAAGGAACGTCATCCTACAGTCATATCAGGAACGTCATGATATCACCAAAATAGTACCATGTGGAAATGTTCTGTTAATGTCTCAGGCGTTCCCCTAAAGTCACATAAGGAACTTTGAACTGCAAGACTTTAATAACCAACAAAGGACGTTTTAGGAATGTACCTAATGTTCTCTAAAGGTTCAGGTTTTTCATCCCCTTAAGAGAACTTTTAGGGAACATTGCGAAAGGTCGCGAGAACCTTCTACGTGGGTACATTTTAGTAAAGCAAAGATGCTCTTTTATTTACTTAAAACAACAGGAAACATGAATAAAAAATGGATTAATAAAACCATCACAATAAATGAAAACGTATAAAAGTGAATACCATATGAAACAAAACTTTATTCAAACAAATTATCACATATTTACTTCCATCTCAACACAGCTGTGACAATTCTGCAGCTTTATTTTTATAAATCAGCTGAGAACTTTGTTGTATGCTGGGTCTGTGAGTGAAGTCAGGGTGCTGGAAAAGCCCTGTGTGTGTATCAAAATCACCCAATTGGATGGTCTCCGGTCGACATGTTGATTGCTTTGATAGAAGTGTCTATCCGATGCTTGTGTCACAGATGGACTTCAAGCAGCGGAACCTAAAAATGGCGGAAATAGTTCCGCCCGTACCATTTTCAGTGAAACACACGGCCAGTTCCGGTAACTCCGGGCAAACAAATTTGGGGCTTATTCAGAACAGGTGTGCAAAGTGAATGTGGCGATTGGCGATTGGACACTACAAAGAGGATGAGACTTATAAATACAGCATCAGGAAAATACGAGGAAGTGAGTTTATTCCGACAACGCTGCGGGTGAGATGGAAGTGTTTGGTGTGTTGGAGAGATGCGTTAACGTGGACATTGCAGACTGGGCGAAGTCGAAGCAAAGGATTTGGGCTGAAAAAGGATAGAGATAAGTGGTTGATTATCCTGTCTGAAGTCTTTGTGCTGATGTGAAGAGGGAAGTATTAAGTGCAAAAGGAAACTGTGAGTTACATTTGAGTTCGTCTTGTGTTGCCTTGTCAGTCATACCTTTGCTAATACTGCACCCCAGTGTATCCTCTGTGAATTCGATCAGTGTGTGAGCGGCCCCACCCGTTTTGAGGAACGGTGGGTGAGCTGGAACCCAACGAGAAGAGGAAGGAGTGTGCTAAAAGGTCGTAGTCTCGAAATACTTACCTGGTCACCCTCTGCACCGGCCCTTTCACTAACCAGGACTATTCTCCAGCCCAACGTTGTGATACTGACCCTAATTCACCATGAGTGTGTGGAGTGCAGTGGGTGAGTCTTTTGACGTGTAGACACCTGAGGAATTGTAGTGTTGTGCTGTGCCAGTGTTGTCAGCGATCACTCCCTAGGTCGCCAAAAAGGCCCTGTATTGGAAGAAGTGAACTGGTGAAACTGGCAGCTGTTATACTTATATATACTGACTGCGATCCATTAATCCCCTTCCCCTGCCTGGTGGCAGTGTGGCGACTCTATGAAGTAAGGAACTTCTGTGAATATTATGTTGAGTATTGCAAGAGAGAGAACTTGAAATTGCCTGCTGTGTGGAAAAGTGTACCTGCTGTCTTGTGTATATACCCATCTGTGGAGCGTGTCACGATGTCTGTCCATGTCTAGATCTCACCCCTGCTGTCTGAAAGGAAGAGGAGTTGAAGCGGTTGGCTCGCTTGGCAGTATATCACATGGTGGGGTGTCTTTCCTCAACCTATTCACCTTCGCGACCCCCATCTGTGGGGGGCTAAGCTAAATATTCCAGCAGCACCGACCAGTGTCTCCATCCGCCCTTCTGTCTGAAGTGAAGAGGTGTTGTATCCCCCCTGTATGTCCATTAAAGTGTTGTACTGTTGAAAGAAATCTGTTTTCTCTGCTGCCAGTCTGCAGGTTGGAGCCAAGGGCTCTGTGTCGCCGTGGGACTGTGCTAACACATGTTGGGAAGTCAACGCTGAAGTGTTTTCTAGAAGTCTGTCCAAGTGAGGAAGGCTAAAGGTTTGCTGTGAGCCTACACGCCCTCTCCAAACACCTGATCCTCAAGAGCTGAAGCTGGACGCACGCTTAGCCAAGAGTTTGTGAGTTAAATCCATTCTAGCTAAAAGCCAGGGATACTCACCTGTATACCTACCTGCACGTCCACAGTACTTATTTGTATGCCCACCTGTATGCCCCAAAGCACCAAAGCTCAGTGTATTCCCAGTATACATACCTGTATGCCCAAAGCACCAAAGCCCAGTGTATTCCCAGTATACGTACCTGTACGCCCGAAGCACCAAGCCCAGTGTGTCACCCGTATACGCACCTGTACGCCCGAAGCACCAAACCCAGTGTGCCCCCAGTATACATACCTGTACGCTAAAGGCCTAAGCCCAGTGTACTCCTTACACGCCAAGGTCGCCAGTCTAAGGTACTTATCCATTCACGCACTAGTGTGCTTCCCTGTGTCCATCCTTTGCGTTCAGGAAGAGAGAAGTCGGAGCTTCCACCTGCAGTTCGCCTGGGAGACACAAGGGGGAGAAAGCCGAGAATATGTGACCAGTCACGGAAAGTAGGGACACAAGTCGGAACTGGGGCATTTTGAGTTATTCACAGATTCTGAAAGTGCAGTTTCTAAGCTTTCCAACGATTTGTAACACATGGAAATCTGATAAGATTTGGAGAAGTTGTGGCCATTTGAATTTAGGAACTCAGAAATACTCAAACCGAGAAAATCGAGATGAAAGGGACTCTTCTTTCCAACTGGGGGAGACAATAGGGCTCATTTACATCTCATTTAGCTAAGCCATACCCTCTGTAAAGCCATTTTGAGATACAGATGTACTAGCATGATATGTAGTATTTTATGACCAAATAACAACATGCAAAAATAAATAGAGATGTTCCGATACCATTTTTCTCTTCCCGATACCGATTCCGATACCTGGGCTCAGGGTATCGGCCGATACCGAGTACCGATCCGATACCTGGGTTTGTATCTGTAAAATATACAGCTATACATACTACTAGTCCTGTATGAATGGATATAACGGTTTTATGGTGTGCTTCAGACTTATTCCTGTATAAAATATGAACAAATACATACAGTGAACTAGGGTATTTTTATTATCTGAAAGACATTTGACAGTAATATTTATTTTTCCTAAGAGAAAACGAGCCACGAATCTAACACTGTACACTGAAAGGGTATTTTAGTTTTAGAATAATTTGAAAAATCTGTGGAATTCTGTGGGATGATTTTAAATGTTTTTAGAAGAAATTAGAGAATTTAAGCTATTAAATATTACAAAATTGCATCTAAAATAATTACTTTTTAAAAGGCTTACAATTAAAATGAATACACCAAACCAATGAGTCCTCTGAATTAAACTGGACCAACATGAACCAGATAATGTGCATGTCAAGATAGAATTATAGTTTGTAGCCTATATAAAATGACATATATTATTGTTAATATATATTATAGCAGAATAAAAAAGCTTGTGTAAACGTTCTCATTATGAATTAAGCACGTATGAAGATAATTTCATCATTTTTACAACGTAATGTAAACTTTATATTAAACATAACAATAGCATTCGTCTTGTAAACGGATTTGAAATTATGGATGTGCTGTGCTGACTGTCGATCGCGTCACATACAGTAGACGACAGAGACAAGTAAGATCTGCGGTAAAACTCAGTGGTAAGTTTTATTTCATCTCAAATATCAAACGGTTCATGCTCTTATCATTATAAACAATCACAGCAAACAGCACACGCAGGGTTTATGTACTTTAGCATTCGTCTTGTAAACGGATTTGAAATTATGGATGTGCTGTGCTGACTGTCGATCGCGTCACATACAGTAGACGACAGAGACAAGTAAGATCTGCGGTAAAACTCAGTGGTAAGTTTTATTTCATCTCAAATATCAAACGGTTCATGCTCTTATCATTATAAACAATCACAGCAAACAGCACACGCAGGGTTTATGTACTTATCAATGCTGCTCACAAACGCGCGAGGCTATGTATGTGTACTTGTTGTCAATGACAGTACTGGTCACTCACAAACGCGCTCAAGCGCGGGGTATGTGTGCTTGTCAATCACGGGCATTAACTCCGTTGAGTACTCCGCCAAAATCTGCGGGCGCGGATTCGGTTGAGACATGTCGATGTTTTGTTTTATTAGTCTGAAATACTAACAAACAGCGGACATACGGCTGCATGCTTTCATTTCTTTGCCGCTCTAAGTAAACAGTGGTTGCGTCACGCATGAGGTAACTTCCTGGTGTTTGCATTCAGAGCAGCGAAGAAGAAATGAGTTTCGCTTTGCAGCATTAGCTATAACGAGCATAACTAGGTTTAGTAAGAAAATGGTATCGGATCGGTACATGGGTTCAAGTACTCGCCGATTCCGATGCCAGAATTTTTTGTGGTATCGGCCGCATTTCCGATACTGGTATCGGAATCGGAACAACTCTAAAAATAAACATGACTCTTTTTACCTTTGTGGGGATCACAAGTCGAATCCAGTCTGTTTCAGATTATCCAATGACCATTTTTGTCCACAAATGCGTAAAATCCGTGAAATATAGATTGTTTACATCAGATTTCGCATAAATGTCTGGTAATACAATATAATATACAATCTGAAGACTATTTACATCGTAACATGTAAGGGTATATGAGATTACACTCCGTTAAACACATGAACCCGCCTTCAAAGTTTGTATTTAAAATAGTGAGGTCGTATAAAAGATCATCCAAACAGCGCCGTCGAAAACGTGACCTCCTTTAGAGATGTTACCAATCGCTCACTCGTTTCTCCATCAGCCAATAACTTCATGGAAAATATTGATAGACAAAGCATGTAGCCAATTATATAAAGAATACAACGATCTCTGTGTAATTTTTGTGTGTTTGGACTAATGCTGCGCTGCAAGAACTGACATAGAGATGACGTCAAAGTACCGCGAGAGCGAGTCGAAATTAAACCACTCCGTAAGATTTCTTGAAGAGCTCTCGCGGTACTTTGACGTCATCCGACTGCGGTGCCGCATAAAGTCAGTGACGCGGCTGACGTACGATGCGGCTGACTGTTATTTGTTCTGCCCCAGCTTCTTTCATTTTTCTTTTGTTTTGTGCACCCGAGCTTTACAGTCTGGGGAGATGCACGCTATAAGTTTGAAAAAAAAAACTTAGCAAACATGTCTGAGGAACAGGGCAGCCGCGTCACTACAGTCACGTGACTTCACGCTCGAGCCGGAAGAGAAGACAATGCTGAAAAAAGTCATAATTCTGCTATTGTTGGACCAAACTGTATTTCCGGTGCTTCAACACAATCTTACTGACCCACTGATGTCACATGGACTACTTTGATGATGTTTTTATTACCTTTCTGGACATGGAAACCATACATAGATTTTCAATGAAGGAGATAGAAAGCTCTCAGACTAAATCTAACGATAAAACATCTTAAACTGTGTTCCGAAGATGAATGGAGGTCTTCCGAGTTTAGAACGACATAAGGGTAAGTCATTAATTACATTATTTTCATTTTTGGGCGAACTATCCTTATTTAGTAGTCACGCTGTTCCCTTTGGGGGCGGAGGCGAAAACACAAGCTTATACAGTATGTAAATATACACAGACAATGACGCCCCCCGCTGCACGCTAGAATCTCCGGAAAAACAAGCCTATTTTAACCACAAAATGTACGCTTTTAAATATACAAAAACTGGTATCTCAAACATGGGAAGGCTTCTTCGTGATCTCAACTAACAGATTCTGCAATTAAACGAAAATCAAAAATTTTGAAAAAAAACTTTGTTTCTCATTTTCTCGAAACTTGTGCTGCCGACTTGTGTCCCTGGTTTCCGTGACGGGTCACATATTCATCTGTAGTTCACATGCGGATAAAGAAGCGAGGAAGTCGCAGTACTTACCTACAGATCCCCGTGAGAGTCAGCAGCGAGTCGGAGCAAGAGCTCCTTTTAAGAGAACCCCTTTCCCCTCTTACCCTTTTTTAATTAATAAACCTTGTGGTCATTGGGGTGTTCTGGGACCTCCTTGGGGTGGAAACAGAAGGAGGAGCATGACCCGCGACAGGGGCGGTCAGCTCCCACCTGTGACACTTGCTTCCAAATCTGGGCGTACTCATTAGGGTATCGGGGGATTTTTTTGCCTACTGATTTAATAAATACTGAGGATTCAGACATACTACTCTGTTCACGTACTGTTTCCCCTACTATATTTTAGGTAAGTAGGTGGTTTCGGACGATACTTCAGTATACGTCCCTCTGAATCTCGCAAGAAATAGTCCAACTCCCGGTAATTCTCACCTACCCTTTTACGTATACTGAGGTTTCCGGCATACATTTGTTGGCCTAATGCTTTTTGCCTACTATATAGTATGGCACTATGCAATTTAGGATTAGCCAATAAATGTGGGGAGAGTTAAAAAGAAAATATTTTGCTATTTTGCTTGTAGTTTAATAAAATAGTACAAAATAAAGTACAAAAGGCTTAAGACTTAATTTTTATGTGATTAGTACAATGAAAGTCTTATTTTTTGTCAATGCTTAAAAAACATGAACAATACAACACTGGACTGCATAAAACTAGTGCTGTAACGATACACTAAACCCACGATTCGGCTCATATCAGGATTTTTTGCCCCACGGTTCGGTTTATGTTATGGTTCTTTGGGGGGGACAAAAAGAAAGATTTTTATTTATTTGAAAAACCTTTACAAACTGAACACCAAAGAACAAGATTAACTATGCAATTATTAACAATATAAATAGCCATATATAGGGCTGGGGAAAAATATATATACATGCATGTGTTAATATTTAAATATACATAATAAAAATATGCAGTACACACTCATATATTATGTAAACAAACTTTTATTTGGGATGCAATTAATCGCGATTAATCATTTCACAGCACTAGAATTTAATGTTATGTATTTACATTACATACGTTATGTTTTACTCTCTTTTAAATATCCAAGATTGTCATCATTACATTATTGTCAAATTGAATTAATTGTCAAAAATACAATAAAAACTAATATTATGAAATATTTCCAATTTATAATAACTATTTTGTGAATAAAATCTGATCTTAAACTAAAATTTATTTATATGATTGAAAGCTAATTTTCAGCATCATTACTCAAGCTGTCATATTGTTTGTGGAAACCATAATATATTACCATTGAAAAAAAGTATTCAAATTGTGAAAGTAAAGATATAATGTTAAAAAGACTTTATTTCAAGAAAACCTTTGACCACTTGTGAAATTGAGCTGTGTTTGTCAGTCCCCTTAAACCAGGATGAGGCTAGCTTTGTGTGTTGTGTGTAGAGAGACCTCATAAACCTTGGGAGTCCTCATAAACCACAATTTGCCCCATAAGTCTGTGAAACAGGGAACTACACTAACCTTTTCCACTGGTGGCACTTGCGCTACCAACTTTTTCAGTTACTGCCGCAAAATATGATTTGGTCGCACATATTTTTTTCAAGTTATATTAAGGCGCTCTGGATAATAATGAACAATAATGAAACTGTATTGCATACAGATATGCTTTTTATTTTACTTGCAATCTTTTGCACATGCCGCCTTGTTTTCTTAAACGTTGCAGTCGTGTTTCCCACAGATCTGAAATTTACTTGGTGGTGGTAGCCGGTAAAAAA
Source organism: Misgurnus anguillicaudatus (assembly GCF_027580225.2). Lineage (NCBI taxonomy): Eukaryota > Metazoa > Chordata > Actinopteri > Cypriniformes > Cobitidae > Misgurnus > Misgurnus anguillicaudatus. The sequence goes on along the minus strand of NC_073348.2, from coordinate 10,701,741 downwards.
GGCAATTATTACCCACTGACAAATAATGGTCTACTACATGTGACGAAGAACTAATAATGTGTGACACAACACAATACTTTGATTTATTGAAAATTAATATTAATTTCACATTATATTTCATCAATCTAACCACCCCAAACTTTCTTTGCCATTAACAAAGCTGACACTGTTTGTCAAAGCACCACGAAAACACTTACTGTTTTTGCACTGATATATGAAGCAATTAGACCCCTTTTATCAAACTCAATATAATACAATACTATGTAAAGTATATTAATAGACAGTGCAGGTCTATAGATTATAAATGTGACTGATGTTATGACTGATGTTATAATGTTAATAATTTCTATTAGATAGGCACTTTTACTGCTTCTGCTCTATCTTTCTATTTCTCTCTTGCCAATTTAAAAAGCTTAATCCACTCATTATTTCAAATTTAAAAGTCTACTTGCTGTCCCGGTGACAGACTTTACATTGCTTTGCTCGTTCAGTGCAATTGGCTTGACATTAGCATTGCTTTTTGCTACAATCTCTGTCCAAACTTAATATGGATATGGTTTTATAAAAGATATGGTTTATTAATAATAAGATTATTAAAAAAATGTGAGAAAGAAAAATGCTGCGCGTGGTCGTAACAAGAACCATCGCCATAGAAACCGGAGGCACGCAAAAACTGCACTCGAGCTTTAGCGCGGTAGCGCTCATGGCCGTTTTCCGATCGACTCGGGTTATAAACACAACATTAATCAGACTTGGGACCCAAAGTAATTAAACTAGGACCTAACCGGACCCGACAGACCATTTAAAATATAAACCCTGAACCATACGGGTCCCGCGTCCTCAGTGAAGAAAGACCTCTGCTCAAGTTCAGAAACATGGAAGACACTGCACTTGCGTCGCGTCGCACCTAATTCATTGAGAAACAGCTGAGCACGCAAACGCACACTGATAGGGAGAGACACGACGTGCTTTCACGCAAAATGAAGCCAACGTGTTGATGGCTCAGAGAGCACGTTATAAAACGTATTCTTAAAATCCACATTTCTGTTTTAATAAATGCTTTTAGTAAATCATAGCATATTGTCTAAAACATTAGGTAGCACATTTGCGACCCATTAAAAATTAGGGTCGCAACGGCAGTTCAAAAGGTCGCATATGCGACCATTTTGGTCGCAGTGTAGCTCCCTGCTGTGAAATGTCACATAATTATTATTTGTGTGTTGTTAAAGTGAAATTGCTATTTTGAAGCATGGTTTGTCTTTTGTAGATCAAATGAAATTTTTTGACATGACTGTCATGTTGATTGGATGTTGGGAAACGTGTGTCCCCGTAAACCACTAAAAAGTCACATGTGTGTGTGTGTGTGTGTGTGTGTGTGTGTGTGTGCATGTTTCTGTGCGTGATCTATTATCAGTTATTAACGCTGGCATTGTTTTTCTGCAGGTGCTGCATAAAGTCTCTATCTTCCCAAACACCAACTGGTCACTAACCAGGTGGGGCTCAAGACAAAAGATAATGGCAAGGGTCCTAGAGCAACTAAAGGCCATTAATGAAGTTTTGTCTTCTGACAAAAACAACAGGCACCTGATCCCAAAGTACAGGATATTGACGTCCTTGAGTCAATGTATGCGGCCTTAACTACTCTCCTGGAGTTCACAGAGTCCCTTACTGGGGAGTCATATGTGACGGTATCATACGTGAAGCCTGTGTTCAACCTTTCTGTTCCAGTTATATGCTGACCCCTGACACAGATGATCTTCTTGATGTGGATACCTTTGTGGACCCTACATATAAAGGCCAATATACCAGACCAGAGAAGGTAGGAGCCATCTAAATGAAGATCTTGGATGAAGACTGGAGCAAATCACAGACATGGCCTTTCATAGGGAGCAGCAGATGGGAGTCATATGTGACGGTATCATACGTGAAGCCTGTGTTCCACCTTTCTGTTCCAGTTATATGCTGACCCCTGACACAGATGATCTTCTTGACGTGGATACCTCTGTGGACCCTACGTATAAAGGCCAATATACCAGACCAGAGAAGGTAGGAGCCATCTAAATGAAGATCTTGGATGAAGACTGGGGCAAATCACAGACATGGCCTTTCATAGGGAGCAGCAGATGAAGGTGCAGAAGGAGGATCTGTCAGTGGGCCACCTATAGCCTGGTAATACCATCCTCTGCTAATTGCACATGGGAGTTTTCCTTACACAAACATGTTCTCAGGGCAGAAAGAAATATGATTGGTTCACAAAAATGACCAATGAAAATGCAGAGGAGGCGGGTTCAACATTCGAAAAAAGCGCATTTTTGAGTGAGCGTTAGTTAGCACTGGAGTGAGAGGATTACGTGATTACCGTATACAATTTTTCAAAAGGTAAGATTTTTTATTTATGTATTTGGTAACCTTGATTTGATATTTTGAGATAAGTTAAGTAAAAAATACATAAATAGTAAGCTAACAGTCGGTAGCACGTTAGCATTATCTTATTTAGCACCAAAAAGACGTGTAAAAAGACATGATTACACATTCTTCAATGGTACGGTTTTTTTTTATTTATGTATTTGGTAACCTTGATTTGATATTTTGAGATAAGTTAAGTAAAAATACATAAATAGTAAGCTAACAGTCGGTAGCACGTTAGCATTATCTTATTTAGCACCAAAAAGACGTGTAAAAAGACATGATTACACATTCTTCAAAGGAACGATTTTTTTATTTGGTACCCTTGAATTGACATTTTGAGATAATTTAAGTAAAAAATACATAAATAGTAAGCTAACAGTCGTTAGCATGTTAGCATTATCTTATTTTGCACCAACTTGGATGTCGAGCGTTGATCTAAAACTTTTAATCAATGTTTTTGTGTCAGAAAACTGACTAAATACATGATCTGTGGGGTGTTTAAAAGTAAGTTGCTGCAGAGCCACTATTTTGCTTGTATTAATCACAGCTTCTGGTATGTTTGGTGGCTTTAGGTTATGTTGCTGCTCTTAGGGCAGGAAAACTGTGCTGTATTAATCTGAATGTCTGGTGTCCGTGGCGTTAGGTTATGTTGCTGCTCTTAGGGCAGGAAAACTGTGCTGTATTAATCTGAATGTCTGGTGTTCGTGGCTTTAGGTTATGTTGCTGCTCTTATGGCAGGAAAACTGTGCTGTATTAATCTGAATGTATGGTGTTCGTGGCGTTAGGGTATGTTGCTGCTCTTAGGGCAGGAAAACTGTGCTGTATCATCAATCTGAATGTCTGGTGTTCGTGGCGTTAGGGTATGTTGCTGCTCTTAGGGCAGGAAAACTGTGCTGTATTAATCTGAATGTCTGGTGTCCATGGCGTTAGGTTATGTTGCTGCTCTTAGGGCAGAAAAACTGTGCTGTATCAACAATCTGAATGTCTGGTGTCCGTGGGGTTAGGTTATGTTGCTGCTCTTAGGGCAGGAAAACTGTGCTGTATCATCAATCTGAATGTCTGGTGTCCATGGCGTTAGGTTATGTTGCTGCTCTTAGGGCAGTCAAACTGTGCTGTATTAATCTGAATGTCTGGTGTTCGTGGCGTTAGGTTATGTTGCTGCTCTTAGTGCAGGAAAACTTTGCTGTATTAATCTGAATGTCTGGTGTTCGTGGCGTTCGGTTATGTTGCTGCTCTTAGGGCAGGAAAACTGTGCTGTATTAATCTGAATGTCTGGTGTTCGTGGCGTTAGGTTATGTTGCTGCTCTTAGGGCAGGAAAACTGTGCTGTATTAATCTGAATGTCTGGTGTGCGTGGCGTTAGGTTATGTTGCTGCTCTTAGGGCAGTCAAACTTTGCTGTATTAATCTGAATGTCTGGTGTTTGTGGCGTTAGGTTATGTTGCAACTCTTAGGGCAGGAAAACTGTGCTGTATTAATCTGAACGTCTGGTGTCGGTGGCGTTAGGTTATGTTGCTGCTCTTAGGGCAGGAAAACTGTGCTGTATTAATCTGAATGTCTGGTGTTCATGGCGTTAGGTTATGTTGCTGCTCTTAGGGCAGGAAAACTGTGCTGTATCATCAATCTGAATGTCTGGTGTTTGTGGCGTTAGGTTATGTTGCTGCTCTTAGGGCAGGAAAAATGTTCTGTATTAATCTGAAAGTCTGGTGTCGGTGGAGTTAGGTTATCATGCTGCTCTTAGGGCAGGAAAACTGTGCTGTATTAATCTGAACGTATGGTGTCGGTGGTGTTAGGTTATGATGCTGCTCTTAGGGCAGGAAAACTGTGCTGTATTAATCTGAATGTCTGGTGTCTGTGGCGTTAGGTTATGTTGCTGCTCTTAGGGCAGGAAAACTGTGCTGTATTAATCTTAACGTCTGGTGTCGGTGGCGTTAGGTTATGTTGCTGCTCTTAGGGCAGGAAAACTGTGCTGTATTAATCTGAATGTCTGGTGTCTGTGGCGTTAGGTTATGTTGCTGCTCTTAGGGCAGGAAAACTGTGCTGTATTAATCTGAATGTCTGGTGTTCGTGGCGTTAGGTTATGATGCTGCTCTTAGGGCAGGAAAACTGTGCTGTATTAATCTGAATGTCTGGTGTCTGTGGCGTTAGGTTATGTTGCTGCTCTTAGGGCAGGAAAACTGTGCTGTATTAATCTGAATGTCTGGTGTTCATGGCGTTAGGTTATGTTGCTGCTCTTAGGGCAGGAAAACTGTGCTGTATTAATCTGAATGTCTGGTGTCTGTGGCGTTAGGTTATGTTGCTGCTCTTAGGGCAGGAAAACTGTGCTGTTTTAATCTGAACGTCTGGTGTCGGTGGCGTTAGGTTATGTTGCTGCTCTTAGGGCAGGAAAACTGTGCTGTATTAATCTGAATGTCTGGTGTCTGTGGCGTTAGGTTATGTTGCTGCTCTTAGGGCAGGAAAACTGTGCTGTATTAATCTGAATGTCTGGTGTTCGTGGCGTTAGTTTATGTTGCTGCTCTTAGGGCAGGAAAACTGTGCTGTATTAATCTGAATGTCTGGTGTTTGTGGCGTTAGGTTATGTTGCTGCTCTTAGGGCAGGAAAACTGTGCTGTATTAATCTGAACGTCTGGGGTCGGTGGCGTTAGGTTATTTTGCTGCTCTTAGGGCAGGAAAACTGTGCTGTATTACTCTGAACGTCTGGTGTCGGTGGCGTTAGGTTATGATGCTGCTCTTAGGGCAGGAAAACTGTGCTGTATTAATCTGAATGTCTGGTGTCTGTGGCGTTAGGTTATGTTGCTGCTCTTAGGGCAGGAAAACTGTGCTGTATTAATCTGAACGTCTGGTGTCGGTGGCGTTAGGTTATGTTGCTGCTCTTAGGGCAGGAAAACTGTGCTGTATTAATCTGAATGTCTGGTGTCTGTGGCGTTAGGTTATGTTGCTGCTCTTAGGACAGGAAAACTGTGCTGTATTAATCTGAATGTCTGGTGTCTGTGGCGTTAGGTTATGTTGCTGCTCTTAGGGCAGGAAAACTGTGCTGTATTAATCTGAATGTCTGGTGTTTGTGGCGTTAGGTTATGTTGCTGCTCTTAGGGCAGGAAAACTGTGCTTTATTAATCTGAATTTCTGGTGTCTGTGGCGTTAGGTTATGTTGCTGCTCTTAGGGCAGGAAAACTGTGCTGTATTAATCTAAACGTCTGGTGTCGGTGGCGTTAGGTTATGTTGCTGCTCTTAGGGCAGGAAAACTGTGCTGTATTAATCTAAACGTCTGGTGTCGGTGGCGTTAGGTTATGTTGCTGCTCTTAGGGCAGGAAAACTGTGTTGTATTAATCTAAACGTCTGGTGTCGGTGGCGTTAGGTTATGTTGCTGCTCTTATGGCAGGAAAACTGTGCTGTATTAATCTGAATGTCTGGTGTTTGTGGCTTTAGGTTATGTTGCTGCTCTTAGGGCAGGAAAACTGTGCTGTATTAATCTGAATGTCTGGTGTTTGTGGCGTTAGGTTATGTTGCTGCTCTTAGGGCAGGAAAACTGTGCTGTATTAAGGCTTGTTCGACTTCATGCGGCGCTGTAAGAACTGACAGCCGGGTGACGTCAAAGTACCGCGAGAACGATTAGAAAAATAATACGAAGTCTAATTTCATCTCGCTCTCAATTAATCTCAATGTCTGGTGTCGGTGGCATTATGTTGCTGCTCTTAGGGCAGGAAACGTCTGGTGTCGGTGGCGTTAGGTTATATTGCTGCTATTAGGGCAGGAAAACTGTGCTGTGTTATCTCAGTGTCTGGTGTCAGTGGTGTTGGGTTATGCTGCTGCTCTTAGGGCAGGAAAACTGTGCTGTATTAATCTGAACGTCTGGTGTTCGTGGCGTTAGGTATTAAGGCTTGTTCGACTTCATGCGGCGCTGTAAGAACTGACAGCCGGGTGACGTCAAAGTACCGCGATAACGATTAGAAAAATAATACAAAGTCTAATTTCATCTTGCTCTCGCGGTACTTTGACTTCATCCGGATGTTTGTTCTTGCGGCGCTGCATGAAGTCGAACAAGCCTTAAACCTTAACATATGGTGTCGGTAGCGTTAGGTTATGTTGCTGCTCTTGGGACTTCTGGGATAGTTCTAGGAATACACCACCAAAATAAAATTGTGTTTTGCTTTTGTAAGATTATGCCTTAATGGTTGTTTTAGATTAACCCTCTGGGGTCGGACCCTTTTTGGACACAGTCAGAGGTTCTGAGATGCTCTCACATTTGGTCTTTTTTCAGTTGCTTTAAAACACATTAATGGCTAATATCACATAACACTGTATTCAGCACAAACTGTGCTATAATAATATGTAAGATAAATGTATGTACATGTTTGTATTTTTAAGTAAATGATGTTTATGCGTGGTTAGTAAAAAAAAGAAAACAAAAAGTTGCTGAAATAAGGCCAAGGAACACATCCTAAACATTTGTTAACAAGCAAAAACGTTATCTACTCTTATAGAGTAGAGAATTTGCTACAAAAAGATGTAAAAACCATTTAACCCACTCATTCACGTGAAAAAATACATTGATTTAACTTTTGTAAGACACTTTTTGCTGTGTAAAGGCAATATGCAAGGGAGGGTCAATGGTCATGAATATTGATGTGTTTTACACCTGAGGAGACCCAACCCCCTAATGGCTCAGTGAGGAATGTTGGGACAAAAGAACTGTGACTGTGGGGAGACTTAAAGAGAAAAACTTATGCTTGTAGTTAAAAAAAAATAGGTTAAAATAAAGTACAAAAGACTTTTTTAGTAAAATAAAAGTCTTACAGGGTTGCAAAAAATGCTAACAACATGAACAATACAATAGATTTAAGAAGCTTTATTGTAATTATAAATGAAGAAGCTTCATTGTAATTATAAATAATAAAGTAACAATATGTATACATGTAACAATATTCTATATGACCAGTACAATATGGCTCTAATTAAAAGAAAAGGATTCTAAATGTCAGCTGTGAAAGTTTGGTGTGCATCTAAAAATACTTCCAAATATAAAAAATAAGGTATACATTTGTAAACCATCACACACTGTAACTCTTTGGGAATGGAGTTAAATGTTGTCATGCCATTGTTCAAAACGTGCGAGTACCAGACGAAGTTGGTGTTGCAGACACATTCCTGAAAACATATCTTAATTAATATCATGTATTTTCAAAGTACAAAGCAACACATACTAATATTGAGAACTTTTTTTAATAATTAATAGGGGTGACCCCGAATAGTTGAAGATTCGATGCATCGGAGAAGCCGGATTCGACTACCAATCTCACAGTCGAATCGTTGCAGATGTGTTATGAAATGAGGATCATTCAATTTTGGCCGTATATGGGTGCACACATTATCTGATTTCACACATAACAGCTTTCTCCCAATATATTGATATACAGCATATTATTATAATGCTGCCAATAATATGTGATGTAGCAGCTTTCAATAAATATTTTTAAAATGCGTTAATAAATCCAACAATCCCTGTGACAGGGCTACACGTCCAAAAAGAGGTTCCTATGTTAATAAACCATTGCCTCTTTGTTTCTACATTTAAAAGACGAAGCTGGCAATTCTGGCAATACTTTCGTTTTTTTATTAATTTCTTTATTTTATTTATAAATCACTCTGGTTTATCTGATTTATCTATTTGGCTTGTGTTTTGTTTCCGTGCACTTGAGGCATTTTGCACATTTGTTCTGCACGTTGTTACTTCTGACCTTATTTGATTTAAAAAATGTATTTATTATAAACGTAAATTCTGATATAATTTAAGTCTGTACATTTTGGATTGTTTTTCGTTCTATCGATGTTGCGCTATTGCGTTCTGGCCATCTTTGCGCATGCAATTTAGCCGAACGTGCTATAGGTGCTCTGCGTCTCATATTTAGAATATCATCAAACTAAACATTACAAAACGGATGTTTTTCGGCGGGCATAAGTTTTAAAATGTATTTAAAACCGAGTGGTTATCTATTATGGTCGGTGTTCACTTTCAAATGATAGCAAAGAGATTCCTGAAATAAATAATATCATCAGGTCTTTCTGTATCTAAAGTGAATACAGAGATGATCAAAGTCAAAGCAAGCAAGCAGGTATTTCTGTGCTAAACAATAACGCGGAGTGTCTATAAAATCATTAATTTCAGTGTTTTTCTGGTTATAAATTAACGTTTAATGAATTGTATACATTATAGCTTATAGTTTTTATCATTTACAGTAACAATCACAAATTATTTGTCATTTGTCTTTTTTTGGTCATGGCTTTGACGCGCTTAATCTCCGAATTAAATAAAAATACTAAATTGTAGCCGGGGTTTCCAAGGCAGGATCACCTTTGTTATTTTTTAGGTTTAGTTCTCAAAATGTTTTTTGTGTGATGTTCTGTAGATCGTGGCATTAAAATGTTATGAGGAATAATTAAACAAATTTTGCCTTACATTTTACCTTAAAAAATATATATATAAATTGTATCACTTTATTTATTTCGGGTTCGTTTCTGCATGCCCCCGTGCGAGTAAATGATGATGAAGCCACGTTACTAAAAAAACAATTTAAAACATTATTTGTATCATGTATTTTCGGAAAATACAGATATGTTTATATATATACATCTTGTATTTTCCAAATTACTACGCAAAACATCAGTAAAAGTCTACTAATAAAACAGAAAAGCCCGCAAATGTGACTTACCCTGTATGGATGTCTGTCGCATTTCTGCAATTGCCCGCTGAAGAGGAGAGTGATGCTGCCACATTCCTACAAAAGTTTTTAATAATTAATATAATGTATTCTCCACAGTAACAAACTTATAAAGCAATACTAAGGCGGTAAAGCATAGTTGAGATAAGATAATTGGGTACATAGATGCGGTATATCTTTGTTAACGGGCCATTACCGGACATATTTATGGCTAAATATTAACACATTACATATCTCCGGACACATTTACAGCACATCGATACTACATCGATACATTTACACCCGAACAGATAGTCGCGTAAACAAGACTTGTTGAGGCATAAACACACTAGTCAAAATATATTCTAAATAGTGATATTGTTTTATGACATATTGAATATTTACAACATACAATCATACTGTTTAACGCATGACATATCTTCGGGCTCATTTACAGCACAATGTTACACCCGAGCAAATAAAGAAACCTTATTGATAAGTCGGCATGGACACTATAGTTATAGTAGTGATATTGCTTTATAACATTCACATTACACTAATCAGCATACGGTTTAATGTAAGAACTATCATTTTAATTGATTTAATAATTTAATTTAATAATTAAGACGTTTTTTATAAAGTCATTATGAATATCTGCTTGCAAGTCAGTATACAGTATATAAAAGTTACACAACATTTCAACAAATGTAGGTAAAACTTACTCTTCAGAAATTATATCCTCAGCTGGATCAAGTCGCTCTTCAAAATACAAACGTTCATCGTTGGAGTCCTGCTCTTCGTCTGAAGAAACAGTGAACTCTTCTTCCTCGCTGTCCAGGAGCATCTGTAGAGCTTCCTCACCTGTAAAGCGTGTCATCTTCCCAGCGCCTTGATAAGTGGATGAAACTGTCAAAACTCGCTGCTTCTTAAAGCATTGTTTGGGGGCGTTGATCTTGTTTGCATAGCCCGCATCAGGTAATTTCCATATGAATGGCGCGCACAAGGGAAGGTGGGGTCACATTAGCGCTAATGAGGTCGAGCCAGAAAAACTGTACCTCTCTTTACTTACATGTCGATTACACAAACAGACAATGATTTCTTCAGATTTTAATTACATCATGTAAAAGTAGACATTTCAGGCTTTCTTTAGACATATGTATCATGTTCGTGTGACAAGTATTGGCGGAGTTATCAGTTCATGTTTGAAACGTGTTTGAGGAAAATGGTCAAGGAGACAGAGATGTCGAAATGCACTCCCTGTTTATTTTCTTTATTTGCCAAAAGCACACAGTTTTGTTGTTATTATGAAGGCACTCACAATAAAGTAGAGACTTCACAGTTTCGAATGATGTATTACATGTATGTGTATGATTATGAATGACGGAGTATTTTAAGTGGATGTCACAGGAAACAGGAAAAAATGCGTCAAAACGCGGCCCCGCGTTTTTGGACCCCAGGGGGTTAAGATATGAAAAGATTGCTTTTAATACTGTTATTTTGTTCTTTAAGAATAGATAAGAAGCAATGGAAAACATTTGGATTAAAGGTGTTAAAAGAAAGCTGAAGAAGGTTACAGATCCTGATGTCATTCAAGAAGTTGTTGTTTTTGAGGAGAAGGAGGACGACTTCATGCAGTCTTATGTCAAGAAATTGGAAAATGAAACACAGAACTATTTTAAATTGCCTATAAGTACACACAAAGACTACTATTATTATTCATGTGAGAGATCAAACAAAGCAACCGGAAGCAGCACAGGACAACCAACCCAAACCAGAGCAAACTCTTGCAGGGCGTATGTGTCTTTCAAGATAATCAAGGATGCTGGATTTACAGGTGCTGTTGTGCACAAAATGCTGAAGCACAGTGGACATAACTTCAATATACAAGAAAAGGGTGTCAAAAACCGTATTGACCCAGAATTACTAGCGTTAATTTAGATGTGGCTTGAGCAAGGATTATCAGTCTCTGAAACACTTCTAAGGAGTGTTGATTGGGCAGGAAGGCATGGACATAAAGACAAACTAAATCGCAGATACTATGTTACACCAAAGGATATAAGAATAATTCAAAAGAGCCTCAATGCCCTAATTTTTCCAGATGTAAAAGATTGTATCAGTGTTGATATACTTGCCACCTCAGAGTTAAAGGAGAATATTTGTGACCAGTCACGGAAAGTAGGGACACAAGTCGGATCTGGGGCATTTTGAGTTATTCATAGATTCTGAAAGTGCAGATTCTAAGCTTTCCAACGATGTGTAACACATGGAAATCTGATAAGATTTGGAGAAGTTGTGGCCATTTGAAGGTAACACATTCAAGAAAGAGAATGCTGAGAAATTTGAGAAAGAAAAAAGTTAACACTTTCCCTTTTCCCTGGCTGGAGAGACAATAGGGCTCATTTACATCTCATTTAGCTAAGCCATACCCCCGGTAAAGCCGTTTTGAGATACAGAGGTTCTACCATTATATGTAGTATTTTATTACATAAGTCCGAATGACAAAATGCAAAAATAAACAGGACTTTTAACGTTACCTTTGCGGGGATCACAAGTCGAATCCAGTCTGTTTCAGATGTGTAGATCATCCAATGATTTTTGTCCACAAATGCGTATAATCCGTGAAATATAGATATATAGTCTATTTCGCATGAACTTCTGGTAATACAATATAATATACAATCTGAGGACTATTTACATCGTAACATGTAAGGGTATATCAGATTACACTCCTGTATTTACGTTCCGTTAAACACATGAACCCGCCTTCAAAGTTTGTATTTAAAATAGATAATCCAAAAACAGTACCGTCGAAAACGTGAAGTCCTTAAGAGATGTTACCAATCGCTCGCTCGTTCCTCCATCAGCCAATGACTTCATGGAAAATATTGATAGACAAAACATGTAGCCAATTATATAAAGAATACAACGATCTCTGTGTAACTTCTGTGTGTTTGGACAAATAACAGTCAGCCGCATCGCTGACTTTGTGGAGCGCCGCAGTCGGATGACGTCGGAGTACCGCGCGAGCGAGTCGAAATTAAACTACTCTGTAAGATTTCTTAAAGAGCTCTCGCGGTACTTTGACGTCATCCGACTGCGGCGCCCCATAAAGTCAGTGACGCGGCTGACGTATATGCGGTTGACTGTTATTTGTTCCGCCCCAGCTTCTTTTATATTTCTTTTGTTTTGTGCGCCCGAGCTTCATTTACAGTCTGGGGAGACGCATGCTATAAGTTTAAAAAATAAATAAAACTCAGCAAACATGTCTAAGGGACGGAGCAGCCACGTCACTACAGTCACGTGACTTCACGCTCGAGCCGGAAGAGAAGACAATGCTGAATAAAGTCGTAATTCTTGCTATTTTGGATCAAACTGTATTTTCGATGCATCAACACAATTTATCTGACCCACTGATGTCACATGGACTACTTTGATAATGTTTTTATTACCTTTCTGGACATGGAAACCGTACATAGATTTTCAATGGAGGAGACAGAACGCTCTCGGACTAAATCTAATGTAAATCTTAAACTGTGTTCCGAAGATGAACGGAGGTCTTCCGAGTTTAGAACGACATAATGGTAAGTCATTAATGACATTATTTTCAGTTTTGGGCGAACTATCCTTATTCAGTAGTCACGCTGTTCCCTTTGGGGGCGGAGGCGAAAACACAAGCTTATACAGTATGTAAATATACACACAGACAATGACGCCCCCCGCTGCACGCTAGAATCTCCGGAAAACAAGCCTATTTTAACCGCAAAATGTACGCTTTTAAATATACATAAACTGCTATCTCAAACATAGAGAGGCTTCTTCGTGATCTCAACTAACAGATTCTGCAATAAAACGAAAATCACAAATTTTGAAAAAAAAAACTTTGTTTCTCATTTTCTCGAAACTTGTGCTGCCGACTTGTGTCCCTGGTTTCCGTGACGGGTCACATTTGCTTCTATCAACCACTAAGTGATGGACAGCCCTTGATAATTGTAGTACAGACACCTTGGCAAAAACAACTTCTCAAGGAACATCCACATCCAATGGTGTTCATGGATGCCACCTACAGGGGGATCACCTCTTATGGCTATGCATTTTATGCACTTCTTCTAAGTAATAGTATCGGAAGAGGAGTTCCATTTGCATACTTTATCGTAAGTCAGGAATCAACAGCCACACTCACTCTGTGCTTGGAAAAGCTTTCTAGCTGTAATCCTGGATTTCTTCCCCGGTAAGTGCTCTATGGAGTGTTATGTATTGTGTTTCTTTAATTTACTAAATGGTTTGATTTAATTGTTGTGAAATGACATCTGTTTAATTTTCCATCCATGTTGTCGAATAAAACTATTTTTGTGTAGGTCAGTCATGATTGATAGGGATCTGAAAGAGCACAATGCCATTAGACAGATATTTCCATCGGCAAAGATATTCCTTTGTTGGTTTCATGTCCTGCAGGTAGATAAGACAACAGTTCAGGCAGCAAATTGCATTTCAACTTACATTTTACATTAATTTAGCATTACTCAAGCAGACATTAAAAACAGTAACATCAGCGTTCTATTATAAAATTTAAATATAAGTTGAATAAAATTAATAAAAGTTGTTTAAAAACACAAATACAAATAATGCTAATAGAATCTAAAACCTCTAACACTTAGGCCGTGCATAGGTGGTTGGTCAAACGAGATGGAGGAAACCTGCCAGCGAGCCAGAGAAACATGGTGATTCATGCAATGGTTGCAATGAAGGGGTGTTTAACAGAAGAACTATACCATAAAATTTTGCCTTGACAAATTTAAGACCTTGAGTCCTTTTACATATTTTCTTTGTGTCTGTTTAGACTGTTGAAAGGTTGTCAATTAAAAAGTTTCTGTTGTTCAGGAAGAGGACTTCATTCACACTTCTGCCACCAAGTGCAAGGAGCTAGATTCCTACCTTGGTAGTACAAACGTATCTACATACTTGAAGAATCAGTGGATTCCTTTGAGGGAGCTGTGGTCCAATTTTGGCAGATCATTCAATCACGAAAATTGTGAAACCAATAACAAGGCAGAAAGGTAAAACATTTAATAGGCCTGTTTATTGTATTAAAATACATGCCTCCTCTCTCAGTGTATTTTTCATTTCACTAGGCATAATTACATTTTTTTTGTAACTATATTAATGTGTACACGCATACTGTACATAGCATGCCAAATATATGATTCTCTAGTGAATTTCCAGATCATTTTTCAAATTATTTTAGATAGAAGCATTCTATTTCCCTCAAAAATATTAATTATCTTTACAGATTCTTCCTCACAATTAAATATCAGTTCCTGAAAGGAAACGCAAACAGGCGTATTGACCAGCTCCTTGGCCTGCTGTGTGGAAATGTTCACAAATATTACTGGTAAAGTTAACACATTTTTTTAATATTTTAATATTTTGTTTTAAATTATGATTTGTTATTTTACTATGCATAATTACAATTTACAATAACTGATTGAATAATTTAAAGTTACATGGATGAGCTGGCGGCAAACGGACGAATCAAAGGAGCCAATGCTGATGACTTCTCTAATGTTGTCAAGTCTATGTTTGAGAAGGGTCTGGATTCAAAATGTGAAATTAATAAAGAGGGCACATGTTTTGTTCCACCACATACACGTACTCAGTCCCACACAGTTGATTTGGTCATGGTGAGATGTGACTGCAAAAGATCCAAATGCGGTTCTTTGTGTAAACACATAGTTTTCTCAAGATTAGTTGCACAGCAACAACGATTAAATATTCAAGACATAAGGTCTGATCTTGCTAAAAAATCGTTAATTGTCACTCATATTTCTCAGATGATGAAACCCTAACTGTTTTTCACAGTGACGGCAGTGTAGGGACTATAAGTCACAAAAGTCCAACATTTTGTACATGTATAGCAAATAGCCATTATGAAACATGTGTTTGTATTTTGGTTCACAACATCCTCTACGTTTCACCGACGCCCTGTGAGTTGATTGCGAATCATTCAGATTGCCAGAAAACACCAAATCAAATGCCAAAAGCCAAACTCCAGGCCATGTTAACAGACCTTGTTGAATGGAGCCAATCAGACATGTACACTGAAAACAAGGAGCTGTACAAGATGTTAGAGAGGGCACACAAACTAGTTTTTTCAAACTTCAGCATTCAGTCAAGAAAAAGAAAAATAACTGTCCTGCATGCCTATCGACAACAGATTAAAAAGGCCAGACATGTACTCACCAAGAATTACATTTGTAAAAGAAAAAACAAAAGAAAAAGGCTAAATAAAAATTAAAGAGTTGTCCTTTGTATGTACAATTTATGATCTGCAGATGCAAAAAAATCTGATAAAACAATCTGGGAAAAAATAACTGCTGGTTGCTAATTTCACATTTAATGTTTCTCAAAGGCATTATAAGCAGGCTAGTATGTGTATGTTTGTGTGTGTTAAGTATTTGTTGTACATATTTCTAGCATTTTAAATTGTAAAATAAAACACACAGATAATGTTTTGTATTTTTATTATACTTCTGGATTGTGTATATTAACATTTAAGCATTTGAACAATTCAACAATAAAGTGCAAAAAAGCCTTACTTATCTGTTGAGTCTTTTGATTTTAGTGCTCTCATTTTCTCTTTAAGGCATGAATCAATTAATGAAAAGGTCCCTTTTATAACAGCAGGCCCAAGACCATGTGTTGCCAGATCATATGTTTCCCAATTAGACTCTAAAGCATTCTGTACAGCTTTCAATGTCTTCCTGCAAGTGAAAATTCCAAAAGCCATTTAGTTTAGGATAATTTAATAATTCAGGTTATGTCAAGTTTGGTATGTTATTTTATTACTAGATTACCTGCAGTCTTCTGTTTTGGCCATGGCTGTATGTAAATTCCCCTCTTCCAACAAGGCTTGAGCCACCTTTTTCTGGGGAATGAATTTTGCTGCCAAGTATGTTAAATCACCAGCCAGATCGCTGCATTCATCTAAAATATAGTAATTAGACACAATGTAAATATTTGAAATGATGTCTAACTTGCACACAGTACATTTATAAAGATCAAGTGTGCAAATATTTTCTGGTTGTGAATTCTGCTTATACAAACATGTCATGGTTAAAGTAACAGATCAGGGGCCTTGCTGGAACATTGGAATTGCTGCTGCAAGTTTACAGCAACTATGAGCATACATAAAAAATAACAATAACATGTTGCTAGGACACATAGAACTTCTAGATCTGAATTACGAGTTAAAACCACAAAACAAGGATACAGGTGTCAGTATGGCCTTTAATAATTACTAAGACTGCTAGTCTGTTTTTACCTTCACAAAGTTTTGAGCACTGTGAAGTTAACTTTGTGCGCTTTGAGGGCGTCACCTCCAACTCCACCAACTTCTCTGTAATTTTCTGTTTTTGGCCCTTGGCCTTCCGTAGGTAAGCCACTACTGTGTTTGCGGAGTAGCATTCTGGTAGGGAGCATCTCCTTTGCAGTTCTTCTGATGTAACCAGGTATCTGAAACATTAAATTACATAGATGTGTCTACCTATAAAAAGTCTACCTTTTTGTTTGGTTAAAGTCCGAAACCTTCAAAACACTTTCCACCAGAAATCCCCCTGGAAGGACAGAAAAAAGAATAGTAAAAGTATGCAATGAAAACTGTAAAGGTAGGCTACTATAAAAATAATATGTTCCTTATTCTTCATCCTGATTTATTTGACCCCTTCTTACAGACCATTTACCAGTATTTTTATTTTGTGACCTAGCAAAAACACAGCTAAAATTTTTTTGTGATTTACTGTGTTAAGTAAGGAATAATTAACAACGGGAGATTGAATAATAATAAAAATGATGCACACCCAAGGTGGTAATTCAGCACAGCTTAACATCAGTTTCATTCCTAACCCTTCAACACAAGATTTAGATTTACAGTATAGATGTATCTGTTTTTCCTGAAGATTGTTAAGATAGATGAGGATTCATTAAGTGCTGGGCAGAAAGTGAATGACAGTGCAGTATTATGGCTACAGTGTGTTTTAAATATTTCATTGCTTTCTTTAAAATGTCTCAAAGTCATGACTGTTTACAACACACTTGGCATCACATTTGTGATTTAATCTAAAATTACACTTTTCGTATCAATCCACAATCATAATTAAAGCACTTTAATTGAGCGTGACCAGCACAGCAAAAATAAAGCCGACACCAAAACGATCGCAGTACTACTGCTTCAGTGACGCTCCTGCTACGCGAAGACGTACTGCTCACACATGCGGTGTTTAAGACATTTGACAAGTTAGGTGTGGTATACAGAAAAATAATCAACATCCATGGAACATTTTTCAGCCAATCAGAATAAAGGATTCAACAGGATTTCCACAAACCTTTAAGGAAATTGTTCATTTGTCAAAGTTTCAACTTAGAACTTTACCTGTCTTATCTTGGATTTGCCCTGTGCTATTTTTTCCCTCAACTCCTGCACTCTGTCTTATGCTGTCTTGTTCCTCAAGTCCAGTGGTGTTGGGAAAACTTTCTCCTGTGCTGTGTTGTCCCTCATTTCTGGTGTTGGGGTTACTTTCTTCTGTGCTGTCTTGTCCCTCATTTCTGGTGTTGGGGTTACTTTCTCCTGTGCTGTCTTGTCCATCATTTCTGGTGTTGGGGTTACTTTCTTCTGTGCTGTCTTGTCCATCATTTCTGGTGTTGGGGTTACTTTCTCCTGTGCTGTCTTGTCCCTCATTTCTGGTGTTGGGGTTACTTTCTTCTGTGCTGTCTTGTCCCTCATTTCTGGTGTTGGGGTTACTTTCTCCTGTGCGGTCTTGTCTCTCATTTCTGGTGTTGGGGTTACTTTCTCCCGTGCTGTCTTGTCCATCATTTCTGGTGTTGGGGTTACTTTCTCCCGTGCTGTCTTGTCCATCATTTCTGGTGTTGGGGTTACTTTCTCCCGTGCTGTCTTGTCCATCATTTCTGGTGTTGGGGTTACTTTCTCCTGTGCTGTCTTGTCCCTCATTTCTGGTGTTGGGGTTACTTTCTTCTGTGCTGTCTTGTCCCTCATTTCTGGTATTGGGGTTACTTTCTCCCGTGGTGTCTTGTCTCTCATTTCTGGTGTTGGGGTTACTTTCTCCTGTGCTGTCTTGTCCCTCATTTCTGGTATTGGGGTTACTTTCTCCCGTGGTGTCTTGTCCATCATTTCTGGTGTTGGGGTTACTTTCTCCGGTGGTGTCTTGTCCATCATTTCTGGTGTTGGGGTTACTTTCTCCTGTGCTGTCTTGTCCCTCATTTCTGGTGTTGGGGTTACTTTCTCCTGTGCTGTCTTGTCCATCATTTCTGCTGTTTGAGTTACTTTCTCCTGTGCTGTCTTGTCCCTCATTTCTGGTGTTTGAGTTACGTTCTCCTGTGCTGTCTTGTCCCTCATTTCTGGTGTTGGGGTTACTTTCTCCTGTGCTGTCTTGTCCATCATTTCTGCTGTTTGAGTTACTTTCTCCTGTGCTGTCTTGTCCCTCATTTCTGGTGTTTGAGTTACGTTCTCCTGTGGTGTCTTGTCCCTCATTTTTGGTGTTGGGGTTACTTACTCCTGAGCTGTCTTGTCCCTCATGTCTAGAGTTTGTGTTGCTTTCTCCTAAGCTATGTTGTTCCTCCGGTCTTGTGTTCTTTGGGTTGTTTTGTCCTGAGCTGTCTTGCCCTTCAATTCTGGTTCTGTTTGGGATAATTTCTCCTGCGCTGTCTTCTCAAAGAATTTGTTTATTAGTAAGAATTTTACAATCCATTAATCTCTCAGGATGTAAAATGCATCTATGCAAAATAAAAGGTTTACTTGATAATGTTGCAAAAGGTTAAGTTGTTCATAATTTAACTACCTTTGCAAAAAATGCACCTGGCATCCTCTTGATTTCCAGGTAGACATTTTGTATGAATACGTACTGAACAAGTTGAACATTTTTCCTATAAAGATCATTTCCATAAAAATGGTTAAATCAAGATTTCCCTAGCTGAATCAAATGCTTCAAAAACACACAAGGCAGAAACAAACAAATACAAAACTTGATTACTTTTTTCTAAATAAAATGTCATTTACATCACTTACCTGGATCTTTCTAGATGCCATCCTATGACAAATACCACAAATACCAGACCTATCTAAAGTAACAGGACACATGCTAGCTGTGATAATACTCTTTCAACATGATCTAACCAATAAGAAACTCTAAATATGTGCATGGAACTTACCAAGTGAACTGAATAGAAATATCCCCAGTCGTTCTCTCTCCTGCAGTACAGGCGAGCATGCAAGATAGCCCCTTGTGTCACCTAAAAAAGCCTCAGCAAACTTCAGAAGTTCCAAAAAAAAAAACATAACAAAAGTACATAAGCTTAGCTCAACTTCTAAAACAAGCTTCACTTATTTATTAGGGTACGAACAATTAAGAACAGTGTTGTTATTCTTAAAACATTTGTTGTATCAGTAGCTGTTGTTAAAAAAATTTTTTACCACTGCTGTAAAAACGCCACATGAAATAGTGTCATTCTGAAGGGTATGGTTCCTCTTTGTTCTTTTCCACGGTCCCCGGTAGCCTTTTGATGCAGCAAATATGCTAAAATGTAAGTCACAGTAAGTTAAAATATGTTAAGTTGACATTCCATAGCAAAGGTTTATGTAGATATAGATCAAGGTTATAATCGTTAACGAAAACGAACGAAAAAACGAAAACTAGGTGGGGAAAACATTGTCGTTAACTGAAATAAAAATAAAAACGAGGCATTACAAAAAAACGATAACTAACTAAAACTGTAATGTGTGTCTGACAAAACTAACTAAAATAAAATAAAATTATAGATTAAATGTCCTTAGTTTTCGTCTTTGTTAATGTCTTTCATAGAGCAAATTACGTTAAGCTTCAAATTCCTTTCCATGCGTCTCTTACTCGCGCGTCACACACACATTCGTGAATTAATGACTCATTTAAGTTGATTCCTTACAGGGTGTTGCAAGTAAATGAGTCTTTTGAGTCGATTCTTTACAAAGCAAACGGGTCAAACTGTTTGAATTGGTTCGCGAATCAGTTTAAATGAATTGTTTAAATCGCTTCAAAAACTGAATCGTCTGATGCGGTTTTGCTTGTGTCTAGAAACACGCAGAACATAAAGAGTGTTGGATTAACTAAAAGCAAAGCTTCACACGTGTACCCGCCATTATATGCGTGCGACCTTTTCGTCGTCAGAAACATTTAAACGCGCGCAACCTCCAGAAGCACTGTGTACACGTGACGGAATGAAGAAAGTCCATCTATGACTGACTGACGTCTGATTCGCTGTATACTGTACTGTGTATAATGTAAGTGCTTCTCACAACACACACACGTGACATGAGATTCACAACATAAGAAAACATGAGTTTTGTCTAAAATTAGTTGTATTTCATGTAAGTGTAAACTGTCGATGTCCTCAGACCTGAATGCAAAACTGTGTCGGTTAACTTGTCTGATATTTCAGCTATAAGCTGTATACATCAACCTTAAGACACAAGTTAATTTCATAGAAATGCTTGTCTATTCTGTGTTTGTCTAAAGTATTCTTTAATATGTACTGTTTGTGTATTTTGCAAATTTACACATATATAGCCTACTGTAGGCCTACGTGCCTTTCAAAAGTTTTCAGACAAAATATGCAAAAATCCTCAGTTTGCTGTGGAGTCAAGAAATGCTAAACATTAAAAGATGAACAGACAAAAGTACAGAAATGTCACCTGTTTTAACATGCACAATATTCCAACTCAATGACACAACACGTTTGTATTTTTAAACTATCTAATGTGGCCACGTTGAGACCATTGACTCAGAAGTGTTCAAGTGATGAACTGTGTCCTAATGCATTAATTGTTCACACGTGTGTAGTGTCAGTTTGATCCATTTCTTTTGAGTTTTGCGTTTGGGCACAACATACAAGTCATCATTAAAGGCTGTTTTTCTTTGTTGTTAAAGCATGTATGTGTTGAAACATAATCAAAGGTTCATAAAATGTGACTTCTGACACACTGATATTCATCTTACCAATTTCTGGTCTCCACAGCAAACTTTTACTGTCCTGATCCTTGTGGTGTGTACTGTATACTGTGTGTGCATGTATATTTTTTTCTCTAGAGTTACTAAGTAACTTGCTACTTGAGTATTTTTTTCTTTAGTTACTTGTACTTTTACTTGAGTAAAGTTTTTGTCTACTCTTTCCACCTCTGGTTATTTGTCATGTTCTTTTCTCAGATTGAGCTCCCTGACAATCTGACAGAAATGTCTTGTTGTGGCTCAAAAATGGGTTGAATACATGCGGTTCATGTATGTCTTCTTAAGTCTGTTGGCTCTTTAAGTTTTTTACTGGCACACATCACATCTTACTGTGGAGTGTTGAACTTGAGACTGTTTACATATTTGTGCCCATATGTACATTTTTTAACTGGTTTTATATTTTCTAAAATTGTATGACTTTTTGTTGAGTTATTATCACACAATTCTTTTTCTGACCTTTTTTAATTCTTGCCCCTGACAAATAACCCAAATTACGAAAAAGACTAAAACTAACACTAAAACTAATAAAAACTAAACTAAAACTAAGCATTTTCAAAAAATAAAAACTAAACTAAACTAGCAAACCCACTTTAAAAACTAATTAAAACTAAACTGAATTTGAAAACAAAAAGTCAAAACGAAATAAAAATAAAAACTAATGAAAAATGCAAAACTATAATAACCTTGATATAGATACAGCGGGGAAAATAAATATTTGACACATCAGCATTTTTTTCAATAAGGGTATTTCTAAGTAGCCTGGTCCAACCAGACTCGTACATTCATTTCATTTGTACAGAGAGTCTGGCCACATTCCATTGCAAAGCGTTACTTCCGAAGTTTAAAACTATTGGATCTGCCCAGAGTCACTCAGGATCTGCCATAGCCAATCGCTAACGTGTGATCGTGACGTATATCATGCGCCGAAACCGGCCGGAAACAACAAGCCAGAATGATCAGACCAACAAAACTTAGCAAACATTGTTCTTGCTCCGGCTTTAACTTCTGTATATTCGGCAGTTTTGCATCAATGGACTGAATAGCTTTTCTCATGTCTTTCTCCGCTGCCATTACTGAACTACAACTGACGCACGACCTCAACGTCATTGTTCTTAGCTACTCCCCTCTGTTCGCTGATTGGACCTGCAGATTTTTGCAGGAGAAAATGAAACTCTACACAGCAGTCCCAGACGTACTTCTGAAGCTAAATGAAAATTAAGCGGAAGCACGTAGGAGGGCGGAGCCAAACTAATTTCTAAGTGGGCTATTGACACAAAATTTCCACCAGATGTAGCCATCAAGCCAAATATTGAATTCATACAAGAAATCAGAACATTTAAGTATACAAGTTGATTCAAAATAAATGAAATGACACAGGGAATAAGTGTTGAACACATGAAGAGAACAAGGTGCAAAATGGCATAGAAAGTCAGGAGATCACCTGAAATATGCCAGTACTGAGAGAGAAGACCTGCCCCCAAACAGTACTAACTGATATCAGCTGCTTTAGTCCTAACTGATGGCCTATAAAGGCTTCTCATTACCCAGGAGGTAGAGCCCTGCAAGCCCGTCGGGGCCCGACAGGCTAAGCCTATTTGGGCCGGGCTCGGGCCGTTTTTTTTTTTACAGACCGGGCTCGGGTCGGGCTTATTTTAGCGTCTCTCCTCATTGTGTGTGTGTGTTTGCGTGTGTAGCAGAGACAGCGCGCATCTGAGGCTATGTTTACATTAATGTTCCTTTAAAACGTTACTTTTGCTATGTTACGCCTTTCATTTACACATCACCCGTTTCGACCCTCATAAACGGATTTGTTTGCAAAAACTGCAGACCCTGTTTTAGTTTGAGAACTCAGACTGCGCTGAGTGTAAATGAGCGTAGATGGAGTCTTATGTAAACGAACAGCTCATGTTAATGTGACAGCGCATAATTTTCAAAGTAAAAATTATTTTTATTCAGGTAAATGGTTTGCAACGGAAGTTTTGCCAAAAATAGTAAACATCTACCAACCAGCTATTATAAACGCTATCAGATTGTTTTATGTATCCTTATAGATAATGTCTGTTTTATATTTATGTTTGAGTATTGTTGGGTTTGAATATTCTTGTGTTGTTTATGTTTTGTTTAAATTTAGTTAGCTTATTACGAAAGATAGACTGTTATTTTAAACGCCATATAGGGCGTTGTAAAAGTCAATTTGAATGGAGAATTGTAATGGGTCAGACATTATTTTCTAGTTTAATTTAAGTTTTTCTTGCTACTTTAAAATGAATTTCGTTTCATATAATTTGTCTCTAAATTTTAATGGATGTTTTGTTGATAAGTTTTGTGAATATAAATTAATAAAAACAAAAAATCAATGTCATATTAATATTTAATGCTTGTTTAGCCGATTGCGCTTTTTGCTATTTATGCGTTGCTAGCGGAGGACGTGCACGGACCTCACACACTTTTAAAAATTAACGTCATACTAATTTTAATTAATTGCACACTGAACAGCAACAGGTAAGGGAAGATAAGTTATTTGGTGTTTTTCTGAAGAATACAGTCAGTTTGTACAAACATTTTTAAATGGACTATAAGATCATAAATATGAACTGTGAACAATTAACTATTATAACTCCCTACATTAAAGCAATAAGCATTTCTGTAGGCTACAGCTATACTTCACCTCTTATTATGTTTGAGAAGGCGCGTCCAAGAGAGAGAGAGCGCGCGCATCAAAGAGCGCGTGCGTCAGAGAGAGCTTAAAAGTGATTGATATTGGTCTCGGGTCAGGTCGGGTTCGGGCTGAAAAAATTGCAGACATTGTCGGGCTGGGGTAGGGTCGGGCTTGAACACTTCGGGCCGGGTTAGGGCTGGAGTTTTTGGCCCGTGCAGGGCTCTACCAGGAGGCACACAGAAAAGACTTTATGATGGGGAAAAGCAATGAACTCTCTCAAGATCTTCGTAATCTTAAATTGAAAAGCATTTTAATGGGAATGGTAATAGGTGCATTTCCAGAATGCTGAATGTTCCTGTGACCACTGTGGGGGCCATTATCCGGAAATAGAAAGAGCATCAGTTCACAATAAACCGGCCACGATCAGGTGCTCTACGTAAGATCCCTGTCTGAGGAGTCCAAAGAATAATCTGGAGAGTTCTCCAAGAGCCAAGAACCACTCCTTGCATTAGTAGGTACTGTTGTTTAAAAGAAAAGTATAAGCAATGCACTGAACCGCCACAGCATCCATGCACGCTCACCACGCAAGACTCCATTGCTGAACAAAAAGCATGCTGAGGCTCAGTTAAAGTTTGTGAAAGAGCATCTGGAGAAGCCTGTGGATTATTGGGAGACTATATAGTCAGATGAAAGCAAAATGTAACTTTTTGGCAGTCATTCTACACACCCTGTTTGGAGAAGAAATGGCACTGCCCACCACCCCAAGGACACTATCCCAACAGTTAAGTTTGGTGGTGGAAGCATCATGGTTCGGGGCTGCTTTTCAGCAAAGGGTACTGGCAGACTTCATATTATTAATGGCATGATGAATGGAGAAATGTACCGGGACATTCTGGATAAAAATCTGCTGCCATCTACCAGAAAGCTGAAAATGAAAAGAGGGTGGACATTTCAGTGTGATCCCATGATCACAATGATCCCAAACACAAGGTCAAGGAAAGAATGATCGCATAGAAAATCTATGGAGATAACTGAAGATCAAAGTTCATAAAAGAAGCCCAATGAACCTTCAAGATTTAAAGAGCATTTGTGTGGAAGAATGGGCCAGAAACACTCCTGAGCAATGCAGACGACTGGTCTCTCCATACAAGAGGTGTCTAGAAGCTGTAATCACCGATAAAGGCTTTTCTACAAAGTATTAAATAAAGTGTGTTCAATAATTATTCCCTGGGTCATTTCACATTATTTATTTGGACTCAACTTCTATAATTAAATGTTCTGATTTCTTTTTATGAATTCAATATTTGGCTTGATGGGTACATCTGGGGAAATTTTGTGTCAATAGCTCACTTAGAAATCCCCTTAATGATAAAAATGCTGATGTGTCAAATACTTATTTTCAGATAGATAGATAGATAGATAGATAGATAGATAGATAGATAGATAGATAGATAGAATATTTTTAGTTGTACCTCCAATTTTCTGCTAATTTGTAGTACTGTTCATCTTCTTCCCCCAGTGAATTTAAGTAAGTAATAGTATGATCAACAATACTGCAGTGCTAGAAAAATATATTATATAAAAACAGCAAAATAGAAAACGGGGCCAATGTTTATTGTGCACATTACTACTCGCAGCAAAATCTCATTAATAAGTAACTTGGAATGAGACAAGCAAGTAATGTTTACATAAACACTACAGGTCAGAAGTTTAGGATCACTCTAAAAAAATGTTTTTAAATCTAAAGTTTTGTTTCAAAGTTTGAAATGACTTGTTGACAAAAATAGAGTCCAAAATACATGGACATTCCTTCAATTCTGTTCAAAAAGCTAGTATTTTTCATACAATTTACTCATCTCTTTAGCACTGTTTTCATTGTCCTAAAAACAGGCTGATGTCTTCCTTGTTCTATGAAGTCCCTCCTTCAAAAATACGTAATGAGTTCTGATTGTGTAGCTTGTTTAGTGTGTTGTGATTTGACAGCAGCTTAGCCAGAGCTGTTTGATCTTAGCTAGCGACTGACATATTCCTGTGGGCGGAGCTTAGTCAAAAGCTCCTATATTGACGTCATTCAACCGGGAAGTAGAGGGCTTTAGTCCAAACCGGCCTACACACTAAATAAAGTTTGAAAAATGGGATCAGGAAAAACGGGACCTTTAAGAAGATTTATAGTTTCGGGCAGTCGTAGCCCTGCAAGCAAGCCTATGATGGCCCCATACAGGCCTACTTAGGGCTTGCCTTAGGGCCCCTAGCTGGCTGCTAGTGCAGGGCCCCTGAGATTTTGCTCATCGGCAAAATGTTGGCCCCTTAGCACTGGCCCTGCATGGGCAGCCCTCACTTAGCCCACAAAAAGCCCCCACAGGCCCTGCACGGGCAACCCTAACATGTCCCACAGAAAGCCCTCACCAAGCCCACACAGGCCCTACACAGGCAGCCCTCACATGGCCCACAGAAAGCCCTCACTAGGCTCATACAGGCCCTACACAGGCAGCCCTCACATGGCCCACAGAAAGCCCTCACTAGGCTCATACAGGCCCTGCATGGGCAGCTCTTATTTATCCCCCAGGAAGCCCTTACAAGGCCCACAAAGGCTCTGCAAGGGCAACCCTAATTTAGCCCCCATAAAGACTACACTAGGCCCACATAGGGCCTGCACGATTAATCTACAACAATACATCTTTTACACTATAAATACTTTCTGGCTGCTACAACTTCAGTCTTAGAGAAAAACAGTATTATACATCTGAAATGGATTTGGGCACCACATAACTAATGTTTTTATTGTCAAAGATGTACAGCAGTCAGAGGAATTTCAAGCAAATGGATTTATTAAACACCAAACAAGAAACTTTCAATTTAAATCAACACCCTGAAAAGGTACACTTATGCAAATAAAAAACAGAACAAAAAAATAAAGCTTTGCAAATGGATACTTTTGAAAAAAAAAAAACATTTTCAGCAGAGGTCACTTTTCCCCCCAAGGTCTCAACTCAGCTGACGGTGGTAGCGCTCCTTACGTCCACCTGCTCTGTCTCTTGAATTCCGCAACCACACCTTAATTTCATTCTCAACTTCGGAATCAAGAGGACTTGGCTGAAAGGAGCATTTTCTTACAGCCTCTGAAAAGCAAATGGGCCTATATGAAACACCACTATGTGCGGAATGTAATTCATATATGCTATGATATCTCATGCTAGTAGCTTACCTGTTACAACCCTCCTTAGCCTCAGGTTATTAAATGGTCTTTTTTGATTTGTGCCACTCCAGTTCAACTGAGTGGCTAGAGAATGGCCAATCAATGTTGATAATATTCTTCTTGTTGCCACTTGGACACTACACCCACCAATGGTTCCGAGATAGGCAGTCTAACATGAAGAAAAAAAAATTACAAAGTGATTTGCATTTGGAAAAATATAGTTTCAGGACAAACATTTTTCAATTTTTTTTAAAAATCTGACTACATAATTCTCAAATTAATTTAGATATCAAAGATTTGACTGTAAAAACAGAAATCAAACAACATATATGTGTTGCTTGGCAGAAAGTCAGTTGCAGTGACAGTTTGGGGACTTTGTCACTAGGTTCTCTTACATTTCAAATAATTTTTTGGGGGGTGACTTCTTGTCAAATGCAAATGACATTTTTATGCAAAACTTTGATGAGAAGCTGCAGTGCTTAGAACAGCATCACTAGTTGATCAATATGACAATGGGTCAATTTCCAGGCAAAGGACTGAAAGTAAAAGTGACAAGCTTTGTCAAGTATGCAACACAATGTTATTCCTGCATTTAACATATCCCAGTGAGTCGTGAACACACACCCACAGCAGTGGGCAGCTATCCCAGCACCTGGGGAGCAATTAAGTGCCTTGCTCAAAGTTGCAACTTGCCTGCCGTGACACTCGAAATGGCAACTCTTGGGTTACAAGCCCAACTCTCTAACCACTAGGGTGCAACTGCCCCTGCAGACTGCAGATAAACTATATGGACACTATTACACCCACAAGAACACTCTTGTGGATGAATGAGCTTAAAATTCCACTGACCCCCCATAATCTTGTACAATTCCTTTTCAGAAGAGTGGATGTTGTTGCAACTGCAAAGGGGTCAATGGATATGTTTTTTTAATAGCATGCCATTTAAGTGTAACAAATAGTACTTTGGTCCATTAGTGTATGTTAGAGCCGGAAGCTCTGTCAATAATAAATACTTGAAATACTAAAAAGTATTTCCAGTCTTGAGAAGAGATATTGTTGACAAACCAAATCATTCCGGCATTGATGATCTTCCATTTTTTGCTCCAAAATATCCATGTCCTGGTAGCTTTGAATGGGTAATATGATGTCATCAGGCAACGTGATGTCGTTTGTGCTTGATCGTGAGATTCTGGATACAGTTCTCTCTAGCATGGTCAGTCTGTCCTTTATCTCCTCTAATGTAGTGACTATATATCTCTCAATACCTGAAAAAAAAAATTGAAACTGAACACAAACATTGTTTTAGCAGATTAACAAAATAGAGTGTTACAATGTGCACAAACAGTGTGCCCCTAGATTTCTGTATGTCTGCAGACCAAAATGACCCAAATCCGAACAGCCCAAGTTCTTTTCGGTTTCAGATTTGGGGTAAAACAAAAGCCACAGGCAGCATTACAGATAAACTCCAAATATTATTGTGTCATGTAATGCCTAGCGTAATAAGAAATAAATTAATATTAACAGTGGGTTGTTCTCTCAGGAAGAACCAATATTCAATAAATACCCATTATTACAAGATGTAACATTAAAGGGATACTCAATCATTTTGTTATATTAAACTATGGTATTAGCTTAACTAAGAAGAGTTGATACATACCTCTATCATCTTAGTGCATGCACTTAA
This sequence comes from Misgurnus anguillicaudatus, assembly GCF_027580225.2. Taxonomy (NCBI): domain Eukaryota; kingdom Metazoa; phylum Chordata; class Actinopteri; order Cypriniformes; family Cobitidae; genus Misgurnus; species Misgurnus anguillicaudatus. Next base: position 10,673,053 of record NC_073348.2, on the reverse strand, counting down.
GTGCTGTGGCGCACAGCAACACTTTGGAAGCACTTAGCTTTGCCCAGTTCATTCAATGGTACCAAACAGACATGAAGTTAGAAATGACCAAACACATCAACGTTTTCCCTATTTAAAACGAGTAGTTATACGACTAAATATGGTGGCACAAACTAAAATGTGGGGCATTTCAAAGCGGGTTATAAAGGGTAACTATAATGTATTGCAGAATAGCACTTTGGGGATTACTTCGACTCTGCGCAGTAAAACTCTCCCTCTCATTATGAGAGGGACTAGTAAAGCAGATTTGTCAGGTGTGACTTTTTACTGCGCCGAGTCAGGTTTTATTTTGTGCCACCATACTTGGTCATATAACTACTCGTTTTAAATAGGGACATGTTGATGTGTTTGGTCATTTCTAACTTCATCTGTGTTTGGTTCCATTGAATGAACTGGGCTAAGCTAAGTGCTATCAAAGTGTCGCTGCACGCCACAGCGATAGAGGTATGTATCAACTCTTCTTAGTTAAGGTAATAACATAGTTTAATATGACAAAAGGTGGATTATCCCTTTAAAAAATGCCTTTGCTTCTTGAGGCTAGAGAGGTGTAACTACATTTTTACAGCCTACTAAACATACCTGCTGATAGAGAGTGCTTCACAGGAAGGGGAACGGCTGCAGGTAAAGGACGCCCTTCAGATGAAGGACAGCTTGCAGGTGGAAGGTGTCTCTCAGATGTAAGGTGTCTCTCGGATGTAAGGTGTCTCTCGGATGTAAGGTGTCTCTCGGATGTAAGGTGTCTCTCGGATGTAAGGTGTCTCTCAGATGTAAGGTGACCCGCTGATGTAAGGTGACCCGCTGATGTAAGGTGACCCGCTGATGTAAGGTGACCCGCTGATGTAAGGTGACCCGCTGGTGTAAGGTGACCCGCTGGTGTAAGGTGACCCGCTGGTGGAAGGTGACCCGTTGGTGGAAGGAGACCCGCTGGTGGAAGGTGACCCGCTGGTGGAAGGTGACCTGTTGGTGGAAGGAGACCCGCTGGTGGAAGGTGACCCGCTGGTGGAAGGTGACTCGTTTGTGGAAGGTGCCTTGGAGACAGAGGGACCAGAGAGTTATGACCAAAAGGTGGTAAACCCATGGGTGGTGGTGGGACTGGTGGCTGATGTAAAACTGCAGCTTTGATTGTATGTGACTGTCTTTGCAGTTTCGGTGGTGCCGGTTTAGGCTCAAGATCCATGTAGCGCTTGGTAGGTCTGCAAAAATGAGGAGCAACAATTCAAGAATGCATTTTAACACACATAAACAGAATAACTGGCTCATACTATATTTAGATATAGTAATATTTTGCTGCCATGATCTTGTTCACAACATTTAGAACTAAGAATGCACCAGTACTAGAATTTATATTAAAGGGACACTTCACCAATTTGCATTAAGCTTTGTATTGTTAGAACCCTAGTCATGTTTTTGAATGTTCATGCATCATTCCCTCAGTTTCCCCTGTGATGGGAGAAATAAAGATTTCAGTGTTGCACTTCCTTCTTTCAATGATGTAAAAATTGTCATTTTGCATCATTGAAAGAAGGAACTGGTGTTTCTTTTTCGCGGGTGAAAGACTACAGACACTCATTCCTAATTTTTCCAAGGTGGGGGCTATGGGTGGGACCCACTAACGCTACAGACCTATTACAGATAAAACCGCCATCTTTATGCTAATCTAACAGACGTTGTGGAGTGAGCCAGACTTCATGTTACAATAATAGCGGAAGGTATTCGATATGATATGGAAGAGGCTGATTTCGCAAGCGTGATGCTATTATCCGCTGTTCATGGCACCTTTATGAGCCACAGTAAAAGAGCTGAGGCAGATGGAGGATCAGAAGCCCGAGGAGTAGGCCGTAGCCTGGGCTTCAGCTGCGAAGAGAAGCCTGGGGAAGACGCCGCAACTCTCGGCCTCTGCTGCGTAGAGAAGCCCGGACTGGTTCGAGCTTGAGCGGACTAGTAGTGCCTGTACTCTTGCTGTGTGCTTTCTGTATAACATTTCCGCATCAGATCAGGATATGGACGTTTGTTTGGTGAATATTCCTGGGCAAGAAGAGGTGCTTTGCGCGCCTTTATTTCATAGACGTGTTTTGGCTTAAGAGCACAAGTGGTGAGCCAGAACGTCTGTGGAGTATACATATTGTGTGGTGTTTGTGTGGAGTATACATATTGTGCGGTGGACGCATTTGTGTGCAGGATGCGGCATTTTCTTCTTCGGGAATATACATGTTTGGACAAGCACACTCAAAAATATATCAGAAACTGAATGAAGCTTCCTCCTACCCAAGCTTCGTACCGTATATGGACAGCGGTGTCCTGAATACATGTTTTAGAATCCTAAACTGGACGCGACAGCCAAAGCCTGCAGGAATAAACAGATTTCTGACTATAAAGTGAGTGTTTCTATTTTCTTTGTTATACTAACGTGGCGTTTATGTACACAAAAGCATATCTGAGCGGTGTTCCGATTGGTGGGAGCGGCTTGCGGGGCTGTGCATTGTGGTGCATTGTGGGAGTTGTGGTTTTCCATACAAATGTGCCGTTCTATCTTTTCTCTTTCAAATAGGCACAAAATTCTAAATTTATGTTACATTTTGACTACAAATATGACCCACTTTCAATAAAGATGAATGTTTCTATCGATGAAATTTCCCTTTAAATAAATTAACTTAATATATATTAACTGGGTAGTAAAGGCAACAGAACAACACTTACTGTCTTGACCGCTGACTGCGATCTAATTCTTCAGGTTCACTTGCTATAATTAAATTTGTTTCTGCCATTTTGGCTTTATATCTTGCTTTTTCATAATCCACTGTAAGAAACAAAAAAGTGTGTCAATAGGTCTTGCATTGTTTTCTTGACACTTTTCATGCGTTGCTCACTGTATTTAAAAATTCTGAGAGAAAATCTACCTGCTGTGGCCAAAATACGGATTTCATGTGCTTTCCATGTTTCTCCAGGAACTTCATGCGTCAACAAAGCTGCCTTGTGTTTGCCAGGGTCAGTATAAGGTGGCCACAGAGTTATGGACGAGTGCTCATTTAGCCATTTGCTGCTCACAATCCCTACAGAGTTATCCGGGAACTCCACAATGTTGTACAGAGCCATTTATTTATCCTTTAACAGGCAAAAAAACAAACACTGAAAATGAATATTTACATAACAAAAAACTCAGTAGCTATGGAGGAAAGGAATGGCTGCCCATTCTGTGTCTGTTGGGATCAAAACATATTTCCTTGTTATATCTGACAAGTAGTATATTTCGGCTGTAGTTTCTAGATGACTTGCTTTATAAACACCAATGTCTTTTGAATCTAGAGGACTGGAGTAAAGGGAATCCAGTTTTGAAAACCTCTTGAACACAATGTACTTTGTATCAGTCTTTTCATCACATAGTATGTTCTGTACCAGTCCCAAATTTCCTTGAACCATCACACAGTTGTCCCCAGTGGTTGTGGCAATGGAGAACTGTTGAAAGATAGATTTTTTATACTGGGTGCAGTGAGGCAGGTTAGGTATTGTTGGACCACATGAGTGTTTCATTTTCAACAAAGGTGTGTTGCTGTCTGTCTGCTTTGATTTTTTTGACATAAATGTCCTTTCAAGTGTAATTTGGTTAAATATTTGTTTAAGAACAAACTGTGGTTTGCGAGAAGCTTTTTTCAATTTCCTCATATAGTTTTCGAATGGAAGAGCTGACACTCCATCCAAAGCTCCATACCTCCTAACATCATCAGCCAAATGTGTCAAGCAGTGTACATTATACACCAATTCTTCAGCACTATATAACTGCTCAAATTCAATTAAGAAATGTTTCATGAGGGCATCCGCGTAGTCACAGTAATAATTACACAAGGCAGGACATAGCATTAAGTACATGGCAATGGAGAAATTCATGAAATTCCTGTAGTGGGAAGAGGAAAGGATGTCTTTTAAAACAATTTGGCCCGTATAAAGTAAGAACTGGCGGAATTCAGTGGCTTTCCACCTGTCAATGTCTGCTAATGTTCGTGGCTTTCTCTGAAACTCGATTGGCATATGCTGCCTTAGCTGATGCAATCTCGCAGAGATAGCCATTACTGCCTGAGAGCCCAACCTACAAGAAAAATCCCCTTTCATCCAAAATGAAATTAATTTGCGAGTCACCCCGAGGCAAACAAGGTGCATGTAATCTAGAATGAACATTGTAACCATGCCAATGTTAATCTGTGCAAGGGGAGAGTTGCCCCTATGGTGATCTTCATTCTCCTGTCTAAAGAACTGATCATCTGTGCGGAGTTTTGCTGTCTTCTCGGGAAAAGTCATGTGGTTCTTAACATAGACTCCTTCTTGAGTGCAGCGCTCACACCCAAAATACCCATTGTGTCCCTTTATGTTTTTAATAAATGACCTTGCAGGGGCATCACAAATGAAGCAGTCAATCTTTAAAGTAAAGTTCTTTCCTGCCAACTCAAAGCCTCGCTCAAGGTCAATTACCTCCTGCACAAAGTCAGATAAATACTGCTCCAAATCCAGAGGCTTGCTATTGCCACAAAAATTCCAATAACAAAAGGTTTCTTTTCAATTGACACTTTGCCAAGAATTGGCCACAACTGCAAATTAGAGCTCTTGTACAAGGGCAAACCATCAACATTATTTAGGAGGTCAATAGTGTTGCTAACATTGTTGATGAGAGTTGTTGAAATTGTCTGCAGGTAAGTGAGAATGCCAAAATGTATATATTCACCTCCTTTGATGTTTTTAACACTGGCTGCTATTTTTGCAGTTTGTAGCAGGGTGCGAGCATGCTTGGGTAAATTTGGATGGAACTCCTGTAATGCATGAAGAAGATCTGAGAGGGTGTTCTGTGGCACATCATTCCTCAGAGCCCACCCACATAGCACCTTTGATAGTTTTTCACACTCATCTTCACCCTCATCACTACTATCACTATCTTCCACAGTATCACTCTCATCACTAATGTTGCCACAGTCATCAAATGAATTTAGGCAATCCATGAAAACATAATCTTCCTCATCATTATCATTGACATTCAAGGCCAGATTGGATTCAGGTTCAACTTCTCCCAAAATTTCACCTCCATTAATCTCTTGAATTGAAGATGATGAATCAAAAGAATTCAAGATTCTTAATGTGTGCCGGCGCTTAGTCCAATAACTCCTGGAAGTCATGTCGTAACCTATGATAAAATAGGACTTTTTGATAATTAGCCGTATGCAGTAGGTGTTTTAAAAGAAATAATATTGATTTATGCAAAAGAACAGGAAGAATGATATTAATTTTGCTGATATAGATAGGAAATGTAATTATAATTTCATTTAATTAAGTACATCAATACATTAATGTACATCATGTCACTTTCGTTGCAAAAAACTGAAAAACATGGACAAAATGTTTTCATGGCTGGCAAGTTATACTGTAGTACCACAATCATTTTTAATAACCTAATGTCTAAACACGAAATCTGCTATTTCTAGACCATTACAATAATCAAAATTTTTAAATATCAGAAATTAAAATTCTTAACAAAATGTTAATTTTGACAACAGTACATTGTGTTGTCGACAAGTGCACCAGAGAATGCAATTCATGCCTGCAAGTTATGTCCATATTGTTATGTCATATTGCACAACACTACTCTGGAGAAAGAAAGCATACTGAAATACAGTGCCAGCAGAACTCACACTATGGCTAATATTTAAACACCAAAGATAATGGATTAACTTAGAACTAAACTCACCTCAGAATCAGGAGAATTCCAGTTGATTGAAGGCAATTAGGTGTTGATAAGTGACATGTGATTCTCAAGTGCGTAGTGATATATCACCAAGGCACTTAGGAGTCAAATGCTGCTTATTAGCGTTCTTCAGCCAAAAAAGTAGTTCCAGGAAAAGTAACATTTTTAGCTTCACAAATAAATTAGAATTATTAATTTTATTCCTGATATGCAGTATTCTAAATAAACTAGGGTGGTAGATTTTTTAATTATGAGACAGACAGATTTTTACCACATATTTGCTTGGTACACCGTTAATTTTGGACCCTGTTTTAAATATTATATTATATCCAGTAAAAATAATCATCTTTTTAAAGTAAGATTTGTTCATGGGTTTTAAGGAATCATGCATTGACTTGTAGACACAATCCAATTTCAATGTGCAGACTTATGAGGTCGTATTGAATTTCACATTGCATTTTCTAAAGTAGCCAAACAGAGCATGGACTGCCTACACAAAACCTGCATGGGCCCTATGGTCCAAAAGTTGTTCTGGGCCCAAATGGCTTGGCCCACACTGGGCCATCATAGCCTTAATTAGGGCAGATTGCCTGTGTGGGCTGCTCACAGAGAGCCTAGTGTGAGCCCAAAGTTGTGGGCCTCAACTGGGCAAGCCCGCACTGGGCCTGTTTTGGTTTAGTGTGGGCTGGCCCTAGCCCACAAAAAGCCAACATGGGCCCCGCAGTGGCATGTTTGCAGGGAGCCTAATGGTTAAGTAGTCTGACCTCTCACTCAAAGGTCGCTGATTCGATTCCTAGTGACTGAGGTGCCCTTGCTTACTCCCAGTTGCTACCTGAACACTGCAGTGATGGCTGCCCCATGTCTTGGTGTATGTGTGTTAACTATTTGCGGTGTGAGTGTTCCCATTTATTGTGGATGGGTTAAATGCAGATGTCACTTTCACAATTGTGATATTCCATTGTTTTGACAGGTTTACTATTATGCTAAAATCTCTAAATGAAAAAAATGTAAATAAACTGAATAAGTGATCCTAAACTTTGCTTGGTTAACCCAGTTAGAACAGGGAATTAAGTTTTGTAGGAGTAATTCTTACCTTGGTAAAGTAACGGCTGCTTGCTCTTGGTTTCCCTTCCAGAATATCAGTCAGGGTGTGGGTATTAATAGCCAGAACATCAGGTTGCCTCTAAATGATTAATAAATATTACATGATATTGATATTTATATTGAGTGCTAAAAATCTTTTAAACACACACACAGACACACACACACACATCCAGAATTAATGTGTTACCATGCTGAACAGGTGAAACAAGGCATCCATGACCTGACAAAGAGCATTGATGAAAGAAAAAAAACTATTAGGAAAAGTGGGAATGGCATTCCAATAAGGACAAGTTCGGTATTTTACACTTAAAGCCCTGTTTTCAGATTGTTTATTGACTGAAATTTGTACATATGCGGCTGCCGAAAAAAATCACTGCAAAATACGCATTCCAACAGGTTTTATCGTAGTTTTTGTCAACTCCATTGACTTGCATTAGATGTGCTGTGAGGTACGGTATTACTCCACGCCGGGAACTTTGTTTCTATTCTTGCAATTGGATTAGCACCACCACCTGTGCTGGAGTGTCTATTATTCAAGCTCTAAGCGGAAGGATGTATGGGTGTGAAGCGTTTGGAAAAATAGGTCCACAAGTTAACAACGAATGGTAAAACAGCTGTTGGAAAGCATCTTTTGCAGCGATTTTTGTGTGAGCATATCAGTGAACACCCTTGACCACCACTCGGTGAGTTTTACGTCTTTGTAAACGAAAGTTTAATGCATTTTTGGAAGGATTGTTCCAGTGCACCTATGCACCCATTGGAGAGGTGTGAGGTGAAACAACAAACACCCGAAAATTCTCGGGGCAGCCGCATATGTCGAAATTTCAGTCAAAACCGTTCTATTTCATCATAAACAATCTGAAAACAGGGCTTTAATTGTAAAATACCGAACTTGTCCTTTAAACACTAAAAAGTGTATCTGACAAGTATATCCAAAGTAACTTCCATGCAATAAAGTTTATTTTCATATAGAAACAGAAGTTATAAAACAATAGAAATTTTACCTCATCAGACACTTTGTTGTTGTCTATTAGTGATTCAAAACTTTTCACATAAAGTGGATAAGGACCAATTTGTCCAATTTTGGATTCTCTATGTAGTCCTTCTGACTTCATAATTTTTAAGACTGCATAAGTAAAAAATGGTGAAACAATATGCTCAACATATACATAAACAAAATGGTGAAACAATATGCTCAACATATACATAAACATACAGAACATGTCTACTGTCATACATCAATTGGAAAGACATTTTTTATTGTGTAAATGGTATTCCATGAAAAGCACACCACATAATTAAAAAGTGTTATGCTTACCATTCATTTTTCTCCAAAAGAAATTCCCCTTGAAGAGAGGGCTATAAGTTGACATAATGACAATATATTAACACATCACAAATATTAACACAGGTGTTAAAAGTTCGTACTATAATTGGTACTTTGTTAATGAACAATTACAGAAGTTTGTCTTTGGCAGCTAAGAGCAATAACATAACACCACATCAGACAGTCAGATTAATACAGCACAGTTTTCCTGCCCTAAGAGCAGCAACATAACCTAACGCCACCGACACCAGACGTTCAGATTAATACAGCACAGTTTTCCTGCCCTAAGAGCAGCATCATAACCTAACGCCACCTACACCAGACGTTCAGATTAATACAGCACAGTTTTCCTGCCCTAAGAGCAGCAACATATCCTAACGCCACCGACACCAGACGTTCAGATTAATACACCACAGTTTCCTGCCCTAAGAGCAGCATCATAACCTAACGCCACCGACACCAGACGTTCAGATTAATACAGCACAGTTTTCCTGCCCTAAGAGCAGCATCATAACCTAATGCCACCGACACCAGACGTTCAGATTAATACAGCACAGTTTTCCTGCCCTAAGAGCAGCAACATAACCTAACGCCACCGACACCAGACGTTCAGATTAATACAGCACAATTTTCCTGCCCTAAGAGCAGCAACATAACCTAAAGCCACCGACACCAGACGTTCAGATTAATACAGCACAGTTTTCCTGCCCTAAGAGCAGCATCATAACCTAAAGCCACCGACACCAGACGTTCAGATTAATACAGCACAGTTTCCTGCCCTAAGAGCAGCAACATAACCTAAAGCCACCGACACCAGACGTTCAGATTAATACAGCACAGTTTTCCTGCCCTAAGAGCAGCATCATAACCTAACGCCACCGACACCAGACGTTCAGATTAATACAGCACAGTTTTCCTGCCCTAAGAGCAGCATCATAACCTAAAGCCACCGACACCAGACGTTCAGATTAATACAGCACAGTTTTCCTGCCCTAAGAGCAGCAACATAACCTAAAGCCACCGACACCAGACGTTCAGATTAATACAGCACAGTTTTCCTGCCCTAAGAGCAGCAACATAACCTAACGCCACGGACACCAGACATTCAGATTAATACAGCACAGTTTTCCTGCCCTAAGAGCAGCAACATAACCTAACGCCACCAAACATGCCAGAAGCTGTGATTAATACAAGCAAAATAGTGGCTCTGCAGCAACTTACTTTTAAACACCCCACAGATCATGTATTTAGTCAGTTTTCTGACACAAAAACATTGATTAAAAGTTTTAGATCAACGCTCGACATCCAAGTTGGTGCAAAATAAGATAATGCTAACATGCTAACGACTGTTAGCTTACTATTTATGTATTTTTTACTTAAATTATCTCAAAATGTCAATTCAAGGGTACCAAATAAAAAAATCGTTCCTTTGAAGAATGTGTAATCATGTCTTTTTACACGTCTTTTTGGTGCTAAATAAGATAATGCTAACGTGCTACCGACTGTTAGCTTACTATTTATGTATTTTTACTTAACTTCTCAAAATATCAAATCAAGGTTACCAAATACATAAATAAAAAAAATCGTACCATTGAAGAATGTGTAATCATGTCTTTTTACACGTCTTTTTGGTGCTAAATAAGATAATGCTAACGTGCTACCGACTGTTAGCTTACTATTTATGTATTTTTTACTTAACTTATCTCAAAATATCAAATCAAGGTTACCAAATACATAAATAAAAAATCGTACCTTTTGAAAAATGTATACGGTAATCACGTAATCCTCTCACTCCAGTGCTAACTAACGCTCACTCAAAAATGCGCTTTTTTTGAATGTTGAACCCGCCTCCTCTGCATTTTCATTGGTCATTTTTGTGAACCAATCATATTTCTTTCTGCCCTGAGAACATGTTTGTGTAAGGAAAACTCCCATGTGCCTGCTAATTCGCTATGCTTCATAGACAGAGTCTGGCTGGGCATAATTGACAAATGTTTTCCTTCTCGTGGGATTGGCTTGTCTGAAGTTTAAAATCATTGGTGTAAACATAAGCCAATCACATAACGTTTGGTTATGATGTGCATTATGCGCCGGCTCAGCCGCATCGAATTTCTGCTGTAAAACACATGTATGATGTGAAAACAAAACCATCAAGCAAAATACCGGAGTGAACATGGCTGTGAATGACTTTTGCAGATTACGTAAAGTAAATAGGGCCAGAGCTAGTTGAACACTATCCTTACGGTGTCTTTCCACTCATGTCTAAGTGAAGGAACGCACCTCTCTCTTCTCTCAAACTCTACAGCCCTAACCATAAATAAATGTTAATTCACGAGTTCACACTTACATATAATTTAAAGAGTAATTTTGAATGCGTGTTTGGCGTGCTGTCCGGGGGAGGGCTTCGAGCTCGGACTTGGCCCGAACCCAGAGTACCCCCCTCTGTGTAAGTGTTTTTTTTAGAACTAGAAGTGTGGAGAAGGGGTGGTGGTGGGATGCTACAAACTGTCAATGGATCGTGGTAAGACTGCTGAGTCTATATGTACCCTCCCATGGTTGATTGCTGAGTGTTTCCACCTGTGTATAATTGCTGAGTGTTTCCACCTGTGTATAATTGCTGAGTGTTTCCACCTGTGTATAATGGCTGAGTGCTTCCACCTGTGATTATTATCTGAAAGTGCTCCTCCCGAACTTTGTTAATAAAACATCATTTCACGAGTTCACACTTACATATCATTTAAAGAGTAATTTTGAATGCGTGTTTGGCGTGCTGTCCGGGGGAGGGCTTCGAGCTCGGACTTGGCCCGAACCCAGAGTACCCCCCAAAATGCTAGAGAGCATCGGACAGCCGCCTGGCTAAATACCCCCCAAGAAGTGCAGGCTGGCCTTCGAGGTGAGGCCTGGTTCCTTGACCAGGAGGTCCCCTGAGAGCGGTCTGGGGACCATCGTACTGGGAGATCGCCTGAAAGAAAAAATAGGAAAGGTGAAACGTGGGAGAGACAATGACAATGAACATACTTCGTGGCTGTGTGGAACTTTCCACCCTTTTACAACTGCATGGAAACTCTCCACCATTTTACAACTGCGTGGAGACTCTCCACTCTTTCACGACTGCATGGAGACTCTCCACTCTTTCACGACTGCGTGGAAACTTTCCACTCTTTCACAGCTGCGTGGAAACTTTCCACTCCTTCACAGCTGCGTGGAAACTTTCCACTCCTTCACAACTGCGTGGAAACTTTCCACTCCTTCACAATTGCGTGGAAACTTTCCACTCCTCCACAACTGCGTGGAGACTTTCCACTCTTTCACAACTGCGTGGAAACTTTCCACTCTTTCACAACTGCGTGGAAACTTTCCACTCTTTCACAACTGCGTGGAAACTTTCCACTCTTTCACAACTGCGTGGAAACTTTCCACTCTTTCACAGCTGCGTGGAGACTCTCCACTCTTTCACAGCTGCGTGGAGACTCTCCACTCTTTCACAGCTGCGTGGAGACTCTCCACTCTTTCACAACTGCGTGGAAACTTTCCACTCTTTCACAACTGCGTGGAAACTTTCCACTCTTTCACAACTGCGTGGAAACTTTCCACTCTTTCACAGCTGCGTGGAGACTCTCCACTCTTTCACAACTGCGTGGAAACTTTCCACTCTTTCACAACTGCGTGGAAACTTTCCACTCTTTCACAACTGCGTGGAAACTTTCCACTCTTTCACAGCTGCGTGGAGACTTTCCATTCTTTCACAGCTGCGTGGAGACTCTCCACTCTTTCACAACTGCGTGGAAACTTTCCACTCTTTCACAACTGCGTGGAAACTTTCCACTCTTTCACAACTGCGTGGAAACTCTCCACCCCCTCACGACTGTGCAGAGACTCTCCGCTCCTTCACGACTGCGTGGAGACTCTCCACTCTTTCATGCTGCATGGAGACTCTCCACTTATAGCATGCTCACTGAGTGTAAACTTTCCTTGTTTGGGAGACCAATGCTCGCTAACCCTGTTGAGTGGCCCAGAGGGTTTTAGTCGATGAGTCTTTGGTGGGCTTTTTTTTAATATGAAAACGGTTGGTCCTGATGTAGCTTTGGAAAGCATCTGAGGACCATCTCCCGAGAGCTTGGATCTGCTGTTGGGAAAGGCCTTTTTGGGCTGCTGTAGTTGCGGAACCTATGCGGAATGAGTGGCTTTAAAAGCGCTCTGTTGGGAAACCTGACTGCTGAAGGACAGTTTTGAGGTGTTTCTGGAACCAAAAGCGTGTCACGGGTTTATTTGATTTGATTTATTTGGCTTGGGAGCTTCTCCATTGAAGATATGCCTGAACTGACTGGTATGGATGGATTGGCGACGGAAGGTTAAAAATATAGATAAAATGGCCTTTTTTGGTTTGGTCAGTTTTACTTTGTTTAATCAAAAAGGAGATTGTTTCTCCATCTAGTACTGATAAGTCTGAGATAGTGGGGTTGTTTCTTGGGTTGAATTTAGAAGTAATAGCAAGTTCTGAGCATCTAAGAAAGCCGAAAAAGGCTAGGATGAACATGGCGTTAAGTGTTCGCGCGGTATTGAGAGGTTGGTAGCCTGTGCGGAGGGTACGAATGCATTTGTTGAGGATGTCTAGTGTTATCGGTTGTCTGGTGTCGGGTCGGGTGGGCTGGGATCTTTGAATACCTTTAAGCAGGAGGGAGGTTTGAGAATTATTTATCTCCTGCGAGGGAGTGCCGTAAATTAGTTTATAGAAAAACTGAATGCCGCTCAGGTAACCTTTAATGGATCCTACTTGGAGGCATTTAATGGTATTAAGGTGGGAAATAAATGAGGTGATAGAAAGGAGAGAGAAATTGGGGAACGGCATGTTATAGGAATTGTGGAATGCTCTAAAGTTTCTCCAAGCGGTCACGTAAGATTGGAGGGTCCTGGGAGACACTGCTCGGAGGATGGTGTCGAGCAATGCATCGAGGAGGGGTTTTAGCGGGTGGGTTATGGGAATATCGGTCGCGAATAGTGAGGTACTGAAGTTGGGGATTTGTCCGCCTCTGGAGCCAGCATCCTGAATTTCTGAGAGGATCAGATCACCGATGTTTTTAGATACCGGTGGGGGTTCCATGGCAACTGCGTTGGACGCCACGGGCAACGGAGTAGCTGTGAAGAGAGAGTATGGTGATTTAGTTTGTGCAGAAGAGCTGGGAAGGGTATAATCCGGGGCTGCGAATGTCGTCGGCAGCATTGTGCTTGAGTGACCTGTTGTGGTTTGAAAATGAAAGTTAGTTGGAAGGTGTGAAGGATAAAAGGATGAAGTGTGGGCTTGAGCTGCAAACGGAGGCAGGCCCGTGCCTGTTTGAGATGTTAAAGCTGCATGCCACTGTATGTGGGCGAGGCCACTGAAAAAGAAAAGGGTTATGAGGGTTATGAAACTGAGCTGCTAAAGGGAGGACACTGGGCCCGACCATTTGCGGCGGCAGAGGCAATGGCAGAGGGCTGGGTCTTGTCAAGAGGTGGAAAAGGACCTGTCATGGTGAAAACTGGGGCGTGGCCTAGACTCGCTGGAGCCCTGTTGTCAGGGGCGTCATGCACCAATTTTTTTTAAGGGGGCACAGTGTCAACAGCTCACAGAAATTTGTGTATACACAGACATCAAACGAAATATTATAGAGCTTTCAGTCTTTTCCATGGCACTTACATTTCTAACAATCTGAAAACCCCGGCTTTCATGCAAAAACCTCCAAAATAAGAGTGATGACTAACTTTAATATCAAATACTATTCAATCAGAATAATGACACATTTGCATCATATTTACATCTGAAACGGCATGTTTTATTTAAGTCTTAATGGCTTGTTTAATTGTGTCATTAATGCATTTTGCACAAGAACTACATTATCATATAAAATTAATGTAATTTTAAATCCATAAAGTATATAAACAACAAAAATGACATAAGCTATAGCCACGTGATTAAAAAATATGTTTAGATAAAATTATTAGAGGAACGGATTTTTGCATTCAATTTTACCTCATGTGAGCATGTGAGATTCCGCGCCCGCGTGAACTCTGGCGAACTTTGGCGTTGTGCCAAGAAGATGAATCTCTACTAATATAACGTTGAGACGGTCACATTTAAAACCATACATTTTCTACACAGAGGAGGTTAACTGCACATTACCATACTGGGGTTTGGAAATCTTGTGAGCGTTTCTAACACGTTTTAATTCCTCAGATAGCCAAATGCAGCAGCAAGTCAGCAACAGCAGAGAGCTCGTGAGCGCGCCCAGACGCTGATGACGTCTGCGACTGCGCAGCTGCCGCCAGAATAAAAGTAATGTAACATGATCAAAACACTATCAAAACAGCGAAAATCTCAGAAAAGTGACAAGGATGCAGCACAGAATGTATAATATTGTGCATATTAAACAGATTAAAAGTCAAATAACAGATTAATGGACGCTTATTTGATTTTGAGGTCGGATGCAAAATCCATTGGCTCAAAAAAACCAAGGGGGCAGGTGCCCCCTCAGTTTGAATGGGCATGACGCCTCTGCCTGTTGCTGTGACTCGATTGGCGAAGTGAGCCGTGTTCTGAATGGGCAGACAACAGAGGTGGCTGGACAGGTAAATCTTGGGCCCTGTGGGCTTTGCTCTGTCTGTGGGTCATCTTGGGAGTCACCTGTAGAGAGACATACAGATCATACAACTCAGCTTTATTCATTTTTCTAGAAGCCTGTATATCCGAGTTACCCAGCGCTTGTCTCAGGCCGGCTACGGTCCAATTCCCGATGGGTGGGATAGTCGGGGTGGCCGAGTGGAATGAGGAAGCCTTGGAAGAATATGGAGGTCTTGTCGGGGGCGGCGAAGGCTGGCCTCGGCATTTTGGAGAACGCTGGGATGATCGGGCCGGTGTGCGGCCACGAGAAGAAGCCTTGGGTTCAGGTGTGACGTTCGACGTAGCAGGAATCGTAGTGGGACTGGCGACATGCGAAAATGCATCCCTGGGGATGTTTATGTCTTTGTCTGATGAAGAGCTAGATTGAGACATGGGAGCTGATCCAAAGAGTCTACTAATGCTACAAACTGTCAATAGCTGCTACAAACTGTCAATGGATCGTGGTAAGACTGCTGAGTCTATATGTACCCTCCCATGGTTGATTGCTGAGTGTTTCCACCTGTGTATAATTGCTGAGTGTTTCCACCTGTGTATAATTGCTGAGTGCTTCCACCTGTGATTAATTATCTGAACGTGCTCCCTCCGAACTTTGTTAATAAAACATCATTTAAATCTTCCTACCTTATTTTCTGGTTAATCAGGAATGTCACCAAAGAATGTTTAACCAAGCGTTCTCCACCTTTAACTGTGAAGAATGAAATTCCCCTCCATGATTTCTCGATCATTCTGCACACCAAGCTGTGCTGCACACAGTTTCTGATGATCGGCAGAGGCAGACAGAGTACACAGGTTCATTACTTGAGTAAGAGTACATTTACCCCTTGCTAAATTTTACTCAAGTACAAGTAAAAGTACTGCAGTCAGATGTCTACTCAAGTAAAAGTAAAAAGTACTTGTTTTTAAAAGTACTTAAGTATCGAGAGTACAAGAGTACATTTTTAAATTTTGCATTACTACTGCCACAGTGCACATTGAACGACGTAAGATGATTGACAGCTGTACAGCAAATGATAGAGCTGTGAGGTCAAATCTGACACAAATCAGGAAGAGGAGACACACATCTCACTCCGTTCGCTTTTTGAGCTCTTCAGATCTCATAATTCAGTGGAAAATGAATAGAAATCTTATTCTGTAAGACTAAATATTTTACTAACATGTGATAATTTCTGTAAATATGCACACCATTGTACTCATAGCCCTGGTGGATTCTGTATATTTTATGTATTTGAATACAAATAAATTTTATGAGTGATGATTTCTATTCAAAATAATGAACGTTTCAGATTAATTATTTTGAACTCCTGGCATAAATTAAGAAATTAATGTCACTGCAAACCAGTTTAATAACAAACAGTGGTCAAATGTCGAAGATGGAGTCTTAAACCTGTCTTGTGATGCTGAGTTTGTCCAGATCAAGTAAGAGTGTGTTTTGAAGAGTAATGAATTTTGAATAAACAATAATCCGGGATCACCAGTGATCCCTGCCGCTCTCGAGGGGTTTTGTAAGCGGTAATGAACCTCTGTTTTGGTAAACACAGCAAACACTTAAAGCGAAAACTATCATTAACTTGTTTAGAAAATTAAAATTGTCTGGCGAGGTGGAGCCACGGGCTGTCACATTCCCAGGATGGACCTGCTGTGTCTTCATCCATTGTTTCGTCCATGATTTCTTCTCTTATCTAAATCTGACTATTGGGACTTTGGCGGAAAGCTGAAGGTGATAGCTGATAGGCTGTCCCAATCAGTGGCGCCTGCACAATCCAATCACTTTTGAGAAAAGGGAAACAACAAATCAAGGGTTTCTGAGATTTTTTTTCTTTTTTTTTAGAAGTAACGGGTACTCACGGTTATGGATAGAAATGTAGTGGAGTAAAGAGTACAATATTTGCCTCTCAAATGTACTTGAGTAAATTCATGAGTACTCCCCAAAAATAATACTCGAGTAAAGTACAGATCCCTCAAAATTGTACTTAAGTACTGTACTCAAGTAAATGTCCTCCGTTACGGTCCGGCTCTGAAATAGTTGATAAATTAAACTTTTTTCAAAACCTGTCGGGAGTAGGGCAACAACATCCTCTCCATTCAAAATGTTTAACAAACACTCTTCTTGTTGGGACTTAAGTTGGCAAGTGCTGGTTCTCCACAACAGAGGGAATAGCTTTCTGTCCGCCATAAACTACAATCTTACATCCGGCCCTAAGCATCTAAGTCACGGCTTTCAGCCTGCCCTCTGTTTGTTGATTGGGCCGTCGGTCTTGAAGCCGGAGAAAACGGTTAAAATCGGAGATATCTCAGACTTAGTACGGAAGCGTAATGAAATTTAGCGAAAGTACAAAGTCTGACGTAGTCAGGCTAGGCCACCTATGCCACTGGGCATGAAGAAGCAATGAAAGTCATTGGGGAGCTTTTTCAAAGAACAGTGCCAAGAAGATGATGCTTTGGTACCACAAGCACCCGCTCAGAAAGAATTTTTAGTACTGGGGGTAATATTGTTACATGCACCGGGGCAGCTTTAGACCCAGAGAAGGTCAACCAGCTGTTGTTCCTAGCACAAAACCTGGACTCAAAATATACTTGAATAGTTCAACTTCAAATATGATTAGAGTAAGAATAACTTCAAGAGTTGCTTTTTCATATTTCTGCAGGTTTTATATTTCAAACAATGTTACTGTACTGTATCGGGTTTGTTTTTATACTAAATACAAAGCCGAGTTAATCTGTGTAAAAAAAGTAAAAAAAATACATTAGATGCCAGCTGCCTACAAGCAACAAGAACAGCTGTGCACCACTGAGAAGGTGTTTAGGACGGCATATTACATTGCCCAAAAAAAAATTGCCCATACACAGATCATCGCTCATCGACCTACAGTGCATGAATGGTCCTAATATGGGAAGAGTTTTGCACACTAATGTCACATGCACAGAGATTATTTATTTCATCTTAATAGAAATTAAACATGCCCTGATGACCAGCATCAGGAATACAAGGCCCAAAGTGGTTATCCTCATAGATGAGAGCACGACACTAAGCAAAAAATCTTGTTTAGTTGTATACATCACGCATCGATTCAAAATTCAGACCCATACATTTTTTTTAAGAGGTTATTAAGCTGGAACAAATTACTGTAGATGGCATCACTGAGTATTGCTCAAGTGTCTCATGGACAATGGGTTAGACGATGAGTTTCTGAAGCAGTTCTTTCTTGGCTTCTGCTCAGACAGGGCATCTGTGATGGTGTGTAGAAAAGCAGGGGTGTATGCAAAGCTAAAGGCCAGACATCCAGCAGTGGTTGGCTGGCACTGCCTTAATCACAGGCTAGAGCTGTTAGACGGGGATGCCGTAAGGAGCGGTGTAGAAACCAACCACTTTACAAGTTTCCTGGATAAGCTGTACTGTCTTTATAATCAGTCTCGAAAGAATTTGAGGGAACTGGATGAGGCTGCATCAGTAGTGGGCACAGGTTGAGAAAAATAGGTTGTGTGTAAATTGTGAGATGGGTTGCCTCTTCTTACAGGACAGTTGAGGATGTCTGGAATATGTATGGTGCTTTGCACCAGCACTTTATTAGTGCTGGTATAGATACATCCAGTACCTCGGCTGAAAGGTGCATGTATGATGGGCTTACAGCTAAAATGTCCTCAGAGGGTTTTGTTGTCAATTTGGGACTAATGTTGGATGCTCTAGAAGAGCTTACAGACTTGTCTGAGGCATTACAAAACAAAGAAATTTGTCTCTCAGAAGGTTTTTAAAAAAGTTAAAAAAGTTTTAAAAAAGTTTTAAAAACGGCAGGCTGATGTTTTCTTAGCAATCATGGAGACACCAGGCCCTCATTACCAGATTGCCTGTCAGGCTGTTCAAGATGGTGGGGATTCTATTGAAGACTGGTGGCGGGACACAAATAAAAATCAATCATAAAAAGTTTTTTCATGCACTCAATTGTAGCATGCAGTCCAGGATGGTCCCAGAGCATGAGCTGGAGCTTTTTGATCAAATAAATGTGTTGTCACCTGACACCTGGCCCTCTCCAGTGCCATTGATGTATGGAGAACAAGAATTGTTCTCTCTATATTGTTGTGTACGGAGCCCTTCTGATGACATGGTGGGACTTTTTTTTTGAATCGTGGCCACGAGTTGGCGGTTCGTTCCCACGAATTGTTGAATCGTGCGCACGTTTTGGTGGTTCGTTCCCTCGTTTAAGCTAAATCGTGCGCACGATTTAGTAATTCGTTCCCTCGTTTAAGCTAAATCGTGCGCACGTTTTAGTAATTCGTTCCCTCGATTAAGTTAAATCGTGCCCACATTTTATTAACTCGTTCCCTCGATTAAGTTAAATCGTGGCCACGTTTTATGAATAAGTGCCCAGAATTTCATTTAAACCATCGGAATAGTGACGCTTATCGCAGCTCAATGCATTAATACATTGCTATTAAGTATAAAATTCATACACCTTAGGCTCGTGTATATATACAGTTTTATTTCTTCCCAGAATTTCATAAAAAATATTGGGACATAACGTGAGCTAACGCATTGATACAGTGCTATATAAGAATCAAATTCATACATCTTGGGTCTTAAACCGTTTTATTCATTCCTGTCCGGAATAATAAAAAATAAACCATCGGGGCATTAACATGACGCTTAACGCATAAATACAGTATGTAAAGATCAAGATTGATCTATATACCTTATTAATGAGCCATATTTCATATACAGTTTTATTAATTCCTGTGCAGAATAAAAAAAAACTTAACACAACCGACATTAACATGACGCTTAATGCAAAATCACTTTATTAATAAGTCACATAGTCCGTTTTATTTATTCCTGCACAGAATTAAAAAAACATACATACAGTGCTATAAGGATCAAATTCATACACCTTGGGTCTTATAAAGTTTTATTAATTCGTGCCCAGTGGGCCATTAAAAAGTAGGGACATTAATGTGACGCCTAACGCATTAATACAGTCAGGGGCGGAGTGGGACCAAAAAATCTATCGGGAAATTCCGTATACCACCGGCCCTCTGTGGTAAAAAAAAGGTCTTGTATTTAAACTAGGGTATACAAATCGTAATCAATCTGCAAAAAAAAAAAACATTTTCATAATAATAATAAAATCATTAAATCATGGATAATTTTCCTAAATGAGTAACTATACAAAATTATACCTGTTCGAAAGATGGAGTTGCGCACCTGTCAATCAGCTATTACATAACAGAGCCAGGCCAGAGATGAACGTGTTCATGAAAAATGTGTGCATCTTTGAATAACTTTAAATATAATTTTTGTCATATAAAGTTTTGATAGATAATAACGTTTTTTCCACTGTTATTGCTCATTTACCTCAGAGTTTATTTCAGTTATTTTGCTGTTTTTCCGGTAGTAATAATAATACAATTTACATGCCAATCCTGCTTCCTTGTCTTTTTATTAATTTCATTATGTTGTTATTTGAAGTTATGTGGATATTTATTGCCATATAAGACGTTCATTGCTGTTATGTACTCTCGACTAATATTTAAATCATATGCGGAATAATCTGTGCATCTTTGAAAAACTGCAATAATACAGTTCCTTTGAAAATAATTTTTGTCAAAGTTTTGAGAAATAATAATGTTGTGAGGATATTGCCATATTGCAGTTGAATACTCTCGTTTATAATATGAAACTCACTTAGTAGAAAATATATAATGTGATACTGCAAAGTTACCCTTCTTATTTGTATTTATTATTTAGCCATATGGAGACAAACCTTTGCAAATGTGCTGATTTGATCCATTCATGTACTGACCACAAGCTAGAGATTTTAAACATCCTTAATCCACACTTTCTATCAAATAGTCTATCTGCTTGATGGATCAATCCGACCGCATATGTACTGCAATAAACAAGCATTGAGCGGCGCGGCTTTTTACATCAAAGGAGCCGTTCAATGATCCCCATATATTTTTAAAAATCCCTATGGTTGGACCTGCCGAACAGGTTGAGCACTTTTATGTTAAGCAAAGAGGCTGCACAGTTTGACCAGCGATGCTAATGCATGCTAATGCATTAAATACAGTAAAAGATCAAAATCAGTATTAATAAGTCATATACATATTCTGTTTTATTTATTCCGGCCCATATATTGTCCCAACATATTGGGACATTACCGTGACGCAGGAATTAATTAAACTAAATAATTCAGGGGCTTAAATATCACTAAAATAAAATAACTTAATAAAATCTCTTTATGTCACTTGGGTGATTTTTTAGTTGGACAAACCAAAACAAATGACAAAATTAATTACTGCGTCACGTTAATGTCCCAATATGTTTTTTAATTCTGTGCAGGAATATGTGACTTATTAATAAAGTGATTTTGATCTTAAAAGCACTGTATTTAATGCATTAGCATGCATTAAGCGTCATGTTAATGTCCTAAAGATTGTGTTAAGGTTTTTTTTATTCTGCACAGGAATTAATAAAACTGTATATGAAGTATGGCTCATTAATAAGGTATATAGATTAATCTTGATCTTTAAATAGCACTGTATTTATGCGTTAAGGGTCATGTTAATTTCCCGATTATTGTTTTTTTTATTATTCCGGGCAGGAATGAATAAAACGGTTTAAGACCCAAGATGTATGAATTTGATCCTTATATAGCACTGTATCAAAGCGTTAGCTCACGTTATGTCCCAATATATTTTATGAAATTCTGTGAAGGAGTTAATAAACTGTATTTATACAAAAGCCATAAGGTGTATGAATTTTATACTTAATAGCAATGTATTAATGCATTGAGCTGCAATAAGCGTCACTATTCCGATGATTTCAATGAAATTCTTGGCAGGAATTTATAAAACTGCATTAAGTATGCGTCATTAATAATGGCTAGAGTGAATTTGATCTTGTTAGCGTTGTGTTAATGTCCAGATGGTTTAAATGAAATTCTGGGCACTGATTTGTGGAACGTGGCCACGATTTGGCTTGATCGAGGGAACGAGTTGGTGGAGCGTGGGCACGATTTGGCTTGGGCGAGGGAGCGAATTGCTGAAGGGTGCCCACGATTTGGCTTAAACGAGGGAACGAATTACTAAATAGTGCGCATGATTTAGCTTAAACGAGGGAACGAATTACTAAAACGTGCGCACGATTTAATAATTCGTGGGAACGAATTGCTAATTCGTGGCCACGATTTAAAAAAAAGTTTTACCATGTCATCAGAAGGGCTCCGTAGTTGTGGAACCCAACTAAGTTTGTTTACAAGTGGGTGATGACAAGGAGGTCAGCAATTATTTTTGTTCTTTGTTTCTGACAAAATTTAGTAAACAATGCCATGGGTTTTATGATGGCTATGGGAGTATAATGTGTTACTTTTTTCAGCATTTTTTTTTTTTGGGTGGAGCAGATCTGGAGGAAATATTATGGTTTAGTTTTTCACTTGCCATGCCAGAATTTTTAATGGCATCACAAAAAAGCAAACAATAATGTAGCAGGATTAGGTGAGCTGTGACTGACAGCTGATGTCACCTATCAGAGAGTGGCAGTTCCCTTTTTAAGCGGTGATTGGTTGCTGCTCTGAATGCGTCTCATGTCCGACTTTTCCCCCGGGTGTTTGCAACGATAGCGGCAGGTTAATTGTTGTTGCTAACATGTTATGGTTAGTTTTAATCTGTGTTTGTCATTTAAAACTAAGGATTGTGTTGGTTTTAGTCTGTTGTTTGTCCAGCATGCTGGTGCCCTCGTTGTGCTGTTAAAGTGGGTTACGTGACTGTTTAACCTCAGTTGGCTATAGGTTGACCTGATGTTGGTTAACATATCCCGTTAAAATGTTAATTCATCTGGGGTGACCACTGTTCGGTAAGTGTACAGCACGAATTTATAACGTGTGACGCTGTGATTTAGTTTTAATATGATATTTGTTTATTCTAGGTTTCTCCCTTTCGTTCTATTCCGTGTCTCTCCTTGCGCTGTGTTTTTAACTATTGCGCTGCAGTGTTGCACCACTATTAACAATGAGATTATCTGCACTGCTATAATCTGGACTGTACACTGTCTGGTTCTGCTGGACATCTAGAAGTAACGCTCCAGTTTTAACGTGATTATTACAGAGCCGTCGTTCGCTCTCGGTGTGTGAACGAGTAGCTTTCCATCGGCTTTGTCTCTAATGCATCAAGTATCTGTTTATTTTGTTTGTTTATTTTTTTCCTTACTGTCTAAGTAGACAATCACCTGTGTCTGTGAACCTGTCTTTGTTCATATGACCCAAGGTACTAATATGTAAGATTGCTCATTCCAGCTGGTTCTTGAGGACTGTGGTCTGTTTATAACACTGACTGCTACATTAGCTGCGTTTACATGGACATTTGTAATCCGTTTAAATGATCAATCTGAATAAAAATGCTCCATGTAAACACCTCAATCGGACTAAAAAGTGCCAATCTGATTAAAAATCTAATCCGCTTGTTAGGGGTGGTTTATACCTTTTGTAATCCGCTCAAAAGGACATGTATACACTTGATCGGATGGATAACTGAAAGTGGGACGCTCTGCGCATGTGCCATCTTTTATTTTTTTAATGGCGGTTGGTAAACCCACTGAAAGGCGCATTTCCGCCACCTGAAGGACGGGAGTGTGAGCATATTCACACGTGCAATGACGTAGAATTGCCTTAATGACATGTGACGCAAATATTTTAGTTTGTTTTGTTGAAGGAAGTCACAAGAAGTGATTGTCTTGTTAATCTTGTTCCTATTATCCTTCCAATTCCCCATAAAGTGATACAAGACAGCGTTGTCCGGTCAGTCCATGATTTATTCTCTGATCCACAAACGCGTGTGTTTGGACTCGCTCTCGCGAACGGTCTCTGCAGCACTGCGTGAAGTAAAATACGCTTTTTGGGCACACGTGAATGGGTGTTTTTGCTGCTGCTTTATAATCAGCTGAGGCACAAAGCAAATCTTGAAACAGCGTGAAACTATATTTGTGCAATGTGCGCATGTCAAATTATCAAATCTGATGTAAATCTTGTGTCATATAAACACGCACATCAATCCGATCACATTATTAAGTGTTCATGTAAACGCTATGATAGGATTTATTAATCTGAAGGATTTTAATCCGATGGAGGCAAAATGTGTCCATGTAAACGTAGCTATTGTTAGCTACCTACATCTTGTATATTGCCTTATTGTATGGTTTAATTAATTGTGATTGGTTAATTTCTTTATTTAATTTGATTCTTTTATTGTTTGTGGTGGTCGTCGGCCTTGTGAATAAGGCTAGTCGCCACCATTTTGTTTTTTTGTGACCCAATTATTTACATTGTTTTAATTTGTTGCAGGAGCTGGGGTCCCACGGGTGGATGGATCTGTCCGGTGGTGCTGCTTCCTCCTCAGCGTGTGCTGTGTAACACTTGAAGTGTGTGGTTGTGTAATCTGAGTGCAAAGTGGTGTGTGTGTGTGTATGCCTTTTTGTAAACACGAGTCATGATTAAGTAATTCCTCCCGCTGGGAACCTCAGCCCTGCTGGTTACTATATGTTTGTTTTGTTTCTATTAATCTTATTTTTGAGTGTGTGTTGATTGTGGTGCATTTTGTGATTGTATGTTTTAGAGTGCTCATTTTACAGAGATTACGTGTAAATAAAAATCTATTTTTGTATTATACCCACGTCTCTTGCTCATTCTTCTTTTTAAAGAGCAACAAACCTGTGTGCTTTACCACCCTTTTGGGTGTAATGAATATTTCCCTGGGTGTAAGTCCCAGGGTGGCATAGTCTGAGTTTTATGCAAAAATCCTTGCTTTCGTCATGAAGCTATTCCCCAACCCCCTCGTCTTGCCACAATAATAATAATTAAAACTGAACTATTTGTTGTTTTTGGCCTGTAACCTTAATATCAAAAAATACTATTTTAACTATTGTTATAGTAAACAGTGATAAAACCTTTGTGACAATGCGGCTTGGAGGACGATTTTCTTTATTTCTTTACCAATGTAAAAATCAAACTTGCGCCCTTGACTGGATGTATAGACACCATTTCATTTTTAAAGAAACACTTCAGTTTCATTTGTAAGGTGAAATTTTAGACCTAGGAGTGTTGTTGCAGTGAATATCATGAAATTCTATTGTTGCTGTTTTTGTTTTTATTTACATAATTTTAAGTAAATATGTTTTAAATTCATAAAGAGTGATTTTGTTATTTTCAGTGTGTTGACACTAATAGCAAAGTAAAATAGTGTTAGTATTGTGAAGTATTAACTGTCTGTACATTGCACTTTAAAAATGAAATTTTAAGGCTTTTGTTGGTGAAATAGAATTGAATATATTTTTACCCTCTTTATATATTTAAAATCAAATAAGATTTGTCAAAAGTAATCTAAATGTAATCCAAAAGTAGTCCGATTATATGATGTGAAATCTAAGACATCTATAATGTGTGTATAGGTGCACTGGAACAATCATTCCTAAAATGCATTAAATTTTCGTTTACAAAGACGTGAAACTCACCGAGTGAGTGGTCAGGGGTGTTCACTGATATGCTCACACAAAAATCACTGCAAAAGATGCTTTCCAACAGGTGTTTTACCATTTGTTGTAAACTTGTGGACCTATTTTTCCAAACGCCTCACACCCGTACATTCTTCCGTTGAGAGCTTGAATAATAGACACTCCAGCCCCGTTGGAGGCGATAATCCGCCTTTGCCAATTGCACGGTAACTCTCCTCCTTCTCATACAGTTTACACCAAATATATTGAATATTTGTTTTCAATTTCACTTACATCATTTAAAAGTAGACAGTCCAATCATTATGTAGACATTAATCTTTTGTTTGTATGACAAGTATTTCGTTAAGTTACAGTTTATTTTGTGACGCATTACTGTAAGGACTTCACTGAGGGAGAGAGATCAGAACGTGGATCATGTTTATTTTGACACTCTTGTTTTAACTGGGAGTGGACAAAAAACAGACACTTTACCATTTTAAATGATGTATAAATCATATATGTATGTCCAGAATTAGTCTCTTGCACAGGGATTTAAAAATAAAGAGTGCACCACAGTCAACACCAGATGGTTAACCAGTACAGCAAATTAATTATTTAAAGTCAAAACTGGGTCTAACTTGTTCAGTTGGTCTGTGTGTTTTAACAACGAGCCAAAGTCATAGTTAAAATAATAGGTGAAAACAAACTTTGATACTTGTTCTATAAAAAAATGTTTAGGCTGGATTTTACAGGAAGGGTCACATATTTTAAAAGTCAATTTATAAAACCAAATAAATTATTTAAAAAAATCTAGGAATTTCATTTAGCATGAACTGAAAAAAAGGGCTCCGTCCAAATACCCACACTTGCAGTCTTGGACACTCGAGGGCACATGCACGCTACATAAAGTATGGGCACAAAAGTCCCATGTTTTAAAACTGGCAAAGCGCATTCCCCCAACCTAATCTAAGGCCAAATTCCATTTCTACCCCTACACTTCCCCTACCCCTCGGTTAAACGCGTTCATGTGAAGAGCTAGGGGTGTCCTGATTCTCTTTTAGTTGTCGGGGAGGGGAAAGGGGAAGGGTCTTAAAACAAAGATTTTTCAGGACCTCACTTCAAACGAAGGGGTACGATATTTTCCATCATGGCTGTTCCTCAAGCTGAGGAAGGTCCTAGAAAAGGTGGCCTAAAAAATGCCCACTCAACATACACCTGGACAGGATACCGCGCCTGTCGGGTTATTCCACTTCTGCGGTCGAAACAGAAGAAACAAATCCTACAACCCTAAACTGGAAACATGGAACATAAGAACCCTGCTGGACTCCAATGTCAGGTCTGAAAGACCCCATAGAAGGACAGCCCCGGTTGCAGCCGAGTTGAGCCAATATGATATCGACATTGCTGCCCTGAGTGAAACCAGACTTCTTGATGAGGGGTCTCTAACAGAGGAGGGCATGGGCTACACCTTCTACTGGAAAGGCTATCCCCCAGGTGGACAACATCTGCATGGTGTGGGACTAGCTATCAAGAACACACTATTATCAAGACTCACTGAAACACCTGTCGGCATCAGTGAAAGACTGATGACCCTCCGTATCCCCGTGGTGAAGAACCCCTATGCCACAATGCTACAGTTGTGTTCAAAATTATTCAACCCCCAATGCTGTTAAGGGTTTTAGGGAATTTAGTGTACATTTGTAATTGTATTCAGAATGAAATCCTACAATGACTTCTTAAAGAACCATATGCAACTAAAATGAAATCAATTGGTTTTGTAATATAGTAGTAAATGTTTCTTTTGTGAATTCTTCATTGACACAATTATTCAACCCCTTAAAGAACTACCACTCTGTAGAACAGAGGTTCATTGAAGTGTTTTCAATCAGGTATTGAAAACACCTGTGGATGTCAGGGAACAGCAATAAAGCCTAATAAGCACCAATTAGGCAGCTTTAAAATGTCTGTGATACTCAACTCCTTCTAAACATTTACTGGTGTGGTTACAAACCTGTTGAAGTCAAAAGAATGGTCCAGGAAGACAAGATAATAGGTTATTAATCTTCACAGGAAGGGCAAGGGCTATAAGAAGATTGCAAAGATGTTAAACATACCAAGAAACACCATAGGAAGCATCATTCGCAAATTCAAGGCAAAGGGCACTGTTGAAACGCTTCCTGGTCGTGGCAGAAAAAAGATGCTAACTGCGACTGCTGTGCGCTATCTGAAGCGTAGAGTGGAAAAAAGTCCCCGTGTGACTGCTGAGGAACTGAGAAAAGATTTGTCAGATGTGGGTACTGAAGTTTCTGCTCAGACAATACGACGCACCCTGCGTACTGAAGGCCTCCATGCCAGAACTCCCAGGCGCACCCCCTTGCTGTCTCCAAAGAATAAGAAGAGTCGACTGCAGTATGCCAAAAGTCATGTGGACAAACCACAGAAGTTTTGGGATAGTGTTCTGTGGAAAATTAGAACTGTTTGGGCCCATGGATCAACGCTATGTTTGGAGGAGGAAAAACAAGGCCTATGAACAAAAGAACACCTTGCCTACTGTGAAGCATGGTGGGGGGTCAATCATGCTTTGGGGCTGTTTTGCTTCTGCAGGTACAGGGAAACTTCAGCGTGTGCAAGGTACCATGAATTCTCTTCAGTACCAGGAGATATTGGATGACAATGTGTTGCAGTCCGTCACAAACCTGAGCCTTGGGAGATGTTGGACCTTTCAACAGGACAATGATCCCAAGCATACCTCCAAATCCACTAGAGCATGGTTGCAGAAAAAAGGCTGGAACATTTTGAAGTGGCCATCGCAGTCACCAGACTTAAATCCGATTGAGAACCTCTGGTGGGACTTATAGAAAGCAGTTGCAGTGCGCAAGCCTAAGAATGTGACTGAACTGGAGGCTTTTGCCCATGATGAATGGGCGAAGATACCCGTAGATCGCTGCAAGACACTTGTGTCAAGCTATGCTTCACGTTTAAAAGCTGTTTTAACTGTAAAAGGATGTTGTACTAAGTACTTAGATTGAATGTCACTTGGGGGTTGAATAAAACTGAAAATGATGGGAGCACAGAAAAGACATTTGTGGTTATTTCATTATAAATGTTATGTTATATTTGTCTGACCTACACATGCCTCTTTGATGTAATTGTAAGCAGGATGACTGAATGATCAAAATCAATGTCAAACCGGCCAAAACAATCAATTTCAGTTGGGGTTGAATAATTTTGAACACAACTGTAAGTGTGTATGCTCCAACTCTACCATCTTACAGTGAGTCTAAAGACTCTTTCTACCAGACATTGGATGACGTTCTCCACCAGATCCCCAAAAATGATAAGATTCTTCTGCTTGGGGACTTTAACGCCCGCGTTGGAAAAAATAGTGAAATATGGAAAGGAGTACTTGGCAGGCATGGGATTGGTCAGGCCAACTAAAATGGCATGAGGTTACTTCCCTCTGCTCTGAGCACAACCTGACCATAACCAATGTAGTACTCCTGAAAGGAGAGATAGAAATATGAAGAGAGAAAATCACAGACGTGTTGCTTCTTCAGTACTTTTATCCTGAATAAAGCGCGTCTCGGGACGTTCACTCTATCTGCGCATGGCGACAGGCACGCAGGTACGTGACCACGCAAACACACACGCATAACCAATCACATGCATACATATCATCGTTACGATAAAACAAGTTAATTATAATTTTAGTTAATTTTATAACATTTAACAAGTATCAACATTTGACCAATATCAACATACATTTTAGTCATTTTGTAAACATTTAATCAATATAAACATTTTAGTTATTTTAATTTGTCTATCAGATATCAAGCAGAAACTGTCTTTACAAAAACTGTATTTTCCCACTTTATCACACTCTCCCCTACAGCAAAAAATGTCGTCCCGACATTCACCAATGCTCTTATCAATCATTACAACTTTTCATTACCCACTGTTTTCTTCTTTCTTTGATACACTTTATACCATGTCCTGTTTCACATCTGTATACCCATATACACATTTTATCAATATTAAGTTCACCTTTTCACAGTGTACATCAACTGGTGAGTTTTTCGTGACTCAAATGCAATAGATTATTCCACACATTAACAATCAAAGTGCAAGGGCCTTATTCAATGTCTCAAAGAGGCAAAAGAAGTCCACTTCATTGAAAACAAAAATACTTTTAGGTCCCAGGCTGATGCCACAAAACTTAAAAGGAATAATCCAGAGTCTCTGCAAAAAATGCTTTCAAAAAGCTGCATGTGCAAAGTGTTCATTCAATATTTTTTTAGGCCTTGCAAACAGTCCATGTCTTCTTTGGCCTAGCAACAGTCCATTTTATGTGTAATGTATATGTGCAAACAGTCCATTTTCATGTGTATATGTATATGTGCAAACAGTCCATTTTTATGTGTATATGTATATGTGCAAACAGTCCATGTTTTTTTTCTTTTTTTCTAGTTCTTTTACAGGCTGTAAGAACAACTACTATGTATGTTTTGCAATTTCAGTTCATGCTTAATAACAAACAGATGATGATGATGCCAGGTAGGGAAACACCATTTGCATCCAAGGCATTACAGAGGGTGTCCACATGTTAACAAAGTGTGGATCATATGTAGGACCAGTAACTTGGACTTGGTAACAGGTAGGTGTGCCTAAACTATCATACGTGAATTTCTTTGGTGCTCGTCGTTGCCTCACTGAATAATGATGTTCTCTTGGCATCTCCTCAGATCTGTTACTTAACCCTACTGTTTCGGCTGATTCCTTTACAAGTGAGTGTTCTTGTGCAATTACGGACTCATTTTCCCTCTGACTTTTAAGCAGTCCAAATCTGTTCTCTTTTACAGGTTCATTAGAAAGTGTTGGGACATCTCCTATTGCCCTCGAAGGTAGCTGTCCAAGTTCATACTGTGATGCTGAATCATCTGCTGCATCCTGAGAAACAGGCAACTCGGGCGGGACAGGTGGCATTGCTACCTCCTCCTCACTCTGCTCACAAGAACTTGACTGTTTCCTCAATTGGTAAGGATCAATTGAAACATAGCACTCATAGTCACTTTCACTGTCTAACTCACTCTCTTCCACTCTATTTACAGGTGCGTTGGGGTTCTCCTGTGACTGCCCTTGCTTTGGTTTAGGTCTCGGCGTTGGATCGACTTCAAGAGGTAAGTGATCACATGACATCAGCAGGTTTCGGTGTAATATTCGTGACCTCCCTTTTCCTTGTTCTGGTTTGACCTCATAAATTGGTGCATCCTCTGCAACTCGGCGTACAACAACATGGATTATTTCTTCCCAATAGTTCCGAAGTTTACCTGGCCCTCCTCTGGGCGTCAGGTTTCTCACAAACACTCTGCTTCCTGGGTCAAGATCGGAACATCTCACTTTTTGATCATAAGTTTTCTTGTTTCGATCACTTGCCTTTCTTGCATGTTCTTTAGCAATCTCTTGTGCTTCCTGCATTCCTCGTTTCCATGACTCCAGGTACTCACTATGGCTTGTAGATGAACGGTCTGTGTTAACCCCAAAGTACACATCAATTGGGAGTCTAGGGGACCGGCCAAACAAGAGCTGAAAGGTGAGTAACCCGTCACATCATTTTTTGTGCAGTTGTAGGCATAGATCAACTTGTTTAGGGAGTTTTTCCAATTTGATTTCTGTTTTTCTGTGAGAGTTTTCAAAATTTGCAACAATGTCCTATTAAATCTCTCTACTTGCCCATTTCCGAATAGCTGATTTTCGAACTCCCCTCCCCGATCATGATGTATTCTCGATGGAAATCCAAATTTAAGGGCAAAGTCATTAAAGAGTTTATCGGCCATTTTGACTTTGTTGCATATGCCTGTGCGAATCTTGTGAAGTGGTCGACTATGACAAGGATATATTCGTATCCTCCGTTACATTTTTCCAAGTGCAGGAAGTCCACTGCGACGTGTTCGAATCGGCAAGTCGTTGTGATTGGCTTAAGGGGCGCTCGTGTCTCTCTGCATGGTTTCTTTTGCTTAATACAAGAGCACGCCCTCAACACATAATGCTCAACATCTTGTTGCATGTGGGGCCAAATGAAGCGGTCTCGTATCACACTCATGGTCCGCTCAATTCCTTGATGTCCCATCCCATCATGCAATTGTTCCAGTGCAATTTTCCGAAATTCTGCTGGCAATACGAGCTGAGTTCTCTGCGCTGTTTTCCTCCACAGAATACCATCTTTGTCCAGCATTAACTTATCCCACTCTCTCATCAAACCTTTCACTGTTGGCCCCATAGCCCTCCACTGTTTAAGTTGTGGCTTTACTCCTGATTGTAAGTGTCGAGATGCCCACTCTATGTCTTTATCTTCATTTTGAGCTCTCCTGATCCCTTCCTTGGACAGGGGATCTGTTGATTCTGCACTGGTTTCCATACATGTTAGTGGACTCTGGCAAGCAACAGCAACATACCATCCCAGGTGAAAGAGTAGTACACTTCCATAGTGTACTTAAAGTGCTTTATTTTCGCACACTAATTTTGTACTTAATGTGCTGGGAATGAATCTTTAGTACTTCTTGAGATGATCTTGGGAACATCTAAGTGTACTTCACTGTGCTGTTTTGAGACACCATAAATATAAACTAAAATGTGCTAAAAATGTATTTAAAAAATGTATTTAGATACCACTTGTAGTGGACTTGAACCCATCTTTGTATGAAGGTTGAGTTCGGGTTTAATACAGGTGTTAACTAAATACATTTTTTAATACAGAGATAGTATGTTAAAAATGCATTTTGGTTCATATTCGTGGTGTCTCAAGGTAGCACAGTGAAGTACGCTTAAATGATCTTAAGTACTAAAGATTAATTTTTAGTATATTAAGTACAAAAATTAGTGTGCGAAAATAAAGCACTTTAAATACACTATGGAAGTGTACTACTTTTTCACCTGGGATGGCATTCCTGATTCAGATTGAACTTCCACCGCCTGGATCATAGCTCCAATGAAATCTGATGAGAGTTCCTCTGTGTACTCTGGTATTGTTTCTTCTGAGACTGTTGTCAACCTGGATAAGGCATCGGCATCGATATTTTCTTTGCCTGGTCGATACCGAATAGTGAAGTGGAAGTCAGCAAGTTCTGAAACCCATCGGCATCCTGTTGCATTTAATTTGGCGGACGACAAAACATAGGTGAGGGGATTATTATCGCTATACACTGCAAAGGTAGGTGCATAGTAAAGATAATCCGGGAATTTTTCAGTGATAGCCCATTTTAGGGCCAAGAATTCCAGTTTTCCACTGTTTAAATGGTAATTCTGTTCTGCTGTGGTTAATGTCCTTGACCCATATGCGATCACTCTCAGTTTTCCGTCTTGGTGCTGATATAGGACAGCTCCCAGTCCTTGATTTGACGCATCTGTGGAGTACAAATGGCTTCATGAAGTCTGGGAACCCCAGTATCGGTGGCGTGACTAAACAGTCAATCAGTTTTGATAGGATTGCTTGGTGTCGCTCTGTCCATTCAATCGCCTGGCTTGACAAGACCACATGACCTTTAGGTTGAGTTCTTTTTTTCCGTTTGTCTTTTGTTTGTACTTCTCCTTTGTTATTGTCCTTCTTCAACAGATCATACAAAGGGGAAGCAATCTTCGTGAAGTCCTTAATGAAAGGGCGGTAGTAACTGAACAACACTAAGACCTTCTTAACTCTCCTTCAGTGGTGGGCCTTCTGTCTTTGAGAGCTGTCACTGCTACTGTATCTGCTGGATCCATCCTGCTCCCTTCCTTAGAGACTATTCTTCCCAAATAACGGACCTCTTCCTTGAATAAATAAAATATTTTTGGCTTAAGTTTCACTCCATACGAGCGCAGGCGCTGTAAGACCTTCCTTAATGCTTCCACATGCTCGTCGAAGGATTTTGTAAAGACCAAGATGTCATCCAAATAAGGTACACAAATTTCGTCTCGCAGTCCCTCCAGGCATGTTTCCATAAATTGCTGGATTGCAGACGGTGCATTCGTTAACCCGAAAGGGATCCGGACCCATTGGTGTAGCCCCCATGGCATACCAAAAGCTGTCAGTGGTTTGCTTTCTGCTGTCATGAAACCTTGATGGTACGCCTTCCCCTGATCTAGTAAGGAGAACCACCGATTTCCTCCTAAACCATCCAATATGTCCTGTACTTTTGGTATCGGTTGGCGGTCAAGTACTGTTTTCCGATTAAGGTCCTTGTAATCAATACACAATCGGAGACTGCCATCTTTTTTTCTGACACAGACAATTGGAGATGAATAAGGTGAGTGAGATTTTTCAATCCATCCCTGGGTAATTAAATCATGGAGATAATCTTTAATTTCTTGGTATAATTGCTTCGGAACTGATGTATATGTTCTGACAACAGGTGTCTGGTCAGTCAAGTTGATGTGTAACTGGAGATCTTTGACACATCCAATGTCTGCATCTGACTTTGAAAAGGAATGACACTCCTCCCGCAACATTTGTCTGACTTTCTGTTTCTGCTCCTGAGATAAATGATTCACATCCACTGGGGGGTCCCATGCCTCATCACTATCAGTCTTGTTCTCACTTGTTGACTCTTCATGTTCGTTAACACAGTCACACATGATGACATTGCCGCAGGTAACACTGACTTTACTGTTTGAATTGTTCCCAGTTCAGTTCTCCCCAACAGCATAATGTTGTGGTCAGTCACATTCTGGACATTAATTTGAATCACAGGTCGGCTCCCTTTTTTTAGACTCACCAGTGTTTCCAGGAGTTCCAAGCCATCAGGGTATTGTGGATTGACAGATGGTTCGAACAACATGACACTGTCTTGCTTAATGTGAGGCATTTTGGCCTGGCACTAGATTTGTATGGTAGTATGTTTTGGTACATTCACGTGATCTTTTGTTAGCTTGACTAAATACTCACTTGAACTCTCAGCTGTTAACAAGTTAATGAATGTTTGAACTTTACTTCTCCTCAAGTTCGGAAAAGCACATCTGACAGTTTTACCTAAATGTCCTTTGCCCTCATCACTCACTTGACTTTGTTTCATTACCTGCTCAATTACATTGTATCCAATGATTGGCTTAGGCAGCTGGTGGTCTTTAATAACAAGGACAGGAATGACTAACTCTTTTACTTTGTTTGCAGGTGGAGTCAGGCTAAACGTGATCTCAATCCACCCTTCGTATGGCATAACTGAACCATTAGCTGCAACGAGGTTCAAGTTTTCTGCAGCCTCTGTTGCTTCAGAGACATCCCTAAGTCTTGCTCCAGGTAAGTATTGATTCTTCCATTGTTGATCCACAATACACACTTGGGATCCTGTGTCCCATAATGCCACTGTTTTGTGTCCATTCAGGTAACAAGTGACTAAGCATTGTTTGCCCACAAGGGAAGTCACTGGTAAGTGTTTGTTAACTTGACATTCAGAAATAAAATTACACTCAAAGGGAATCAGTTCTGGCTGTAATTCCACTTGCTTAACTCCTTCTGGTCGCTGAGGGGACAATTTTAGTTGCTGGGTCGCTCCTTGTCCCGCGGTGGCAACCCTTCCCTGTTTAACTGCATTCTACTCTGTGATCGGGCCACTCTCTGTTTGAGGTTTGAAACGGGTACTGCTGCTGCTGTCCCACCTTATTTTGATTTGACAGCCAGACCGGGCTCCGTGGTACCTGATTTTCCTTTGGGGCCGACTGAAGGGGTGCTCTTAG
Source organism: Misgurnus anguillicaudatus (assembly GCF_027580225.2). Lineage (NCBI taxonomy): Eukaryota > Metazoa > Chordata > Actinopteri > Cypriniformes > Cobitidae > Misgurnus > Misgurnus anguillicaudatus. The sequence continues at coordinate 10,638,027 of NC_073348.2, read as the reverse complement.
ATTTGAGACGTCATTGTTGACAGCACAGCACTGTTGCGATGTCGCTGAGGGTTGCTGTATTGATTCCATGATGTGCATAACTTCTTCACTTAAACTTTTCAACTGTGAAACCAAATCGAATTTTGGCTGTTTTTGTTTGTTTTTTGAATGAGGAGTTGGATCACTTACTTGGATAACATTCACAGTAGAATTTCTTTCACTCTTTCGTTTGCTTTGCCTCTCGGTCTCGTGGGAGCACGCCACATTAAGCTTTTCCAACAGCGTTTCATCAGTAAGTGTGGTGTCAGTCAGGTATGGTTGAAGGTCGCTTTGGATGCGATCATTCTGCAAACCGGTTAGCACAGTATGAAGAAACATATTTTGCACAAGTGCCGGGTCATACTTTAAGCCTGACTCATCTTCTTGTGATGCAAAGATAATTTTTTGTCTCAAATCCAGCACACGAATAAGAAAACTTTGTGGGGTTTCTTTTGCATGTTGTGACTCAGCTGTCAGTTGCTTGTACAGCTCAGTGGCATTTTTCTCTTGGTAATGAGAGCGGAGGATTCGTCTCAGCATTCCTAGAGTTAAACCTGTCTTTCCTTCCAAGTAGCTTCGTAATTGTAGGCCTGGTGTAATGGCTCGAATGACTGAATCCACAATCTCGTGCTCTAGAACTCCTCCTGAAGGGTGGAAATACCACAGAACAGCAGTGGACCTCTATCACTGTAGCCCTTCATGAAGCAGCAGCCCAGACAATCGACCATAAGAGCAGGAACCATCAAGATTGGTTTAATAACAACTCAGAGTTCATCCATAACTTGTTAAGCAACATGCACAAAGCACATCAGGAAACCTTAAAAAACCCTTTATCCAGCACTGTCAGACAGCAATGGAAAAAAATCCTCAAGAAGTGCAGAGAACTCTGAGCACCTTACAGAACAAATGGTGGCTGAAGAAGGCTCATGAAATTCAGACATTCCCTGACAGAAATGACATGCACAACTTTTACAATGCAGTCAAATCCATCTACGGCCCAAAAAGTCACTGTATCACTCTCCTGAGAACAGCAGATGATTCCAAAATCTTGAAAGACCAGAATAGCATCCTGGAGAGGTGGGCTGAACATTTTAATACCTTACAAAATCAGGACTCTGATGTACTGTCACGGAGTGACTGTTGAGGCGGGACCCAAGTTGTGAGTACAGGTTCCGCCCGGACCGAATACCGGAAACACCGGCACTTCCGGGTAACCCGGGGCAACCAAAATCAGGCCGAAATGCACAGCAGGTGAGAGGAGTGACGTGGCGCTTACCGACTGGGTAATCCTATGGATGCAGAGAGTACTTAAGGAGCAATGGAGTTGCAGGAAGGTGAGACTGTTGGGAAAGAAGCGCCACAGGCGTAGCGTGAGCGAATATCTGAGCGCTACAGGACGAGGAGGCTCTGAAAGGATTGGACGGTGTAAAGGAAACCAACGAATAAACGGGGTGAGCGACGTGAAATACTGCTAAAGAGATTTACTTACCACTGTATGTGTGTTGTGATAAAGACACGGAGAGAGAGACAGTTTGGGGAAAGCTGCGGCGAATTTGGGACACATCTGGAAAGGGGATGGTGAAAGGAGTAAGACATACATCCACACAGACTGTGAGTAATGCGGACATTTGATACTATTCACCTCTCTTAATAGAGTTATATGCATACCAAGCACAACTGATGTTTTTGACCACTGTATATGAGGATATCAGTGAAGGAGTTGAAGCAGCAGATTTGGGCCTGGTGGTCTTGCGGGCCTGACCGATTGGTCGAAGGTTGTGTGATTACAGAAAATCCAAGTTCTTCTTAGGATGGGCCTCAACCCGGCAGAGGGTGCAGACCTTATTAATCACTGGAGTGTGTCTGAAGTGCTGTGGGTGAGCTTTTCGTCTTGACGTGTGTGCACTGGAACTTTGGTGTGCTGTGCCGTCTCTTCTTGCTGTCTGTACCCACTCACAGGTCTGGGAGAGCCCTAGGGGAACGAGCGAAAGCTGTGGTCACCAGCACGTCGCCTAAACATCTTCTGACTGCCCGCTGCAAACCCTGGCCCAGAAGATATAGAGGTGAACTGTGTCCCCCGAAGAGGTATTGTACAGAGTGTTTTAACTCGTCTTGTGTTGCAAGCCTAAAGTATAACAAATTACAACGACTAAAGATACCCACTGTCCGTTGAGCTGAAGTTATTCGTCTTGTGTGGCAAGCCTAAAGTATAGCAGACTACAATGACCAAAGACATACACGGTCTGCCGAGCTAAAGCTAACTCACCTTACAAGTCCAGAGTGCCTAGAGGAAAGAATACGACCACGAACGATACTTACCCAGAGCTAAAGCTAACTCACCTTGCACGTTCCGAAAACCTAGAGGAGAGAATACGGCAACGAACGATACTTACCCAGAGCTAAAGCTAACTCACCTTACACGTCCCGAGAGCTTAGAGAAAAGAATGCGACCACGAACGATACTTACCCAGAGCTAAAGGTAACTCACCTTGCACGTCCCGAGAGCCTAGAGAAAAGAATACGGCGAAGAACGATACTTACCCAGAGCTAAAGCTAACTCACCTTGCACGTCCCGAGAGCCTAGAGGAAAGAATACGGCCACGAACGATACTTACCCAGAGCCAAAGCTAACTCACCTTGCACGTCCCGAAAACCTTGAGGAGAGAATACGGCGACGAACGATACTTACCCAGAGCTAAAGCTAACTCACCTTACACATCCCTAGAGCCTAGAGAAAAGAATACGACCATGAACGATACCTACTCAGAGCTAAAGCTAACTCACCTTGCACGTCCCGAAAACCTAGAGGAGAGAATACGGCGACGAACAATACTTACCCAGAGCTAAAGCTAACTCACCTTACACGTCCCGAGAGCCTAGAGGAAAGAATAAGACCACGAACGATACCTACCCAGAGCTAAAGCTAACTCACCTTGCACGTCCCGAAAACCTAGAGGAGATAATACGGCGACGAACGATACTTACCTAATTCCCAGCATTCATCTTATGTTTCTTTGCCTTCAGGAGGAAGAGAAGGGCGCCACAGGATTTACAAAAACACAGGAGGTGTGACAGGGACGATGGAGCTCCGCCCTGTCCTTTCCCTGTGGGCACTTACCTTGCTGGCTGGACGATTTGCCATCCCCCTTCCCTTGACCCCCGTCTCTCCCTGGAGGAGAGAGAGAGAGAGAACATTTTAGATTTCCCCCTTTCCCATTCTATTTTTAAATAATTTAATAAAGATTGTCATATTTTATGTATCTCTTCTTCGTGTGTCTGGTCATTGGGGTACTTTTGGGACCTCCTCGAGGTGGAACTCAAGGAGGGGCGTGACACACAAAGTCTGTGGTTCGCCTCTGCCTGTGACATACACTATACCATCCTGGATGAACTGCCTGAATTTCACCTTATTGACAACCTTAGCCAACCTCCAACCTTCCTGGAGGTTCTGTCAGCCATCCGCTCCCTGAAGCACAACAAGACTCCTGGCTCTGATAATATTCCCGCAGAACTGCTAAAACAGGGAGGGTATCTCTCTACAAGAGCATTACACCATTATATCACCAAGGTTTGGGATGATGAAAACATCCCACAGCAAGTGGAGAGATTCCAGTATTGTTACCATCTATAAAAGTAAAGTGGATAGGGCCATCTGTGGAAACCATAGGGGCATATCACTTCTTGCTGTGGCAGCCAAGGTCCTGGCCAAGGTGATGTTACAGAGACTGATCAATGGCATTACAGAGTCCATGCTACCGGAGTCACAGTGTGGGTTTAGAAAGAACAGGAGCACAGTCGGCATGGTCTTTGCAACCCGGCAACTTCAGGAAAAGTGCAGGGAGCAACATAAAGACCTGTTTATGGCGTTTGTGGACCTTTCCAAAGCTTTCGACACTGTGCAGAGAGATCTCTTGTGGGAAGTCCTCCACCGGTTTAGATGCCCCACTAAGTTTGTCAACATCCTTCGTCAGTTTCATGATGGAATGACTGCTAGGGTGACAATTGGAGGGCAACAGTCAAGTCCTTTTCCTGTGCGCACAGGGGTAAGGCAGGGATGCGTATTGGCTCCAGTGCTTTTTAATATCTTCCTCATATGCGTCACCAAGCTTCTCCACAAGGATATTGAAGACAATAGTGGGATGACAGTAGTGTACAGACTGGATGGTAACCTCTTTAATATCAGGAGGCTGCAGGCAACCACGAAACTTCACAGAATGAGGATACTTGAGCTGCAGCATGCAGATGATTGCGCTCTCATATCTCACTCTCCACAAGACCTTCAGTCTGTCCTAGATGCAGCAGTGAGGGCATACAGCAGGATGGGGTTGACCATCAACACCACCAAAACAGTGGTATTCTGCCAATGGAGTGCCAACATCCCATCTGAGCCACCCATCTTCACTATTGCAGATGAAAAACTGTCAGTTGTCCCATCATTTAAATACCTGGGGAGCATTGTCTCTGAAGACAATAGCATTGACAATGAGGTCCAGAACAGAATCAAACAAGCATCAGCTGCCTTTGGGAGACTCCGGCGGCGGGTTTTTCAGAACAAGAACCTTCATCTCAACACAAAAATCTGCATTTACCAAGCGGTCTGTATCACCACCCTCCTCTACAGCTGTGAACCGTGGGTTACTTACAGCCGCTACATCAAGTCCCTGGAACACTTCCATATCAGCTGTCTCCAGCGCATTCTGGGAATTACTTGGCGGGACAGAGTGCCTCATACTGAGATCCTCAGGAGAACAGGCTGCAAAAGTATTGAGGCCACTGTCACCCAGCACCAACTGCGTTGGTTAGGGCATGTGATAAGGATGCCCTACAATCGTCTGCCCCGCAGAGTGCTATATGGCCAGTTACAACAAGGCCAGCGCTCTGCTGGAGGCCAGAAGAAACGCTGGAAAGATCAACTAAAGACAACGCTTAAGAGGTGCAAAATCAAACCAGGGGACTTGGAGAGCATGGCTGCTGACCGCAACATCTGGCGGCAGTTATGTCTAGATGGGACCCAAGCCCTGGAGGAGAAAAGGACAGTCAGGAGACAACAAAGAAGGCTCAGGAGGAACACACCCATGACTTCCAGTAGCACCAATACCATGTTTACATGCCCCACCTGCAATAAAACTTGTGGATCCAAGATAGGACTATTTAGTCATCAGAGAACTCACCGCTAACAGACAGAAGTGGACGTCATCATCAGATTCGATGGACAACCACAAGCAAGCAAGCTGATGAGAATATAATTAATATAAGTATTTTTTCACATTAACAAAGTGTTTAATGACAAATAATTTTTAGTTTTATGTTACATTTCATGTAATTAAAATACATTTTCACACACAAAAAAATGCTTAAGTTTGCTCACATGTAACGTGCTAACAATAATCCAACAACATAGACAAATGTAACCTCTGGAATGCAATTGCGTCACAGTTCCCTGACTGAACGCATCAATGTTCCCCTGTTTGATCACCTCCGGTTTCCTCTGTCTGATTGTGTCCAGTTTCCCCAGTTTGATTGCATCCAGTTTCCCCGGTCTGATCTTGAAGGTGGCACACCGGAAACAGAGGGAGGTGTGGTGTGCTGGTTTTGGGCTTCCAGGGCCACTTTTTAGGCTTTAAGTAAACTTATGACTGCAGGTAAAGGTTGCATGTTTGTGATAAACATTGCATCTACTTTGACATAGGACGTGTGATGTCATATGATGGTGTAGTAGTGGTGTCCCATTTCTTAGGGGAATATTTTTAACCCTACCCCTTTTCACTCTGTTTTAAGGGGAAAGGGTTGAGGGGTAGGCGTAGGGGTATAAAATAGAATTGGGCCTAAACCCATCACTATCTTCTGAGAGTTGGGTTAAAGAACTACACAGACGCATATGTCATGACAATGAGTTAATGTACACACAATGGGTCTCATTCATGAAACACGAGCAGAAAGATTTTTGTGTAAAAAAAATCCTGCTTCGCTACTGTTCGGACGCTCTTGCTTACTGCTCTGCGCTTTGCTCTATCGCTTTTTATATTTTATCTTATAATTTTAACTTCAGCAAATTAGCATAGTGCTCAAACAACAAAGCTTGGCATCAACGTTAAACTTTCGGGACTGGAGGATTACAAAAAAGTGGCATTTTTCATCTGTCTAGCCTCCCACCGCCATCAGCTTACATTCCAGAAGGAAAAACACAGCTGCCTTCATTCAAAAGGATAAGAAAAAGAAATTTCTCATCAAAAATCTACTTGCTGCACAAACTGCCACAGACTTTTACAAAGGATTGCTGTTCTTGAAACAAAGTTACTTACAGGACTACAAAACCAGACGGAACACACAACAGAGCTTCGTCATCATGGACGCCCTCAGCATACAGCCGGTGAGTCCCATGAATCTAATGATCAACACACCAATCAATGGTACAAACAGGGAGCAAGACCCAAAATCACTCGAGAAATCAGACTGTCACGAGCATCACATTTTGCTGCAGTAGCTTCCTCTACCCCAGATACAGCTATGACAAGGATTGCAAACAGTGACTTTCTACCACCACCTATACATCTTGAGAACAGATTTGAAATATTAATGAATATGAGTGAGGAATCCCCAAATGTGATAAATGTGATTGAACACCGATCTAATCAGCCAGCAGCTAACACTGATGCTAACTGCCGCTCAAGATCGAGCAGACAGCGGCACTCAGCGCAGAGCGCATCCGAGCCCAAAACTCTGATATTGGGCCACTCACTTATCAGAAACATTATCAACAGGGACTCAACTACGTGCTGCCTTCCACAAGCAACTGTTTCTGATGTAAACAGGGAACTTCAAAACATTCTGATAAAACATAAGACTGTAAATCGAGTTGTCATTCATGTGGGGAAGAATGATATTCACAAAGAGCAATCTAAACTCCTTAAGAGGGATTTCAACAAACTTTTTGAAACACTCAGAACAGTGAAAGTTCAGCCGTTCATCAGTGGACCACTTCCAGCAAGAGGAACAAATAGGTTTTCACGGTTGCTTGGACTTAATACATGGCTGCAAAAAACCTGCAACATAAAGGGACTGAACTTTATCAACAACTTCAATCTTTTCTGGAGTCAGAGACAACTATTTAAACAGGATGGCATCCACCCAAACAGAGTGGGTGCAAGAGTGCTAAAGGACAATATCTATTTCTCCCTTCATCATCCTTCAGCAGTGTGTGCCAATCCACTCAACCTGAATGGCACACACACACCTGGACAGAGTATGAATGACCACAGGACTTCGCTTCAGCACCTAAATGGACATGACGTCGATATATCCCACAAGGACAGAGATAACACCACGCAGCCACAACAACCACTGCTCATGGACACAATCTCGACTGAACCCTGCCCACAGAGCTCATCACAGACAGACTGTGTCAGATTAGAACTGCTCCAAGATTCAGCACCCAAGGACGACTTTCTGGAAAACAGCCAGGGAAACCAGGACTACATATCACAGCCTCCGGTCACATCAGAGCAACAGGACTCCTCCTCACTAGATATGTCATTCCTCTCTCCAGCATCCCCGCTTTTGACCTTCTCCGGAAAAATGGAGGAAATGGTGGATGCTGGAACTAAACTATCCCACTCTATTGCTGCGAGCCCCCAGCTTTCGACCAGAAAACGGCAAGCCTCACAACTACCAAAACCAGTGGGCCCAGCTACCCCTCCTCGTCCTGTGAGAGCTCTTCGGTCTCAGACACAACGCCAAGACACACACCCTCCTCCATCTGCTGTAGGTGAAACAAAAACAACTGATAACGGCTCTCAGTGATGTGTGTCGAGTTTCTGCTATGAAAATACTAATACTTTCAATTGTATACATAAAAAGCAGGAACTCAGTGTACCTATATCTTTCTCTATTTCTGTTTTAGTACATGATAGAAAGCCTAAGGCTGTATCAAACCGTGTGGCAAATCAATCTAATCTGCTGCCTGTGATATATCAAACTAAGATCTTTGTTAGGAAAAAAATTAGTACTGTTAAGTTAGCACTTTTAAACATCTGTTCACTTAAAAATAAATCACTTCTAGTCAGCGACTTAATAACCATAAACAACCTGGATTTTATGTTTCTAAATGAAACATGGCTAGAAGAAAGCTACAGTGCAACAGTCCTTAATGAAACAGCCCCTCCTAACTTTACTTTTATGAATGTCTGCAGAAATGCTAGGAGAGGGGGAGGTGTAGCTTCTCTTTTTAAAGATGTCTATCAATGTAAGCAAGTGTCATTTGGGAATTAACTGTCTTTTGAATATCTAGGTATTGTGTTGAAAGGTACCCCACACATTCTACTGATCATTATTTACAGGCCCCCAAATACTCCCCAGCATTTGTTGAGGACTTTACAGAACTGTTATCAATGATTTCCTCAGAGTTTGACTTTTTTGCTCTTGCTGGAGATTTTAACATTCACATAGATAAGCCAGACAGTATTATGGCAAAAGATGTCACAGCTGTTTTAAATACTTTTGATCTGACTCAACATGTACATGGACCCACACACAATCGTGGACACACTCTAGATTTAATTATCAGTAAGGGTTTAAACATCTCATCAATTGTTATTAAGGATGTAGCACTGTCTGATCATTTCTGTATTTTCTTTGATATATGTGACCCGTCACGGAAACCAGGGACACAAGTCGGCAGCACAAGTTTCGAGAAAATGAGAAACAAAGTTTTTTTTTTCAAAATTTGTGATTTTCGTTTTATTGCAGAATCTGTTAGTTGAGATCACGAAGAAGCCTCTCCATGTTTGAGATAGCAGTTTATGTATATTTAAAAGCGTACATTTTGCGGTTAAAATAGGCTTGTTTTCCGGAGATTCTAGCGTGCAGCGGGGGGCGTCATTGTCTGTGTGTATATTTACATACTGGATAAGCGTGTGTTTTCGCCTCCGCCCCCAAAGGGAACAGCGTGACTACTGAATAAGGATAGTTCGCCCAAAACTGAAAATAATGTCATTAATGACTTACCATTATGTCGTTCTAAAATCGGAAGACCTCCGTTCATCTTCGGAACACAGTTTAAGATGTTTTAACATTAGATTTAGTCCGAGAGCTTTCTGTCTCCTCCATTGAAAATCTATGTACGGTTTCCATGTCCAGAAAGGTAATAAAAACATCCTCAAAGTAGTCCATGTGACATCAGTGGGTCAGTAAAATTGTGTTGATGCATCGAAAATACAGTTTGGTCCAAAAATAGCAAGAATTACGACTTTATTCAGCATTGTCTTCTCTTCCGGCTCGAGCGTGAAGTCACGTGACTGTAGTGACGTGGCTGCTCTGTCCCTTAGACATGTTTGCTGAGTTTTATTTATTTCTTTCAAACTTACAGCGTGCGTCTCCCCAGACTGTAAATGAAGCTCGGGCGCATAAAACAAAAGAAATATAAAAGAAGCTGGGGCGGAACAAATAACAGTCAACCGCATATACGTCAGCCGCGTCACTGACTTTATGGGGCGCCGCAGTCGGATGACGTCAAAGTACCGCGAGAGCTCTTTAAGAAATCTTACGGAGTAGTTTAATTTCGACTCGCTCTCGCGGTACTCTGACGTCATCCGACTGCGGCGCCCCATAAAGTCAGTGATGCGGCTGACCGTTATTTGTCCAAACACACAGAAGTTACACAGAGATCGTTGTATTCTTTATATAATTGGCTACATGTTTTGTCTATCAATATTTTCCAGTAAGTCATTGGCTGATGGAGGAACGAGCGAGCGATTGGTAACATCTCTTAAGGACTTCACGTTTTCGACGGTGCTGTTTTTGGATAATCTTTTATTTTAAATACAAACTTTGAAGGCGGGTTCATGTGTTTAATACCGGAGTGTAATCTGATATACCCTTACATGTTACGATGTAAATAATCCTCAGATTGTATATTATATTGTACTACCAGAAGTTCATGAGAAATAGACTATATATCTATATTTCACGGATTATACGCATTTGTGGACAAAAATCATTGGATGATTCACACATCTGAAACAGACTGGATTCGACTTGTGATCCCCGCAAATGTAACGTTAAAAGTCCTGTTTATTTTTGCATTTTGTCATTCGGACTTCTGTAATAAAATACTACATATGATGGTAGAACCTCTGTATCTCAAAACGGCTTTACAGGGGGTATGGCTTAGCTAAATGAGATGTAAATGAGCCCTATTGTCTCTCCTGCCAGGGAAAAGGGAAAGTGTTAACTTTTTTCTTTCTCAAATTTCTCAGCATTCTCTTTCTTGAATGTGTTACATTCAAATGGCCACAACTTCTCCAAATCTTATCAGATTTCCATGTGTTACACATCGTTGGAAAGCTTAGAATCTGCACTTTCAGATTCTATGAATAACTCAAAATGCCCCAGATCCGACTTGTGTCCCTACTTTCCGTGACTGGTCACATATTAATCTCTCCTACTATTGAAACTAAATCTGTGTCTGTCAAAAAGAGATGCTTAAATGAGAACACCAGTGTGCTATTTATGAATGCTATATCTTTAACCCAAGCATATCTGCAGACTCTGTTGATTTTCTCCTTGATTCCTTTAATTCGAAAGTTAAGAGTGCAATTGATGATATTGCTCCTGTGAAAGTCAGGAAGAAGAATGGCAGGAAAAAATCCCCTTGGAGAAACTCAACAGAGGTGCAGAATATGAAGAGACTATGCAGAAAAGCTGAGCGCATGTGGCGGAAGACAAAACTTGTAGTCCATTATCATATCTATAAAGACAGCCTTCGTGCTTTCAGTGTGGAACTAGGCAAAGCTAGACAGACTTTCTTTTCAAATATTATAAACAACAACATAAATAACACACGCACTCTTTTTGCTACTATAGAGAGACTAACAACCCCCCCAAGTCACATTCCTAATGAAATGCTCTCAGACAGCAAATGCAGTGAGTTTGCTAACTTCTTCTCTGAGAAAATCAATAATATCAGAAAGGTGATCAGCACATCCTTGAGCTGCGCCGGGGTCGGACAAGTCAGATCACAACATCAGAAAGTAGTTACGATGTCTGATTTCGAAGCAGTTGATGGTAAAATTCTGGAAGAAACAGTACAGCATCTTAAAACATCAACCTGTGCCCTTGACACAATCCCAACATCTTTTTTCAAAAGTGTCTTTAACTGTTTAGAACCAGATCTCCTAGAATTGGTAAATTCATCACTTATCTCTGGGACTTTTCCAAAGTCCCTTAAAACTGCAGTTGTTAAGCCCCTCCTGAAAAAGACCAACCTAGATAACACTGTATTGAGCAACTACAGACCAATCTCAAATCTTCCTTTCATAGGCAAGATCATTGAAAAAGTTGTTTTCAATCAGCTGAACATATTCTTCATTTCTAATGGTTACTTTGACATTTTTCAATCTGGTTTCAGACCACACCACAGTACAGAGACAGCGCTCATAAAGATAATAAATGATAGTCGCCTCAATACAGACACAGGCAAACTATCAGTGCTGGTGCTACTCGACCTCAGTGCTGCTTTTGACACTGTCGATCACAACATACTTCTTGACAGGCTGGAAAACTGGGTCGGGCTTTCTGGGATGGTCCTAAAATGGTTCAGGTCATACTTAGAAGGGAGAGGTTATTATGTAAGTATAGGTGGCCATAAATCTGAGTGGACATCCATGACATGCGGAGTCCCGCAAGGCTCAATTCTAGCGCCACTCCTGTTCAACCTGTATATGCTCCCACTAAGCCAAATAATGAGAGAGAACCAAATTGCCTATCACAGTTATGCAGATGACACTCAGATCTACTTAGCTCTATCCCCTAACGACTATAGCCCCATTGACTCCCTGTGCAAATGCATTGATGAAGTTAACAGTTGGATGTGCCAAAACTTTCTTCAGTTAAACAAAGAGAAAACTGAAGTCATTGCGTTTGGAAACAAAGATGAAGTTCTCAAGGTAAATGCATACCTTGACGCTAGGGGTCAAACAACTAAAAATCAAGTCAGGAATCTTGGTGTGATTCTGGAGTCGGACCTTAGTTTCAGAAGTCATGTCAAAGCAATAACTAAATCAGCATATTATCATCTCAAAAATATTGCAAGAATTAGATGCTTTGTTTCCAGACAAGACTTAGAGGAACTTGTGCATGCTTTTATCACCAGCAGGGTGGATTATTGTAATGGCCTCCTCACTGGCCTTCCCAAAAAGACCATTAGACAGCTCCAGCTCATTCAGAACGCTGCTGCCAGGATTCTGAGCAGAACCAAAAAATATGAACATATCACACCAGTCCTCAGGTCTCTACACTGGCTACCAGTTACATTTAGGATTGATTTTAAAGTATTATTAATGGTATATAAATCACTCAATGGACTAGGACCTCAATACATTGTTGATATGCTCATTGAATATAAACCCAACAGGTCACTCAGATCATTAGGATCACATCAGCTAGAAATACCAAGGGTTCACTCAAAGCAAGGAGAGTCAGCTTTTAGCTATTATGCCAGTCGCAGCTGGAACCAGCTTCCAGAAGAGATCAGATGTGCTCCAACAGTAGCCACATTCAAATCCAGACTCAAAACACATCTGTTTAGCTATGCATTTGCTGAATGAGCACTATGCTGCGTCCGAACTGATTGCACTATATTTTATATGCACTATTTTAATTATTTTTATTTCTCTTGTTTTTATTCTTATTTTAATTTTTAACAGTTTTATACTTGTACTCCTGTTTTATTCTTTTTCATACATTTAAACAGTTTTTATTAAAATCACATTTATTTTCTTTTAATTGATATTTAAAATTCATGTATGTTTGATTTTTTGTTTTCTCATTTCTATGTTAAGCACTTTGAATGACCTCTGTGTATGAAATGTGCTATACAAATAAACTTGCCTTGCCTTGCCTAAATTTACACCTGCTCCCCACTATATGTAAATAGTGTGATGCTAAATGTTCTGTATTCTTTTAGATAAACTGATCAGACTGCATTTGGATTAACTATGTATCATAATGACAGTTCACAATATCATGATAATGAGTTCTTTTGGCCTGTCTTTATTCAGGTTTTACTCTTTACCTTTTCAAAAAAACGCAGCTTGTCCCTGTCCTTTTTTACATAGCCGTCCAATCACAGTAGAGGAGGGGCGGAAAAAATTAACAAAAACTACATTAACCAATTCATACATGTACAACTCATCAATGGAGAAGTTAATATTAGTGGATACCTCATTTTTATATTCAGTAATATTCTTCAAAAGAAGATACTAGTAACATTTAACTGTCGTGGATATTACAAATCACAGCAACAATTGTGTAATATAATTTATAATTTATTATATATTTATATATAATCCTCAGTAGCCAATACAGGTCTGCAGTAATGTATTGTTCTCTGCAGCCCTGCAATTCATTGTATTTTTTAAACATATAATTTCCAATTCAGGGCAAATACAGTAGCCTAAACAACTAGTTTATAATAAAAACAACCGTTCAGCCCTACCATAAGGTATTTTAATATTATTTAATTACATATATTCAGAAACTACTCTAAGCAGGGCCTGAAATTAACACCCGGCTACGTGCCAAATGCGGGTGAATTTTGCAATTGGCGGGTAACACTGTCAATCTACCGGCCACATTGGCGGTTAGCCAATGCGAATTGAGTGATTCATTGAGAGGATGCAACTGCTGTTTCACAAGAAGAAGATGAGGCACTTCTCTGACTATGTTTGGATGTGCGAGTAAGTACTAAGTCATTGGTGAGATGGGATGAGAATGCAATGCTGACATGGGCTACAGTACAAAGTTGCACAGATGTGTAGTGATGTGACGGATCAGAACTCTTAATGTGTAAACTTTAGAGAGAGTTGCGCTACTGTGTCTTATACTATAGTACATTAACATACATTTTGTGAATAGAGTAATGAAAAACAACGTATGTGGGGTGACTGTTTATGTGCGCAGTTTGGAATTCCCCCTCCATCTGTGTGTGTGTGCTGGTTTAAGGGCACTCAATAGTGCACATATGGAGAGACGCTTTTCAAAAAGCAAGTCTACACAAAAATCTTTCTGTTCTTGACAGGGCACATATAAACAAAATGATCTTCAGAGTATTCTTTTTCTAATAAAAACATTTGTTTATGTCTTGCGTGTATGTATAGATTAGAGTCAAAAACCAGTCTGTGCTTTGGTCTTAGAGTGTCATTATTGTTAATCAAACAACCTAAGACAAAGAGAAAATCACTTTTGTAGCTCTAAAAATGTTATATTTAATTCATACAATAAATACAGTGTTATCATTCACTATTCAGGCCAAAAAACTGGCTGGTAAAAAGTCACTGTGGCAGGTGGTCAAAAAAGTTAATTTCAGGCCCTGACTGTAAGGGAACAAATGTGTTTGTGTTTCCCCTCTATATTTCTATTTTAAAAAAATGGTTGGTCTTGAGATGACCTGTTGGGTTAAAAAAGTTGGGAAACCCCTGATATGCGCTACACAAGCAAGATTTATCAAGTATGCATATGTGGCAGATAGAAAATTATAACACTGGTAAAGGGCAACCAGATTAGATGCCCATATAAGACTGACTACGCCACCCCAAGTTGGTTAAGGGGATTTTACTCTCGACCAGAATAAAGCTCACAGGTTCAATTTGGTGGGGTCAGGTATGAGACACAAAGCTTATATAAAAAATAGTTAATTTAACAGTAATCAAGCACAGATGCACTTCATAGCACATCACCAACACATTCACAAAAATAGATTTTAATTCAAAGATAATAAATACACACAAATTGGGGATCGGCATCCAGCTCCTCTCAGGAATAAGTCCACAATTCTCCTATCTGGAATAAAGAGAAAAGCCACAGCAAAATACACATCCACCACACGTGCACACAAGCACAGACACACTGCACCTCAAAATGGAGCACGGCAATCAGTGAGGAAGAGTACCACCACCGAGAGTGAAGGGAAACAACTCCTAATTCTTCTGTTTCTGACGCCCCAATTCTAATAAAAAAATAGAACACACAATATCAAAAACACCTTCATACACTTTATCAAACGGTAAAGCAGTAAAGCAAACAGTCCCGGCTGAAAGCAAACAGGAACTACAAATCTACCGCTTATCAGCCGGACAGTTTCACAATAAATACTCAGATGTGCATATACTCAAATATAACATGCACATTTACACACATCCTTAGCAGACTGTAACCGTATCTGGTAAAGCACGCCACGCCGGGGACGAAGGGAACTTCAGCCCCGCTGGCAAATACTGCAGACAAGTGTATGAAGATACATACTTTAAACAAAACTCCAAACAAAAAGAAACTAAACAAATAGTAATGACTTAACTAAATATATACATTTAAACAACCAAAACTAATTAGAAAAAAAGGAAAAGAAACTTTAAATTACAAAATTCAAAAAAAATTTACAATTTCCCAAGAAAGTGGTTACTGAAAAGTAGACGGACGTCAATCACGTTATTTGAAGGAGAAATACACGTCCTGAATCGATACGGATCAGTAATAATAGTCAGCTTATGCTGAAATTAACACAGACAGTCAGGGAGTGAAGAGCTGGTCCGGAAACAACAGGTAAACTGATCTATCCCCAACCACGGGCAGTTGGAAGATCAGCAAAAGGGGAATAATAGTGTAAGTATCTTAATCAAAATCCCAACGGAGCAGCACAGGGTGGATAACGCACACGCATAGCGGGGGGAACAACCCAGCACAACCCGCAGCAGTATAAGCAATAAATCGAGTCCGTCAGCCCACCACAACACGCTCCAGGCGTCTCCGTGAATGAGACCGCCGCACAGATTAATAACGTGACAGCTGTTCACACGCCCTGCATTTCCTCAGTCCACTCTCAAGCCACGATACACCGGCAACCAAACAAAACTGCAGCGCTTAGATGACGCAGATCCGGGTGGCACACGGTCACCCCGAAACGGTAACGTTTAGATGACGCACATCCGGGTGGCACAAGTTCCCCCCTTTTATATCATACGTAACGAGGCTCTCCCAGAGTTGCTAATTACCATTAACCCCTTATGTCAGCGTATACTGCCACACATAGAATGTCAGACAATGAAAACAGAAGATCCCAGTGCGGATAACAGAAGACTTTATTTAAATGATAATGAGAGGAAAATGTCAAAAGCACGTCTGGGCTCAAAGCCACACCAAGGCAGACGGCTGGGGTGGAGATCACACACTGGCACCGGACCGATGAACCACACACATTCGGGCTCCGGCCAGACAGACGAACGGTGGGAGAGAGTATGAAGACCCCGATACGGGGTATGGTGCGTAGACCTCTTCCGTGAGCGCCGCGTCACGGAAGCCACTGGGACGGGGTAAATCCTGCGGCGGGCAGAGGGAGAGAGAGAGCGTTAGAGAAACAGATGAGAGCAGCTGGACAGCTCCAGTGATGAAGGACCTCTCCGGTGGACAGCGACAATGCCGCGATGAGCTTCTGCAGTTAAGTAATAGACCAGTCTGTAAATCCAACTGAGGTTGAAGACAGTCTGTAACAGGCAGCAGAGAAACAGTCCAGAGAGCCGAGGGTATAAACAGAATCCCAGCGATAAATCCTGGACAGCAGATAGCACAAATGACATGAATAAATCCAAACAAGAAATCGACACAAGACAAGACTGGAAACTAGCAATGCTAGTAATGGCGAGAACATATACAGACGAACTTGCAAGGAGCAAACACACACACAGGGATTAAATACTAAACCGATTGGGCATCAAATGAATATCAGGTGAGAGACGCAGGTGCAAGAAATGACACTAATGACACCCGTGACAGAGCCGCGCATGTGTGAAAACAGTCAACACAGAAACATGAACAGAGAAACAAAAATACAGCAGTATCAAAAACCAAAGTCACGACAGGACCCCCCCCCACGACCGCCCCCAGGCGGTCCATGGGAGGGCTCACCTTGTCGCCGACGGAAGTCCACAATCAGGTCAGGATCCAAGATGTCCCGGGCCGGTACCCAACACCTCTCCTCCGGACCATAACCCTCCCAATCAACTAAATACTGAAAACCCCTGCCCCGCCGACGCACATCTAAAAGGGATTTAACAGTATAAACTGGGGCACCGTCCAGAAGCTGCGGGGTGGGAGGGGTGGGAGCAGAAGGGACAGGGTTAAGGGGAGAAAAGAAAACAGGCTTCAGTTTAGACACATGAAAAACTGGGTGAACTCGACCGAGAGCAGGAGGCAATCTGAGCTTAACCGTCACCGGGTTAATAACCTTTTCAATAGTGTATGGCCCAAGGAATCGAGGTGCCAGCTTACGAGATGGGCCTCGGAGAGACAGATCCTTGGAAGAAAGCCATACCTTTTGCCCACAGATAAAACGGGGCGCGGGTCTACGGTGACGATCAGCCGTGGCTTTGGTCCGTCTGGAGGTCCTGAGTAATGTATTTCTAGCCCTTCTCCAGGTGCGTCTGCAACGTTGAACAAAGGCTAGCGCAGACGGGACCACCGCATCGAGTTCCTGATCTGGGAAAAGAGGGGGCTGAAACCCCATGGAAGCCTCAAACGGAGACATCTTATGGGAAGAAACAGGAAGAGAGTTATGTGCGTATTCTACCCAGGGTAACTGTTGGCACCAAGAGCTCGGATATTGAGATGTCAGACAGCGGAGCGCACGACCAAGATCCTGGTTAGCCCGTTCACATTGCCCGTTGGTCTGTGGGTGATAACCTGAAGACAAGCTGGCTGTGGAGCCGATCTGTCTACAGAATTCTTGCCAAAAACGGGAGATAAATTGAGGACCCCTATCAGAAACTACGTCAGAAGGCAGACCATGTAAGCGAAAGACGTGTTCTATCATAATCTGAGCCGTCTCTTTGGCAGAAGGAAGCTTGGGCAGAGGGACAAAATGCGCTGCCTTAGAGAAGCGATCGACAATGGTCAAAATTACAGTGTTACCTCTAGAACTGGGTAAATTGGTAACAAAATCAATGGCTATATGAGACCAGGGACGGGAAGGGACAGATAAGGGCTTAAGCAGACCTACTGGGGCTTGATGAGAAGCCTTATTGCGGGCACAAACCTGACAGGCTAACACAAACTGTCTGACATCGGAACCCATAGAGGGCCACCAAAATTGCTGACGGACGGCAGCCAACGATCTCCGAACCCCAGGATGACAGACTAATTTGGATTCGTGACCCCACCGGATGACCTCGGAACGGAGCGATTTAGGAACCCAAAGCAGACCCGCTGGGCACCCCTCTGGCACTTCCCCCTCTCGTCCGGCCTCTCTCACCCGCTGCTCGATGCCCCAACGCAGAGCGCCCACCACTCGCCCTTTCGGGAGAATGGTTTCGTCTCTGCCCAAATCGGAAACATCGAACAAGCGAGAGAGAGCATCGGGTTTAGTGTTCTTTGAACCAGGCCGGTATGAGAGGACGAAGTTAAACCGGTCAAAGAAAAGTGCCCAGCGAGCCTGGCGAGACGTTAACCTTCTGGCTGAACGGATATACTCTAAATTTTTATGATCCGTCCAGACCAGAAAGGGTTCCGAGGTCCCCTCCAACCAGTGACGCCACTCACCCAAAGCCAATCTGACGGCCAGCAGCTCCCGATTACCTATGTCATAGTTCCGTTCCGCAGGGTTAAGCCGGTGTGAGAAAAAAGCGCAAGGATGCACCTTGCCATCCTTACGAGATCGCTGAGACAGAACAGCACCAACCCCGACATCAGAAGCATCCACCTCAACAATGAACTGGGAGGTAGGATCTGGAATAGAAAGAACAGGAGCAGTGATAAACCGGTACTTTAAATTATCAAAGGCTTCCTGAGCCTCCTTTCCCCAGACAAACCTCTCCTTAGTGGAGGTGAGACCCGTAAGGGGTTGAGCAATCCGACCAAAGTTTCTAATGAATCGCCGGTAAAAATTGGCGAACCCTAAGAAACGCAGTAATGCCTTACGAGAGTCGGGGACAGGCCACTTAGCCACCGCTCTGACCTTATCTGGATCGGGATGTATCTCACCCTCGGCTATCACAAAACCCAGAAACGAAACTGACCTCTTATGAAACTCGCACTTCTCCGCCTTCACATATAACTTGTTCTCAAGCAAACGGCGTAAGACTCGGCGGACATGCTGAGTGTGTTCCTGCATGGAGGAAGAAAAGATGAGAATATCATCAATGTACACAAAGACAAATTTGTTAATCATGTCTCTCAGCACATCAGTAACCAAAGTCTGGAAGACAGACGGAGCGTTACAAAGCCCGAAAGGAAGAACGCAGTACTCAAAGTGACCAGTAGGGGTATTAAATGCTGTCTTCCACTCATCGCCCTCTCTTATGCGCAATAGATGATAAGCGTTGCGCAAATCTAGCTTAGTGAAGAACCGCGCTCCCTGCAAAAGCTCAAAAGCAGAAGACATTAAAGGAAGAGGGTACCTATTCTTAACAGTAATGTCATTCAAACCCCTATAATCAATACAGGGACGTAGGGAGCCGTCCTTCTTTTTAACAAAGAAAAACCCCGCCCCTGCGGGAGAGGTGGAGGGACGAATGAGACCTGCACGAAGGGCATCACTAATATAACGGTCCATAGCCTCTCTCTCTCCGGACCAGACAAAGAATAAAGTCTACCTTTAGGCGGAGAAGTGTCTGGGAGAAGTTCAATAGAACAGTCGTATGGCCGGTGGGGAGGAAGGGAGGTGGCCCGGGCTTTACTGAAAACCTGACCGATATCGGCATATTCCGCCGGAACCCCGGTCAAATCAACCGCCGAAACCTGAGGGAGAGAAGAAACAGAACCCGAAACAGCAGAACCAAGACAAGACACATGACAAGACTGAGACCAAGCTAAAATGACACTGAGTTGCCAATCAACGTGGGGATTGTGTTGTGCCAACCATGCATGCCCTAAAATAATGGGTGAGAGCGAGGCATGAAGGATGTACAACACAATCTCCTCACGATGATTGCCAAAATAAAAAAACTTACAGAAGGAGTGCAGTGCGTGATTTGTGCCATCTGCTGACCCTTAATGGACCAGACATCCAGTGGAACCTCTAAAGGGACAGCAGGAATGCCGCACTCATGAGCCAAATCCTCACTAATAAAGTTGCCCTCAGCGCCCGAGTCGAGCAACACAGTAGTAGAATGATCGAGGCCAGCATACGACAGGGTGACAGGAAGCTGAGTGCATGAAGTCGGGGAGGATTTCCTAGAAGTGATGCCCACCAGAACTCCCCGGTTCACTGATGGGCGGTCCCCTTTTACCGGACAGTCCTTGGCAAAGTGTCCTGGCTTGCCACAATAAAGACACAGAGACTTCTGAAGGCGACGCTCTCTCTCTCTCTGCGAAAGACGCATTCTACCCAACTGCATGGGCTCAGTCTCCGTAGTTAAAGGAACACTGCTCTGACTGGACTGAGAGATCTCACTCTGATGGACACGATGATGCAGTGTGCGACGTTGATCACGAAACAGCATCCGAGCTTCCACCCTCAGTGCTAACTCGATGATACCATCCAGGGTGTGGGGCAAATCGTGAGTTGCAATCTCATCCTGAATGTTGTCGCTGAGACCCTCAAGAAATCGTGCCCGGAGTGCCGGCTCGTTCCAGCTGCAGGCTGCTGCCAAGGTCTTAAACTGGATGGAATAGTCAGTGACGGAGCTGGCTCCCTGCGTGAGACGGACCAACCGGGCAGCAGCGGCATCTCCACGAGCCGAACGGTCAAAAAGTTTCACCATCTCCTCACGGAACTCCTCGAAAGAATGGCAGCAAGGATCCTGGGCGTCCCAAACAGCGGTGCCCCACTGGCGTGCTCTCCCAACCAACAGAGTGATAACATAAGCAATCCGAGTGCGCTCAGTCGCATAGCGGCGAGGCTGGAGGGCAAATACCAGTGAACACTGGGACAGGAAAGCCCGACAGGAGGAGGGGTCACCATCGTAAGGTGGAGGGTTGGCGACATGGGGCTCCGAATCTCGGGAATGATGAGTCCGATCAAAACGTGACGAAAGCTCATTAAAACGAGCGGACAAATCCTCCATCTCCCGAGCTGTAGTAGAGAGCTGATCGGTGTGTCTACCCAGCCAAGCCCCTTGCTGAGCGATCGCTGAACGAACGGAATCTGCATCTGCGGGATCCATGATGGCAAGTTCGTTCGGTCAGACAATGAAAACAGAAGATCCCAGTGCGGATAACAGAAGACTTTATTTAAAAGATAATGAGAGGAAAATGTCAAAAGCACGTCTGGGCTCAAAGCCACACCAAGGCAGACGGCTGGGGTGGAGATCACACACTGGCACCGGACCGATGAACCACACACATTCGGGCTCCGGCCAGACAGACGAACGGTGGGAGAGAGTATGAAGACCCCGATACGGGGTATGGTGCATAGACCGCTTCCGTGAGCGCCGCGTCACGGAAGCCACTGGGACAGGGGGTAAATCCTGCGGCGGGCAGAGGGAGAGAGAGAGAGCGTTAGAGAAACAGATGAGAGCAGCTGGACAGCTCCAGTGATGAAGGACCTCTCCGGTGGACAGCGACAATGCCGCGATGAGCTTCTGCAGTTAAGTAATAGACCAGTCTGTAAATCCAACTGAGGTTGAAGACAGTCTGTAACAGGCAGCAGAGAAACAGTCCAGAGAGCCGAGGGTATATGGGCCATTCTACCGAATTCGTGCAAATTGCTGTCCCGGAACCAAAAAACTAATTTAAAAAGCATTAATGTAGGAAAATGTTTGATAATAAAAAAATATAAGCAAATACCAATCAAAACCCAAAGTAATATTTGAGGTAGCGGCAGGCTTTATATATAAAATATCATCATTTATATGGTGCTTTCAATTGAGAGGTGGTTGTCCCAAACCCCAAGGTCTGAATTTCAACATAGGAAAAAAAAATGAAATAATTTTTGTAAATTTTTTTTATCATTGTTTTAAGAAGTATAATTTTGAATACTTTTGTTAATTAAAACCAAAAATATATTTATTGGATATTTTCAGTAAAAATCATGTAAAATCATGTAAAAAAACACTGTCCCGCATTTTCACGTCACTACCGAAACATTGCATAGTTTGGTCAATAATATAATAATGCTTTAAGCCACTCCCCTCCATTTTGAACCAGAAACTTTGTCTGTGGCTCTCTCCCTTGTGGTGACATGGTGATTAGATCAGTCCCATGGTTTTGAAGTAAATGTGTTCAAAAGTTTGGAAATCAGTGTGTGCCAGTTATGAATGTCACTACCGATCACACATTTTCAATAATTAATTAAGTTTTTTTTATTTTTTCTACTGGTCATTTAGGTTTTACTCATGTTTCAATGTTGAGAACTGTGCTAGCTAACTACGTACTGATTAGTATCTTAGCAGTAGGATCAAAGTTAGCTTAAATTGTCACAACCGAAACAGTCACAACCGAAACATTTGTTGACATTTCGGTTGTGATGTGATTGTTTCGGTAGTGACAAAATGACACTTATTTCTTTATTTTAATAAATAAATAGAAACTTTCATGTGCACATATATTTTTTTTCAGTACAAATAATTTGTTAGTCATATTTCTGTAATGTTGTACGTGATTTGACTAGGACTACAAACTAAGATAAAATGAACTAGGCCTGATTAATTTAATTAATTCATACAGTAGAAGCTTGACTCATTATTGATATAAATGAAGGCTATATGATTCTACCTCTGGTCTCTAGGAAAACTTTCTGCGCTAATTTAGCGGGACTTTGACTGATTGCTTTATATAAATGACATAACAGATAGGACTTATCAGTATCATTGTAAATTGACATGTCATTGTTAAGTGTAGACAGGGCAGGCTCACACTAATAATGTAAATGTAAATATCTTTGGTTAATTTGTAGAGATAGCTACAGAGAGAGAGGAATCGCCAACATGCATAGACGGAAAGATGAAAGTAGAGCGGACAGACTGAGAGAGCCTATTTTCTTGAGCCGATACTTCTTTTGCTCACTTAGTTTATTTGTAACATTTGGCATCATCGTGTAATTTTTATAAGTCTCAATTTAAAAAAGTAACATTTATTAAACTTAAAAACTATATTTCTGTCTGTAAATAATGCCGGAAAAACTCTGTGAACACAGCAGGCACAAATCGGCCAATGCCAATACACATAAAACTCACAAAAATCGGCCGATATATCGGTCTATCACTAGTTCTTTTATATGAAAATTTATTCAACCTAATCAAATAAAAAATTAAGTTTACTTCAAACTCAAAAAAGTCTAACTCAGCAACAAGAGAATCAGTTAAGGAGGCTTAGAAAAGTTAGAACGTGTAATGGAAAAACAGGCACACATGTGTACACCAACATTTCAGATGGACATGGGTGCACACACACACCAAATTCTGTAGTTTATACTGTGGGCCTGAAGTTTTATATGGACATACATTGTCATCTTTTTCTCAAGAGATGTGAAAATCAACACAGCATCTTGCATCCCTTCAAGGTCTGAACTATCCGCCATCTCTTCAGCGTAATTTCAGTGCAAAGTGCTTTTATGTGGTGTTGCGTAAGATATTCTTTGTGCTGTATGTTTTGACTGCATAATGCCAACCATTTTTGACTAACTAATGACTTTTTTTACTCAAAATATGGACAATCCAATATGGTCGTCACTACCGAACATTTGATGTCACGACCGAAACAAATAATGTTCTAGAAAAATAAAATAGGTTTTGTTATCAGAAAAGATGACATAATTTTATTTAGTTAGATAAAAATTTAAACTAATGAATCCTTGAATTTGAAAACTGTATAAGTGCATGTATGGCAATTACAGAGAAATATTGCTTTCAAAATACATTTAATTTGATGAACCACTCTTATAGTTTTGTTAAAATAATATTTCTAATCAATATAACCATGACACTGTCTTTAAAAAAATGTAAAAAATATATTTAGAAGGTTAATGTAAAGAAAATCAGAATAGGCTATTAAAAACCTAATTTTTATATCAAATGTTGTTGTGTTTCGGTAGTGACAAATTTTGGGAGAGAGAAAACATTTCGAAACTGTATAAAAACATGCTAGGAAATTAAAGTGTCCAATCAGTAGATTAGTGTTCCTTAGATGTTATACTATGTTTATGACTACAAAGCTTGCAGGAAAAAACACACTTTTTTCAAGAAGTTTTGAAGTGTCAATTTGCACCAATTCGGTAGAATGGCCCATAAACAGAATCCCAGCGATAAATCCTGGACAGCAGATAGCACAAATGACATGAATAAATCCAAACAAGAAATCGACACAAGACAAGACTGGAAACTAGCAATGCTAGTAATGGCGAGAACATATACAGACGAACTTGCAAGGAGCAAACACACACACAGGGATTAAATACTAAACCGATTGGGCATCAAATGAATATCAGGTGAGAGACGCAGGTGCAAGAAATGACACTAATGACACCCGTGACAGAGCCGCGCATGTGTGAAAACAGTCAACACAGAAACATGAACAGAGAAACAAAAATACAGCAGTATCAAAAACCAAAGTCACGACATAGAACAGATGAAAAAATAAAATCCTTCTCTTACTTTTTAATACTTAGATTATGCATATTAAAAAAATATTTGTGTTAAAAAAAGACCAAATATATAATGGACTTTTAAAATTTAGTTTTATTTAAGAAAGCACCATATTCATCTGATATGTACTTTTTTTCAATAAACCTAGATGAGTTTTTGTATTACATTTTTGTTACTCTTACAATATACGATAACAACGATTCATAGATGATTTATTGTTACATCTATGACTTAGATGTTAAAGAATTACAAATTGTAGATACATTTTTTATAGGCCGTGTGCATCTAGTCGCGCTCAAGTTTATTTTAAATCTGGACATACTAGTCAGCTCGGCTACTGCTTTTTACCTACTATATAGTATGAAAGTAGACTATTTCGAATGCCGTGTAGGTCTAAATAAATATCAAGCATAAAAGGTATTCCTTAACATGTCAATTGTAAACTGCCTGATTTTGAAACATTGGAAGTCTGAGGCAGTCCCAACTTTTGATTGTTGTGCCAGGATGTCCAATATCTGCTGGACCTGTGCTATTTTTAGTTTCCATTTCCGTTTTCTGTGACTTTCTGTAGAGTTAAAAATGACACAAGCAGCTGTTATTGAGTCATCTTCCTCTTTTATGTTGATCCTAACCCAATGTTGGACTTTTTGTCCTAGCTTGTGGCTAAATTTCTTTTCCTTAACTGTGATTTTGGCTTTTTTCCCTTTCATTTGTTCTGCATTTCACTCCTCACTTCTTATTTACATATAAAAAAGTAACTTTTGGTACCAACAATCACAAGGTAGCAACAGATTTCTTTTGATGCTCGGTCTGAGAAGCATCTGGATCTTTCAACTTTTTTTTCTTCATAATCTTGCTGCCAGATAATTGGCTGGTTACATATTTACATCAACAAGTGTGCATAATAAGGTGGTCACTGACTGTGGTTAAGGAGTGAGGTTGTGAAAATGCTTTAAATTTCAGCTTATTTTTAGAGTATTTCCTTAAAGTTATAACTTTTCGCTTTTATATGCCTATCTCTGTTTAAAAACCTAAAAACTTTGACGTGGGTGTAGCTGAAGTGGCTGGTTGCTGAAACCACAGCCGCATAGCTTGACTGTAGTGACAGCAGTTGCAGTTTACCCGTCACTTAAGTCACTACACCTTTAATTATGCAGTGCCCGGTTGCATGAAAGTCCTTAAGCTAAGAAATCCCTTAAATATAAGGTTAAGGGTGCCCTTAATAAAAAATGGGTTGCAAGAAAAACCCTTAAGTGAACCTTAAGGCTGTCAATAAGTATTTACCCTTAAATGCTAAAGTATTACCTTAAGTTCTGCTATGTGTTGCAACAAAGTCCTTAAGTCACATTTTCCCTTAAAAACTTAAGGGACTATAACAGGTCCCTTAACGTCACACGCGATGGCTGATTTTATGGTTGTTTAAGAAAATGAAGTACAAACGCACATTTCTAACGATCGAAATAATCCCTAGAGAAAAGGATGCGCATTTATTAGGAGAATAGCGGTTTGATCGTCCATCAATCTAAAGTGTTTCCAGTTTGAATTACTTTGAGGTTTTATACACGCTGCACTTTACAGTCTGTTATTTGCGATGTTTCATTGTACACAAATCCGCCGTCTGTTGAGCTGCGTGCATTGATTTGTTACCGCTGTGAGATTTTGTAACTATAGCAACCGTGTCTCCGCTGCCGTGTTTTGGCAGAGACTACCGTAAAATACTTAGTATAAACACTTAGGTAAGGGTGACAGTTAAGACCTTTGTTGCAACGCTCTTAAATAAATCCCTTACCTCAGGGATTTTTTCTCCCTCAGGGAAACCCTCACTTAAGGAGTTTCATGCAACTGGGCACAGATCTTTAAGGCTTAATATAATTTAAACAGATGAGTTACAAAAAAATTCACCCCAACACATTTATCATAAAGGGCAAAATTAGCTAGACAAAAAAAACACTTTTTGTACCAGGTTGTAAACACGTTTATTTCTGCTGTAAAGTTGGGCATTTTCACACGGGGGTCTATAAGAATTGACTCCTTTTTGGAGCCAACCTCTAGAGGCCAATCAATGAATTGGCTTCACAATATAAAGATCATAAGGTTGCCCCTTGGACTTTACCCATAAAGCTCATATTATAAATCATAATTATAAGGTTGCTGTTGTGATTCAAAATAATTTATTATTTGATTATAAAATTCACAACTTATTAATCAAGGTAATTAAGGGGACCGTTTTAAACTGCTTTGCTTAGTATATTTTTTGGTTAACGTTTAACAAAAAGATATGGATTGCACCCTTAAATTTAAATTTCATCTTTGCATTCTGTTTGCTACCTGTATTTGGGGAAGGCAGTGGCTCAGTGGTTCATGCAGGTTGTCTACAATTCGGAAGGTTGGTGGTTCAATCCCTGGCTCCATCTGACCAAGTGTCAAGGTGTTCTTGAGCACAACATGTGACCCCAGGTGCTCCCGACGAGCTGGATGGCGCCTTGCATGGCTGACATCACTGTCGGTGAATGTGAGGCAAATTGTAAAGTGCTTTGGATGGCCATTGGTCTATGAAAGGACTATATAAATGCAGTCCATTTACCATATTCAAATTAAATTAAATGAAATAGATCATTTATTTTGTAAATTAATAAATGAAGTGTGTAAAGCACATATGTCACAGGTCGGACCACAGATGTAAACAGGCCAAGCCCCTTCCTAGTTTCCACCTCGAGGAGGTCCCAAAGCCAACCCAATGACCAGACAACACAAGCGTAAGTATAATTTAAAATGAACTTTATTAATTTATTTAAAATATATGGGGAAAGGGGAAAGGGTAAGTTAAAAAAAGGGATCTCTGTCTGCTCTCCAGGTGGGATTCACCGGCTTCCACAGCCTCTCGTTCTCCCATGGCGAATTCAGTGAAGGGGGCTTCTGACAACACAACACAGCATCACACTGCTCTAATTTAAAGTGTACTCTGACCGCAAAGGCACATACTCACCCACAGCACTCCTCTCACTCTATGTGAAAAATAGGGTCGCAGCCCCGTCTCCCTCGAACTGCTCCTGGGACCGGTTGGCGTTGTAACGTGCAGACCAGTGATATATCGTCGCTGTGGTGGCCCCTTACTTCTCCCAGGATCTTCACTTCCCGGCTCTCCTTCCACTCTGCTCCGTGGTAGGGCCGTCAACCTAATCACTGAAGGCTCAATACACGTTGGACAAGGTACCTCCACAATAACACACTGTATCAGACACTCAGTACTCACAATGGTTAAGGTTGTCTTCCTTTGTTCCCTTCTCCTTTAGAACAGATGAAATCCTCTTCGCCCATGTTCAATTCCGCTTCTATAGGCTTATCCAGCAGCACTTACGGTGAGTCGTCCCTCAACAACAATACTTAACTCATTCACCGCCATTGACGAGTTATCTTGTCAATTATGAGTTAATATTTAACTGATAAGTATGCCTTTCTGGACGAATTTCAAAGTGAAAGTGTAATACCGCTTTTATCCACTAGATACCGCCAATTTATCAAAAACGGAAGTTAAAAAGATTTAAATTATTTTGAACTGCCTTTATGTTTGATAGTCATTCTGAGTCTGATCTCTAACATAAATTCCTTTACAAAAACGCATTTTTTTAAGCTTTTTGCTCAAATATGTTGACATATTTCAGTGGTCAAATTAAGTGGAAAAAGTAAATATATAATGAAACGTTTTTTCCCCATTTTGTTTGTTTGTTTGTTGTTTGTTTGAAAGCAGAGGGTGTGTTCTTTAATTTGATATAATTTGTATGTTTATATATTTATAGAAGATAATTTTTCCTGCAAGGAATTTTGTGAAACTTTTGTTAAAATCACAAAAATGCAGGTGGGCAACTTTTCTCAAAAAAGCTGGCGGTGAATGAGTTAAATACATCAATGATGCACACAGATCAATCCGTTCCCGAAATCTTCATATAAATCATATACTCAGCCTCTGGCTCCGTTTCCTTTGTGACACCGTCACACAAGAAACATGTTGTACCGCTCATTTCATACATCATATTGTGGTTTTATGTATATTTGAGTTTTAAATAGCTTTTACATGTTTTCTTAGCCATTTTATTCCTTTTGCTATTTTATGTGTTTATGTCTTTTATTTTGTTTGGGTTGCCTGTCATGTGAGTAATCACATGACAGGAAACAATGCCAGTATAAAAGGAAGCAGCAGAAGCACATTGTTAGCATATGCTAAAGCTAAACCTCTGTTGGATTGTGGAGTTACCTCTCATTGTGGACTAACCCTTCCAAACACGTTTTGTGGATTACACTTTTATTGTATATACACTTGAGGACACTTTGAACACTTGGACTTTTAGCACACTTGGACTTTTAGATTGTTTTAGGTTTGGTTTTTATATTCCTTTCTTTTAACAGTCTTAAGTTTTAGTGTGTTGTTTTAAGTTCTTTGTGTTTGTAAATACACTTATTTAAGTTGATATCACTTGTTTGTCTCATCATTTTAACTCTTTTAATCTCACACAGTAAAATCTGACCCCTTATATATATTTTGTGACACAACCGATAGGGCTGATTGTTACACCTTCTCTGCTTCGTTATCCAGTAAACATCATCTATTACCGCTACCAACGTGACTTTGCCCAGATCCTCACTCTGCAACACCGGAACGGTTCGACAGCGCAACACGGCTACCACAAACACCAACAATCGACTCCTTCATGTTTAAAGCCCTCTTTTATGTCTCTCTCCGTCTTCACATCCTCCAATCCCCAGCCACTACGTTCATTGCTCAACCTGCGTTCAATCGGTCTTGATTTCGTCTTGCGGCGTTTACCGGAAGTTCCGGTGTTTCCGCTCTTCCGTCCGGGTAGAAACACCCTTAGAAATCGTCACCGTGTGACACATACATCTTAAAAGCAGGTGCATCTTAGAATGCAGGTCCAGTCATAGAAATAATAATAGAGCATCTTTGGATATTAATTTACACTTGGCATTGTCTTGCATGCATAAATGTAATTATTTATAGTTGCCTTTCGACTATAAAATATAGTACACAATACAGTTACTCTCCTGTTGCCTTGCCAGAAAATCATTTTGCAAAAACATGTTTACGAAAGTTTATACTATATATGGTTTATGCTATTTTTGTATTATGCTTTATATAAGACTAATTATTTGCATTTGCAGATATACTCTTGCAGATATACAAACTGTTTCATTTACATAATAAAAACATATTTTTGCCATATTTTAAAAACTAAAATATCTTAACATATATCAGTGTCATTGTTTTGTCTCAAGATGCACATCAATATTGTTTTTTATAAGGTGTGTTTTTAAAAACGATTTAAATGTCCTAATTTAACTAGGCTCATGGTGTTTTGTATTTGTGTAAATGACACTGTGCACTGTCACAAGGTGACGATCTTTTTTTCTTTGGGGCGGAACCAAAGAAGTTTGTTTCCGCCCGGACCGGAAAAGACGAACACCGGATTTCCGGTAAGCGCCGCGAGCGGGAAAATCGGCGAATTCGATGCACCTGTGCCTAGCTGGGGACAGCGGTTAGTGATTGGAAGATACGCTGAACAAGGCAGTACTTAAGGCCAAGTTTATCCACAGTCTGGAGACCTTTTGGGTGTGTGTGTGGAAGCGCTGTGTTGTGGCCGCTGGTGCGCTGTTTGTGGCTATCTAACTCTCTCTCTCAGGCTGGAACTGTTGATTGGGAAGTCATCGCGAACCTTAAAGGTTGTGAGGAGAACGAACACATGACGGATTGAGACGAAGTGAAAAAGGGGATTTAAAACGGCATCGCCGTGAGTACCTAGATCTAGCTGAAAGTATCTTGTGTATTAACCTGGCTTATGTTAACTCTCTCCAGGAGAAGGAGGACGGCCCTACCCCTAACAGAGTGTGGTGGGTGAGCCGAGGAAATACTTACCGAAGCAGACACAACAACGACACCACTAGCTGGGCCGCATATTTCCATCGCCAACTCTGAATTAAGCGAAGTGAAGGAAGACAGGCGTCTTTTTCGTACACTTGGAGTGGTGGGTGAGTCTTTGTGCTGTGGAAACCTTTATTTTTGACGCGGTGCTGTATATTGCTGTGGGTTGCGGTGTATTGCTGTGTGTCTTGTCAGATTAACCCCCGCCTTCACGCACTTCGTCGAGAGAAGACAAAGAGGCTGCTGGCTTTAGCTCAGTTCAGTACAACATACATTGTGAGTGTGCTTCGGGCCTCCAGAAAAAGTACGGTGCCCAGAAGCGATTTTCCCCCGTCTAGACCTCGGGCGGATGTGAAGAGTGGCGGTGAAGAGCCGAGGAAACAGCAGAGGTGTGAGTACGATTTGGGGTTATTATTATTGACGTTTTCGATTGCATAAACATTGTTGTTGCAGAGAGAGAGGTGACGTAATTCCATCGTCCCGTGGCCTCTACAAAGGGGCACCCCTGTCCAGAGTTCGAACGCCTGACGGTAACGAGAAAAGGGCAGCGCTCGGCCCGGTGAGACGTTGGGATATTCCACCCCTCTGCCACCATCTAGCGGTCGTGAGGGTTCGCCCCCGACGCCACCTAGGAACTACCTACCCCATCGCACGTCGCGCCGACTGCTGTAAGTCCGCCACTGCTGCCTGTGTGCCTATTAATCTCTTAAGCTGTCGATCCATAGAGACGGAGCATGCACTGTATCCAGTAGACTTGTGGGGAAGAACCTGAGGAGAAACCGAGCAAAAACCTGTACTTACGGTACGCTGAGTCCAGTCGAGAGGTGAGAGCCATCTTAAAGCAAACTAACTGTGCTTCTGTGTCCAAGCCGATACCTGTGGAGAGAAGAGAAGAGAGAGTGAATATTCTGAGGAGGAGCCGAGCAAAACCTGTACTTACGGTACGCTGAGTCCAGTCGAAAGGTGAGAGCCATCTTAAAGCAAACTAACTGTGCTTCTGTGTCCAAGCCGATACCTGTGGAGAGAAGAGGAGAGAGAGTGAATATTCTGAGGAGGAGCCGAGCAAAACCTGTACTTACGGTACGCTGAGTCCAGTCGAAAGGTGAGAGCCATCTTAAAGCAAACTAACTGTGCTTCTGTGTCCAAGTCGATACCTGTGGAGAGAAGGAAAGGAGTAGTGAGTAACCTGACGAAAATTGTGTAACTACAAGGGAGAGCCTCCCCGAGGAAGATTCAGGTACGCGACCAATATAATAATCCCCCACACTCATACTGGTTCTGATTTTGCCTCCAGGAGGAAGAAGGAGCGCGCCACGGAATATTAAGGCCAGGCCGGAGCCTGAGTCCCACGTCCCGGACCCCCGTTGGCCCCTTGCTTCCCGTCATCCCCCGGCTGAGGCCCACCTGGAGGGCAGAGCTAGATTTAGTTTTAATCCCCCTTTCCCCATTCCCCAAGACATTTTAAATATTTAAGTTCAATAAAGATTGTTTTATACTTACCTGTTCTCGTGTTGTTTGGTCATTGGGTTGGCTTTGGGGACCTCCTCGAGGTGGAAGTTGAGAAGGGGCGTGGCTTTAGCCTAGAACAGCCAGCCCCTGGCCGTGACATGCACCATCTCTAAACAAGTTTTAGCAATAATCTATGGAAAGATTCATCATGTGACTGTCCATTATACTGCTTGTATTGTTGTAGTCAACTGTATTTTATAAGGTATAATGCCGATTTATATTAACAGTTAAATATGTCAGTAAATAAGATATTCGGATAAGAATTGTTGTTAAGAGTTGTTTCTGGTATTTTTCTTTACAGTTTTAAGTTTTCTGACAGCCACAGCTTCCATTTATTACTGTAAAAACAACAGATTTTTTACAGTGGGTTCAGCCCATAAAAGAAAGCAGTCATATAGAAACTGTATTTTGAGGAAGTTATTTATGGTGAAATGGTAATTTCCCTATTTCCTTAAATATAAACTTTGCACTAACGGACAGAAATACTCTGACAACTATCATAGAAACATCATGAAGGTTATTGTGTTTCTTCTGCTCATTCTGGCTGCAAATGCCAAGATATTTGAGAGATGTGAACTAGCAAGAGCTCTGAAAGCCTATGGCATGGACGTCGATACAGGTGTCAGTCTGGCCGATTGTGAGTGGTTTATGTTTTATTACTTCAGTCTTTTTTTATACAGAGATAGTATGTTAAAAGCACATTTTAGTTCATATTCATGGTGTCTCAAAATAACACAAATAAGTACACTTAGCTGTTCTTAAGATTATCTTAATAAGTACTAAAGAATACTTTTTAGTATATTAAATTCAAGATTAGTGCGTGAAAATAGAGCACAATTACATTATGGAAGTGTACTACTTTTTCATCTGGGTTTACAGAACTGTAAATCATTCAATAAATGAACATTTTGTAATTTTATACTGAAATATTTAATTAGGGGCCAAGCCCGCAGGGCGGCAGGCCACTATTGCGTTTGATGGTTTTCTTATTATTATTATTATTATTATTATTATTATATTTCTTCTTCCCCAATGGGAGTCTATGGCAGCCCTATGAACCGTACATAGGAAAATGAAACAAATTTGGCACACTTGTAGTGGTGGTCCTAAATAGTCATGTGACCAACTATGGGGTCTCTAGCATTAACTCTATAGCGCCACCAACACTTCAAAAATTCAATATTCAAATGGTTATAACTGTAGAATCATTTGATCAACAAAAACTCTACCTACTACATCTGAATCCTCTCCTCACGCTCATTACAATGACCACCTTACATTAAGACTCCACCCATTACAGTAGCGGCCATTTTGAAAAGTACAGTATTTCGTTTTTTCGCTACTACTTTTGCAGCGTTCATTGCATTGTTACGCAATTTGGCACAGAGAATCTTTGGACCGAGCCGCAGAGAAATGACCGAACAGAATTTTGATTTTTATCTTTGTTCAAAAGTAATAATTGCGTACATTTATTGATGTCGACCCAAAATTCGTTCTGAGTCATTATCTCGGTCATTCTTTGATCAATTGAAATGAAACTTGGTACCCTTCATTAGGACCATGAACGGTGGTACCATGCCAAATTTGAGGACAGCGCCACCTATGGGTCATGAGATATGAAAAATGGATAATTTTGCCCATAACTATTGAAATGTTTGATAGAAAATTATGATCTTAGTGTCTATGGATTCCTTGGCTCATGACCAATCTGTCGATATATATTATGCCGGAAATGACCAAACCGCCTGTCCACTATTTTGAATTTTGCTTTAAATTGGGATAACTATTATTCTATATAATGTATCGGCACAAAAATCGGTAGGAAGCATCGGTATGATGTCCTGAAGGTACTTGGGAAATCTGAAGACAGCGCCACCTAGGGTTCATAAACTATATAAAACAGCCCATAACTTCTGAAAACTTTGTCTGATATTCATTTTCTTTGTGAATTTATATTCACTGGTTTAAGTCGATTGCAACGATGTCTCATTTGTCAGTTTTCAACATTCTGTTCATATCTTATTTCATAGCATATGTGAAGTAGTTTTTTCGCTACTACTTTTGCAAATTAAGTCTATTTTATGCCAGGCTCTGCTCACATAAACTTTGGAGCAATCCGCACAGAAATGACCAAACACATTTTTTATATTCTCTGCCATTCCCGAGAAATACCTGTCCAAAGTTGACTGTCCCTGTGACATTATCTCTTCGTCATATTAAATTATTATGACTGCATTATAACATGTTGTGCATTCCTATACAACATGTTTTTCTTGACTTAAACTTTAACTCTTCTCACTTAAACTATCTGATTCTCATATAAATTGTAATTTTGTTATTTCTGCTCTGCAATGTCATGTCTGCACCTTCCTTCCTCCATTTGAATGCTTGCAGCTCTGAAAACCTTGGCTAGCTACACTGCCTGTGTAGCTCAGTCTATTAAATCGCATGCATCAAAACTCAGAGGTTAAGGGTTCGAATCCCGTCTGATGCATGTGTTATGTTTTTCTATTAATATTTGTTGTTTTGAGTTTATTCTCACCTATTATTCTCAACCAGTCTGTTTTCCATGTTCTGCACGGCTTGCAATTTGGTGGCCAAGCATCATCACCAGTTCAAAAATGCAGTAGCGGCCATTTTGAAAAGTACAGTAATCAGTTTTTTTGCTACTACTTTTGCAGTGTTTGTTGAATTGTTACACAATTTGGCTCAGATTATCTTTGGACCGAGCCACATAGAAATGACCAAACAGAATTTTGATATTTATCTTTGTTCAAAAGAAATAATTGCGTACATTTATCGATGTCAACCCAAAATTCGTTCTGAGTCATTATCTCTGTCATTCTTTGATCAATTGAAATGAAACTTGGTACCCTTCATAAGGACCATGAACTGGGGTACCATGCCAAATTTGAGGACAGCGCCACCTATGGGTCATGAGATATGAAAAATGGCCATTTTTGCCCATAACTATTGAAATGTTTGATAGAAAATTATGATCTTAGTGTCTATGGATTCCTTGGCTCATAACCAATCTGTCGATATATATTATGCCGGAAATGACCAAACCGCCTGTCCACTATTTTGAATTTTGTTTTAAATTGGGATAACTATTATTCTATATAATGTATCGGCACAAAAATCGGTAGGAAGCATCCGGTATGATGTCCTGAAGGTACTTGGGAAATCTGAAGACAGCGCCACCTAGGGTTCATAAACTATATAAAACAGCCCATAACTTCTGAAAACTTTGTCTGATATTCATTTTCTTTGTGAATTTTTATTCACTGGTTTATGTCGATTGCAACGATATCTCATTTGTCAGTTTTCAACATTCTGTTCATATCTTATTTCATAGCATATGTGAAGTAGTTTTTTTGCTACTACTTTTGCAAATTAAGTCTATTTTATGTCAGGCTCTGCTCACATAAACTTTGGAGCAATCCGCACAGAAATGACCAAACACATTTTTTATATTCTCTGCCATTCCCGAGAAATACCTGTCCAAAGTTGACTGTCCCTGTGACATTGTCTCTTCGTCATATTAAATTATTATGACTGCATTATAACATGTTGTGCATTCCTATACAACATGTTTTTCTTGACTTAAACTTTAACTCTTCTCACTTAAACTATCTGATTCTCATATAAATTGTAATTTTGTTATTTCTGCTCTGCAATGTCATGTCTGCACCTTCCTTCCTCCATTTGATTGCTTGCAGCTCTGAAAACCTTGGCTAGCTACACTGCCTGTGTAGCTCAGTCTATTAAATCGCATGCATCAAAACTCAGAGGTTAAGGGTTCGAATCCCGTCTGATGCATGTGTTATGTTTTTCTATTTATATTTGTTTTGAGTTTATTCTCACCTTTTATTCTCAACCAGTCTGTTTTCCATGTTCTGCACGGCTTGCAATTTGGTGGCCAAGCATCATCACCGGTTCAAAAATGCAGTAGCGGCCATTTTGAAAAGTACAGTATTCAGTTTTTTTGCTACTACTTTTGCAGTGTTTGTTGAATTGTTACACAATTTGGCTCAGATTATCTTTGGACCGAGCCACATAGAAATGACCAAACAGAATTTTGATATTTATCTTTGTTCAAAAGAAATAATTGCGTACATTTATCGATGTCAACCCAAAATTCGTTCTGAGTCATTATCTCGGTCATTCTTTGATCAATTGAAATGAAACTTGGTACCCTTCATAAGGACCATGAACTGGGGTACCATGCCAAATTTGAGGACAGCGCCACCTATGGGTCATGAGATATGAAAAATGGCCATTTTTGCCCATAACTATTGAAATGTTTGATAGAAAATTATGATCTTAGTGTCTATGGATTCCTTGGCTCATGACCAATCTGTCGATATATATTATGCCGGAAATGACCAAACCGCCTGTCCACTATTTTGAATTTTGTTTTAAATTGGGATAACTATTATTCTATATAATGTATCGGCACAAAAATCGGTAGAAAGCATCCGGTATGATGTCCTGAAGGTACTTAGGAAATCTGAAGACAGCGCCACCTAGGGTTCATAAACTATATAAAACAGCCCATAACTTCTGAAAACTTTGTCTGATATTCATTTTCTTTGTGAATTTTTATTCACTGGTTTATGTCGATTGAAACGATATCTCATTTGTCAGTTTTCAACATTCTGTTCATATCTTATTTCATAGCATATGTGAAGTAGTTTTTTCGCTACTACTTTTGCAAATTAAGTCTATTTTATGCCAGGCTCTGCTCACATAAACTTTGGAGCAATCCGCACAGAAATGACCAAACACATTTTTTATATTCTCTGCCATTCCCGAGAAATACCTGTCCAAAGTTGACTGTCCCTGTGACATTGTCTCTTCGTCATATTAAATTATTATGACTGTATTATAACATGTTGTGCATTCCTATACAACATGTTTTTCTTGACTTAAACTTTAACTCTTCTCACTTAAACTATCTGATTCCCATATAAATTGTAATTTTGTTATTTCTGCTCTGCAATGTCATGTCTGCACCTTCCTTCCTCCATTTGAATGCTTGCAGCTCTGAAAACCTTGGCTAGCTACACTGCCTGTGTAGCTCAGTCTATTAAATCGCATGCATCAAAACTCAGAGGTTAAGGGTTCGAATCCCGTCTGATGCATGTGTTATGTTTTTCTATTAATATTTGTTTTGAGTTTATTCTCACCTATTATTCTCAACCAGTCTGTTTTCCATGTTCTGCGCGGCTTGCAATTTGGTGGCCAAGCATCATCACCGGTTCAAAAATGCAGTAGCGGCCATTTTGAAAAGTACAGTATTCAGTTTTTTTGCTACTACTTTTGCAGTGTTTGTTGAATTGTTACACAATTTGGCTCAGATTATCTTTGGACCGAGCCACATAGAAATGACCAAACAGAATTTTGATATTTATCTTTGTTCAAAAGTAATACATTTGTCAACAGGAATAACTTTTAAACCATTTAATCAACTAAACTTCTACGGAGAATATTTGATGGGGTAATCTATGCCTTCCCAGTAGCTCAACCAAATGCGTGATGGGCATGAAATCCAGAGGTTGCGGGTTCAAATCCAGCGTAGAGCAGCAATTAAAATGGTTCATACAAATGATGTATCATGTAGAGTCAAATGTTTTAACAGGTTTGACTACCTACAGGGGATTTAAAAAAAGATTCTGTTCTTGAGAAAAATCTCTCCAAACTTGAACATACACATTGTCACTACAGCAATCTAGCTTAAGCAGCTGTCTGTATGTATGTCTTCCCTGTAGCTCAACCAGATGAGTGAAAGGCATGAAACCTGGAGATCATGGGTTCAAATCCTGGCTAGGGCAGAAATTGAAGTCTCTTACTTTAGAGTCAAAAGCTTCAATTCATTATTTGTATTTTACTTTATTATTTTTACAGGTATTATTTCATTTGTGCTCTTTTGGTTTAAGTCTCATGTGTAACATGTATGATGCTTTGGTGGTTCAATTGTTTTCTAGGTCAGCATTGGACCAATCGGTCCTTCTTTCAGCATGCAAATAAATATTATACTTCAAAATTTTTATTTTTTCATTATGTTCATTCTCATCTCTGAGTCCTGTGTGCTGATAGTTCCCATACATATCTGCTACATTGCATTCTTCAATTGCATGTCCTTTCAGCTTCGTTGCGTGTTGCAGGACCATTGTTGCTTGGCCCCGTATCGCTGTCTACAGCTATATTCTTAAACTTACATTTAGTTTAGACAAGGAGGTTTAAGAAGGTTTTTGTACAGCTCTTCTTAGAAGAAAAATCTTAACAGGTAAACTATGTTTTAAATATCTGTATAAAACACAATTTCACCTAGAATGTATTGTCTTTGTTATATTCTTCTATTCTTTAAGGGGTTTGCTTAACAAATTCGGAGTCTAGTTACAACACACAAGCCATCAACCACAACACTGATGGATCAACAGACTATGGGATTTTCCAGATCAACAGTCGTTATTGGTGCTATGATGGTCGAACCCCTGGGCGTACCAGCAATGGCTGTAAAATCAACTGTTCAGGTAAGAAGTCCATTGACAACAGTAAAAGTGGAACATCAATATGCTATGCATTCATTTTGAAATAATAACCCCTTAGTTATAGTTAAATCAGACTTCATTGTAGTTCACCATTAGTGCACAAGTAATCCAAAGTAAAGTACAATGTTAAGTTATGATTTAACATTTTCTAGTATGCATTTGTCATGACCGGTTTGATCAGCTTGGATTGGGGTTTATTATTTGTCTTTTCTTTTGTACGATTCAACACGTTCTTCTCTACTCCCAGTGTTTATTTATCATTAATCATTTATTATTTGATTGGCTGTACTGAAAGTTCATTAGCAGGTGTAACAGCACACATCCTTCATTCCTTTGATATTTTGATATTCTCCTGGTTTGGTGTCAGATCGGTGTAATCTACTGTTTGACATGCTTTAGTCTGGTTGTTTGTTTAGTTAACTCTTCGTTGTTTTTGTCCTAGTTCTAAGTTCAGGTCAAGGTCAGTTAGACTTTAGTAAATTTTATGGGGTTTTTTTTGCTTCCCTTGTCTTGGTGGTCTGGCTGTGGTCTTTAAGAATAACTATAAAATGACCAAATCCGATGTTCTTGATGTTTCTAGCTTTGAATGTCCAACATTTAAACTTGCTGGTCCTGCTTCACTTTTGATTCTTTTGATTTATAGACCCCCTAAGTATAATACAAACTTTCTCTCTAAAATGACAGATCTTCTTACTTATTTTTCTGTTTGTATACACAAACCCCATTACAGTTTTTCTCAGTTGCACACATTTCTTTAAACTATGCCCTTATATTCTCAAAACAGTAAACACAATTGCATAACACCTCACCCAATACTCCAAACATCATATTTTCAGGTCAAAACGAAGCCCTGCACTCAAAACCATTCACTCTCACAGAAAAACCAAACTTTTCCCTCAGACAACACACACAAGCTTTTAAAAACACACACACTACAACATAGTATTAGACACTGGTGCAATAAATTCAAAACAATATATTCAAAACTGGTAAGTTGCTTGTGGTTCTCCCGCTCAAAAACCTTTTTATATGACAAAAAAACCCACAATCAATGTATGCAATAGCACATTTTTATTCATTCATGTGCTACACAGCACAACTGTAAAAAAATTCCTCCTCAACATCTCGTCTTTGTTCTGGGTCAGGCCAGAGAATCTCATCAACATCACAGCCTATATTGGCCCTAGCCAAACAGCGAGGGTAAAATCCTCTTGTCTGACCCACCCCTGGCATTCATCTACTGATATGTCGATCTGTACGGAAGGCAATTTGATGCATTTCTTTATTCCAGTAGCATAGTCCAACAGTGTATGCACACTAAAGTTACTGTACAAAGCAGTCTTACTGTAAGTACATCTATCTGTTTTCCTTCCTGAAGGCTCTGAAGATGGAGGCAACAGTGAAGCGACTCAAATTAGGCTTTACTCGTTGCTCAGCCTCCCTCATAGTCATACCATGGACAAGGACATTGTCAGCTAGAGTGGCTCGAAATTCATCTAAGACTGCTTGTCACCTTGCCCTTCATCTCGCTCCTCCTCTTTCACCACGTCCTTTCCCTCCTCCTTCATCATGTCCTCTTTCTCCCCCTTCACCACGTCCTCCTTCTTTCCCTCCTCCTCTGCCTCCTCCTTCACCATGTCCTCCTCCTCTTCCTCCTCCTTCACCACATCCTCCTTTTTTCCTGTTCTTCCTCTCCCTCCTCCTTCACCTCGACCTGTTCCTTCATTTCTATGTGGATCCATTGTTCCAAAGCTCAGCGAAATGATTAAGGCTCTTTTATCTATCTTTTGAAGGATCTGATTGATGTGTGTTCAATTTTGACTCTTAGTGTTGGTAATTGTTTGCTAATTGAGCCTAAGCTGTGCTAACTTGAGTGAACAGTATTGAATGCTAGTGCTTTCCATATGACCAGATGGTGTAAGCACTGAGAAATGTAGGGATTTGTGTGTAGAGTTTTGAAGCAAAAGTTCACAAAATCTGACTCATGTGTTAAAGCAGGGGAGTAGTGTTTATAGTTCAGCAAAATGATTGTGCTTCTTGAAAAATGGCGTTATGGTTTTGAAAATTTTAGTTCAAAAGCCTTGTTTTATTGTTTTAGCAATCGAGAAAAACTGTAATATAGACTAAGTGATGTTGATCATCTGATTGCTTGACCTCTCATGTAAAATATTTGTTACTTGTTGGCAAACTCTGTTCTTTTGAATGTTTCCTTTCTGACTGTCTGTTATATAATAAACATCATATAATTATTGGGAACCCTTGGTTATTAACTGTTATTACTAGATTGCTATCTCATTCTGGTCATAACAGCATTTACTGTTAATGTTAATTTACTGTACGTAATGCATTCATCATTGTTGTTCTTCCTCTGATAGACCTGCTGAGCGATGGCATTTCTTTATCTGTTAATTGTGCCAAGATCATAGCGAGGCAGCAAGGCATTTCTGCATGGTGAGTTACATTTTGTTCGAACATTTCTGTTTACTTGCGGCTCTATAAAAACACATTTAAGTAACCGTTAAGTAAATTTCATCTCTGAATAATCCACTCTGTTTTTGTTTAGGTACGGCTGGATAAACAAATGCAAGGACCGTGATTTGAATCCATATATTGCAGGATGTGGAGTTTAACAATTTTTTTTTCATATGTTGCAAATCGCATAATGTTAAAATATTTTTTTCATGCAAAGAAATATGTTTCATGTGATTTTACTTCTGAAGCATTCATAGCCAATTGTTATATACTACAATAAAACAGTAAAAGAAAACTGCTGCATGAATAATCAATAAAAATGTCTTTATGATTTTAAAGGTGCAATGTTTAATTTATATTTACATGCATGCTCTTATCTAAAGTAACCCTCAAGTTGTTCCATATGTCTTTGTTCCGCTGAACCCAAAAGAAGCCTTTTTTATATACACATACATTGAGACTTGTATCTGTTTTATACCAAGATATACTATACACAAGAAAAAAAGAAGAACCCCCCCCCCAAGAAGAGGCACCAGATACAATGAAAAATAAACATGTAAACATAAACATATGTTATCAAACAAACAAAACATGGATTGAAAAAATACATCCGTGAAGTTATCCCTTTACATGAATGCCCCAGAAGGGCCCCAGATTTTATCAAAATTGATTTACTCATAATACTGATCAAATATTAATGCAAATAAAATGTTTATTTAATTTTTCTGTAGTAACAGTCACAGACTTTTTAGAGAACTACT
Source organism: Misgurnus anguillicaudatus (assembly GCF_027580225.2). Classification (NCBI taxonomy): domain Eukaryota; kingdom Metazoa; phylum Chordata; class Actinopteri; order Cypriniformes; family Cobitidae; genus Misgurnus; species Misgurnus anguillicaudatus. Next base: position 10,596,215 of record NC_073348.2, on the reverse strand, counting down.
GTAAGTTGCTCGGTGACACCATTTAGCTCTACAGACTTTTTTTGCGGCCAGGGAGCCCTTACAGGGGACAAACATTTCAAAGGACCCTCTTAAAATTTGAAACGTTACTAAACATATTCTTACCTTATATAAACAAGTATACTTTTACACTTGTTTTTTAAGAGGGTTGTTTTGATTGTATTACATTTGGACTCAGCTGTTATGCTTTTTAAATGCTCTTAAAAGCTTTCATAAAGTCAACAGTAGCAAGACTAACATGGTTCTTAGATGTAAGATCCCATTCTTAATAATACCAAAGAGTTATCTAATTTATAACAAATTATTTCATGGACTCCGCGGCTAAGCATTGAGGATCACAAGAGACCCCGGACACGATATTGAGAACATCTGCTCTACAGCACATAAGTGACAGCAAGGGTCTCAAAATGTAATATTAATATCCATATGAGAGTAGGACTCAATGAGGTTACACAAATGTTTTTTATCCATAAGTGTTTATTTAACCTAGTATGAAGTACACATCAATGAGAATATACATGTGAAATGGCATGCAACAAAAATACTGCATTTCAGTGTAGTGTCAGTTTAATCGTGGTGGAAGCATTGAAACATATTGAAATGGAGGTAAATGAAATTTTTTTGTATATAAAAAACATTAACTCAGAATATCATTGATAATATAAAACTAATACTTAGAGATTTTAGGCAACTAAAAAATATAGTTTTCTCCCACCATATTGACATTTAACAAGAAGTAATAAGACAGAATATATGACAGAAAGTGTCTTTAACTTAATGTGGCAACTATTCACAATTCATTGGTAATTTGTTGAACAGTCTTTGAATAATTGTGTATATGTTACTGCACCATTCACAGGTAAGATAACACACAAAGCATATAAATACATTCAGCTATTGGACACGGGTAATGTGGCGGTAACGTGCCTTGACTTTTAGTTTATTATGTTTGAAATGTAAACATTCTGTGCTCACACTGAAGCAGTCGAGGTCACACACACATCACCTCAAAATATCATCAAGACTGACCAATCAGCTGTCAGTAAAAAGAAAATAAAGCATCTTTATCTTCAGTCTATCGATATAAGAAGCAGCTTTGAATAGCAAAATAATTTTAAACAAGGTTAGTAATGCAACAACCAAGTATAAATTTTGATTAGAAGTAAATAAACTAAAAAAATATCTTATTCATTGCAAGCTTACACTGGGTGCAAGCATATATGAAAGATCATCACAGCTCTTCAAAATGCCAAAGTGACCTAAAATGGAAATCTTGCTAATAGCTTGAGGCACTATCGAATCTGAGACGAGCACATCGGTATCCATGTTTTCTCTACTGAGGTCGATAGCCGCTCTGCTGTGGCATGTAACAAGAGGTGGATGTGGGTGTGTCCTCTACAACGGGGGACATCCCCTCCATCGGACAGAAAGTAAGAGAGCTATCGTTCGGCTCCTCCCCTTCCTGAACGAGACCGCCCAGCTCGACTCCTTTGCTTCTTTTAAAGTAAGAGTTTCTGGAATCGTTGAGATGCTCCGGATGTTCCTCGCAGTCCAGCAGCGGCTGTGTGGACTCAGAGCGAGCAAACACATGAGGCTGATGGTTAGGGGTCTGGCCCTTGTATTCGCTCGCCACCACAGACGAGTACTGCACCGTGCTGGCCGTGGTCTGGCCAGAGTCGCCCTCGTCGCTGTCGGATACACTGTGCCGAGGGGAGGACATGCAGGACGAGCCCCCGATGCCGCTGCTGTGCTCCTCAGAGAGATATTTGTCTTTCTTCAGCGGCAGCACGGTCTTGTCTTCCTCGCACAAAGACTTCCCGTCAAACACGTCCACTTCCACCACGCTAACATCTTCTCTGGGCATGTTGGCCTGTTGAGAGGTTTAAAAGTGTTATGCTTTGTGTGGTAGATCAAATGAAGAGTTTCGTTGCAAAACGAGATAACCACCATTTTTTAATTGTTCAGAAAACTCGTTTTTAAATTGTGCATTCCAATTGATTTCAATGCAACTGCAGTTGGTTTGTTTTGATTTAAACCTTCATAACTTAAAAAATACAGCTAAGTAGCACCATAAAACAAAATAATAACATAACATAATAATAAACATGTTTTGACAAAAATGTTAAAAAATGGATTATGCAACGAAACTCTTCAAATATATAACGGTCTGTAAATAAACTGGGATGGGAATCAAGTTGACCTTTTTCGGAAAATCAGGTGACCAGTGGGCAATAGAGCTGACTGAGGGGTCTGGCACCTGTGGCCAAAACAGCTGCTTTATCCCGAAACAGATGAAACAAAACATGATATTACACACCATTATGTGCCTCAATAACCTCAATGAGTGTAATCACATTGTTGCTCATTTCCAGGTCCTCTAGAGTTAAACATCTACGTTTTACCATTTTGGGATTCATTAAGCCGATCCCCGGGTCTGGTGGTACCACTTTTTAGCATAGCTTAGCATAATCCACTGAATCCGATCAGACCATTAGCATTGCGATCAAAAATAACCAAAAAGTTTCGATATTTTTCCTATTTAAAACTTGACTCTACTGTAGTTAAATCGTGTACTAAGACCGACACAAAATGAAAAGTTGCGATTTTCTAGGCAGATATGGCTAGGAATTATACTCTCATTCTGGCGTAATAACCAAGGACTTTGCTGCCGTAACATGGCTGTAGCAGACGCAATGACATAACGCAGTGCCCGAAAATAGTCCCCTGCTATTGAAAGTTACAAAGGGGACTATTTTCGGGCACTGCAAAAATGACCAAAGAGTTAATAATCTTTGGTAATTTTTGAGCACGATGCCAACGGTCTAATCAGATTCAATGGACTATGCTAAGCTATGCTAAAAGTGGTAGCACCAGACCCAGAGACTGGCTGAATTAATTCCAAAACGAAAAAAACTCAAATATTTAAACTCTAGGGGAGCTGGAAAATTTGCATATTTAAAAAAATTGGAGTGTCCCTTTTATGTATTTATCATACACAGTAAAGGTGAGTAAATGTTGCAACTTGATTTAAAGAGTTTTACACTGAGAGCTGTATTATTCCTCTCTTTCTATACGGCAATCTTTGGAGTAAAGGGTTGTATTTGTATAACTTAAAAGTGTTAAGTGAACATTGAATTCTTTTATAAAGTAATGAAAGCACAGACTCACGTTTCTCTCTTCCGCAGACAGAACATTATAATGAAGATGCTGAGGAACAAAAAGCCGAGACACACCAGCACCACGATCACCTCCACTTGTCCATCAGCTTCAGATACCAAAACACACAAATCACAAATAAATACACGTCATGGGTTTCAATCAATTATCCTTAAATTAATCAGTTTGTCACAATAACAACCTTGCATCATCACCCAACAGTTAAAAAACAAATATAAGATAAAACACGTACCGTACTTCATTGTTCTGAAATAACAACCGGTGCCGTTTTTGGAGCCTGCTATGGTTGATGCCATGACGTGAACCACATACTCGCGTTCACTGATAAGATCGGTCAACACATGCGAGCGAACGTCAGAGTTCACCGTCACAGCTGTTCAAACACACACACAGTACACATCAGACAGATGTTTGTGCTTCTGAAACCTTCAAACCTACACTAAAATCATTCAAGTTTACATGTGATGAGGTACTGAACATACACTGCTCGATGTTTCCTGTCTTATAGTAGATGGTGTAGTTGGTGATGAATCCTCGTCGCTCGTCCAGGGGAATTTCATTCCATGTTACCTCAGCACTGGTTTTCTTGGATTTATCAACTTTAGCACTCGGGCCCTTTTCTGGAGCTACATGGAAAAACAGAGTACAGCTTACTAGAATCAATGCCCTATAGACAAGACGTCAAGGGAATCCTAACCTCATGACATAATTAAGATACATACGCCCTTGTTCAGTATAGGCTGCTATGGTCACTGGTCGTCCTGCATAGCTGTAGTTTTGGTTGTATATTGGATACACAGATATGTTGTATCGCTTGAACTGCTCAAAATAACCATTATAGAGGAGAAATGCAATTGGTTAACTTTAATGGCAACAATATATTCATTAATTAAATGTTTTGCTGTTTTTACGCATGTAAGTAGAGGCACTCAGACTAACTGAGTGTAAAAATCCCTATTATGTGAATACTAAGAAACTGTTCATTGCTTAACAATGTCAGGTAATAAACTATAGAGATATAGCCAAATAGAGATATAGTGTTAGTACCGTTCAGTATGGTGTTGCTGACATTTGCATACACTCTCTGCCAGTGTCTGCCTGTCTGATTGACATCTGGTGGGATCTTCTGCCACTCCAGCAGATATTCAAAGGGTTGTTGAGGGTTTTTAGATGGCATCCATTCAACCCACAGCTGTCCATTACGCTGAGAGCAGTTCACATGCTTCACGCCTTTAACAGGCTCTGTAACAACACAACCACATCACACCGTGCATTATTAACCCAAATAATTAAAAACAAGTCATGAGGATCTTTAATTTTATTGAGATTTATACATCGCCCGTAAAAAAAATAATCTTTTCATTGATGTATGGTTTGTTAGAATATGACAACATTTGATATACAACTATTTGAAAATCTGGAATCTGAGGGTGCAATAAAATCAAAACATTGAGAAAATCACTTTTAAATTTGTCCAAAATGAAGTACTTAGCAACTGAACTCAAAGTTTTTGATATATTTTCGGTAAAAATCTTTATGGAACACAATGTTTACATAATACCCTAATGAGTTTTGGAATGACAGAAAAGTCCATAATTTTGACCCATACAAGTTATTGTTGGCTACTTATGACTGGTTTTGTGTTCAAGGGTCACATTTGTGCAAATTCTTGTACTAAAAGAGTTGTTTTGAGCTTTAACCCTCAAAAATTATATCAGTAATATATAATATATCTGATATTTTTGTGCACCTTCTATACAATACCTGTATTAGACGGGGGAATGGAGAGATTTGCTGCGAGCGATACTCCGGCTGAATTGGTTGCAGTCATTTGAATAAAGGCCGCCTTTTTTGGAAAAAGCTCGAATGAATACATTAGAAATGGTCTCATCCGATCAAGGTCGTCCAGTTTGATAACAACTTCTTTAAATTTCATACCATCCCGACTGATATTTAAATCGTATTGCAGGATTTTTCCATTAGCTTCAGCAGGGGCCTGTAATACAACACAATCGTTAACCTGTAAACATTCACACCATCCAAACACTTACATTTTATCACTTGTCAGATACAAAATAGAAATGTACCTTCCATATTAATGTAATATTTCTGCTATGAGCAGAGGGCTGGATGATACGCCACAGATCTGGTGTGCCTCCGGGCTCTGAGGATATACAGAGATGATGAGTGAGAGTGATTCATTAATTGCAGATTTAATAAAACTCTTGAAGCAAAGCTGGACAGTAACAAAATTTAGCTAATTAGGCAATGATGTTTAAAAGTAATTGAATATTGTTGAATATTTGGGATGTACCGATACAAAACTTCAAAGAGGGTACAAACTGCAACATTAGCTACGTTTACATGGACACATTTTGCCTCCATCGGATTAAAATCCTTCCGATTAATAAATCCTATCATAGCGTTTACATGAACACTTAATAATGTGATCGGATTGATGTGCGTGTTTATATGACACAAGATTTACATCAGATTTGATCATTTGACATGCGCACATTGCACAAATATAGTTTCACGCTGTTTCAAGATTTGCTTTGTGTCTCAGCTGATTATAAAGCAGCAGCAAAAACACCCATTCACGTGTGCCCAAAAAGCGTATTTTACTCCACGCAGTGCTGCAGAGACCGTTCGCGAGAGCGAGTCCAAACACACGCGTTTGTGGATCAGAGAACAAATCATGGACTGACCGGACAACGCTGTCTTGTATCACTTTATGGGGAATTGAAGGATAATAGGAACAAGATTAACAAGACAATCACTTCTTGTGACTTCCTTCAACAAAACAAACTCGAGTTATTTGCGTCACATGTCATTACAGCAATTCTACATCATTGCACGTGTGAATATGCTCCACACTCCCGTCCTGTAGGTGGCGGAAATGCGCCTTTCAGTGGGTTTGCCAACCGCCATTAAAAAAAGAAAAGATTGCACATGCGCAGAGCGTCCCAGTTTCAGTTATCCATCCGATCAAGTGTATACATGTCCTTTTGAGCGGAATACAAAAGGTATAAACCACCCCTAACAAGCGGATTAGATTTTTAATCAGATTGGCACTTTTTAGTCCGATTGAGGTGTTTACATGGAGCATTTTTATTCAGATTGATCATTTAAACGGATTACAAATGTCCATGTAAACGCAGCTACTGTTGTCATTGTGACCCAATTTAAAATAATCACACAGTCGTAGTTTAAGTGGGTTTTTCTACCCCTTCTGAGTGACAGAATATAATCCTTCTGAACATCGGCAGATGTCCGATATAAGGAAAGATTACTTTTATCTGCCTTCACGAATATAGGCCGATATATCGGTGCATCCCTACTGAATGTGATGAATATTGTTGGTCATACTAGATTCTGCAGTGCGATTTGTGACATTGGTGCTCCAGTCACTCCAGTAGTTTTGATATGTTTTTTCCCGAAGTTTGCATCTCATCTGAACCACATACTTGGTGTAGGGCTTCAGACCCTGCAGTCTGAAGGAACTTGTGGATGGCCTTGTGAAGTCCTCAGGCACCTGAAAACATCATCAAACTCATGAATAAAGCTACTTATACAGGTAAGTCCTCTAACTATTGTATTGTCTAGAACTTCTTGATTGTGGAGTAGGGCTTACATGACAACTGTTTTTTTTATATATTTGGACATACAGGTCGGCAGGTAATCCACATCCACAGATATATAAAAAAATGTAGTGGCTTTTATTGACACGTGCTTTGACCCCCCCCCCCCCAAAAAAAAAAACTTATGGGAGTAGATGCCATTTTTATATTCCGTTGCCATTTATTGAATTAAAGACAGTAGCGATCTATCTGAACTCTAGTGTACTTTAGACGTGAGACATGCACTAGCTGTGTGATGTGCGTATTACATAAGCATGTCGAAAGGTCACACATGACCTATGCAAAACTGCAGTCCCAGTGTTTACAAGTGTGGAGAAAGAGGACTGTTCCAACGTTGATGTGGAATGATACTAATTAATGTCTTTGTGTCAATTTATTGTTTAAAATGGTTCACAAGTGTGTGTTTCACACATGTAACGCGTAGGGATGTAACGGTATCAAAAATTCATGGTATGGTAGTATTTCGTTATGATGCCCACGGTACGGTAATTATTGAAACATTTACAGGAAGGAAAAAACAACTTGGCTCGTTGGGAGCAGCTGGGGTTAGGTGTCTTGCTCAAGGACACCTCGACACTTGGTCCAGTGGAGCCGGGGATTGAACCACCAACCTTCCAGTTTGTAGACAACTTACATGAACCACTGAGCCACTGCCGCCATAAGTGTTTATTAAACAAGACTGAACATTAAAATGTACAAAGTGTATTGTAGTGTTTACAATTTTCATAAAAAGGACAAAAATAATTAGACTAAGTAATAAAATAAAAAAATAAAACGTTTCAGTTTAGTTTGTCAACTTTAAACAACTCCCAATCAGTCAGGTTTTAAGAATTGAGTCACTCCCACAATTGACCTAGTTTATTATTATTATTATTATTATTAATGCTAATGCTTGGTAGTCCTATGAAAGCAACTGTTGCGGTTGTAGAATCAAGAAAAGATGATGGGTTTTAAGATGGGTCAATTCCTGAAAACAAAAACAACCCAGTAAAAATGAAAACAGCAGCTTACTTATTGTAGTTGGACAGTCTGTACCTAGAGCTGAGGTCAGCTCACTCAATACAGTGGTGCGTTTCCTGCAGCCTCCATAGGTCGCATTTGTAGGCTTCATACGTCATGAAGACCGTCTTATTTCAGAATATTAACATTAACATTTTTCCCGTTGACTATTATTCTTATTTAATCGTATATTGTTGTAACACGCTTATGACTTGCGAATTTAATACTCTGTTAACTTCAATACACCAGGCGTGTAATGACGGATGCAGCCTGCATATGCGACCTTAGGAGGCTGCAGCCTTCTAATTGAGAAAGGCATACACACTCTCCTCATTCACGGATTTACTCACACTCGTTTTTTGTATGTCCATCACATTTTGTCCTTTCTTGTTTCTTGTCACAGCGAACGCAACATTTTTCTACCCATCAGATTTAAAATCCGCGTTTCTTTTGCTTCCGCCGTTGTCGTTCTACTTGTAGAGAGGCATCAGAGTACCACGCATGGGATTATGGGAATTGTAGTTCCAGCGTCCCTCCACTCGCTCCACTTGGTCGAAAAAAACCACCAAGTGTTGCCCGAAAGACCTAACGTTTTACCGAATCAAGTGACCACGGCGATACTGGGAAATTTTGATATCGCAATGCCATGAAATGTATAATACCGTTACATCCTTAGTAATGCTTGACCTTTCGTTATGCTTACGTAATACGTAAGGTCACGCTGGTGAGTCACACGGCTAGGGCAGTGCTTCTCAAATAGTGGGGCGGAACCCCCAGGGGGGCTCGAAGCAACACCAGGGGGGGCGCACGAGACCCCGAGGAAAATACTTTTTCAGGAAGTGGTTTTTTTGCACGGTCACTTAAAGACATTACACCCCAACCACGCTGATAAGCCGCTTGAGTTTTTTTCTTATTATTTATTGATTATATTTCATTTAATTTTTCAGTATCAAATGGTCAAAAAATATTATACTTTAAATAAGGATTGATTTTTTTATTTCAGGCAAATTTATGTATTTTAAGTCTTTTCTGTTACAAACTATAAACAATGTTTATAAAGTTGTTCTTTGTTGTAAGTTGATCGATATTTCTTTTTTTGTGTTTTATTTTTGTGTTTTCTCAATGTTAATAAGGATACAATGTTTTGCAGATGTGTAATTTTATAGACAAATTATACCATTTACAGTCGCGGCGGAGTGTTGGGGGGGCGCGAAATGTTTACTACTTCCTAGGGGGGGCGTGACAGAAAATAATTGAGAAGCACTGGGCTAGGGCAAGGCAAGAAGTTGCGGTTTAAAAGTGCATATTTTTTATTTTTCTTGCCGAAATGACAACTGTTTTGCTAGATAAGACACTTATGCCTTATTTGGGATCATTTAGATCTCTTTGAAGCTGTGTGAAACTGCAATTTTAAACAGCATTTAAACTGTACACTGTTGGTGTCCAATAAAGTCTATTCAATTAAGAAAAATCCTGGAATTTTCCTAAAAAAAAAAAAAGATTATTTTTTTAACTGAACAAAGAAACACGTCAACATTTTGGATGACATGGGGGTGAGTAAATTATCTGGATTAATGGAGCATTCCTTTAACTTGCAGAAACGCCATCAGTCAAATACATTCCACTAGAGGAAGACCTAAAAATTTTAACTCCATTGCGAGTTTAAATTTTTTGGGGCTTCCTCTAGTGGAATATACTTGACCGATGGCGTTCTGAAAAGTGAAGAGACATATGCGCTAAATTAGAGAAAAATTGAGTGGTTCCAATATCAATGGTCATAAAAAATGGCGTTTTTTGTCCCACCCACATATAATGGTCCCAACACTTTGTGCGTTGTAGGTTTTTAATGACAGAGCACAAACCACTTGATATTTGAGTTATCTGATATAAAACCTATAGTGGAGGAGTTAACTTGTTAACTTCACTTGTCTCTGTCGATTAACCGATTAACCATTTTATGTAACTTTATATACTAAATATAATTCTATAGTTTTAACATGCATGTTATCTGTTGATTTAAGTTGGTTCAGTTTATTTCAGAGGTTTGTTGTACTGAGAGACTAATTAGATGTGTATTGTAAACATTAAAAAGTGAATATTTTAGTAATTATTATAATAATAATATTTTTACAGCTCCCATTCTCTTAAATCTTTTTTTAAACATTTAACATTATTCCACAGATTTTTCAAGACTCCATCTGGCCCTGGCCATTATGCAAAATCAACTACAACGTTTGTTAGTACTGTAACTTTTATTTTAACTAGACCACAAAACTTGGTGTGATTCACAAAGTGGCATCACAGATGTGTCAAATAGGCCCTGTACACACTTTCGAGTTTCAGTTTCGAGACGAACAACCGCATATAAATGTGCAAGGGAATACCCTAAATGTGCATTTCCATGTCTATTTGGAGAAAGATTCACTTCTGAAAATGCAGTGGAGGACAGTAACAAAGCAAATGTGATATGATCCTCTACTTGAGTAGTTTTTTTCCGTATCTGTACTTTACAGAAGTTTTTTATCTGGGGAGACTTTCACTTTACTACATTTTAAAGTCAAATATCTTACTTTATACTCTACTATATTTTAAAAAATATGTTGTTCCTTTGGCTGTATATCTAGCACTCGTTCGTCTTAGGAATGATCTTCAAGGGAAAGATGAGTTTGCACGAACAACACTGTGACTGTTGCATATATCAACTGTCAAGGTGGTTTGCGCTCTCGTCAGCTGTTGCATCTTGCCCGTCACCTCCTCCTTTGGAGTCAGAAGAACCTGAGATACCTTTGTGCTGTTCACATCCCAGGGTCGCTCAATGTAGCACGAGCAGCGCACCCCGACAAATGGCTACTCCACCCCCAGTCGATCCAGCTGATTGTCGGCCGTTTTATTCATCACTAACCAAGGGAACACTTGGTGTGGATGCGCTGACACATAGCTGGCCGCGGGGTCTGCGCACATATGCGTTTCCCCAGTGAGCCTTCTCGCACAGATGCTGTGCAAAGTCAGGAAGGATGAGGAGAGCATTTTACTGGTTGCTCCTTACTGGACCACCAGGAACTGGTTCACGGAACTCATGCTCCTTGCAATAGTTCAAAACTTCAGGACCTCAGATCAGCGCTTTGTCATTTAGGGTGGTCAGCAAAAAGGGAAAGCTGTCACCAAGCAGATGATGTCGCCCTGGATAGTGGACACTATTGCCCTTGCTTATCAAATGCAGGGCACCCCATGTCCGTTTACCTTAAAAGCTCACTCTACGAGAAGTGTTTCATCATCTTGGGCATCTCGCTGGCAGTGGTGCCATTATGGAGCTACTTTAATAGCACAAATAATTAGAGTTTGGTACTCCTTCACCATGTATTCTCTGTAAACCTGTGTTAGGCCTAGGCATCCACATTGCGTCCCCTACGTGGGGTTCCTATGTGTCTATTATCCGTGGGGTTAATACTACCAGCCCATATTTTCCCTTAGCAGAGCCCACTTTGCGTCTCTGTCAAGTTCATGTGACTACTCAAGAGACTTCAATAGAGGGAAAATGAGATGCTTGACACAGAGGTAACCATAGCAGTCTTGTGTGGTTAACATTCACTGCTTTGACCAAAATAATATGACAGGTTTATGTTGGACAATTTTAATAAATCTCAGTCTTGGCGTTGTGTTTGTGAAGCTGCTTCACAAAGAGCTGTCTTGCAGTGTTGCCAGGTCCACTTCTTTTTTGGGCTTACATACTATTGTAGGGCTTAACCGGTTTTGGCCTCACCTCAAAAAGAGCGATTAAGTTGTTGGTGTTATTAAAGTAGGAACATGCCAGTATTTTGTTCTTTGATGTAAAGCATTTGAATTTATTTAGGTTTTATCATTAGATTTTTTTGTTAGCTGTTTTAATGGACACAATCTGGCAACATATGCGAGTCATCTATTTTTTAAGATAGACCGGTCATGTCCACAATGCATGTTTAAATACTTCCATCAAATAATTTTGACAGCAGATTTTAAATTAGTTTTAGTCATAGTATTTTGACTAAAATGCTATTTAGTTTAAGTCATATTTTAGTCACATGATTTGTTTTTAGTTTTAGTCAAATAAATGCCATAAGATTTTAGTTGACAAAATCTACATTCAATTTAGTAGACTACAATTGAATCGGTTTAAAATGTAATTTAGTGTCATTTTGTAATTCAGTGTACCCTGCTGACAAATATGTAATGGCTGTAATATAAATACATATCCTAAAAAAAAAAACATAACCATAAGTCATAACCGTAATATTTCAGAAAAGCCCAGTAATTAGAGTCTAGTAGGTTGTAAAAGTCCAGTAGGTTATATTCAGGTTTATTGGGACATTTCTAACATTCATCTCAATGCCTGAATTTACCCTACACTGTTTTAACACACAGACAGACGACACTGGACTATGAATGACAGTTTTTTCAAATCATTAAAGCTCTCGTTCTGACTCAAATGACTCATTTAGTGAAGGGTGTGTTTGTTCATTACATTCAACCAATGATCCTCAAGGCTCACACTTGAATGCTTTGCTTGAATCAGTTTGTGCATTTGGGCTCGTGGCCAATTAGGAAGAGAATTCAGTGAACAACAAAAATGAAGTATTGCATATTAAAAAGCATATATTAAAACACAACACTGTGTGACATTTGCAAAACATATGAAATGGCCCCTACGCTAATAGAATTTTGTTTCTCTCTCCCTGTCTCGCCCTTGAACCAGAGGACATTAAGACAAACAGACCCAGTCCTGGCTGCCGTAGAGGTCAACACACCACTGATCTACTGGCCGTCCTTCAACATGATGCCCAGCCGATGCCTGACCAACAACGGACAACGGAACCCGTTAAATCTCCTTATCCGTTTACATACCGTTTACATCCCACATACATACATACACACACACACACACACACACACATACATATATATATATATGTGTATGTATGTGTATATGTATATATATATATGTATATATATATATATATATATATATATATATATATATATATATATATATATATATATATATATATATATATATATGTATATATATATATATATATATATATATATATATATATATATATATATATATATATATATATATGTGTGTGTGTATATGTATGTGTATGTGTATGTGTATGTGTATGTGTATGTGTATATGTATATGTATATGTATATATATATATATATATATATATATATATATATATATATATATATATATATATATATATATATACATACATACATACATACATACATACATACATATACAGTTGTGTTCAAAATTATTCAACCCCCAATGCTGTTAAGGGTTTTAGGGAATTTAGTGTACATTTGTAATTGTATTCAGAATGAAATCCTACAATGACTTCTTAAAGAACCATATGCAACTAAAATGACATCAATTGGTTTTGTAATATAGTAGTAAATGTTTCTTTTGTGAATTCTTCATTGACACAATTATTCAACCCCTTAAAGAACTACCACTCTGAAGAACAGAGGTTCATTGAAGTGTTTTCAATCAGGTATTGATAACACCTGTGGATGTCAGGGAACAGCAATAAAGCCTAATAAGCACCAATTAGGCAGCTTTAAAATGACTGTGATACTCAACTCCTTCTAAACATTTACTGGTGTGGTTACAAACATGGTGAAGTCAAAAGAATGGTCCAGGAAGACAAGAGAAGAGGTGATTAATCTTCACAGGAAGGGCAATGGCTATAAGAAGATTGCAAAGATGTTAAACATACCAAGAGACACCATAGGAAGCATAATTCGCAAATTCAAGGCAAAGGGCACTGTTGAAACGCTTCCTGGTCGTGGCAGAAAAAGATGCTAACTGCGACTGCTGTGCGCTATCTGAAACGTAGAGTGGAAAAAAGTCCCCGTGTGACTGCTGAGGAACTGAGAAAAGATTAGTCAGATGTGGGTACTGAAGTTTCTGCTCAGACAATACGGCGCACCCTGCGTACTGAAGGCCTCCATGCCAGAACTCCCAGGCGCACCCCCTTGCTGTCTCCAAAAAATAAGAAGAGTCGACTGCAGTATGCCAAAAGTCATGTGGACAAACCACAGAAGTTTTGGGATAGTGTTCTGTGGACTGATGAAACAAAATTAGAACTGTTTGGGCTCATGGATCAACGCTATGTTTGGAGGAGGAAAAACAAGGCCTATGAAGAAAAGAACACCTTGCCTACTGTGAAGCATGGTGGGGGGTCAATCATGCTTTGGGGCTATTTTGCTTCTGCAGGTACAGGGAAACTTCTGCGTATGCAAGGTACCATGAATTCTCTTCAGTACCAGGAGATATTGGATGACAATGTGTTGCAGTCCGTCACAAACCTGAGGCTTGGGAGACGTTGGACCTTTCAACAGGACAGTGATCCCAAGTATACCTCCAAATCCACTAGAGCATGGTTGCAGAAAAAAGGCTGGAACATTTTGAAGTGGCCATCGCAGTCACCAGACTTAAATCCGATTGAGAACCTCTGGTGGGACTTAAAGAAAGCAGTTGCAGTGCGCAAGCCTAAGAATGTGACTGAACTGGAGGCTTTTGCCCATGATGAATGGGCGAAGATACCCGTAGATCGCTGCAAGACACTTGTGTCAAGCTATGCTTCACGGTTAAAAGCTGTTTTAACTGTAAAAGGATGTTGTACTAAGTACTAAGATTGAATGTCACTTTGAATAAAACTGATAATGATGTGAGCACAGAAAAGACATTTGTGGTTATTTCATTATAAATGTTATGTTATATTTGTCTGACCTACACATGCCTCTTTGATGTAATTGTAAGCAGGATGACTGAATGATCAAAATCAATGTCAAACCGGCCAAAACAATCAATTTCAGTTGGGGTTGAATAATTTTGAACACAACTGTATATATACATATACATACATATATATACACACACACACACACACACACACACACACACACACACACACACACATATACACACACACATACATATACATACATATATATCTCCCAAGGTGTTTTTTCCTCCTAGGACTTTTTCCCTCCTGGCTAAAAAGTCAGGAGGTTTTTCTCCTAGGGGTTTTTTCAACCCCAGGGAAGTCAGCCGTCTTTGGCTTTACTTAGCACCCTCTTGTATATGATACATTATTAACATATGCTTTTTTCACCAAGATGGCTCCGCTGGGTGGAGACGTGTGTGCTGCGCTTGGAGTTGACAAGTGTTTTGCTTAAACTTTGCGCATTCTTTGCTTAATTGTTTGGCCTAATTCTTAATACTCTCGCGTGTGTTGAAATGCAGCACACTGAGGGTGTCCGAATGGGTCCAAAAAAAGGACAATTATACAGTGACAGATTTATTACAGAGAATTGATCAACTTCGTCAAACGGATTAGAGTGCTACGAAATTCACTGAGTACAGTATGCATGATTTAGAGACGGATGTTGATCCCGACAACAATTTCCTTTTTATTACTAGTAACAGCTGTAACTACTATACAAATGATCAATATATTAATAATTGTATGACTAATGATAAATTGACGATTATTCACTATAAAAGTAGAAGTTTGTACACTAATTTTATTGCAATAAGAGAATATTTACATTTTGTTCATCCCTTCAGTGTGATAGCCATTTCTGACACCTGGTTTAAAGCACAAGTTCGGTATTCTCTGTTTTCAGATTGTTTATGATAAAATAGAACGGTTTTGACTGAAATTTCATAATATGATGCTGGCCCGAGAATTTTTGGGTGTTTCTTGTATCACCTCCCATCTCTATAATGGCTGTATAGGTGCACTGGAACATTCCTTCCTAAAATGCATTAAACTTTCGTTTACAAAGATGTGAAACTCACTGAGTGGTCAGGGGTGTTCACTGATATGCTCACACAAAAATTGCTGCAAAAGACGCATTCCAACAGGTTTTACCTTAGTTTTTGTCCAACTCTATTGACTTGTATTAGATAGGCTGTGAGGTACGGTATTACTCTGCACCGGGAACTTTTTTTGATGTCACCGGCAGCCACTAATAGTGACACATAGTAGTCAAGTTTTTTACTCACACGCGTATGTCTTTTATATAAACCCTTTCGACATTTTCGCGTGAATTCGCAGCCCTCGGAAGAAAGTCACCGGCCGCCACTGATAGTGACACATAGTACTAAAGTGTTTTACTCATAAACTGCGCCATTCTGTCCGGATCCAATATTGATGGAGTTTTGCTTTTTAACCACAGTCACAGTTAAGGGCCCCTTAAACTATTTGACAAAAATGTCAATAGAGTTTCATCATATATGTCGTCGTCATGGATTTGTTTTAATTAATTTATCATTTCAGTTTTGTCAGTGAAAACACTTTGTTAACAAAAACTATGACAAAAATTATTTGTCAATAAATTAACACTGGTTGTCACTCCCATAAATGATTGAACTGTGTGTGAGTACAAAACACAATTAAACATTAAATGGTGAATTGACAACCAAATTTTGCTACAGTGTGTACGAGGACAGAGCTTATCGAGATCAATTCCACATATTTACATAAGTACATTTGCTCACTTCATTTTTCTGCAGAAGGTTTTCAACAACACACAGATGGACGCAGTGAGACTGAAAATTAAAGCTGACATAGTGTTTTTTGCAATACAATAATTTGTGTGACAATGTATTAACATAACCTTGTTTACCATATTGCTCTTTCTGTTACAAATTGTTTGATATGCAGTCTTTATACATTTAAAAACAAAATAACCCAGGTTGTATAAACCATACCTCATTCCAAACATTGGAGTCAGCTTGAGAGTATCTGATGACATAATGAAGATGCATAGCCTTTGTATCAATGGGTTCTTTCCATACCACCAACATAGACGATGAGAAATTATCAGCAAGAACTTGAATGTCCAGCGGGGGACTTGGTTTCGCTAACAAACACAAAAATCAAATAATAATAAAACATTTATTGCAGCAACAGACATTCAAGACAAAAGTTGAATTTATAATGTAACTGCTAAATTCATACCAAAATACGAGGCGTCGTTCTGGATCTCATCTGACCGCACTGAGCCCAGTGCATTACTTACAATAAGCCCCACTTTTAATTCCATGTGATATGGAAAAGTGCTCAGATTGACTGTGCAGCTTCTTGCAAGATGCTCTTTACAGACAGACTGGTATGTGTCTCTAAAAAAAGACAAAGGAAGTAAAAAAAACGGTTTAGTTCTTTATTTCAAGCCACTGAAAATGCTTTACTGGAAAATGGAAAAGGTGTACAAAATTAAAGGTATACACAAACAGATAATGTAAAGTGACCGAAGATGGTACAGAAACAGATTCATAAATCACGTACATTACTTCAGCGTAAAGTGTGTAATGGGTCTCGAGGATTGGATCTCGCATCCCCGGATCCCAAAAACATTGCAAGTCTGGGGAAATATTGTTCTGTTCTTGAATGGCAATGCATGTCAGGTTCGTTGGCTTCAAGGGCGGATCTGAAAGAACAAAACATATAAAACACTGAATGCATAATGAAGCTTCTTTGACCATAATGTTTTGTAAGTGTCGTAACAGACCATTGCAGAAAAAACACACACATTGCAACCACGTCAGTCAGTCGTCATTTCCTGACACTGAAGGGCTCAATTCAATTAAATGAAACTGTACAAAACTGTATTTCACAATTTACAACAACAACAGTCACATTTTAAGACAATTTTTAATATCATACCTGAAATTGCTTTAATTAAGAAAAATCTGAATATATATTACATTAATGAACATCCATATGTTCTTCTCTTTACAGCCAAATGTATTGTACTATAAAACCAAAATTAGACATCGTCCATACCTAGGATGCCTGGTAAAAGATATACAGTAGTTCACCCAAATATAAAAATGACCCCATATAGAAAACAATATTTGTATTTTCAGCACATTTAGTTATCTTTATGATGCATATGTAAAAAAAACATAACAGCTCTAGACTTAAAAGTAGTGCCTAAACAACGTACAATATCATTGTTTCCAAAGTTTCTATTGTTAACTTTAACTAAAACTGAAAATATGTCTGTTATTTGAAATCAAATGGAATATAGACCTATATTTTAGTTGAAAAACTAAGTAAATAAAATTGTTCCCTTAGCTAAAAACTGAATTAAGTCCAAATGAATGATTAACCCAAACAAAAATAAAAACCAAACTTAAACTAAAATAAAAATTACTTTTAACTTAAATCAGCAATATCAGAAAAAAATAATCACCTCATAAAATGACAAAAGCTCATAGCAAAGTTACTAAAAATGAAACTAAAATCAACATAAAAACTACAAATATAAATTGAATCCACAAGATTGGTAAAACTAAAATAAAATAATGCAAGAACCAATGGGATTTTAATATTGTTGTTGTGTGCTAATAGAGCTTTTATAGTTTGTTTAAATCACATATGCATCAACTATCACTAAATACACTCAAAAAATGAATTAATTTCTATCACCAATGTATTGTTTTGTTTCAGAAGATGTTTTTCAAACCCATCAGGGTCATATGGACAATTTTTATGATGGATAAATGCACTTTTTAGCTTTTCATATGAAGAGTTTCGTTGCAACAAGATAACTCATTTTTTTATATTTTTATCAAAACATGTTTATTATTATGTTGTTATTATTTTGTTTTATGGTGCTACTTAGCTGTATTTTTTAAGTTATGAAGGTTTAAATCAAAACACACCAACTGTAGTTGAATTAATATTAATTGGAATCCACAACCAAAACATTTCAGAAAAAGAGTCATATCGTTTTGCACGAAACTCTTTATATATAGCCATATACAGCTAGTAAGGCATGAGAGTGAATACATTTTGGGCTAATTTTCATTTTTGGGTGAGCAGCTCTTTTAATCAACCCTGGATAAGACAGACAAATGAAAACACTCACATCCTCCCTTGAAAAAGGTACCATAACGACATGGTGGTAGGTATGACTCCGACTGCTTAGAGGCCGAGCAGATCAACATGTTGATATTCCTCCTGACTGTAAACGTGACGCTGACAGCTGTAGTATTTATTTTGAGTGCTGGAAGACTGATGTTGTCTAAATCCCATTTAATATCATCGGCGGTGTAAGGGGAACCTTCCTGCAGGTAACATGTCGCTGTGAAGTTTGTTCCCACTTCAACAAAAATCCTTGATGTAGTGTCGGGAAAGATTTTAACACAGCTGGTGGAGAAACCTGTGTGGACAAAAGACAAACTGAACATCATAGCGAAAACATCAGCTAATTATTAAGTGAACTGAAGTAAGTCTTTATACAACTGACCTACTGCACAGAACAAATAAATCAAGAGGACATGTATACGAAGTGAAGCGTCCATGATGACATCTAGGATGATATCTGAAAAAATATATAATACATATATATTATGAACATACACATGCTGGTTTCACTACATTAGTGAGGACATCTTAAACATGCATTATACAATTTCAGGAAGACCACACAATGCCAGGCCCTGATCACTTGTAGATTAGATTACTGCAGAGATCTAATATCCAAGCAAACCATTAAGTGATTAAAAATGCTCGACTGATTTTCCAGAAACCCAAAAAAGCTCATGTCACACCCCTCTTCATCTCACTATATTGGCTACAAATCGCTGCCTGCATCAAGTTCAAGTCATTGCTGCTTGTTTATACAACATACCTACAATCCCTTTTGCACATCTACACCCCATCCAAAACCCTGCAGTCACTAAATGAACGGTGCCTTGTGGGCACTCACCTGTTTATTCACATTGACTCTTCCTTACTTGTGAACTGATCATCTAAACTCAGTGTATCCCTCACAATTTTCATATACACTTCAAAACATATCTTAAACATAAATAATTGACATAAACATGTATAATATTCTGTCTACATATAAAAAAGTCTAATGCTCTTTCTCCCTAGTGTCTGAAAAACTGAAAGTAACTTTGAATAAAAGTGTCTGCTAAATGCCTGCATGCAAATTATTATAATTATTATTATTATTATTCAGGGCTCAAAATAAAGGACTGCCCAGTGGCCCGGGGCAAGCGTGAGAGACGTTCGGGTCCGTAAAAAGTATTGTCACTTGCCCGATCGGGCCAGTGCTTCACCCTCAGTCACAGTCACTAAAATATATATTTACCAATGTATTATTTAACCAGTGTTTCCCATACATTGATTTATTTGTGGTGGCCCACCACAGAATCAACACTGGCCCCAACAAATAGAATTTTCATGATTCCCATTTACATTTTTATTTTACTATTTAAAACAGCTTAATTCGCTTAAAATATAATTTCATATATAATACAGATCAAATACAGAAACAGATCCAAGAGTAAAAGTGAAACATATTTCAGGTGCCAACACTAGATCAAACGCAAACACAACATGATGACGTCACATATATGCTAATTAGCGGGTGGCGTAATTACCACCACAGTCTCTCAAAATCTTGTGGGAAACACTGTTTAACATCTTGGAAGCAGACATTTACTTAGGTAAAATACGACGAAAGAAATTATGCAATATTTTTCACAGTAAGTTTCCTGTCAGTTTACAAGTAAAGCAGAAAAGTTGAGAGCCTTTTTTCTTTGAAACATGTCTGTTGTATATGTATACAATTATATTTGCTTTTTGAATTATTATTTTTAAATATGTAACATTTTTTGTGACACAGTTTTATTGGGGCCAAAGAAAATAATTTTGGCAGGGCAAATTAAAAACTGAACCACTATAAAAAATTATTTGTGTTGGGCCATGTTATTATTATCATTGTTATATCTAGACATTTTCAATAAAGATTTTGAGGTAGTTTATGTGCGCTCATGTTATTTAATATTTTTTATAAATTATAAAATTTTATTCAATTATAAAATTATATAAATATACAATTCATTTTACAATTACCATATTATTTACATATTATCTTATATTATAAAAACAAAACAAAAGCATGCACATCAACTTAAAGTGGTTCCGCAATGGAAAAAAAATATAAGAAATATAAAGTCAGCACACCAAAGCTCCAAAAGTATCAAAAACTTGTAAAAGTCTATCCTTAAAAAAATATTTGATACTTTTGGAGCTTTGGTGTTCTGACTTTATACGTTTTTCTTTCTTTTTTTAAATTATATTATACTTTTTAGATAATAAGTTCAAAATACATTAAAATATTAATATTTTTCATATGTGTTTGCATACGTTGATTACATTTATAATTCGTAATGTTTGTTCATGACAAATGTTAAAAACACATTATTGGCTGGTATGCGTTTATAAAGTAATTGGCCAGAAAATCCATTAATAAGAAGCTAATGTCCACACATAGTGCATATTATGTGAGATCAACCACATCATGGATATCAGACATTAGCAGAGACATTAGCAGATTAATTTGGTTGTAGCAAAAACAATCTAATACAGGCTGATAATGTTCATAAGTTTTCTCTGGGTCATAAAGCTCATACAAACTAATAATGACAGGAATCAGACTACAGACTTCTAAATCAAAATGAATCATGTGTTTAAACATGTCAGAATACCTGTGAAAAGATATCAACTATATTCTTAACTGTTTGTTACTACTACTTTCACTTGCAAAAATTAAATAAATACATGCATAGTTATTTTTACCTTTATTTTATGTTACCTGCCACGAACTTTAGAAATACTCTACTTATCAATAATTGTTAAGATTAAATATTGCTATTTACAATGTATTGTTTATTAATAAAAATAGCATTTTCCAGTATGTCTAGATTGAAGACTTTATTACATAAGTCATTATTTTGTCTCATTATAGATTTGCCTGTTTTTTAAATGACTAAAGAGTCGAAACCTATTTGACTGCACATTACATGACATTAACACTGACATTACACCACAATGATCTAACCCTGGTTTCACATCGTGTTTATTTCAGGACTAAGTGGTCTGTGTAAATGTTGCCTTTTATACGTTGATTTGCATAAAATCATATGTCTAAATACATGACTGTAAATAGGCTGAGTACTGTAGATTAATTCACATAAAATAAATTTAAACTGATATCAGCGTCGGCCAACACTGTTATCACTGTTTATACACTAACTTACTCAACTGTTTAACAAGAATTGCAAAAATGTATTGAAATTATTACGGTAAAATACTTGCTAAAACTAAAACTTCACATCTACCAAAAAAAAAATTATATGGATATATAAAGCACAATAACTTTCGTGACGTACTGCATAACCAGCGAGTAATGTAAGTTACATGAACTGCATATATAAGGAAAACAAAAGCAACACGCTAAACGACATCCGGCTGAAAGCAACAATAAAATATTAGTTAAATCGAGTTATAACGTTCACTTACCTTTACAGTGTCATAACATCACATGAGTTACTGCCAATATTAATAGCTTAAATACAACACCATCGTCGCATGTAGCTATTCATCCTGTGCCCGTGACTTCCGGTCTGTAACACGCCAGCTAAACTCATCCGGATAAAACTGCAGTGGTAGCGTAGCGCAGCTCAGTGCTGTTCCTGCCTTGTGCAGATCGAAGCACTCTGCGCATGCGTACAGCACAGACGCCCTCTACTCTTAACAGTTCTCTTGATTGGTCGGGAAACCTGACAGTCATCCAAATGTACCCTGTGACTCATTTTCCAGTTAGTCTCAACCCACTGCCCGAAAACGCTGTTAAAATGAGCTCCCATCAGCCAATAAGAGCTTCTTGTTGACCAAGTTTATTTACATAAGAGAAAGACTTAGAAATGATGTGGAAAGTAAATTTGAATAAATATAAATAATCTTTTTTTCGAGCTATACAGTTCATTTACGCACAAGGATTCTCTTTCAATTTCAAATTCTATTTCAGTTCTCTAGGTCTTCTTGTTCCCAGCACACAACATTTACTTGTTTTCTTATAGGCTACTGCTGTTATGAATGATTTTAAACCTATTAATATCAATATGGAGTGTATTATTAGCTTAAGCTTAGCGTATGGTATTATTACAACATATTTTGCAATTCCTGCATGCTTGATCATGAATCTGTGGGACTTGCTCAAGTCTTTCAGTTTCCAAATAACCCTCAGCACTTTTCCCATAAGTGCTGTAAAACATGATGAGATAAAAGGTGTGTCTAAATCAGCTCCCAAGTTCATACTAAATAGAAACCAATACATTTTTATTTTAGAAATTTATTTAAAAAATGCAATAAATTGTTTCATTGTTTCGTTGCTTAAAGGAAAGTATAATGATCTGACCCATTTCTACGGAAGCCGAGAGAGGCCATGCACCACTACCATTTTTGCCCGCTTGCCCTCTCGTGATCACGACCCAACCTCTCGCCATCTCGAGACAACAAAAGTTGTTCTCTCGTGATCTCGACATAACAAAAGTTGTATTCTTGAGATGTAATTAAAGCTTGCGTGTACTCGATAGAACGTGTTGTTTTGTTTGTAAACAGCAAAAGCATATTTTGCTAAATTAGCATGGATGAACAAATGAGATTTTACTTGGATCAGAGATCGCTCAAGCTGAAATAGATTTGTCAATATTTACAATTTTACAGTGGTGAATTAAGGGACCGTCTTTAAGTTACTCAATACACGTTTCTACTTTTAACAGCATTTAAATGGAATGACTGAAAGTCAACAAACAGTCACAAAACCAACGTGTTTATGTGGTTGTCAGCTAATGCACACTTTTTAGATTGTTGATATTTATTTAAATAAACTGTTAAATACTATTGACGATAGAAACGTGTACAGTATTACTTTAGAGATGGTCCCTAAATTCACGAACATGAACGTCCAACTTTATTTATATATTAAGTCTACACATTAGTGTGGTAACGGCGAAGACCCCAACTCATATACAGCATATATAGCAGTCCACTTCAAAATAGAATAAATATTATGAACAGGAAATTACATTATGACATTTGGATTATCATGGCAGGATAACGAGATCGTTTTCTCGAGATCACGAGAAAATTAAGTCGTGATCACGAGAAAACAACTTTCGTTATCACGAGATAACGAGAAGTTAAGACGTGATCACGAGAAAACAACCTTCGTTATCTCGAGATCACGAGAAAGTAAGTCGTGATCACGAGAAAACAATCAAGCAAAAATAATAATAGTGCATGGCCTCTCTCGGCTTCCGTACATTTCTGCTGGTCAAGTGTTGGTTTTTATTGGTGGGATGTTATCTGGTGCATGGGAACCAATAGAATACTGTTAAATCTTACTGGAAAGTGGCCCAAAACACACTACACATAGGAATTTTGTAATAATTTTAATGGTAAACAAGTAATTATTCAAAATGGTATTGTAAACCATTCAAATTTGGATTACAGAACTGTATTAGAATGTATGTGATTTTGTTTCTATTGTTGTTTTAGCATTGACCAGCGATTTACCTATTTGAAAGGAATAGTTCAAATTCAAACCGGTGCGCAAATGTTTTGCTACCCTTGCTGAAAAAAACATCTTAAACCAGCCTAAGCTGGTTGTCTGGTTTGAGATGGAAATAGCTGGTTTTAGCTGGTCTCCCAGCCTGGCCAGGCTGGTTTTAGCTGATCTCCCATCCTGACCAGCTTAAAACAGCTAAAACCAGCCCGAGAAGCTTAATGCCGCTAAGACCAGCCAGCCTGACTATCTTAAACCGTTAAAGGATTAGTCCCTTTTCTTAAAAGAAAAATCCAGATAATTTACTCACCACCATGTCATCCAAAATGTTGATGTCTTTCTTTGTTCAGTCGAGAAGAAAATATGTTTTTTGAGGAAAACATTGCAGGATTTTTCTAATTTTAATGGACTTTAATAGAGCCCAACATTTAATACTTAACTCAATACTTAACAGTTTTTTTCAACGGAGTTTCAAAGGACTATAAACAATCCCAAACGAGGCATAAGGGTCTTATCTAGCAAAACGATTGTCATTTTTGACAAGAAAAATGTAGATCCGGTCGTGATGCACCAGCTGACCCCACGCAACACGTCTTGACGTCAAGAGGTCACAGAGGACGAACGCGAAACTCCGCC
Source organism: Misgurnus anguillicaudatus (assembly GCF_027580225.2). Taxonomy (NCBI): domain Eukaryota; kingdom Metazoa; phylum Chordata; class Actinopteri; order Cypriniformes; family Cobitidae; genus Misgurnus; species Misgurnus anguillicaudatus. Next base: position 10,571,313 of record NC_073348.2, on the reverse strand, counting down.
CCAGTGTTTACAAGTATCTGAAAGAGGACCGTTCCTACGTTGTTGTATGTCAACAGATACTAATTAATGTCTTTGTGGCAGTTTATTGTTTAAAATGGTCCGCAAATGTGCGTTTTATATATGAAACACGTGACCTCCCTACGTCACTAGGCATTTACGTTAGGTCCGCTGGACCGGACCTAGACGAAAAGTTGTGTTTTAAAAGTACATATTTTTTATTTTTCTTGTCAAAAATAACAATCGTTTCACTAGATAAGACCCTTATGCCTCATTTGGGATTGTTAGTCTTTGAAACTCCATTGAAAAAAACTATTAAGTGTTGAGTTAAGTATTAAATGTTGGGCTCTATTAAAGTTAGAAAAATCCTGCAATGTTTTCCTCAAAAAACATAATTTCTTCTCGACTGAACAAAGAAAGACATCAACATTTTGGATGACATGGTGATGAGTAAATTATCTGGATTTTTCTTTTAAGAAAATGGACTAATCCTTTAAGTTGTGCCGTTACGTTTACTTTAATATTTCGCATGTACATTTTTATCTATCACAACAAAACTATGTATCATTGGAAAGGTTTAAGAACTCTAGAATACATATTTCAACAGTGTTTTATTAAATAAATTATGTAGCGAGAGAGAGTAATTGATTCACTTTTTGAAGAGAGTGTGGCTCAAAACATTTATATTCTGCAAAATGTCACTGTCCCGCCAGCGGGACGCCTACATTTACTTCAGTGTTTTGCATGGGAATTTTTTTCCGATCATGACAAACTACATATTGTTTGAAAGCTCTAAGAGTGTAGATTTCATTTATCTTCACGATTTTGGTAAAGAAATTACATGTTTCCCTGTTCTAAAGCTAAACAATTTTGACAAACTATATATTTTATGGAAAGATCAAAGAGTGTAGATTTCATATTTAATCACCATTTGGGGAAAATAATGACATAGTGAGAGTCAGTTTGTAAAAGGTCAGGGGCCCACAGGTAGGCCAAATTTGTTTTTACATATAACACTAAAACCCTACTCTAAATCTAAAAATCATGACAAACTATAAATCACCGGAAAGCTTTCAGAATGTAGTTTTCATATTTCAAGGTCATCTGATGATAGAAATAATGTAGTGACAGTTTTTCGTTACATGCCACCCCATAGTATTGCATATTAATTATTATTTATTCATAACACTATATCTGTCATGATCTCCAAAGGAAAGAAAGATGGAACCCAGATGCAGGCTTAGAGTGAACACAAACAAGGATTATTTGGGGGGTAAAGGGACACAAAACTAAGACCTACAGGGGGGTAAAACAAGTTAAACAATAAAGGACAGACTTGACAAACCAAAACACTAAATTTGAGAACAAACTTGACTATGAATATTTACTATGACTTAACTTAGAAACAGGATAGCATCAAAACGAACCAGCACAAGAGAGCAAGCACAAGGGCATTAAAAAATGTTTATGGGGGGCGGTCCATGCAGGGTGGAGCTGGGTGGGTCAGGACACTTGAAGCTGGGTGTTGCAGGACTTGATTGAGAGCGAGCAGTCCGGGTGGGTTTAGTGGGGGTTTTGGGAGAGGCAGATCCAGAGGGGGCAAACTGTGGCAGGGCTGAGGCAGGGGGCACAAAGGAGGACAAAGCAGAGTTCCTGGGTAGGCAAGGGGCAGACACAGGAGACTGTGGGGGCGAGCCAGGACTTGTAGGGTAGAGGAAAGGGTTCAGGGAAAACATGTAGGCCGAGGACCAGATAGAAGAGCCGGGTGATGAGAGTGCAGAGGATGTTTCGACAAACAGCGGTGGTAAAAGAGCAACCAAGATAGTGGTGACAGGTGGCTGGTAACCGAGGCAACTCTCAAACGGAGATAACCCCGTGGCGGACGAAGGGATAGAATAATGAGCGTATTCTGCCCAGGGTAACTGATCACACCAAGACGCAGGACTCTGAGCGGTAAGACTACGCAACATGCGCCCCAAAATCTGATTGGTCTTCTCGGCCTGACCATTGGTCTGAGGGTGGAACCCTGACGACAAACTGGGGGAAGCCCCAATCTGGCGACAGAATTCCCTCCAAAACTGAGAGGCAAATTGTGGACCCCTATCAGACGCAATGTCCAAGAGGAGACTGTGGATCTTAAAAAAGTGATCCACCATGATCTGAGCGGTCTCCTGAGCAGATGGTAATTTAGGAAGCGGAATAAAATGGGCAGCCTTAGAAAAACGGTGAGAATAACTGTATTCCCAGCCGTGGTGGGGAGGCCGGTGACAAAATCCATCGCAATATGAGACCAGGGACGTGTGGGAATAGGAAGGGGTTTGAGGAGACCCGCCGGAGGGTTATTACTGGGCTTAGTCTGACCTCAAATAAAACCGTGGCTAACGTACCTCTCACCCCAGGGTGAGCGACTAATTTAGAAGTATGACACCAACAAAGGACTGTTAGACGGACAGCTTCGTGTACATATAACAGGAGCGTGAAGGGGTCTTGTGATCTGAGAAAATGCTTGTTTAACCGCCGTTCAACCCCCAGACGGCTGCCCTGACCACACAGTGTTGAGGTCGGGACTCCATCTGAAGGGTCGAACTGCCGGGAAAGAGCGTCGGGCTTGCGATTCTTTGAGACGGGTCTAAATGAAATTAAGAAATCTAAACGGTCGAAAAATAAAGCCCAACAAGCCTGAAATACGATCTTCCTGGGGGAAGCGCTGCGACAAGACAGCTCCGACCCCAATATTGGAGGCATCGACCTCCACAATAAACTGACACTTAGGATCAGGCGTGATCAGGATAGGTGCGGAGGTAAAGTTTCTTAAGACGATCGAAAGCAAACTGAGTTGCCTCAGACCAAGAAAACTGGGTCTTGGATGAGGTGAGGGCAGTGAGGGGGGTGGCTACCTGGCTAAGACCCTGAATAAAGCGCCGGTAAAAATGTGCAAACCCCAGAAATCTCTGAAACGCCACTTGAGACTCGGAACCCGGCCAATTTAGAACCGCCTGGACCTTATCAGGATCCATACGAATCCCCTCCGCAGAAACGACCGAACCGAGAAATGTAATGTGAATACCGGAAACAATAAGACTAACCGGACAGGTAGCACGGCAAACAGTGGTGAGCTCTCTGCCATCTAGAGCGAATGCAGAATTAGTCTCCGGCAAATCAACCAGTGGAATCTTGTTTAGACGAGCCCACCCCTCATCAACAAAATTGCCCTCGGCTCCCGAGTCAATGAGAGCAAGGCCAGCAGCAGAGTGCCCAAACCAGCAGAGGATAGCAGAGATCATAGTCCGGGACCAGGGGGAAGAGGAGATAACAGATGCGCTCACCAGTACTCCTCCGTCTACTGGCGAGCCCTGGCTTTTAAAATGCAGTTGGAGGCGAAATGCCCAGTGGTTCCATAGTAGAGACAGATGCGGTTGATAATACGGTGCTGATGCTCCTCCGGAGAGATGTGCACGCTGCCCAACTGCATGGGCTCAGTGTCAGCCGGGTGACGGGCAGGGGCAGCAGTCGAAAATGTGTCAATGACAGAGGGGGAAGTACGAGCTTGGCTTCTCTGCTCGAAACACCGGTCCAGACAGATAGCCAGGTCGATCAGCGGGTCGAGCTCAGCAGGTGCGCCTCGAGCATAAATCTCCTCCCTGAGCTCCATACTCAGACCCTCCAGAAAGCGAGCGACCAGGGCAGGATCGTTCCACCCACTAGTAGAGGCGAGAAACAAAAGCAACGCGAGCCCGATCCTCCGCATACGTCTGAGGCTGAAGAGAAAAGACAACCTCACATTGGATAAGAAAAGCTCTGCACTCAGTGGGCTCACCGGCATAACAGGATGCGTTGTTAACCCTGGGCTCCGCGGGCTGGTGTCGGTTGGGTGGCACGGCTGCCTCCTGATGGAGGTGGAGTAAACGGGCAGACAGATCGGGCACCTGGGCGGAAAGACTCCCTACAGCCTGATGTGCGGCGGCCAGCTGCTCCTCATGCCTGCCAAGCATGGCCCCTTGTACCTCGACTGCTGAAAGGACAGACTTATCCTCTGCTGAATCCATATCTTTGGTCGGATTATTCTGTTAATGTCAAATGAAGATTCCAAAAGGCAGATATCACAGGGATAAAGTCTTTAATGAAAAAGTAACAAAGACAGTCTGTAGTTTAGCACACAGCACTGGGTTTAAACCAAAAGAGACTTGACTCCCGATCTGGGAAAACCAAACAGAAAATTCCCTGGAGCTGGCCTGGAGCGCAGAGGTAGATAACTCAGGCACGAAGGGTTCTCCTCAGCATCACATGCAGCAGAACACGAAAAGTACTATATGGTAATACTGGACAGGACAAGACAAGACCGGGTGAGTTATTCTTAGACTGCCAAAACAGCCACCAGATAAACGCTAAGGGCAGAGTGGAAACAGGTGTCAAAGCAAATCAGCGCGAGCGCAGATTGCAATGACAAACAGTTGAGAGGGGAGAGAGAGGGAGAATAATTATCTAACTAGCAATGAAGGGGTGTGTGGGAGTGAGTGCGTGTGTATGTGTATGTGTATGTGACAGAGAGAGAGAGAGACAGAGAAAACCAGACTCATGACAAAAATATCTTCATGGAACATGATCTTTACTTAATATACTAATGACTTTTGGTATAAAAGAAAAATCTATAATTTGGCCCATGGGATGTTTTTTTGCTTTTTTTTACAAATATACCAGTGGAACTTATGACAGGTTTTGTGGTCCAGGGTCACATATGTCATAGGGAAACATACGTCATGTTTGTCATTTTTAATCATATTGTAAACCTACTTTTTCAAACCTCTAGAGCATTTGTCCAATTGGCTTGAAATCTGCTATTTATCATCTAGAGAGACCTATAGTTCTCATAAGCTTTTTAATAGACCAACACCTACTGCGAAACTAGAAAATCATGACAGTCATCATAAATGATTATTTTTGTGGCTTTTTTCTTTTTTGTGGTTTAATCATTGGTGGATGCCATTTCACTCCTGTGGGATTTTAATGTCATATGTTTTATTAATACTGTATTTAGAAGTGTTTTCAATAATCATTATAGTATGCTGAAGTAAAATATTGTTTGTGTTTGTCTGAGAGAGTGGAAAGTTACTGAGAGGAAGCAGCCTCTGTGTTTGCAAAAGTTACAAGGTCGTGGTTGGATTAGTGAGGAATTTGCAGGTGGCAAAGGTCAAGATAAAGAGAGAGGCTTAAAAAGGAAAAGCAAACAGACAACTATGTATTAACTAATGCTTTAATATTCACAGGATAAAATATGCAATATATTCCTTACTTAATCAGTATTAATCATTGAATAATTGATGTAATAAAGATATGATGTTGTCTTTGATAAATGTGTATTAACCAATGAAATGAAGGTTGCATACAGAATAACCTAATGGGGGGATGGCAGCTCAACCTTGTAGAACAGAATCTCCTGCGCTTGTTCTTTGTGTGTGTGTTTTCTTCCCTGACAGATGTTTTTTAATAATGATTAAAGTGTTTTGCTTAGAAGTAGTATTGCAGTAAAAGATGTAATATGTGTTTATCTATCTAAAGAAGTTAATGTGTACCTTATTCATATAACCAATTTTACGAATAATGAAATGATGTCATGATATTGAAATGTGTTTTACATAATAATCACTTTCATTTTACAGCTTATGTTTTTTATGATTAAATGAATGTTTTATTAATGATTTGGTTTTAAGAAAGCATTATTATATTCTATGTGAAGTCAATCATATGTGAAGTGGAGGAGTACTGGGGAGGAAGTTACGGGCTGCATGGCCCTCAGGGATGAGCGGAGAAAAGTTTGGGTTTTTTTTGCTGTGTGTGTCTATCTTCTGCAGGCTAAAATTGGGTGGTGATGGAGTCAGATGTACGAGGGGAACGGCCTTTGTGGGTGGAGATTCTAAGAAGAAAGATCGACGTCATATATTTTATAAATATGCATGTTAGTTTTTGGGCTGGTCGTTCATTGCTTGAAATGACCCAGCGCTGTAAAACTTTTTCATATCTGATCAATAAATAACTTAATTTTAATACCGTGTCTTTCCTCCAATTATGAACATGCAGATGGACGCCTTAAAGTCCAACACTCCCTAGAAACCAATCAGAGTGCCCTAGCAACCATGTAGCAACAAATATATTTTTACATCAGACCATCATAGAGACAGGTGTGGGTTTGTTTCCCTTGTAACTTGGAGATTTTGAGATTGGAGCCAATTTTCTCCATAGCAATCGTTTATCAACACTTTTATCCCATAATTACAATATCGTAGAGCAGGGCTATTCAAATCTTACCCTGGAAGGCCGAAGCACTCAACATGATCTCACAGTGTTATGTCATTTTTTTGTTGCGTTCTAACGGATCACCGCATTTTGCGACAATGGTAAGAAAATAGGACAAGTTGAGTAACCAATCCGTGAGAATGCCACGGAAAAGTTAGCAAAAAAGTCTTCTGTGACTTAAGCCCTATTCGGACGGGATTAGTATTACAGGGGGACCTCTGAGAAAATCGTGCTTCTCAGAGGTCTTTTCGTATTCTGCAAAATAAAATAATTAAATCAAGACGAGCTGAATATCATACACTGTTAAGACTGGCCACTGTAATATCAGTAACGTTATAAGAAACTCAGTTCAAAGTTGTTAAACTCCGGAATGGTAATGTTAATTAATAGAATACATTTTTATTAATCACTATTTCTTCATTTCTTTGTGTTTATTATAAGCAGACATTTATACAAAACATGTAGGCTAACATTACTTTAGTAGGATTTGTATATTTTATTTTGATTTGTTAAAATTAAATTAATAAATTACATGTTCTGTCATAATTTTACATTTAAAGCTAAATATTAAACATTACAAACACGCGTATCCAGAGCACGTGCTACTGCAACGCCCAAATGCATGAAACAGACACTTCCATCTCGGGAATAGCCTGGATCATTTTAATCCCGTCCGAATAGGTACATAAAATCACAGACGTCCTGGGGGACACGTTGAAACTCAAACGTAGTTTGGAAAACTAATCCCGTCCGAATAGTGCTTATGACACAGAAATTCGTGAGATCAGGTTGGAGCACTGCACAGTTTAGCTCCAACCCTAATCAAACACACCTGAGCAAGCTTCATGAATCATGATCACTAGAAAATCACAGGTGGTTAAGTTTGATTAGGGTTCGAGCTAAACTCTGTAGTGCTAGGCCATGTTATTATTAATTATCTAGGCAAGATTGTGCCAGGGCTTTCCTCAGAGATCCAGCCAGTTTCAGTTCTGCTGAAATGCCGAGTTCAGACTGCACGATTTTAGCCCTGATTTTGACTCGCCGACAGGTTTTGAAAAATCGCAGACAAATGCCCGAAATCACAGGCAAATCGATGCTCGTGCACGCGAGTGACAATCGCACAGTCTGAATGATAAAAAACGCGTTCGGAGAGAATCACCGACGATTCAAAATCATGCCGTGTGAAATGTGTTTTGACTGACAATAACATCAGCGATGACCTACAGCCAATGAGAGAGCAACATACAGGACAGCTGGAAGTTCGGGGAGGAGTCTTTCAAAACATTTCCTTCTTCATAATCTTTATTTCTTCTTCTTTCTGCTGCAAATGAGCGCACATGCAATATATATGGTATGCTTCTTGCGAGCCACCATTTTTAATAATAATCCCAGTCTCCCGTGAGAGCTCCGGTCTTGCACGCATGACCTCGCGTTGTTTCCTTCGCGTCACTTCTTGCGTGCGTTTGGTTGTGAGATGTAGTTTGTGGACCGGGACAAAGTTATCGGCGATTCTACTTACGTTAAAGTCATGCAGTATGAAAACCCCTGTCGCCAATCCATCATGCAGTCTGAAACAGCAGCGACTGAACACTACCCCAGATAATCACGCAGTGTGAAACCACAGGTGACCCGACTAGTTTGAAAATCATGCAGTCTGAACTCGGCATAAGAAGAATGCAATTGTCTTTGGACCGGTTCATGAGCAGGCTTTAAGCGCAGTAAAAGTTTCAGTTAGTTACAGCTCCTCTTACATATTACAATTCTGACAAATGTACCATAGTCAGTGCAGAATAGAGGGTGACACGGGACACTCCCGTCCCACTCCCACAAAAAAAACCCTGTCCCATCCCAATCCCACGGAAAAACATCCAATCCCGTCCCGATCCCAGAAGTATGACTCCTATTCCCTCCCACTCCCGTATTGTTTTTTACCGAAATCTGTCAGTTACAGTAAAAAAAATACAGTACAGATAACAGTATAGCTCAGTTTATGTTACTTTATTGAACTGAAAGCCAGTTTAAACAATGCACATTAAACACATTAAATTTCCTGTAAATCATCTATGCAAACACACACACAGCAGACCTGCCAAACTTGGAAACATTTTTTGAGTAGCAACTTACTGCAGTGGTGCGGTGCGAGGTCAGGCACATTTGCTGATCAGTAGTGATTGAGTTCACATGATCACTCATCACAACTTATTATTACTAAGCACATAGTTCCCACTCACCACCACATCTAGTTTCTCAACATACAGGTAGGCTATGAAGAACTTTTTTAAAGAAAAGGCAATCCCAAAAATATGCCTCTTTTAAGCTGGTGTTCACCAGCATATAGCACCAAACACTGTATGGTGGTCTTGCTGGTGCTGGTATGCTGATGACCACCAGCTAAACCAGCACCAAACCAGCATGAGAATTTAGCTGGTCTATGCTGATGGTCACCAGCAAACCAGCACCAAAACACAACATATGCTGGGTTGCTGGTATACTGTTTTTTCAGCAGTGATGCCAACTGTTTATGTAGTGTCCTAAAGTAGATCTAGCGAACTAAACAGTAATTTCATATCTGACAACACAGAACAGTACACAAACAAGTGTTGAATTTCTCAGCAATAATGCAAACCTCTATACTTGGTTTTGACTGGCTGAGCTTATACTTCGTTTTACCTCCCTCATCATCTATACTTTCTGCTTCTATTTCCCTGCTTTGCACAAAAAAAACAGATGTACATCGACAGGAGCCAGTAACAATAGAGTAAGAATAAGATTGATATTATTTAGAAACTTTCTTTTGTTTTGTCATGTTGTCTCGTTTGCTCTTCTGAGTGAGCGGCGATTGAGTGTTACAAAAAGTAAACACAGACGCTCCGCTCGTGGCAGTTAGGGTTAATGTGGGACTGCAACACATTTACAAGTGTGAATTACTTTTTATATAGCTCAGTTTTTTTCCCGCAATTACCATGTAAATTATTTAAGCTACACACTCTCGCTCTCTCTTCCTCTCTCTGCCAGTCATCTGAGTTTTTTCGTTTTAGCCATCAGCTGGCTCTAACCATTTTTTTTAACTTTACGCACTGAGTGTCTGACACTTTTTGCTGTATTTCATAAAATATAAAGGTAGTAGTGGTCAGTGATGTCACAGTTTGAAACTGGCTGGATCTCTGAGGAAAGCCCTGGCACAATCTTGCCTAGATAATTAATAATAACATGGCCGAGCACACACTTTGAAAAAGTAATCTGATTACTGATTACTCCTTTAAAAAGTAACTAAGTTACTTTACAGATTACTTGATTTTAATATTAACTAAGTTAGATTACAAGTTACTTTGTTAGTTACATTCCAGTAGCTGCCAACACCCACACTGCCTCAACATTAAAAATGACAACCGGTTTTGCCAACACGTACTTTATTGGAAGACAGTCTTTCTTGACTTCACTCAACATAAATAGGGGAGAGCAGGGGGCCATTTTTTAGAAAAACTTAATTTTAAAAGCTAATGTTTTAGACAGAGATATATTTTTGCTGTGGTCAATAACTCACAAGCGTGGTCTATCAATACCAGCTGGAATTTTGAACAAATGTAAAACGACTTCTGTATAATTTCACTTAAACAAGAGTAGTGAATTGTTACTTTTGACCTTGACAGCAGGGACGAAAGTAACACACAGGTGGGTCAAAAGTAACACAACAAAACATGATAGATTTTAGTGTTACACTTGTTTTTATTAAATATATATGATTATGAACTCTTTATATGTAACTGCAAACTTATTTAGTATTTTTCTTTGTAAAAAGTAATTAAATTACATTTTTATTTTAAATTTCAGTTTTATCAAATGTTTCAAAAGCAACCAACAGTACAAACTTAAATTGCTGAGACTAAAAAAAAATGCAATACTTTGAACATTATGAAAATGAAATTAAATCAAATTAGAACAATATAATTTTTTTAACATATTATGCACAGTATTAGCAGCGGAACAAAACTAACAAGTGTTACTTTTGACCCGACAGGATTTACTCACAAAATACTTCAGGATGTTATATACTAAATACCTTGTAGATTTATCAGTATTGTAACACATGAAACGAGAAACACAACGTGTTATAAGAAAAAAAGACCGCTTTTAGAATTTACTTATCATGGTTGAAAACACAGTTCTGGATCTACACGTGGAAATCGGTGAGTAAATAACGCGATATTTGTCAACTCTTTCAGAGGTTATGTGCTAATATGCTGTCATAGTGAGATTTAGATGTTACCAGGGCTCAGAGAAAATCACTTTGTTACTTTCGTTCTTCAACTCTCCCGCACTTACTGGTTTTGCACCGAGGTCCAGCTTTTGTTGTTTGGGTAGTGGATGACCTCCTGCTCACTGCTTCGCACCACCAGGTGGGACTTGCTTTTAGTTTGACTGTCTGTGCCGTGCTGCGACTCCAAATGTTTTTTTTTTATTTGACGTAGTGTTTTTGGGGGCGGCAGTGGCTCAGTGGTTCATGTAGGTTGTCTACAAACCGGAAGGTTGGTGGTTCGATCCCTGGCTGCACTGGACCAAGTGTCGAGGCGTCCTTGAGCAAGACACCTAACCCCAGCTGCTCCCGACGAGCTGGATGGCGCCTTGCATGGCTGACACTGCCGTCGGTGTATGAATAAATGAGTGAATAGGTGAATGTGAGGCAACTTGGATGGCCATAGGTCTGTTAAAAGTGCTATATAAATGCAGTCCATTTACCATTTTTGTAGCTGCATCTCTCTTCTCTCTCCATTGTACGTTGTTTACGTTTGTGTCACTTACACGTGACCTGAATTGTCCTCGTGCTGAAAACGTGACTTGTCGCACACCTGACTTCACTTCCCGAGACGCAAGAAGAAATATACAAGAAAATATATATTTTACTAAGGACATTTTCAAAAATAGTAACACATAGTGACTTGGATAAGTAACTTTAATCTGATTACTGGTTTAGAAATATTAACGTGTTAGATTACTCCCCAGACAGCAGGTGACTCCGTTGCAGGTCCATCTACAAACCGGCAAATCCGCGTTACTGTCACCTCCGTTGTACTGCTCCAATACAGATCCAGACCGGGCCGGGTATTATTGGGCCGGAACAACAATCACAAAGCAGATTCGGGCCGTATCCGTGTAAACGAGGGCGTCTGGATTTTTGAAGAGGATCGAAGTGGCCACAGTTTGATCTATCTTACATCCCCACGCGACTTTCCAAGGTAATTAATCAAGAAAGTGTGTTCAAACTGCTATTAATGTATTAATTTTTTGATTTTGTTGCGTACTCGTTACCTTAAAAAGGTTTTTTGCTTTTTAGATCGGTTATGAAAAGTATTAGCGAACTTTTACGTTATCAGAGGGCATGAAGACGGTCGAGGATTTTAAATTTATATGTACGTTAATTAAGAAACACTGTGTCCAAACTACTATTAATGAATTCATTTCTTGATTATGTTGTGTACTCTTTAACTTGATTTATTGCTTAGATCGGTTGTGAAAAGTATTAGCTTTTACGTTATGAGGGCCAGACATACTGTAAAATTACATGTATATTGACGAATTTGACTGCTTTTATTATTCAGTATTATTTACTTTTTACTTTTAAAATGTGCCTCGTGTTATTAAGCTATCGTTAATGTTAAACCAAGCTTGCTAAGGCCTCACAGACCCTATTTATCCGGGCCACACAACTTCAGTGTCACATGATCCTTCAAATCATATGGTTTGCTGCTCAAGAAACATTTATCATATATATAAATGTGCTGCTTCATATATGTGTGAAAATAGTGATATTTTTTTCAGGATTCTGTGATGAATAAAAAGTTTAAAGAACAACATTCATTAAATTTTTTTACACTGTTATACTGTCATATAATCAGAAATATTTATTGAGCAGCAAATCAGCATATTAAAATGATTCCTGAAATATTATTTGACAATGAATAGTAATGCTAAAAATTTAGCTACTACCTCTGTCATTTCCTGCTAATCACTCCTACTTACCGGTATTTAAATACCTTTGAATTAGGATTAAATGATAAGTATAAAATCAAATATTCTTTGATTGTAAATTATAGTAAGTTCAGCCTCCAGTCTTTTGATCTTCAATATTATATTAGAGGTCATACTTAAAAGTGGTAGTACATTACATGGATTAATGATTTTTTTATATATAGTAAATACAGGACTGACAACCGTATTCAGCTGCTGTGTGAACGTGGCCAAAGTGACATGCCATTGACTTGTATTAGATGAGGACCACCGTTTCAGCTAAACATCTTTATTGTTCTACTGAAGATACTCACATCTTGAATGGCATGAGAGTTTTTCAACAGTATATTAAAATTTGGGTGAACTTTCCCTTTAAATTAATATTAAAAGCATTTATATACCTGTTTTTTTCCTAAACTAATTTACGTTACAGAAGAAGTCTGTAGAAAATGAAGAAGTTTATTGCACTTTTTTTCTCAACAGGAGCTGTAAGGAGCAAACAGTCCTGTTGGCTACTGGTGCAGCGAATACTTAGGTTCTTACACCAACCGTTGGTTTCATCTTGCCTTTGACCATGGTGGTGGCTAGAAAGAGCAAAGAGGCATTAAATAAGGTAATTATTTAAAAAAAGTAGCACACAGGCAGTTTGTGTTTTAAACTTTTAGGCCTACTCCACACGGACATGGGTATTTTTATAACAGTGATTTTTTTCACGCGGTTCGGCCGTTTGTCCACACGAAACCGCAGTATCAGGGCACTGAAACTGAGCATATTTGAAAACCTGGCCAGGGTGAGCTTTTTAAGAAACCCCGGTTACAGTGGTGTCGTGTAGAGAGTAAAACCGGGAGTTTTGCCTTGCGCAGTTATCCACTGTGTTTGACGTCAAGATTGTGCGCTGCTGACTGCTTTGTTGATGATTCTGTGCAATGGCAGACGTATCTTGCTAATATACTAATATATCTTGCTTGTGAACATACGACTGGGCAAATAAATAGTCCAAGTAAATTTTTACTTCATTGTGCAAAACATGAAAGACCAAGATTGTTTTAAAAAAGACTGGTGTTAAAAATGTAACACTGAATCAGTGAGTGCGTCTTACGTCGATTATGCTTAATAAACTGATAACACGTGGGGTCATGTGAACACGTAAAACGTTTTTCTTTAATCGGGAAAAGCCCATAAACGGCGTAAGCAAAAACCGATCGGCACAGGTAGTTTTAGCGTGGCATGTAAACACCTTAACTGGCTTTCTCACGGTTTTGTCCATGTGCGCATGTCTCCGCGTGTGAAAGATAAACGTCAGACGCGAAAGTAAATGCAAAGTAACGCATAAAATTCTCTGCTCTACTAAAGCAGTTGGCAGAGAAACTGCGAAAATAAAATCTGATGTTATATTTACAGGTTCTGTAGACACAAAAAGAGATAAAACAATATAGCTTAAGACAGATATGCCGTCGGCTTTTTGATCGACTATTATGTATTATAGGCAATGACATCAATACCTGCGAGAAACTAAGTGCTCTTCTGCCATACAATATAGTTCTCATTTTTTTCCGCTTAAAAAAATCACTACGTTTTATTTTGTGCCACCATACTTACTCGTGTTACTACTCATGAAACAGTCTTTAACCCTCTGGGGTCTAAGGGGTTTTTAGGGCCCTGGTGAAGTTTTGACATGCACTGACATTTGTGCTTTTTTCAGTTGCTTAAAAACATAATAATGGCAAAAGTCTTATAACACTGTGTTAAGCACAAACTGGGCTACTATATTATATGATCAACATGAATGTACATGTTTGTATTTTTGAGAGAAAAATGTTTATGCATGGTTTTTGAAAAAGCTAAATTTTTAAGTGACTGATATAAGTAAAAAAAAACATACTAAAAATGTTTTCCCAATACTTTTCAAAACAGGATCTAGTAGTCTAGAGTTTTTTCTTTAAAATGATGTGAAAATCATTCTGCTTACTCATTTACATACAGACAATAATATTGATTTACAATTTCAAAGTCACTTTTTGGTTAGGAAGGCAATATGCAAGGAGGCTGGAAGCTCTTGAATAATCTGTGATTGACAGCTGAAGAACAAAACACTTGCATAATGAGCTGCATAATGAGCCTTTAGGCAGTAAGACGATGCCTTGTTACGTGTTTGTTTGTGAAAGCAACACAAAAGAAATGCCTTCCCATGCGTGATCCTGCGTTAAATAAACTTACTGTGCAGAAATATACGCGCACAAACAGGGTTTTAGATGTGTTTAGATGCGTCTTAATACAAAAGTGCGTCAAATATGAGGCATTGTGTGTTTGTGTGTGCGTTTGGCCGTCAACCACGTATGACGGAAGCACAAAGAAAACATAAGCGCCTGGAGATAACTTGTATTTACAGGCGAGAGAGCATACTTTATAATTTTACCACAAAACGCGTCAAATATGAGGCATCTTGTGTTTTTGTGTGCGTTTGGACCTCGATCCTGTCACACTTGACGAAGCGCACTCGCGTCTTTTTGGAGATAACTTTATGCCCGAGTAAACAAGTAGATGTAGGGTGGCCATTCATGCCAGTTCTGCCGGACACATCCCAAACATGTTTTTGGTTCAAGTCGCGTTGCTCGATCGCATACGTCATCGAGGTTCTCACATTTCAGTTAAAATACATTGAAAAATTAAGATTTATTTCTTTTAAGACATACAATCATTGTAGTTTCATTCTTACCCTGAAATGTAATGGTTGCTTTTCTGAAATTGAACCCGAAATATTAAACCTTGATGACGCATGCGGTTTACCAACGCGACTTCCGGTGTCAAGAGCAATTCGAGCCGTTTCACAATATGCGTTCTTGTCTGTACTTGCGGACTTGTGAAACATCATTAGTCGCGGCCCAAGTACTGTTCCAATTCAAAGTTCGCATCAACCCCAAGTTCACATAAAATCCCCAGATGTGTTCTTGATCCGCCCATTTTATCGAGGATGCATCAGAGGAGACTTGTGTGGACTTATGACAGCGAAGTTTCCCAGAATGCATTTCGCGTCAGGAGTTCGTTCTTCCGAGTCTGAACTTGCAAGTTCGAACTACGAAGGACACAAGTCCGAGTTTGGCGTACTTGGTATTGAGAAACGGCTTCGGTCCCCCCGGGCGGTTCGGTCTCCCCTGGGACCCCGCGCGACTCCATTGGCTGAAAAAACTCCTCATGGGTAGTTTTCTTAGCGCCTTATTACAATTCCTACAAAATCGTGTTATGATTTATGTAGTTAGAACGTTGTTAAAATTACAATTGATGTCTTTTAAATGATATGTTTTATATAGTAGTATATAAATGAGGCTATAGGTGAGAGATCTACCCATTGCTTGTGTCATTTTATTACTTAGATTATTATACTGTACCATTTCCACTTTTGACTGTCTACTTATACAATTACTTACTCATTAATTACTTATACAAAACATGATTACAACATAGTTGAATCACACATTTAAATTATAATTATAAGCCATGATTACTACACTTTTACTATTAAAAATATATATTCCGTAAGGTATGTTAATAATTTACAAAAAATAAAAGTATTGTTTTTGTAAAGCAGATGATGACACAAAAGTACTGACGTGTCTGCAACATGAATATTAGTTTATTATATTGTTTTTTTAGTTAACTTTTATTTTTAAAAAATGTAATGTTTCTATTTTGGACAACATAATTAGCTTGCTAGCCGCGTATGCAGACGAGATATTGCAATGACACATTTTTGAGCAGGCATTAGTGCTAGATACCAATCGGGGTCCTAGGGGAGACCGAATTGCTCGGGGGGACTGGATTGCTCATGACACCGGAGAACACACCCGAAAACATGTTCGGGACGTGTCCGGCGGAACTGGCACGAATGGCCACCCTAAGTAGATGTGATGTTTGCAATGGCACCTTTTATAAGAAAACCACAAAGCGCGTCAAATATGAGGTATTGTGTGTTTGTGTTTGTATTTGGACATCGCGTCACTGAGGAAGCACACACTCGCGTCTGTTTGGAGATAACTTTAGGCGTGAGTAAACAAGTAGATGTGATGTTTACAATCGCATATCTTATAATGATACCACAAAGCGCGTCAAATATGAGGTATTTGTGTGTGCGTTTGGACGTCGATCGCGTCTGTTTGATGAAGCACACACACTCGCGTCTGGAGATAACTTAAGTTACAGTCTGAGTAAACAAGTAGATGTCATGTCACCAGCACTTGGATTAAAACTCAACACAGCACTCAATGGCTGCAGAGACAGAGTCTCCATTGACTGGGGTTGACTAATGAATATGGATGATCTCTGCTCTTCTCTTCAATGGAGCGGGCCGTGGCTCATTATAGATAATGCAGTAACACGAGAAAGACGGTTCATATCCCTCTTCTAACACAGTTAACAACGAATTACAATATTTGTTTTCGATTTTACTTACATCTTCCAAAAGCAGACATTCCAAGCATTATGTAGACATGTATCTTTTGTTTATATGACAACTATTCGTTAAGTTACAGTTAATGTTTCTGAAAGGACTTCACTGAGGGAGAGAGAACAAAACACGCATCATGTTTATTTTCTTAATTTTGCGAAAAGCACAACATTCTGTTTTAGTGGGAGTGGACAGAAAAAACTAGACACTTCAACGTTTTAAATGATGTATAAATCATATCTGTATGTCCAAAATCAGCAGAGTTATCTAACTCTCTTTGCGGAGTGATTGAAAAATAAAGAGCCCGTGCCACCATCGACCCCAGAGTGTTAAAAAGGGAAAACATCGAAGTGTTTGGTGGCTTCTAAATTCATCCCTGTTTGGATCCTAAAGAATGAATGGAGCTAGGCTAAATGCTAACACGTTCACGAGGCGCTGTACAAAGATTAAAAGTGCACGCATTAAAAAAAAGGTAGGTATGTATTAATTCGTCTAAGCTGAGGAAAATTGTGGTGTTTTCCTTTAACTTAAGCACATATCAAAATAAAGAGGATATTTACCTGAACATACTCCTGTATGAAGTTGTGATTTGCCACTTTGAAGCAAGTCACCTGAAGCCTCTTACAGGTCTCCTGGAGTTCTTGTTCTTTTGTCTGGATACAGGTATTCAAGCGTTCCAAGGCATGGTAAGTCAAGTTCCACCTTGTTGGGCTGGGAAATATCAGCTGGCAGCCTAGCTTGTCTTTGATTATGTCTGAAGCTTGTGTGCTTCTTTGTTGCTTGTTCCTAAGTGCCTGGCATTTGCTAGTCGCTGATCTTGATATTTTTTTGAAGGCCTCTGATTGTGTCAAAGCACTCTCAATGTCTCTTGTTGCTACTAGGTTGAGGGTGTGGCAGGCGCATCGTTGATGAGGTGGGAGACTGTAGCCTTCTTCTGTGACATTTAAAATGCCTGTGATATCTATTAAGACAGTGTGCTCCTCTTCCTCTTCTGCCTCATCATCCTCTTCTCTGTCTGGAATTGTTCTTTGAACTTCTGCAAAGACACTAAAAGCCTTTACAAAATTTGAACCATTATCTGTGGTTGTAACGGTCACCATGTCTTTTATGTTGAAATCTCTGTGCACATTTTCCAACATTTTCTCTTGGTTATATCAGTCAGTGTCGTGTACTTGTCGAGGTACGGCCATGGTGACTCGCTCCTCGGGATCAACTGTTCTCCGACCTCACCCTCTGCCATCATTTCATCCAAGTAATTTTTTGCGTGACGTACCAAGGAATGGTACAATCCGGCGCAGAAGGTGGCGGTAATGCATCATAAAGCTGGTTGGTTGCTATCCACCGTAACCACGAACAAGATGAAGTGGAACGTTACTGATCCAAGATCAGTGATCTTTACCAGTTGTATTTCCCGATTCCCGTGAGCTTCAGAAATGCTTGCGAAAATGTAGCTTGTGTGGAAGCTACCACACTACTTTGTAAAAAAAGAGCTTTGCTACTGAAAAGCTATTTGATTCAGCGAAGCAGCGAAGCTACAACCACGCTACTGAGAAATGTAGTTAAACTAGTAGGCTGGAAGTTTGATTATCAAAGTAGATTTTAAGGCCTAGTGGCACACTGATTGTGGACTCTGGTTGAAGTGGGGTGACTGTGATTCTCCTGGTCTGCAGATCTGCCTACAGCCATTGTTTTTTATCTGAGATCCCACACTGCAACCTCCTCTATCCGCAGTAAAACAGCAGATAAGTTGATATTATGTATTTCTTTATAATTCTGAAAGATTCTTCATTGTAACCCGGGTCTAAATGTACCAAGTGGGCACAACATGGAGAATGAATCCTTGTTGTACTTGTTACGAATCAGGCAACTCTCAAATTTTCAGACAAGAATTCTTGAGACACATCGTCAGATAATCAGTCCATTTCATCAACTCAAGATTTACTATTCTGAGGGGCAAGTCAAAGAAGTCCTGTATCTTCACAATTTAATGCTTTTATCTGATTGTTTTATTGTCAAAGATGACTCTTTCTCACAGTTTGCTGGTAACAGTGGTTCTGATAATTAATCTCCTGTTAAATCAAAACTGAGATGTATAGTGATGCTTTTGTTGTTATCTGGAAATGTTCAGCCAAATCATGGACCTACTACCTCTGTGAAATGTCTACTCACTCTCACAGAGTTAAAAAATCAATCAGACTTTGGTTTCTTACATTTAAATGTTAAAAGTATGGTCCCTAAAATGGATATGATCAAGATCTGGGCAAATACAACAAATGCTTATGTAATGGTTCTATCAGAAATGTGGCTTAAGAAATCTGCAACTGATGATTTACTTTTATTGATGGTTATAAAGTCTATAGAACTGATTGTTTGGGTAAAGGAGGTTGGATTGCCATGTATGTTAAATCCAAGCTCATTAGCTCTGTAACTCTGTCTATTACTAAAGCTAAACTGTTTGAGCTCTTGGCCATTAAAGCAGGCATACAACAGATTCTTACATCACTGTGGTTGGTTGCTATAGACCTCCGTCTGCTGCAAAAGTTGCTCTCACATCTATTTCAGATATTTTACATGAGTTGAATGACTCTGAATTCATCCTTATGGGTGATTTAAATTGGGGCTGGCTTTCTGTGACATCAAATTGTTTTAAAGAACTCTGTGACTCATTAAACCTAGTACAATTCACTAATTCTCCAAGGCCAAATTCTAAAGCACAACTGGCATATTTTGCAATGATGTTAGCGATCATAGACGTCACTAACTGGTTGCGCGCGCAACCGAGAGGCAGAAAGAAGAGAAGTGCATCGTGTTGTATGCTAGTAGCGGTGTCTGTAAGTCAAAATGCCAAGGAGTTGTTGTGTGGAAAATAGTACCAACAGAGTCAGTGCTGGGTGCCTGATGTTAATATACCAGTAGATGCGACTATTACGTTACTAGCCTAACATTATAATTCATACATGTATCACAGTAACACTGCAAAAATAAAGACAGAAAAACAGATCCAACTAAAATCAAGTTTTATTTATATACAAACAATAAAGAACGCCTCAATAATTAAGGTTGTTGCAGTAGCGGATCAGCTCACCAATCGGGCTTTCTGCCTCCTGGATGCTCGCGCACCCTGCAATGTTTGTAAACTTGCAACCCGTCTATTGTGCAATGTGCTTGTGTCTAGAATACAAAAATTTCCAAGGTAAAACCCTGGTTCATTTTTAAAATATATTTTAAAGGTTTTCGAGAGCAGGCTTTCCTGTGCGATTTATATAATAGTGATCTTAACAAAGAAAATCTGATTCCGGATGTTTAATTGGCATGGGAATATTTTCACACAGTTTTCCTGTCTATCTCAAATAAACATGTTCCCATTAAAAAGTTTAGGATCAGTGGAAGGGAAAATCATTGGTTCTCAGACAGTGTCTCAGAGCTAATTCATCTAAGAAATTAATTTTGGGCCCAAGCTAGATTTTCAAACTTGCCTTCTGATTGGACTATGTTTAGAACTTTAAGGAACAAGTGCACCTTGATGATAAGAACTCCAAATCAGAATTTTATATTAAGACATTTACAAAGAATCTACATAACCCATCCAAAATTTGGAAAGTAATTAAATCTATGTCAGGTAAGCATCTTGTTTCAAGCCTCCCTGAACACATTTTGGTTGGCTAAGATGAAATAAATGATAAAGCTGCTATGATTAATCAGTTAAACAAACACTTTATCTGTACTGGGTCTGCATTTGACAGTTCACATGCAAATGCACCTGTCCCATGTTCTTATACCACTGCAACTGATAGAAATCTGAATTTGTTTGATTTTAACAAACAATTGCATAAGTTAGTGAAGCTCTGAAAGTTATTGACCACAATCTGGATCATTATTTCTTAAAGGTAGTGGCAGATGTTATTGCTGAGTCTATTACTCACATTTTTAATTTGAGTCTTATGTCCAATTCAATACCCGAAATCTGGAAAGCTGCTTATGTTCCCCCCTTCTTTAAAGGTGGGGACCCCTCAAAGCTAAACAATTACCGTCCTATTTCCAAACATTCAATCCTGGCTAAGATCCTTGAATCTCAGGTAAAATCTGGTTTTAGAATTGGCCACAGTACTATTACTGCTGCTATGGTGGAAATAAATTATCTTATTTTTGCCTTGGATAGAAAACAACATTGTGTTGCTTTATTTGTAGATCTATCCAGGGTATTTGATTGCATAGATCATGAATTGTTGCTCTGTGTATGAAATGTGCTATACAAATAAACTTGCCTTGCCTTGAACAAACTTAGGGATGTGGGTTTCTGTCCTAATGCTGTTAAATGGTTTAGAAACTATTTAGTAAAACTCAGTGTGTCTATGTAGAGGGACATAAATCTGAGTTTCTTGGGATATCTAAAGGGGTCCCTCAGGGGTCTATTTTGGGACCTATTCTGTTCTCTATTTTTATAAATGATTTAGGTAAGGATGTTCAAGCAAAAGTACACTTTTATGCTGATGACACTGTTATTTATACAAATCCTTCTTCAAGAGCTTTAGACTGTATTTCAGTCATTTCAAACTGCTGTGCTCAATTTAAAATTGGTTTTAAATTCTCAGAAAACAAAGTACATGGTCTTTTCAAAAACTTGCCTACAGTTGCTTGATGATCTTAGAATTTTTACATCTGATGGTAAATCCATTGAAAGTGTACCCACATACAAGTACTTGGGTATATGGATTAGGGCATTGATGCATCGCGCTCCCATTAAAAAGACCTGTTCAGTGTTGTGCATGTACTACGGCTCCATTATCAGTAGGAAGTCCTTATCAATCTAAAATCACTGCAAGTTTGACTCGTTTATAACGTGCATTTAAAAAAACAACATTCATCAAACACAATCATTTAAAATATTCTTTATTACCATGAAAATACCTGAAAGAATCTGAAGAACAGTAATATAAGTATGCCTCTAGATATTTCCTGGAATAGTGTTAGTAATGCTACTTCTTCTGTGGCACAAATGGTGTTTCTAAGCGAGAGCGCCCCCTGGCTTTTGGATGTGGCTGCATTTCACCGTAATTCATTCAAAATCATTAATTGAGAAAACACGCATTTGCCCAATTAATTGTCACAACCCTAATATGGATATATGATTAACTTTTATTTTATGTACATATTAGGGTTGGGCACGAGTATCGATTCCTTGAGTATTCGAACATGGCATCGATGATCGATCACGAAAATGATGATTATGTGGGTTTATTTATTAATTTATTCATTTGTGGTTATGGCGGCATTTCGATGTCTCATTAGCATTACAAGCGCCTGTGGTAGTAAAGACTGGGTGCTTGTTTGACGTTGTGTTGAGCAACACAGACTGGCGTATGACATCAGTAACATTAACATGCATGATTCAAAAACAAACAGATAAAGTCCACTCACCCACGCCGCAGCAACCCGCCGACCGCCCAATAATGTGTAGCCGAACATGGCACTATGGTTTAAAAGGATGTCATGATTTTGGGAATCACTTCGGTAGGACAAAAATACAGTCAGTCAGATGCAAAATGTAACTTGTGACAGCGCCGTCACAAGTTCCCTCATATCATCTCCGGTTTAAACATAAAATTTCAAGAGCTACCAGAGAGCCATACGAGCATACATCCTGACTGAAAACAGATGAGAAGATGACACAACGCTAATCGCTAAAATGATAGCAAAGCAACTTTATGTTAAGCTTGTGCTTTGACTGGACGTGTTTTAAAGCCCGCTGTTATGGTACACATTCACAACGGGAGTTGAACTTTCTGTCCAGTACATAACTTAATTTAAGTCTTGCATTTTGTGCAGATATATGCACGTTGTATAATAAATTAATGTTGTATATAAGGCTTAATATTATGTAGAGAACGTCATATAGAAAACAGTTTGTGTTTATTAACCCTTTTACTTCATCACGCAGCTTTTCCTGTTAGAGGTTTCAGTAAAAAACATTTAATTCATTAATAATCTAGTATGTGTTCTTTGTTCTGTCATAGTTTCTTCAAAATGAAGTTTTATTTGAGTGTTTTTGATAAAAATATTTTTATTTTCACCATGATGTATACCCCCCGCCCCTTTGATTGCCCCGCCCCCAGTTAATGGAATACTCGTTTTTCATACCTATGGATTAATCGAAATGAAAAAGTGACAAATGCACATCCCTTGTACATATTGCTAATCTTGTTAAGAAGCTCAAAATAAAGATTGGAATTTATTTTAGAAATAAATCTAGTTTTACTTTTAATGCCAAAAAAAAACTTGTAGAAGCTATGTTTCTGTCAGTGAAGGAGCCTTGATTCAGTGTATTATGCGTCTGTACGCTTTATTACAAATGCAAGGTCCCTTACTCACCATTGTATTCTTTATGATTTGGTCTGTTGGACATCACTGACCACCCGCAGAAAACAGCATTGGTATTTTTGAAGAGTTTCGTTCCAAAACGCAATAAATCCATTTTGACAAATTTTGGTAAAAACGTGTTTTCTATACCAAGAAAGTGACGAGATGAAAACAACTATTTTCTTTTACAAACTTTCACATAGCATCTTTAGGTTATAAAAACATAAAAAATTCAAATCCATAAGTTGATTTTCAAAGATTTATTATAAAAACGGATTATTTTTTCCACAAAATGCAATAAATCCATGACAAGTTTTTAATCAAAATGCTATAAATCTATTGAATCAATAGCCTATATAAATGTGCATTCATCTTTGCCATGTTATATTCATTTAGTTGACTAGTTGTACACACTAATTAAAAATATAAACATTAATGTCATTAATCAAAACACTTACTATGTCATATTAAGAACCCTGTCATTGCGGTACTTGACGTCGTCGCTTAACGTCTTTCACAGCGATCAGCTGTAAAATGTTTTTGGTCCTGCTCGATTTTCGTTGACTTTGAGTAAAATTATGTAAAGTTTTTCATAAGATCCTCTGGGGTCAATGTGTTAGCATGAGAAGCTTGATGTTGTCGGGAGAACAAGCACCCGTCTCCCGAGTGCCTCTCAGGGAAATTATTAGATGCTGATGGCTTACGTTTCTTTCCCATCACAGAAAACCATCACAGGTTTATCAATGCAATTAAAGTATTACTTTGTTTTGTTTGTTGATCACGAAGTACAAAGTAGATGAGGAAAACTAGGACTCCATGTACTCAGCGCGCCGCCATTGTTTGTTTACATTGCGTGAATGGTGCGCTGTAGGATTTATTGCGTTCTGTAAAAAAGGGGGAGTGGCGTTTATCGCATTTTGGGAAAAAAGGGAGAAAAGATGACAGAATAACACGGCAGATATTGGATTTTGCGTAAAATTAAGAATTTACTTGTAACTACTGACCTGATATAATACTGATTTTGGCAGTAACTCATTTTTTTCAAAAATGGCATTTATCGCGTTTTGGAACCAAACTCTTCATTTTTATATAAGTCATGCTAAGTAAATTTCCAGCTTACCTCTGTAACCTTCTCTGTCTCAATCCTGCTAGTTATTGGCTACGCTCTTCCAAATGTTGGTTTTTAATTTACAACATATTTTGCAATTCTGAAACTCTGGCATTCCTGCATGCTTGATCATGAGTCTGTGGGACTTTCAGTTTCCAAATAACCTTCAGCACTTTTCCCATCAGTGCTGTAAAACACAATGAGATAAAATGTGTGTCTAAATCAGCTCCCAAGTTCATACTAAATAAAAACCATTACAACATTTTAAATGGAATAGTTAAAATCGGAATTGCATTGCTTAAAGGAAAGTATAATGTACTCTGACAGCTTCTGCTAGTCAAGTGTTGGTTTTTATTGGTGGGATGTTATCTGGTGCATGGGAACCAATAGAATACTGTTAAATCTTACTGGAAAGTGGCCCAAAACACACTACACATAGGAATTTTGTAATAATTTTAATGGTAAACAGCTAATGATTCAAAATGGTATTGTAAACCATTCAAATTTGGATTACAGTACTGTATTAGAATCTGTGATTCTGTTTCTATTGCTGTTTTAGCAAGGCATTGAACAGCGATACTCCTATTTGAAAGGAATAGTTCAAGTTCAAACCAGTGTGCAAATGTTATGCTAGCCCTGCTGAAAAAATATATTAAACCAGCCTAAGCTGGTTGGCTGGTTTTAGCTGGTTTAAGATGGAAATAGCTGGTTTAAGCTGGTCTCCCAGCCTGGCCAGGCTGGTTTTAGCTGGTCTCCCATCCTGACCAGCTTAAAACAGCTAAAACCAGCCTGACAATCTTGTTCTAGCTAATATTTTGCATGTACCTTTTTATATCACGACAAAACTATGTATCATTGAAAATGTCTAAGCCTCTAGAATACATATTTCAACAGTCTTTTAAAAAATAAATTATGTAGCAAGAGTAATTGATTCATTTATGAATAGAGTGTGCCCTTAAAACATTAAATTCTGCTAAATCTCACTGTCCCGCTAGCGGGATGCCTACGTTCATTTCAGTGTTTTGCATGGGGATTTTTATCCGATCATAACAAAATATATATCGTTGAAAGCCTGTAGATTTCATTTATCTTCACAATTTTAGTAAAGAAATGACATGTTTCCCTGTTCTGAAGCTAAACAATCTTGACAAATTATATTGTTGGAAAGCTCAAAGAGAGCAGTTTTCATATTTCATTATCATTTAGGAATTATAGAAAATTTGGCATTTGGAAAATTATGACATAGTGAGAGTCAGTTTCTAAAAGGTCACAGGCTCACAGGCAGAGGTGGGTAGAGTACCCAAAATCTGTACTCAAGTAAAAGTACAAGTACTTATACAAAAATGTACTCAAGTAAAAGTATCAATCTTATTATTTACTTGAGTAAGAGTAAAAAAGTATTAGATGAAAAAACTACTCAAGTAGTTAGTTACTCGTTACTTCCGATCTGATAGAGAAGTAGTGCAAAAGCACTGAATTTCAGACTACTTGGAGGGTTTTTACAAACCTCTCCTTAAAAGTCTCATTGTTCTGCTTATATACAAGTAAAGCAGCCTATCTCAGTCCTGGGGCCCGTTTCAGAAAGGTGGTTAAGTGAAAACTCTGAGTTTGTTAACCCTGAAATGAGGGAAACTCTGAGTTTTCGGTTTCAAAAAGGGAGGTAGGTTAAACCCGAGACAGCGGGGTAAGTCAAGCCTGTTTCAGAAGGAGAGGTAACTTATACTCAGAGTCTGTTTCCGGGGTAACATACTCTCTGAACCTAACCTGGTCGGGAGCAGGTTTTATTCTGCAAAGTTTATTTAGGTCTCCTCTCCTCTTTTAAAGTGGAAGCGGTATTTAGCTCGTTACTCATTGCGCACATTTCTGACACGATTCAACACGCTAAAATGGCATGTCCATTTATGGAAGATCCTATTGATGAGGAGGCTGCATTAATTCGTAGAGAATTAAATTTACGTCGGGCAAGGATTTTGAGACCCAGACTGGATTTTTTGTCATATCCCCATACGTTTTTGTTTGAGCGTTACCGTTTTTTGTTGCAGTCAATTAAATATATTCATAGTCTCATCCATCCTCACATTACTAATATCACCCACCGTGGCCGTGCTCTTACATCCGAGCAGATACTTTGTGCAGCTTTACGGTTTTTTGCAAATGGAAGTTTTTTGTATAATATCGGGGATGCGGAGCATATTAGTAAGGCTACTGTATGCAGAGCAGTAAGAAAAGTGTCTCGCTCTCAAGCGCTTTCTTCCCATTTTTGTCCTGTTTCCTGGACATAAACCCCTGAGAACCATCAAAGAGGAGTTTCACAGGATTGCTGGTTAGTACTGTTGTAATCAGTTTAAATCTTTAAATTATGACAAATTATGTTCAGTAACCTTGCTCTGAACGTAATAATTAAAATTACCTCCAGGATTTCCCAATGTGGTTGGGTGCATTGATGGTACACATATACCCATCATTGCACCAACTGAAAATGAGGCAGACTATGTGAACAGAAAGTCAATCCACAGTATTAATGTGCAGGTACACATTAAATTACACTGAGTTTATGGTTAACAGAGGCGAACACTATTGGAGTACTTTGAGTAAATTTTTGTTCATCTGTGCTTTATCAGAGTGTTTGTCTTGGGGGGAAAAAATGTACTTTACAAAAAAAAAATGTTCACTACATTCTAAAGCATAGAGTCATACTGTGTATTCCTTTTATACTGCATTTTAAAATTGATTAAATCCCTCATCACATAAAAATCACTTTCACTTTTTTGAGTAAAAGTACAAAAGTACTTTTTAAAGTAAAAAAACCCCTAGATGTTTAATGTACTTAAATATGAGCCAAAAACTTAAAGTTGAGTAACAATTATGATCATATGCTTTGGAATGTATGTCTTCCAAAGAAAAACACTGAAAAAATACAAATACTTGAAAATGTACTTTTATGTAGAAAGTAAAAATACTTAAGTAGTGACCGCCTCTGATGGTAAAACACTACATAGCAATACTGTAAACTCATGTCTCATTCTTTCCACTGTAAAGATCATATGTGATGCTACATGCATCATTACCAACGTTGAGGCAAAGTGGCCCGGCTCAGTTCATGACTCACGAATGTATCGTGAGTCAAGCCTGAGCAACAGACTGGAACGTGGTAAGTAAATGTATGCCCTATAGACATATTTCAATGTATGCAATACACATGTACTTCTATGCAATACTAAAGCAATGTGAACTTTTTAACAGGAGATATTGATGGCTTTCTCCTGGGGGATAGGGGTTACCCATGCCAGCCAACACTTATAACCCCTTACCCAGAACCTGACCAAGGCCCACAGCAGCGCTTTAATGTGGCACACTGCAGGACGAGAGCCCGGGTGGAGATGACCATAGGCCTGTTGAAAGCACGTTTCCAGTGCCTACGTCACCTTAGGGTCACCCCTGAAAGGGCCTGCGACATAATTGTGGCATGTGTAGTTCTCCATAATATTGCTATAATTAGAGGGGAACAACACCCTGCCCTACACATACAAGACCCGGAGGAAGACCCCATCCATCCTGCAGATTTCCAGGATGGAAGGGTACTTCGAGACCTAATATGCTGCAATTCTTTCTCTTAAATTAACCACCAACATTCCAAAAAAAAGAATAAAGACAAATCACAATTTATTTGGTCTTCTTTATTTCCTACAAATTCAAAAGCAACCATTAGATTACAGTGTTCTTCCAACACTTCACCCCCAACCATACACTCACCTCTAGCTTGTGTTTTAGGATTTCAATTTCCAGATCTGATTTTAGGAACTGGCGATCCAAGTACATCATTTCTTTGTTAGTCTTTTCTATTTGTTTTAGAAGATGAATCCTATACAACTCCTTTGCTGGCAACTGAAAATGCATTACAATTACATAATGTTTAACCTAAATTCAACACAATTACAGTCTGGAATTTAATGTACATCACTGAACTGTGTTCATGTGTGCAGAAGAATTTAATGGGCGATCCTCCTCCTCCTCCTCCTGTTCCTCCTGTTCCTCAACACTCTTGGGGGGTAGGGATGGGGAAGAAAAGAATGTGAGTTTATACTTTGATATAAACTAAGATTATATAGCTTACTCTACACAAAAATGTAATGACATGTGAATGTGTAGACTGCTTGGTGTACACACATATTAACATTACCTCTATAGGCCTCTCTGTGCCTGCAGAAAGGGTTTCATCATCCCCACCATCCTGAGAAGATGAGCATTTGGTTTAGCACACTTTATAATACAACTTGTCATAATTTCTGGTATTGAGTAGGCTACTTACAACTGCCTGGGGTTCTGCTGAAATTGGAAGGGCCAAAAGGCAGATTTTCCCATCAGAATCTTTTGAGACCAAGGAAAAACCACACAGTTAAATAACAGGAAATATATATATATATATATATATATATAAATAAAACGCACACACACGCGCGCGTAGGCCTCTTACATTGTATGATGGCACTGGTGTCCTGGGGAGTTACTGGCTCTGATGATCTCCCCCCAGGAATGCCCTCAGCCATTGGTCTTCCAGAATTAAGGCTCAAGGCCATTTCCTCAGCAGTTGTCAGAGGTGGTGGTGCAGGGCCTCCCCCTGATTTCCGGGCTTCTGCCTTCTTTCTGTTGGCTAAAAAGAAGTCAATTGAGAACAAACATTAATTAGACCCATGTTAAGCATGCTGCACCACTAGACACTGAATGCTATTTAGACATTTAATGTCAAATGTTTGTAAAGTGAGAAAGCCTACACCAATGATATGGTCAAGCCTTACCTGTTTGAATTATGTTTTTATATTTCATTTTAAGCTGATGCCATGTTCTTTTTATGCCTGCAGGATTGCACCTACAGGAAAATTATCATTATATTCAATTAATAGATTTTGCAGTAATATGAGATGAAACTGAACATAATGAATTATCTACAAATCAGTGACTGTGAGGAACAGGAGACGAACCCAGGCGCAGGCGTAGATGAACTCAGAAACTTTAATTATACAAGACACACAAAACAAAAGACCCACGAGGGGGTAAAACAAAGACTATGACTAAATTAACAAGACTTTACTAAACAAACTGGAACTAGACTTGGATATACAAATGAAAACATAAACTTGACAAAATACTCTAGACTTCAATTCACACAGGTAAGAACAGGTTAGAACAAAACGAATCCGCACAAGACAGCAAACACAAGGGCATTAAATAAGGGAGCAAATCAAGAGGGGAACAGGTGACATGAATCAAACAATAATGGGATAATTAATGAGGAAACAAGTGGGGGGGCTAAGGAGACGAGACAGAAAGCACATGGCCAAATTAACAAGGCCAGTGCTTTCACACAAAACATGGGCCTGTCATGATTCTGCCTCAAGACTAATACTAAAACAAGGACAAGAGGGCAGAATCATGACAGAACCCTCCCCTTAAGGAACGCCTCCAGGCGTTCCTCAGGGGAATACTAGACACATGACACGACAGACTGACAAACAGACACAAACCAACAAAACATGACAAATAAACACAAAGGCAGACAAAAATACACTACAAGAGGATTGGGGTTACACAACAAAAACATCCATGGGAGGGGGGGGGAGGGGCACAAGAAAGTTCTGGGGGGGCAGTCCAGGCAGGGTAGAACTGGGTGGGCAAGGGGTCTTGGGTCCAGTAGAGGGCTTGGGACGAGGAGTCCGGGCAGGCTTGGGGGTTTTAGTAGGAGAGGTTGGTCCAGTAGGGGCAGACTGAGGCAAGGTTAAGGCAGGGAGGACAGGAGGCACAATGGGGAACAAGGCATGGTCTCTGGGCAGGAAAGGGGCAGACACAGGAGCAGGATGAGACAAAAAAGGGCTGGCTGGGTAAGGAAGAGAGTCCAAGGAAGACATGAAGACAGTGGAAGGGGACCAGGGAGACGAGCAGGACGAAGATACAGGGGGCGCTGCAGCTGGCTGGGGAGCCGGCGAGACAGGGGGCGCTGCAGCTGGCTGGGGAGCCGGCGAGACAGGGGGCGCTGCAGCTGGCTGGGGAGCCGGCGAGACAGGGGGCGCTGCAGCTGGCTGGGGGTCTAACGCCGCACCAGGAGGAGACATAGAAGGAGTACAGGTAGTCTTCTTCCTCTTCTTTCTCTTTGGCCGAGGAGCTGAAGCCGTGGCAGGTGAGGTGGACACCGCGGTGGTAGCGGTGGGTTCTGTTGAGGACCCCTCAGATGTAGACTCCCAAGATGCCCTTCGCCCTCACTTCTGAGGAAGGCAGACAGGTGGGATAGGGCTCTCGGGAGCTGATTTGGAGAGAGCTGGGTCCTTCAGGGCCACCATAGCCATGACACGGTGCTCCGGGATGGGAGGAAGCTGAGCGGGCTGGTCAGCTTTGCTTGGGCCCCTGGGATCCCGGTTTATCAAATAATTAACCATGTCAGGAAAACCCAGGGGCCTCAGCATCCTCTGCTCAGAGGAGTTGAGGGGCTCATCGAGGCAGCTGTTAAATATCAGCTTGAGCTCAGGCTCGCGAAAGCCGGACCCCTTAGCTGACCTCAAAAAGTCCATGGCAAAGGCCTTGATGTCGGCCCCCTTCTGGTGGAGGCCAAACAATACATGAGCCTGGTGGGCTCTGCGGGCAGCCAGGGCTGTGTCCATCCTGGCCTACTGGGTTCTTAGTTGGCGGATTCGTTCTGTGAGGAACAGGAGACGAACCCAGGCGCAGGCGTAGATGAACTCAGAAACTTTAATTATACAAGACACACAAAACAAAAGACCCACGAGGGGGTAAAACAAAGACTATGACTAAATTAACAAGACTTTACTAAACAAACTGGAACTAGACTTGGATATACAAATGGAACCATAAACTTGACAAAATACTCTAGACTTCAATTCACACAGGTAAGAACAGGTTAGAACAAAACAAATCCGCACAAGACAGCAAACACAAGGGCATTAAATAAGGGAGCAAATCAAGAGGGGAACAGGTGACATGAATCAAACAATAATGGGATAATTAATGAGGAAACAAGTGGGCGGGGTAAGGAGACGAGACAGAAAGCACATGGCCAAATTAACAAGGCCAGTGCTTTCACACAAAACATGGGCCTGTCATGATTCTGCCTCAAGACTAATACTAAAACAAGGACAAGAGGGCAGAATCATGACAGTGACCTTCAGTTAGCTTAATGTAATAATAATCTAAAATGGGAATTCATAGTATTGCCTTCTTTCTAAATGTAACATTCTTTTCATTTTTTTAAAAACACTATTAACTTATACAATCGTAAACTGACTGTGTGAGAGAAGGTTCAATTAAAATTTTCCTTACAACATTAATGAGGTTAAATTGATGCTTGCTTTATGTGTTGTATCATATTTTATGCAATGTAATGTAATTACATAAGACATTTCAACTTAAATAATTATGCCCAATCCCCTACTTTATCCAAATGAAAAGTAAATAATTTCACACATTACGTAAAAAGTTATTACACTCAATACTTTATGTAAATGTGAACTTACGCATTTACTCGATTAGCTATGTTTTCCCACGCTAACTGTCTCTGTTTCGCTGATGCTGCGGTGTTGCTTCGTTTTTGGAAAATATGTTCATACTCTCGATAAGTCTGCAGCAAAATATCAAGTTCAGCAGGAGAAAAAAAAGCAGACCTCTTTTTTTCCGAAGTTGCCATGGTGACTCATAATATCTGTGCTCCATTGATAATGGCTTCTTATAGTCGTTGTGCGCGCGCTTAACGAGGGCTGAATCCGAAATCGCATACTTACTGTGTAGGTACTGAATTTCATTGGGTACCTACTTAACGTGCGCTAAGGCAGTATGTACGTTCGCGTTAAGTATGTACAGCATTCGCAATGTTGACGTTATCATGTGACATATGACGTAGTAGACTTGTTCGAATTCATGCGGAACCACAAGAACCGACAGGAGGTTGACATCACAATACCGCGGGAGCAACTCGAAATCAGAGTTCTCCGTGTGGTTTTTGGAATCGCTCTCGCGGTGCTTTGATGGCGTCCAGCTGTTGGTTCTTACCGCGGTGCATGAACTCGAACAAACCTAATAACAGATGAAAACCTAATGAAAACGTATGCGTGTGTATGAGGGACAGGTGCACTAACACCTGATTGCATCAGTAACTTGATCTGTAACAGTGTTACAGATATATTACACATTATTTTGTAGGGGACAAAATAAGTAAAACAAGCAGATTGTAATTTAATATCTATTGTCAGATGACAGCTGTGCTTGAATACAAACTAGACAATGCAGCCAGGATTATATACATTTTAGTGAAGCAATCTCTTGTATTTACTTAAAACGACAGGAAACATGAATAAAAAATGAATGAATAAAACCATCACAATAAACTTTCCCATATGAAACAAAAGTTTATTCAAATGTATTTTTCTAACAAACCATCACATATTTACTGTCAGCTCAACACAGCTGTGACAATTCTACAGCTTTATTTTCATGAATCAGCTGAGCACTTTGTAGTGTATCCTGGCCGGTCTGTGCGTGAAGTCAGGGTGCTGAGGGACAGCCCTGAGTAACGTATCAAAATCACCCGATTGGTTGGTCTCCGGTCGATTGCTTTGTTTTCCCGTGGCATCATGGGAAAGCTGGGATAGAAGTGTCCATCCGATGCACGCTTCAGAATAGGGGCGGACTCAGTAGGGCATCCGGGGATTTCTCGCCTACTGATTTTATGGATACTGAGGATTCGGACGTACTACTCTGTTCACGTGCTGTTTCCCCTACTACATTTTCAGTAAGTAGGCGGTTTCGGACAATACTTAAGTACACGTGCCTCTGAATCTCGCGAGAAATAGTCCAAAATCCCGCTAATTCTCGCCTACCCTTTTATGTATACTGAGGTTTCGGACATACTATTCGTTCGCCTACTGCTTTTTGCCTACTATATAGTATGGCAGTATGCGATTTCGGATTCAGCCTCAGAGTCAGTCTACTCAGAGTTGATTGAACTAACTCAGATCAGCTGCTTTGAAACCAAAAACTCAGTGTTTCCAATCTCAGGGTAAATCAACTCAGAGTTCAAGTTTAAACTCAGAGTTGGTTGAACCTCCTTATTGAAACAGGCCCCTGCAATGGGACATTAAAATCACATAACGTGTCATTTGAGAAAAAATCTCAAACACACACACGCACAGATGTTTTTCTGACGGTTAACTCTGTATTTATTTTCATGTTCACAACACAAACTTGTCAGTAGCCTATCTGCCTTTAAACATGCAAACAGTAAACAAAAAAGAACGTGTATGTCTGTTTGTTATCATGTTTTTATATGAATAGGTTATTTTCATTGCCATTAAAGTGCAATTACTGAACATAAACAGGAGCTTAATAACAATGATCATTTTAGAATTTCATATTTATCTGTTTGTGCAAATCAACTCTACATTTATTTTAATATATAATACATGTTTCTTTAAAATCAAACTTTATTCTTTTATTTTTATTCATTCATTCTTTAGGAAGGATTTAAATAAAATACAATCCCGTTTTTATTTGAATGTATTTTCTACACATTAGTGAGGTGTCCGGATTTGTGTATAAATGCAAGACGTCCTTACATTATGCTTTTCATTTTGTTTAGTTGTGGGGAAATGATATGGAAATGTGCAGATGTGAACGGGCTGTTTGTATGGTTTAACTTACACTTGTTTGGTCATCGCTTGCACAAGAGTGCATAATATGGCAAAAAAACTCAGTGTGTGAAATGACCATTAATAGTATTCAAATAGACATTACTGTGACTTACCACTTCAGGTTGGATCTTGAATTCCTGTACGCTGAGATGTCAGCTAGTTTATAGAACAAAGCATGCATCGCATTATGAAACTATTCTTTTTGACCTCTTGGAGTGAAAACATAGACCGAACTTGAAGCCGCCATGCATGATCTGCCTCCGATATCTCGGACAACGCACACGCGCCCTCATCTGCTTCTCCTATCATCTACGCGCGGTCGCGCGCGATAAAAAGGGTGTGACCGCGCGGTCGCGCGCGTTAAAGCATGACGCAGCCTGTCTCGCGAAACTTTCGAACACGCCCTATAAGCTTTTTTTTTAATATATTCATTAATTAATACCATTTGACAGTAGCGCAGTAACGCGGCCGAATGTAGCGAAGTAAAAGTACAGTTTTTTCACTAGAACTGTACTTGAGTAAGAGTAAAAAGTACCTATCCTTAAATTTACTCTAAAAGTACTAGTTACACAAAAAATGTACTCAAGTACATGTAACGAAGTAAATGTAATTCGTTACTACCCACCTCTGCTCACAGGTAGACCAAATTTGTTTTAAAATATTTATAACTAAAACCCTACTCCAAACCTAAAAATCATGACAAATTATATATTACTGGAAAGCTCTCAGAATGTAGTTTTTTTATGTTTCAAGGTCGTCTGATGATAGAACTAATGTAGTGGCATTTTTTTTGTTACATACCCCCCATAGAATTGCATATTAATTATTATTTATTCATAACCAGTGCTTTAAGTGGCCCGGTATGCGCTGGTACTCCATACCGCCACTTCTAAATATAGCTCTTGAGCATACCACCACCTCTCTGTGCGCCCAGAACGTGCTTTTACTGTACCGGTACGCTCATTTGCACATCTGTTTAAATCAGAGGTTTAATTAATCCTTTGGCTGTGCTGCCACTTTTCAAAGCACCCTTGACAATGCACGCTTCCTAATTCGGCCCACCGAGTGCAGAGACTACATTACCCATACACCCTTGAGTTTCACAAGTTAAAAGCGCATGCATCGCTTTTGCTGCTGTCAGTGTCAACAACTCAACGTGGGCTGGAGAGGTGTGTGTTTGTGTGTGAAATGTGCAACCATAGCTGCTCGGTTAAAATGAAAATACAACAAACACTTAATATGCCCTCCTGGTTTTAGATTATGAGTAGTAAAAGAACAAGGTCAGAATCACAGGACTCGCTGGCTGACATCCCAGCAAGCCAGAATGATATCGCTGCAGGTCAGACGCAAGCTTTTTCCAATACCCTTTTGTAGGTACGTGACAATCTCCGCTGTCATGGCTGTCAGTTTGGATCCCCTCGACACACCTTTGGATTTTCTCAGGCGATGTATGGAGTAAAAACATTCTTGAAATTGTAATATACATTTAGTTTAATTGCTAAACTACATGTGAACAAAATTTCAATGAATTTGAACGACACGCACAGGAGTTTTACCACCCGCAAAATGGAAAGAAATGGTACAAAATAAAGTGATGACTTTCGAGTTTCAAATGGCCAGTATTTTGTTATTCTTGAACCCATAGACATGGTCTTGGTGTCATTTTAAAGTTTTTGTCAAGCTTTTTTTATATGAACAACTAGTTTTAGCATTTAACCATGTTGAAAATTTTACTCGCATACCTACCTTTTGCACATTTTATTTATGTTCAATAGTTCTTTCTAGCTCAAGCAAATCCAAACTAATAAAATGATTTCTGTTGACTGCTGTATACACTCACCTAAAGCATTATTAGGAACACCTGTTCAATTTCTCATTAATGCAATTGCCTAATCAACCAATCACATGGCAGTTGCTTTAAGGCATTTAGGGGTGTGGTCCTGATCAAGACAATCTCATGAACTCCAAACTGAATGTCAGAATGGGAAAGAAAGGTGATTTAAGCAATTTTGAGCCTGGCATGGTTGTTGGTGCCAGACGGGCCGGTCTGAGTATTTCACAATCTGCTCAGTTACTGGGATTTTCATGCACAACCATTTCTAGGGTTTACAAAGATTGTGTAGATTGACAGTCCTGTGGGCGAAAATGCCTTGTTGATGCTAGAGGTCAGAGAGAATGGGCCGACTGATTCAAGCTGATAAAAGAGCAACTTTGACTGAGATAACCACTTGTTACAACCAAGGTATGCAGCAAAGCATTTGTGAAGCCACATCACGCACAACCCTGAGGCGGATGGGCTACAACAGCAGAAGACTCCACCGGGAACCAGTCATCTCCACTACAAATAGAAAAGAGAGACTACAATTTGCACAAGCTTACCAAA
Source organism: Misgurnus anguillicaudatus (assembly GCF_027580225.2). Lineage (NCBI taxonomy): Eukaryota > Metazoa > Chordata > Actinopteri > Cypriniformes > Cobitidae > Misgurnus > Misgurnus anguillicaudatus. Next base: position 10,535,041 of record NC_073348.2, on the reverse strand, counting down.
ATTGGACACTTGAAGTCTGGGAAAATGTTGCCTGGTCTGATAAGTCTCGATTTCTGTTAAGACATTCAGATGGTAGAGTTAGAATTAGGCATAGACAGAATGAGAACATGGATCCATCATGCCTTGTTACCACTGTGCAGGCTGCTGGTGGTGGTGTAATGGTGTGGGGGATGTTTTCTTGGAACACTTTAGGCCCCTTAGTGCCAATTGGGCATCGTTTAAATGCCAGGGCCTACCTCAGCATTGTTTCTGACCATGTCCATCCCTTTATGACCACCAACTTAAATTTAAGAAAACAATGTACACGGATCAATGATGCATGCTTACCATTTCTTGACTGCAATATTGGAGTCCCACAGGAGTCGATTCTTGGACCAATTCTGTTTAGTTTATATATTAACCGTCTGCCTACAGTTTGTCCAGAGGTCCAGGTTCAGATGTATGCAGATGATACAGTTGTTTATACTCATGCTAAGACGAAAGAACAAGCTGTTATCAAACTAACTGCTGCATTGAACAAAGTCTCTGACTGGCTATGTCATTCTTGCCTTAGTCTTAATGTTAGTAAAACTGTGGGAATGTTTTTTTTTTTCGATCAAGAAAGTTGAGGAGCGTTGTCCAGATATTATAGGTAAAGGAGAGGTAATAAATATTGTTGAACATTTTAAATATTTGGGTATGATTATGGATTCTAATTTAAATTTTAAAAAACATATTAAAAAGGTCTCAAAAAATACTAGAGCAAGTTTGATGATCTTCAGGAATATTAGGCATCAATTACCTGTGTCTGCTGCTAAGCTTTTTTTTGCATACAATGATCCCTCCTCAGTTATCTTACTGTGCTACAAGTTGGTCTCATACTAGTAAAACTGCGTTACAACCATTATATACTATTCATAAACAAGCTGTAAAAATCTTTTTGCTGATGTGTGTTTAATGTACAAACTAATTCATGATCTTGCACCACCACCTCTTAAGCAATGTGTGACTTTCTGTAAAGATAATATCAGACAGACTAGGTCATCAGTTAGAGGTGATTGTTCAACTAAATTTAAAAAAAAATGTTTTTGGGCAATCATCTTTTTCAGTTAGAGCAGCAGAATGATGGAATTAAATACCTGTTTATATCAGAGAAAGTAAAACACTTAGTATTTTTAAAATCACGCTTAAAGTATGGCTTAAGGAAAATCAGATGTGTGATCATTGACTTGGATTTGTGTTTTTAATGTTGTATAATGTGATATTGTATGTATTGTATTGTTTGTTTTTTTAATATTGTAATTTTGTAACATCATCCTGCCCAGGGACTGCAGATGCAAATTAGCTCTATAGCTAACTTTGGCACAACACTGTTGTTGTGCGTTGTCCCTGTATAAATAAACTAATAAATGAAACGGCATGTACCCATCCTCTGATGGCTACTTCCAGCAGGATAATGCACCATAGACTGTAAAAAAAAGATGGACGACGCCCGTTCGCTCTCTTCCATTGGTGAAAAGTGAAGCCGCCAGTGTCCCGATATGGCGCTGACATCATGGGTCTTGAGTTTGCGCAGTAGCGATTTCGGGACTAGTCCTCCGCAGTAGTGAGCAGGAAGTAAAGCCGCGAAATCAAGACCCCGCCCTATCGCATATCACACAATATCACAGCTGTCAATCATGACGTGACACCACCGTTTTTATATCATTAAATAACTAACTAAACACAAACTTATTTTAAAAACAAACATTTGAATTTACATCAGCGTAAATGACAGAAACCAGCTTCGGAAAAAAGATAAATGAAGTGTAATAAAATTTTTTAGTTGGTCTCAAGTCCCATTGAATAACATGGGGGAGGTGGGGTTTATGACCTATACTGGGACCAGTCACTGGGGGGCGATCGATACGTTTTGGCTTCACTTTTCAGGGCTTGTGCGGCACGCTTGTAATGCACCATGTCACAAAGCTCGAATCATTTCAAATTGGTTTCTTAACAAGACAATGATTGCACTGTACTAAAATGGCCCCCACAGTCACCAGATCTCAACCCAATAGAGCATTTTTGGGATGTGGTGGAATGAGAGCTTCGTGCCCTGGATGTGCATCCCACAAATCTCCATCAACTGCAAGATGCTATCCTATCAATATCACCACTTCTATTCCAAAGACTTTTATAAATGCCTCTATTCTTCTCAAATTCTTCTGACTATTGTGGTGGTGTATTATACTTCTCGTGAGGAAGACGTGGGTTGATGGAAGGGTCATATTAAGAAAATAGTTATTTCTTTTTAATTCACTAAAGAATTGCTCTGCAACCTGGCTATTCACTTTACCAGCAAGTTGGGCTACAAGACCAATGTAGCGGAGCGCATCACGTTCGTCTTTTGAATTGCCTTCATGAAATTTGTCATTAAGGACATAGTGCTTTGCTGAGCCTGTAATTGGATGGCCCTGGATGTCTGGGAATTGTTTTTGTATATTAAGCCATGGCAAGGCGATCTTCAGCTTTCCTTCCTTTGCCATTTTTATATTGACTTCTGTTGGGTCAGCTAGACGACCTTCATGTGGCGTGAAGGTTAACGTTTCAGGATAGCGAAGATTTGTGTGTGTGGCCAGTCCCCTTGCAAAATCATAGATGACTACATTTGGTTTGTGTTTCCATGAGAGAAGGATATCTGTAAAGTCTCTTGGACTCTGCATGCAAACAGCATTTGATGCTATACACAATTCCACAAGGGCACATGACCACAGCCCATCCTCCTGGAATAAACATCTATGTCAGACAGTAATAGTACACAACATTCGAAGATGATAAAAGTTGTCTTAAAACCAATACCCAACATCTGTTCTTGTCTTATGACAACTTATTTGATTACGTTTTTTGATCCACACAAAAAGTCAGTCACAAGCATAACAAAACACAAAAATATGTTTCTCACCTGAGGCGCCCCAAATCTTCTCGAAAACCTTGTCATAGGTCCAGGGGTGCAAACTCCTCAGGGGTGAAAAAGGTGACAAAGATACAATTGCTAATTTTATATATATATATATATATATATATATATATATATATATATATATATATATATATATAATTTGTATTTTCATTTTAATTTTAATAGTTTTATTAATTATTTATTCATTGTAAATCTTATTAATTTGAGCATTTACTAATACATTTTTTAAAATCAAATTTGAAACTGTTAACCACAAACTAACATAAATTACTGTAATGACATAAACAAGAATTAATAAATGCTTACAATATATTGTTCATCGTTTGATCATAATGCATTTACTAATGTGAACAAATACAAAACGTTTAGTGTTACAGAAACTTATTTAAAAAAGAAACTTAGTATCTCCTATTATTCAGTAGGCCTATACATAAACAAGCAATTCAGGGTTTGTTCTGTTCACAGTAGGGCTGTCGCGGTAACCGCATGACCGCGCTACTGAAAAGCCCAACCGCATGGAAAAAAGCAACCGCAACAACCGCGCCTTTCACGTTAAATTCATGAAACTATATGCCGCCTTGTTTTTCACGACATACAGTACATGTATAAAAAAGGCCAAATAGATTGTCAAGAGTTAAGAGAGTAGGCCAATTTGTTTTTCGTAAATTTCAATTAAAAATGTAATACTTCATATTTCGTTAAATCATATGTGAATGTGTGAAAAAGTAAAACTGAGATGACAGAATATCTGTGGTGTCGTCTGCCTCTAGATGCAGTTTTAAAGATTAAAATTACTGATAAATATAACTGATAAACACAAATGACGCCAAAATATAACTGGTTGCTTACCAGCATTAAAACCTCATAAGCGTCCGCTCCGTGGATGCAGCCAATATAACGCTGCGGTTGCTTTTGTGAACTGAATGCACACTTGACTTTCACCTAGACATTTAGATATGCAAGTTTTTCATCAACAGTATCTGCGTGAAAGATTTTAAACATTGATGATTATCTGCCGACTCGACTGTTTCATCCCAGCATCCTCTATACACGGAGAGTCTGCTTTATTAACGGCTTTTCCTTCGGTCCGCGTGAGCTAAACGTTTCCGCTTTTTACTTTTTTACTCGCATATATTTCTACATATTTTCGACAAAGAAAGACACAAGATATAATGTAAGTTATTATAGATAGCATTTAAGCTTGTTCTGAAATGATGACAAATCTGTGTGACTAAAAATGACCTCTCCAGCTTAATTTAGCCAAAATAATGATACATTACATTCGTTTTCATACTTTATATATACACGTTAATTTATCTACTAATGTATTATTAAAAATACCCTAAATTATTATGCACTGCCTTCTGTATTGCATTCGTTTTGTACATTTACAGGTGCACAAATACTGGCTAATTTTAACTTCTTTAAGACACTGCTGTTCTGTATTGACCGATGCTCTATTAATTTGCGCTTAACAAACCTAAATGATGTTCTTTAATTTATTTTTGTTTTCTCAAAAATATATTTAGCTGTAGTATAGCTTGTGTTAATCTTTTTTTCATAAGGGGAAATACATGTAGCCTACCCTTCTACATTAGTTGACCTCATTGTTCTGGATTTTAAAAAATAATTTTCTTTTAGTAAATGAAGGTGGTAACCGCGACAGTTCACAGTCATAGTTATATTATGAATATGAACCCTGAACGAGCAACTCGAATTCAATTCCTATACAATTCGATATACAAATATTACAGGTATTAAAGGTAGAAAAGGGATTTAGTTAAGAGCAGTGATAGATTTTCTTTCAATGCCGTTTTATTAATACAAGTGACAGAAGCAAAATTAGGTAACTTCCCCTTTAAGACCAAAGTCCGGATCTAATACTCTTACACATGCGTTTTCTCTTTCAGCTGTTTACTTTCTTTTACCTAAATAGTCGTGTTTATAAGGACACTTGCAAAGACGGGAATTTTGACGCATGCGTGTAACTTATTTGAGGCTAATACAGCGGCAAAATACTCACAAGCTCAATGAGACGCGGATGCGCGACTTGCACGCTCCTTTCAAACTGAAACAGCTAACGCGCGCATATAGCACTGTTGTTTTTGTTTCAACGGCTTAAAATCGCTTGTTTTAAAACTGCGGTGCTTAAATACCTGTACAAATGTTAAGTTTTGGTGACCACGCGAACAGCAATGTGATGTGGGCGCGTAACCTTGATTAGAAAATACTACGAGTTAAGTGTGTGCCCTCATTCTGCACAGACTGTTTAAACTTCGGGAGCAAATAAGGTGACTATAAATTGTAAAACATAACCCGCCAAACTGGCTAGTGATTTGACATCATTACCACAATATCTGGAAATTATTTTCATATTTTCATTCATTGCGACCCTGTCGTAGACCCCCCTCACCCCTCATTTTCAAAAACTCATCGGATCTAGACGAATCACAAGGATGACCTATTTTGGATTAAAAACGGCGAATTTCGCCGAAAGGTGACAAGTTTGCACCCCTGTAGGTCTGTCTTGATTTAATCTCGGATAAAAGCCTCTCTAGGAGGTCACATTTTGAGCCAGCGGAGTCAACACCACACTCCTTGGACAGATTTCTAATCACTGATAACTAAGAAACAAATCAAACTACATCTGTAACACACATAAACATTACATCCTGACAGCTACTTGATTCCCCTACTGAAAAATCCAGCTAAAACCAGCATAAGCTGGTAGCTGGTTTTAGCTGGTTTATGCTGGACCTCCCAGCCCGACAAAGCCGGTCATGCTGGTGGGCCAGCTGGTATTCCAGCATGACCAGCTAAGTCCAGCTAGACCAGCTTAAAATGTGACCAAAACACAGCTAGACCTGCTTGCTACACCAGCAAAACCAGCTTCCTACACCAGCAAAACCAGCTGAAACCAAGCTGGGGACCAGCTAAAACCAGCTCACCAGCTTATGCTGGTCTTAGCTGGATTCTTCAGTAGGGTCTGGTCTCTAGAAAAAAACCTTAACTTGGAAAAAATCTTACCTTTTGTTTATAAAGCCCAGTTTTATGTCTTCAGAGATAGTTATTTCACAAAGTTCAGCTACTCTGGGTTTGTGGATTTTCTGGAACTCTGTTTAGGCACTGATTGGACTTGCCTGTGTTCCTTCCAATTCATGGTGCCCACAGGTGGTAATTAGGGTCAACAGTGAAGGGATTGTCACTTTGTCCTTAATTAATGAAAATTATTAGAAAGTAAAAAATGTATTGTTTGTTATTAGCATACCAAATGTCAAAAGGCACATAAAACTAAATTTTTCTTTTTTTTACAAAGCCACGGCCAATCATGTGCAGGGGCAGTTTCTCCCAAGTCTTCCATATCAACATGTCCACTGAAGTCCTTGGGTTGTGGTTTGATGTCACTTACTATTTACAAACAAAGACAAAATAGCAATAAATTACCTATATCATTGAAAACATTAGATAACACTGCTGTGGCTAAATATGCACAAGCAGTGTCAATCACCAGAAATGTATTATTTTTCCAAAGCACAGAATATGAATATGCTTCGGTTTAGCTCAGTAAAAAAGCATTGTGTTAACAGCACAAATTGTCATGGGTTCGAAATCAGGCAGCACACACAAATAAACAGGGCCGGAGTGGGGCCACTTTTCAGCCCGGGAGTTTCAGGCCCAAGACCGGCCCACTTTTTCCATAGTGTTATTCCAAATTAGCACTTTTTTCAAATTGGATAAATAAAGCAACAGTTCAGCTCTTACTATAGTTTCTATTAATATCATGGTTAAACAAATAAGGTAAAAGTTAAATAATATTTCACTTAAGATGAGAAGTTAACAAAAATATTCCTCTACACTCTAAAAAAGGCTGTGTTATTTTTTACCCATAATGGGTAAATATTGGACAGAACACATGCTGGGTTAAAAATAACCCAATTGTCACGGTCCTGTCGGACATCTGTGCTAGATGTAGGTCTGAGTGCATCTGACGGGACCGTGGCAGTATCATGTTCTGTGTGGGGACATGTGGGATCACATTCTGTGTGTGGCTTCCACATGTTCTCGGTGTCTTGTTGCTGTCGTGATCTTGCCAGACCTTAGTATTGTTTCAGGTCTATGTTCTTAGGGCAAGGTCAGGGCAGCATTGTGTTTTGTGGGAACACGTGTGTTTCACATTATTTCTGTGTGACACGTGCTCCCCAGTGTGGTGTGGCTGTCATGGTCTTGCCTGACCTTGGTTATTATCCAGAGGGCAAGACCAGGGCAGCATTGTGTTTATGTGGGAATACGTGTTGTTTCACATCATGTATGTGTAACACGTGTTCCCAGTGTCTTGTCACTTTTACCCTACTCCCTTATGTAATCATGTCTTAAGTGATTAATTATGTTCACCTGTTCCCCATTGATGTGGTGTCTTTATATTGCCCTTGTGTTCTCTGTGTGGTGTGCGTGCGTTGTTTGTAAATTCCCATTGTTATGGTTCCCGTTTATCTGTTCCAGTCATTTGTGTTTCATCACATTGTTTTGTTCCTTTCCGTTTTACCCCCTCGTGGGTGTTTCAGTTTATTTATAATAAATCAGAGTTTATTTTTGTACATCCTTTTGCTATTGGGTTCTTCTTTATTTTCCACTATCCGGTGTTAAACCGAACGTGACAGAACGCACGCACCAAACTGAACCCAGCAGGGATGTTTGCTGGCAGCCGCCTGGCGATACGGGGAAGGAGATCCCGCCCCGCATACGAGTCGGGTTACGAGTGTTATGACCCACTCGTATGCGGGCCCGAAGGTAATGGCAGGCGGCGACCGATCGGATCGGATGGATTCCGCCAGACTCAGTCCAATATGAGGGTCATGATGACCGGAGCGGTCAGGATGGGGAGATCGACTCCCGTCTCCTCGGTGCTGGATACTACTCCCGGGGCCAGGCTCGGACCGGCACTCCCTGTGTCGAAAGGGAGGAGGAGAAGGACGAGGAGGGCCTCGGAACCGACACACCCGGAGACGCAGCCGGGGACACGTCATCAGTCGGCTTTTCAGCCGCGGGACTTTAAAGATCATGTTCCCCATGGACATTTTGTTTCCCCTGTTTTTGCCCCACCACCCCTTCATCATGTGTTGTTTTTGTTAAATCACCCCAATCCGTTTGTTACGTATGTCTGTTTACCTTTGTTGTTTGTAGTAATGTTGTCGTGGTTGTCTTCTGTTGTGCAGTCTTTCGTTCCTCGTGTTTAATGTTTTATTTTTTTTTGTTCATGGCGTCTTGGATCCGCCTTTAAAGAGGGGGGTACTGTCACGGTCCTGTCAGACATCTGTGCTAGATGTAGGTCTGAGTGCATCTGACAGGACCGTGGCAGTATCATGTTCTGTGTGGGGACATGTGGGATCACATTCTGTGTGTGGCTTCCACATGTTCCCGGTGTCTTGTTGCTGTCGTGATCTTGCCAGACCTTAGTATTGTTTCAGGTCTATGTTCTGAGGGCAAGGTCAGGGCAGCATTGTGTTTTGTGGGAACACGTGTGTTTCACATTATTTCTGTGTGACACGTGTTCCCCAGTGTGGTGTGGCTGTCATGGTCTTGCCTGACCTTGGTTATTATCCAGAGGGCAAGACCAGGGCAGCATTGTGTTTATGTGGGAATACGTGTTGTTTCACATCATGTATGTGTAACACATGTTCCCAGTGTCTTGTCACTTTTACCCTACTCCCTTATGTAATCATGTCTTAAGTGATTAATTATGTTCACCTGTTCCCCATTGATGTGGTGTCTTTATATTGCCCTTGTGTTCTCTGTGTGGTGTGCGTGCGTTGTTTGTAAATTCCCAGTTGTAGGAGCCTAAATGCAGTTATTTGATAAATAATTTTAATTTATGTGTTAAATAGTAATTTTCATCATTCTTTTATGTGGAGAAAATTGAAGGACATATTTACAGTATTTACAGTTTAATGTAGTTAATATTTACAGTTATGCAATAAGTTAATTGTGTAATTATTTAAAATGTATGTGGATAATTTATAGTGCATTTATATTATTTGGGAATATTTTTAGAGTAATAACTGTTAATGCATGTTTACCTTTGAAATGCACGGATCTTTGATTACTAATACTCTCGCGAGAGTGGTAAACGGAAGTTGTGACGTTTTACTAAAAATAAGTCAGGCAGGCGGATGGAGCCGCATAGTTTTTTGAACTTTCTCTCTCTCTTTGATCGTTAAATAATCACTTTTATTTACTGTAATATTCCCGTGCTGAAGTTTTTTGTTGCAAGTAAAGGATACAGTTTTTTATACATGTGGTATTGTGGATTATTGGATGTGGATTGTGGACGAAGGGAGTGGATAAAGCGTCAAGCTAGCGCTTCAATTATTGGAAACCTACATTTAGTCAAAAAAACTTGGCTCTTCACGGATTATTGGACTTTGGAAAAGGCTTGACTTGAGACAAAGGACGGAAGGAGGAAACTTACACAGTGAATCTGTAAGTTGTTTCTTTGATTGCTGTGGCAGATCGTAACTTAAATGCACGAGGAGTGCGGTTGCTCTGCGCGCCGCCGTAGATATATAAATAAATAAAAAGACGCCGTTCGGCTGAACGACGAAGTGAAACGCAGTGTGTGTGCGTTAATCTCAATATACGGTTTTGACATTTGCACTATTTAAGTGTGGAAACATTCACTCGTTATGGATGAACAAGACAGTGAAAAACGGACAGTAAAAATGACTGAGAAGGCTGTAGAAGAACACAAGTCTAGACAACTTCATGCACGCAGGTATAAGCTATCCCAGCTAACAAGCATGGTAAAGCATATTGAGCAATTAATGGAAGATGATGCAAATGCTGACATCGTTAAAAACAAATTGCGTGTGGATTTCAGTGGTTTGCAGCAAGAATTTTCTGACTTAAATTCTAGTTTGAGAAAATTTATGTCTGAAGAAGAATTCCTGGATGATCAAAAGAATTGGTTTGATCTTAAAAATAAGTCAATAAATGATTTCTTCTGGAAATGTGAGGAATGGATGAAAGAGGTCATGAAACGCTCTGAGCAGGCTGCAGAGACTGATAAACACGTAATGCCCACAGACAGTAGGTCTACATCATCAAAAACCACCACAAAACGCTCAAGCAGACCTGGATCACGATGTGGAAGTGTGTCATCATCATCTTCAGTCAGAATAAAGGCAGAAATGGAGCGTGCTTCATTAAAGGCAAAGGCTGCAGCATTAAGAGAGAAGCTAGCCATAGAAAAGGAAGAAGCAGACTGGCATGCAGAAAAAAGACGCCGAGAAGCTGAGCTGCAAGCAGAAGAAAAGCGGCGAGAGGCGGAGTTTGAGGCTGAGCAAAAAAGAATAGAGGTTGCGATAAAGGCTAGAAAGGAGATGCATGCTATGCAGACTGCTCTTGCTGAGTCAGATGCAAAAATGGAAGTTTTGCAAAAATACGAATGCACACAAGCATCCGAGAGCAGTATAGAAGCTAAAGAACGGATCGCTGAAACAAAGGTGAACAGCACCTACCAACCACCAGTACAGCACACACGGCCTACGTCCAACTTCGAAACTAATGTTCAGTTAGCAAAGCCGCAAAGAGCCCTGCCTGCATCAAACATGGACCTCAATGATGGACCTGTGCTTGATAGTTTATGTAAGGCTCTCTCACAGCAAGTTGACGTCACTGAGTACCTTGTGAAGAATCACAAGGCCACATTACCCCCTGAACTCACCATTCCAACATTCAAGGGTGATCCACTTGAGTATAAATCCTTTATCAGATCTATTGAACATGGAGTTGAAGGTCGCACTGGTGACAGTCGTGATCGCCTACAGTTTTTGTTGCAGTACACAAGTGGACAACCACATGAGTTGGTAAAAAGCTGCATTCACATGGAACCCTCAGCAGGTTATGCTAAAGCGAAAGAATTGCTGAAGGAGTTTTTTGGTGATGACTACAAGATAGCAGAAGCCTACATAAAGGAGGCTTTGGATTGGCAGACAATCAAATCAGAAGATGGCGCTGCACTTCAGTCTTTTGCATTGTTCCTCACAGGCTGCTGCAACACTATGACTGATATAAGCTACATGGAAGACTTGGACAATACCGCTAACATAAAGGCACTGGCTAACAAGTTGCCATATAAACTAAAAGAAGCATGGAGAAAGTCTGCATGCGACCTACAAGAAAAAACAAGAAATAGAGTGAAGTTCAAGGATTTTGTCGAATTTGTCAACAAGCAGGTTAGATATATCTTACACCCACTCTATGGGAACATACAAGAAACCACCACCAGGCCAAAACACACAGTACAGCAGAGAGCAAACCTACAATATGCAGAGTCACTCAAACCAAAGAAAGTATTTACAGCAGCTATTGTCTCATCCCAGACTGAAAACAAATTCAAAATTGAAAATGAATTCAAAATTGAAAATGACAAACAACTAACACCAAAAACACAAAATGTCTCAGTGGACGCAAACAGCAAGCCTTGTGTTTATTGTAAGGGAGAGCAACACAGTCTCACAGTCTGCAGAAAACTCAAGAACAAGCCGCATAAAGAAAAGATTGATTTCCTGCGAAGCAAGGGTCTGTGTTTTGCATGTTTGAAACATGGTCATATGAGTAACAGCTGTAAAGAGAAAACTCAATGCCAAGAATGCTCTCGACTTCATCCCACACTGCTGCACATGAACACTAAAGGCTTGCGAGAAGAAACGGCAAGCGAGCGTTGTGAACAGCAATCTGTTTCAAGTGCCCTTGTACACATGAAAGAAACTTTTACTGTCATCGGGGCCGGTAAGGAAAACTGTGCTCTTGCAATCATTCCAGTGTGTGTCAAAGCACAAAAGGGAACCAAAATGGTGACAACGTACGCATTTTTGGATCCAGGTAGCTCTGCTACTTTCGCTACGGAGTCATTAATAAACCAACTGGGTATGAACGGACGCAATACAAGCATCTTGTTGCAAACAATGGGGAATGAATCTATTGTTAACACTTGCATTGTGAATGGAATGGAAATCAGTAGCTTGGATGGTAACCACTTTATTGAGCTCTCAGAGGTATTTTCACAGAAAAACATCCCTGTAACCAAAGACAATATTCCCCGTCAAGAGGATGTTGACAGTTGGCCTCATCTAAAGCAGGTAAAACTTCCCACTATCCAAGCAGAGGTTGGATTACTCATAGGAGCAAATGTTCCCAAGGCGATGGAGCCACTGCAGGTGATAAGCAGCGTGGATGACGGCCCATATGCCGTAAGAACAATTTTAGGCTGGACAGTAAATGGGCCACTCAGAGGTGGAAACGAGATGAGGGAGACAAACACATTGACAGGAGTCACCACCAATCGCATCTCAGTAGCCAAGCTAGAAGAGCTCTGGCAACTGCAGTTCAAGCAGGACTTTCCTGACGCTGGACAAAGCGAAGACCTTGAAATGTCCAAAGATGATTACCAGTTTATGGACATGGTGTCTCAGTCCTCAAAACTTGTGGATGGTCATTACAGTGTTTGCCTGCCGGTAAAGAACAAGTCATTGTGCATGCCAAACAACAGATCAGTCGCAGAGCAATGTGTGTTGAATCTACGGAAAAGATTCTCCAGAGATGTCAATTTTCATGCAGAATACGTTGCATTTATGGACGACATCCTCAAAAAGGGCTACGCAGTGAAGCTGGATAGCATTGAACATCAACCAGCTGAGGGACGAACATGGTATTTGCCTCATCACGGAGTTAGACATCCAGTTAAACAAAAGCTGCGTGTTGTTTTTGATTGTGGAGCGTGCTTTCAAGGAACATTGCTGAACCAACAGCTCCTGCAGGGACCGGACCTAACAAGCTCGCTGGTGGGGGTCCTCTTAAGGTTCTGACAAGAGACAGTTGCGGTCATGGCTGAAGTGGAGGCTATGTTCCACCAGGTCAGAGTCAGCAATGAAGATACTGATTTCCTCAGGTTTCTTTGGTGGCCCAATGGGAACTATGAGCAGGCGCTTGTCGAACACAAAATGTTGGTCCACATCTTTGGTGCGACATCTTCGCCAAGTATTGCAACCTTTGCACTACAGAAATGTGCAACAGATTTTGAGGATGAATTTGGTCAAGAAGCTGCCAAAACAGTGAAGAAAAATTTTTATGTAGACGATTGTCTTAAGTCAGTTACAGATGAAGACACGGCAATAACACTTTGCACTGACTTGAGGAGCATGTTGTCAAAAGGTGGATTTCGACTAACAAAATGGTCGAGTAACAGTCGAAGGGTGCTCAGCTCCATTCCTGCAGAGGAAAAGGCCCAGGGTTTTCAGGATTTGGATTTGGATGCAGATAACTTGCCTATGGAGAGAGCACTGTGAATCCAGTGGTGTACAGAAACGGATCAGTTCAAGTTCAAAATCAACCTCAATGTACGACCACACACTAGGAGGGGCCTGCTTTCCCTTGTCTGTTCCATCTTTGATCCATTGGGTTTTCTTGCCCCAGTGGTATTGCCTGCCAAAAGAATCTTGCAAGACTTATGCCGGCAGAAGTATAGCTGGGATGAAGAACTGCCTGATAATGTCATCAAGAGTTGGAAAAAGTGGATGTTTGATTTGCAACAGCTTGAGACCTTTGGAGTTGACAGATGTGTTAAGCCAAAGCAGTTTGGTGCGCCAGTCTTTGCACAGTTACATCATTTCGCTGATGCTAGTGAAGACGCATATGGAACAACAAGCTACCTACTGCTACGCACTGCAAGTGGTGAAGTTCAATCCACCTTGATTATGGCAAAGGCAAGAGTTGCGCCTTTAAAGTCCCCAACCATACCAAGAATGGAATTAACTGCAGCCACAGTTGCCATCAAGATGGACAAGCTTCTGAAGAAAGAGTTGGAGCTGGAACTTAGTGAATCAATTTTTTGGACAGATAGCACGGCTGTGCTGAAGTATCTGAACAGCGAAGGTACAAGATTCAAGACTTTCGTTGCAAATAGGATCACAACAATCCTGGAGCACTCTCAGACTTCACAGTGGAGATACGTGAATACCAATCTGAATCCTGCTGATTACGTCTCGAGAGGACAGACTGTTGAAGCGTTCTTGAAAAGTGAAAGCTGGATTTCAGGACCAAGTTTCCTGCTATGTGCACAAGACCAGTGGCCCAGAAATCCAGATCCTGGAATGCTAGACATTGATGACTCTGAGGTTAAAAAGGTAGTTCAAGCACATGTTATTCAGACGCAAGAGCTCAAAGATGCTACGGAACAGCTGATGACATACTACTCATCTCGGACAAAACTAAAACGCGCTGTGGCTTGGTTTCTGAAATTTAAAGATCTGCTTAAGGAACTGAAAGAAAAGAGAAAGGAACTAAACTCACACGGAGAAAGCAGAATTAATCAGTTCAAGAAAGCTTTCAAAGGAACACACCTAACCTGTGAAGATTTGATTGTAGCAGAAAGAGAAATTGTGAAATACTGTCAAAAACAAAGCTTCACAGAAGACTTGAGTATGCTTAAGGAACATCAAAGGGTAAAGAAAAGTAGTTCACTTTACAAGCTGAACCCTGTACTTCAAAACGGAGTCATCAGAGTTGGTGGAAGGATGAGCCGCGCAGCAATGCCAGAGGATTCCAAGCAGCAAGCCATCTTGCCGAAAGATTCACACATCACGATGCTTGTGCTGAAGCACATTCATGATGTTACAGCCCATGCTGGGAGAAATCATATGTTGGCACAGCTGCGTCAAAGATTCTGGGTCCCTGGAGCAAACGGCGCTATTAGAAAGTTTTTGTCCAGGTGCATCAGCTGTAAGAAACTACACGGAACTGCCGGTAAGCAAATCATGGCTGATCTACCAAGATGCAGAGTCTTGCCCGACAGTCCTCCATTCACAAGAGTCGGTGTGAACTACTTTGGTCCATTTTTAGTGAAAAGAGGAAGAGGGCAAGTAAAGAGATATGGTGTCATCTTTACATGTCTTGCCATACGAGCGGTACATCTAGAAGTCGCATCTTCACTTGACACTGATGCTTGCCTCAATGCAATTAGAAGATTTCTTGCAAGAAGAGGACAAGTCAAAGAGATGTACTCTGATAATGGAACCAATTTCAAGTCGGCTGACAGTGAGTTGAAAAAATCAATAAAAGAATGGAACACCAGCAAGATAGCAAAGAACTTGCAAGAGAAGGGAGTTCAGTGGCACTTTAATCCGCCAGCAGGTTCTCACCACGGAGGAAGCTGGGAGCGGCTGATCCGCTCAGTGAGAAAAATTTTGAATATCACAGTGAAGGAACAACTTTTGGATGAAGAAGGTCTCCATACCTTGCTGTGTGAAGCTGAGGCCATCATAAACAGCAGGCCAATCACCCAAGCATCTCCAGATCTCAATGATTTAGAGGCCTTAACGCCCAACCACCTGTTGTTACTCAAGGTCAAGCCCGAGTTACCCCCAGGAGTGTTCAGCAAGGATGATCAGTATGCTAATCGCAGATGGAGGCAAGTCCAGTACCTCGCGGATGTCTTCTGGAAACGCTGGTGCAAAGAATATCTGATGCAGCTCCAAGAACGGCAACGATGGTTCACTCCTGGAAGAAACTTCAGTGTTGGTGATGTAGTATTGATTGTGGATGATACATCACCCAGAAATTCATGGCTACTTGGAAAAATTGTGGAGATTTTTCCTGACAAGAAAGGCTTCGTTCGTCAAGTGAAAGTCAAGACTAAGAGCAATGAGCTTTGTCGCCCTATAACAAAGTTATGTCTTCTTCAAGAATCTGAGGACAATGTATAAGCTGTTCCAAAAGGAAGAAAAACCTTATTTTGGACAGGGCGAAGTCCAAGAAGATTTCTTTAGATAGTTTGTTAGTTAGCATGTAGGCTCCTTTAATTTAAGTTTTGAGTAATTGTTTCAAGGACACTGATAACAATTAGGGGCCGGTAATGTAGGAGCCTAAATGCAGTTATTTGATAAATAATTTTAATTTATGTGTTAAATAGTAATTTTCATCATTCTTTTATGTGGAGAAAATTGAAGGACATATTTACAGTATTTACAGTTTAATGTAGTTAATATTTACAGTTATGCAATAAGTTAATTGTGTAATTATTTAAAATGTATGTGGATAATTTATAGTGCATTTATATTATTTGGGGATATTTTTAGAGTAATAACTGTTAATGCATGTTTACCTTTGAAATGCACGGATCTTTGATTACTAATACTCTCGCGAGAGTGGTAAACGGAAGTTGTGACGTTTTACTAAAAATAAGTCAGGCAGGCGGATGGAGCCGCATAGTTTTTTGAACTTTCTCTCTCTCTTTGATCGTTAAATAATCACTTTTATTTACTGTAATATTCCCGTGCTGAAGTTTTTTGTTGCAAGTAAAGGATACAGTTTTTTATACGAGTGGTATTGTGGATTATTGGATGTGGATTGTGGACGAAGGGAGTGGATAAAGCGTCAAGCTAGCGCTTCAATTATTGGAAACCTACACCAGTGTTATGGTTCCCGTTTATCTGTTCCAGTCATTTGTGTTTCATCACATTGTTTTGTTCCTTTCCGTTTTACCCCCTCGTGGGTGTTTCAGTTTATTTATAATAAATCAGAGTTTATTTTTGTACATCCTTTTGCTATTGGGTTCTTCTTTATTTTCCACTATCCGGTGTTAAACCGAACGTGACACCAATGTTGGATTGTTGTTATGCAACCATGGATTATAATAACCCAACAGTTGGGTTAAAACAACCCAGCATTGGGTCAATTTTAACCCAGCAGCGTGTTCTGTCCAATATTTACCCATTATGGGTCAAAAATAATCCAGCCCTTTTTGGAGTCTACTCACAAGAAAAGGTTGATAAATTATTAGCATTGCTAATGCTATGAGGCCTATGATTAATCAGATGCAAATAGAAATATAAAACCCAGTCCTAATTAAAAAAGAAAATAATTTGACAAAAATATTGAATCCAGTAAATATATAGCATAACAAGTGATTTATACGCTTTTTTTCGGCTGGTCATTTTTGACTGGGAACACAAAAGGTGTTATATGGTTCTGAACACAACCTGAGGGTTAAATAACTTTAATTCATATTGTTTACTCATGGCATCCTCATTTTCAGCGGGGAACTGGCTTATCTGCTGCTCAGAAGCTGCTTGCATAATATTTGCAAAGTCTATGAATCGCCATGTATACACAAAAGGCTAATATTTTAACTAAAAAAAGTTGGCTTGTAAATAGTTTGACAACGGTATTAGCCGAATAATTACGTTGCTAATGCTAATCATTACTAGGCTTATTTCTCTTTAAGTTACCTGTTGTTGTCCTCTTGAAAATAAATCTGTAAGTTTGGCACATTTGGCAGCTTCATCCTCCAATGAATTTTTTCTTCAACCTGTTTTTTACGCCCTCCTCCTCTCAGACGCGTATTGTTACGGTAGGGCCGGCCCAGCCTACCGGAGAAAAGTTTTCTTGGACGTGCTATGGACCGAACCAACTCTATGGGAGGGGAGGGGAAAACTCCCTCACATGGTACAACCCATGCAGAGGCTGCGCGCTGCAGTGTCAATGCAAAACGGTGAAGTGTCATTTAAGGGAAGACGTGACAAATGTAAAAAAAAAAAAACTCGACCGGCCCAAAAGTTCTTTCGATTACCCACCCCGGGCCTGCAAATAAATAAAAAAATGAATGTGCACTGTTAACTAACTGCACGTCTAACAGAAGCATGTATACAGTCGATACTGGCTTGCTTGAATACGTCCCACTTAAGTTATTTCAGAGGCTGCTGGGGCATATAGCAGCAGCTGTGAAACTGCATGGGCTGCTCCATATGAGACCGCTTCAACATTGGCTTCACAACCAAGTTCCGAGGAGAGCGTGGCTCAACGGTATGCATTACGTAACTATTACACCTCTGTGCCATCTCACATTCACACTGTGGTCAGGCCCATTGTTTCTTCAGACTGGTGTACCCCTGAAACAGGTCTCCAGGTATGTTGTCATATACACAGATCCTTCTCCACCAATGTGCTTTTCCCTAGTGAGCCCTCTCGCACAGACACTGTGCAAAGTCAGAGAGGACAAGGAGCGCATTTTACAGGTTTCTCTTTATTAGACAACCAGGAACTGGTTCCCGGAACTCATGCTCACCATGACAGCTGCCCCCTGGTGGATTCCCCTGAGGAAGGGCCTTCTTTCTTAAGGAGGGGGCACATTACGGCAGGGACACAATAAAAATGTGTGTGTCTGTGTGTGTGTGCACCTCAAAAGGGTTTATGAAAATTGTGTGTGTGTGTGTGTGTGCGCATCGAAAGGGTTTATGATCAAATGTGTGTGTGTAAGAAAGACACTGTGTCTTTAAGGCGGAGTCCACGATGTTTGAAAAACGGTTTGGAAAAGTAGACGGGCCGACTACCAAAACACACTTATAGCCAATCAAATCAAATCAAATGTCGGGTTGCATATGTGTGGGGCGGGTCTATCAACAGAAGGTCCAGATTCTATTGGTGTAGGGGCGTGTTTGTTTCGGTGATTTCAAATATCAACATTGGCTTTCAAACATCATGGACTCCGCCTTTAAGAGAGACTTAACAGTAAACTGATTGCACATGAAATTAAATAAGTTTTGAAAATTAGTTTGACTACGAAAAACTGTTATCCAATCATAGCAGTGGCCCTTTACTTCAAAGTTGTCAATGCGGCTGGTGCATCAAAACAGATAATTTCTTGAGCCAGCCTCAAAACCAGGGTACAAAATGGCCTATTACTTATTGCTTTTGATGTTTTTGAATGTAAAAACCACGCAAACGTCATGAGTACACCTCATAAAACAATAAAAACTACAGAGGAAGGGCACCTTTAATGATAAAACACTCGAGTTGATATTAAAATAACCACGAGTCTGTTATGTCGAGTTAAGTCTGAAGTAAAACAATCCATAAGCAAAATATTTTTACTTAATTCACATAATTTGGCAATTTGGGTACCTTAGAGTCCTTATTATATATGAAGAGTTTTGTTGCAAAACGAGATAACCACCGTTTATTTAATTGTTCAGAAATCACGTTTTTTGGTTGTGCATTCCAATTAATTTCAATGCAACTGCAGTTGGTTTGTTTTGATTCAAAACCTTCATAACTTAAAAAATACAGCTAAGTAGCACCATAAAACAAAATAATTACATGATAACATAATAATAAACATGTTTTGACAAAAATGTAAAAAAATGGATTTATCTCATTTTGCAACGAAACTCTTCCTATATATTCATACTACTGCCCCAATCTTGAAACACCCAGATCCCAACCTGCCATTTATTGTTGAAGTAGTTGCTTCTGACTTCAGCATTGGAGCAGTTTTATCTCAGAGACATGCAAACCCCAAGGGGAACAGAGAGACAGGGAAACTTCTCTGAGTTTTTTTCTAAAGAAAGCTAACGACTGCAGAGAGAAAATATGATGCGGGTAACAAGGAACTGTTGTCCATCAAAGAAGCACTGGCAAAATGGATGGAGGGAGCCATTTCAAGTTATTACTGACCACAAAAATGTGGAAAATATCAAGTGTGCAAAGCTTCTTAACCCAAGACAAGCCCAGTGGTTGTTGTTCTTCACAAGGTTCAAGTTCTCAGTCACTTATTGCCCAGGAAGCAGGAACAGTAAAGCTGATGCTTTTTCATGAACATATGAATCTAATGAAACTTCTTGCTGCCAATTTAGTCATTAACCTTTAGTCATTGTTTGCCACCTTCAGTCATTATGTACCAAAGTCTCTTCACCAATGAATCACACAATGGGTGCACACATCTCTGATCTCTGGGCATCCAGGGTCAGAAGTGAACGGGCACTGCCCACAGGCTGCAGAGGGCAAACAAAGACCGCAGGAGGTGTCCTTATCCAAACTACCTGCCAGGTCAGATTGTTATTGACCTTTCGCCTGTTTGTTGACCACTACAGGATACCAAGAAAAAAGCAACCAAACATAGCAACAGCGACTGAAAAACTGACTTACAACAGACAGGACTATAACTACATGGTAGACCAATGACAAAGCAGAACTAATAAATTACTATAGAAACAAATGAGGAGAAGGGTGTTGTTTTAATGACTTTATAGGCTTGTTTGAGATTAGCTAATTCTGCGCAGAATGTGCATGCTGGTTAGAAAAGTGTCCGAGATACATCCAACTTGCACTGCTGGCATGCTGACATGTGGCAGAAAAACTCACACAACAGCTCGTCGGGCTTGAAGTTAAATGATGTGTTGATGATGATCCTGACTGCGTTTATAAAAAGCACAATAGAAAAAAGACTTGCTGACAACAGCTCAATGTTCATAGACAAAGGAATTTCAGCCGATATTTTCTTAATTCATCAACGTCCACTGCCTTTAGTAGCCTAGTTTTTATATACAGCTGTGGAAAAAAATAGGAGAACACAAGGAAATCCAAGAATTAATAAACTTTAATAGACAGACTGGCAATGCAAACATACATAAACATTAGACTAAGAATGGACAATGAAGGGGAATATAGGCAGAGTATTTATGGAGAAGTTGATAAGGGTAACGGTTGACAGGTGAGGATGATCATTTTGTCCTTATTTACCGAGAAAAATGTACCACATTGTTTAGGCTTTGCAAGATGAGAGAAAGTGAATTGTGCGGATAAGAATAATAATTGCATTTTTTAAGCAAATATTAGTTCACTTAATAGACATTTTACCTTACTTCATATTCATCTGGCCAGTACTGACTGGAGTTGCAACTGCAATTTTACACAACCTATAGCAGTGGTTTTCAAACCGTGGGTCGGAATTTAAAACTGGGTAGCCAGGAACTATATTTTATGGCGTAATAGCACTTTTGGGAGTACTTCGACTCGCCTGAAAAGTCCGCTCCCCTTCTTCCTCTTATAATGGGAGAGGGAGGGTGTTACTGCACCGAGTCGAAGTACTCCCAAAAGTGCTATTACGCCATAAAATATAGTTCCTCTTTTAAATCCGCTTAGAAAAGCGATACGTTTTATTTTGTACCACCAAACTTGTTCGTATAACTACTCGTCTTAAATAGGAAAAACGTTGATGTGTTTGGTCACTTCTAACTTTATCTCTGATTGGTACCATTGAATGAATGGGGCTAAGCTAAATACTATCGAAGTGGCGGAGCGCGCTCCAGCGCTTACGTGCACGCACACAGATGACTCTAGAGGGATGTATCAACAATTCTTAGTTAAGGTAATAACATATTTTAATATTGAAAATGAGTAGACTATTCCTTTAAGGAAAATGTTACTAAAATAATTACGCATTTCAGCCACATAAACGTTTTTGTCACTAATGAGAACATGTAAGTCAACCATTAGTGATCGCAAACACCGCTTTCCTGTTTCAGTAACTTGCTGTCATTGAACAGTGCTCACTCAGCATAAGATGGTGCTTTTGACTGCAATGCTGCACAACCCGATCACCTTTAAAGATGTCCATCAGCCCACAGAATGGCAAAAGAGAGAGAGAGAGATTGTGTTATGGGTCCCATAATCTTTTTTTAGGCTTGCTCTTTAAAAAGTTTGAAAACCACTGACCCAAAGAATTCCTGAAAAACATCCTTATACGGCTTAACAAAAACAGCTAGGTCTAATAATACCGCATGGTTTCTGTATCCCTTGTTTAATCTTTAAGTTCAAAATTCTTTTTACTTGTTAAAGCTCATGTTCAAGCACAACTAAGTGCCTTTACTACTTTTTAATCAAGACATGAATATTGGAGCATGTCAGACAGGAATTTTACATTCCCAAAAAGTGTTTTAAATGTTGCTATAAATGCAAGGAACTCCAAGTCCATTTGGAACAGAAGACCTTGGGCATCCACTGACCTTTCCCCAGTATTTTCACCAGCTATTTCATCTAGGACTCGTACTACTGCTGGCAACCTGTCCATTAAGTTGTGTTCGTGTGAACTCAACCAGTGGAGTTCTCTGGGAGCACCTGGATACATTTCAACCAGAATTTACAACCTGTGATGTGTGAAGAATTGTCCAGATGTGCAAACTCGAGAAAGGTTGCAAGTCGTCTTATCTCTGTACTCATTATGATGTGCTCATCATACTAGCAGAGCTTACATTGTGCTGTTTTTATGATTCAGGATTAATGTCTTTGTAATTTTATCTTAAAGTGTCAGGTAAATTAAAAGACGTAAATGAAATCTCACTGCTATATGAGGAAAAAGCAACACGAACTGCAGCAGGACTGATATTAAATGTGACGTTTAATACCTTTTTTTTGTTTATTCACGTCGATTGTCAAAAAAAATTTCTTGGATATTTTTGAGTTATATCTTGGAACTTTATAGGATATAAATAACAACGCAAAAAGAACTATTGACTGTGGTAAAGTCCATTTAAGAAATCTATTCCATTATTTGTTTATTTCTTGTGCTGTTTGTTTATTTTAATACCCCGTGTATTTAGTTTTCTATTTGTCTTTTGCATTTGTTATTAATAAAGCATACATAAATGCGCAAAATACACGTTTTTTACTGTTCTAACATTTTGCTCGTATAACCACAGATGTTATCTTCGCTAGTACTGATGATAACAATTATACAAAATTCATAAGTATATCGACAAGAGATGAATAGCACTGTTATCAGTGCAATTTCTATCTAAAACTAGTGTTAATGCAGAGACAGGGTAGCAGTGTAGAAGTTGTCATGCTTGAGTCTAATGCTGTAAACACTATGACACACACCAGTGGTGGCTAGAAGTTCGGTTCTCCCGTCTATAAAAATATACTTTCATACGTTTAAATGTCATTATGGTATTAAATGTGAAGTGTAAGTTATTTCTATGTAAATTAAACAAGCATCAACAAAATGTGCAGTGTTATTTTGACTATTTTGGCAACCAACGTTCCTGAATATCATTGAGCTCTATGACTGGCGGAAGTAGTCCAGGATCCTGAGATTTCACCGGAAATACGTCAAGCACCGCCGTGCATAGAGTCCATTGGAGATAGTGAAGGGCGGACCCCTCACTCCCTCTCACTCATAAATATGAGCCGCGGTTGTGGACAAATGTGAAGCGAAGAGAGAGCCAAAGTGCATGCGAGAGAGAATGCGCGAGAAAGGGGCCGGTGCATCACTGATTCAGACATGAAGACATAGGCTGAATCCGAAACCGCATACTGCCATACTATATAGTAGGCAAAAAGCAGTAGGCAAACGAATAGTATGTCCGAAACCTCAGTATACGTAAAAGGGTAGGCGAGAATTAGTGGGATTTTGGACTATTTATCGCGAGATTCAGAGGCACGTGTACTTGAGTATTGTCCGAAACCGACTACTTACTGAAAATGTAGTAGGGGAAACAGCACGTGAACAGAATAGATGCCACGGGAAAGCAAGGCAATCGACCGGAGACTAACCAATCGGGTGATTTTGATACGTTACACAGGACTGTTCCTCAGCACCCTGACTTCACGCACAGACCCAGGATATACCACAAAGCTCTCAGCTGATTCATGAAAATAAAGCTGTAGAATTGTCACAGCTATGTTGAGCTGACAGTAAATATGTGATGGTTTGTTAGAAAAATACATTTGAATAAAGTTTTGTTTCATATGGGATTCACTTCAATACGTTTTCATTTATTGTAATGGTTTTGTTCATTCATTTTTTATTCATGTTTTCTGTCGTTTTAAGTAAATACAAGAGATTGCTTCACTAAAATGTATATAATCACATTGCCTGCATAGTTTGTAGGCTATTCAAGCACAGCTGTCATCTGACCCTCGATCTTAAATTTCACTCTGCTTAAGTTTTACTTATTTTGTCCCCTACCAAATAAGGTGTAATATATCTGTAACACTGTTACAGATCAAGTTACTGATGCAATCAGGTGTTAGTGCACCTGTCCCTCATACACACGCATACGTTTTCATGTCTGTTATTAGGTTTGTTCGAGTTCATGCACCGCTGTAAGAACCAACAGCTGGATGACATCAAAGTACCGTGAGAGCGATTCCACAAATCATACGGAGAAGTCTGATTTCGAGTTGCGCTCGCGGTATTGTGATGTCGACCTCCTGTCGGTTCTTGTGGTTCCGCATGAACTCGAACAAGTCTGCTACGTCATATGTCACATGATAACGTCAACATGGCGAATGCTGTACATAGTACTTAACGCGAACGTACATACTGCCTTAGCGCACGTTAAGTAGGTACCCAATGAAATTCAGTACGTACACAGTAAGTATGCGATTTCGGATTCAGCCATACAGTTTTTGTAACAAAGAAAAGAAGAAGTTGGCTTCTAGGATGGCTTTAACTGTGTCAACAAGCACAAGGTTGAGACAGTGGGCATTACAGTGCACATAAAAGGCTTGGTTTGCCAACTGTCTTAAACGCGTCTGCATACCATGAAGCTTGCCTCTCATGACTGCAGCCCCACCATAAGACTGACCTACTAGATCACTCTTGTGTCCTAGACCATCTCTTTCCAGAGTAGCAATACTATTTTCTTTTCCAATATTTTCTAATCTTTCAGCATCTAAGCGTTCAGCTTGTTCAAACTGTATAAAACATTCATTTACTCTCGTTTGGCTGTCAGCGAAGGCGGTCGCATTTATCTCCTCTCCTCCCCGTAACCTTCCCTGCTTTGCTCCTATCGTGTCGTATAGTCTTGTGTCTAACTTGAGAGACTCTCTCCACACTGCTCTTGAAACTAAAAATCATGGATTTGATCAACTGGTCTCTCAATGCAATTGACACCATATTCTCAACGAGAAGCTTGGGTTCGGGGGAACCTGACTGCCCTGCCGGAACGTTCGCAGCTGGCTACACGATGGACGCATGGGAGAGGTGGCAGGTCGTGTGTCTGGCGGCTCTTTCCGTGGAGGACATTGAAGATATCTATCTATTCAGAACCATGATGACCTGGGGTTTGCTGAATGGATTAGGCTTTGCCCTGGTTTATCGAGAAATTAAGAAGACGGTGACAGCTCCCAAAAGTCCAAAAAAGCTGCCCGGGATGATTGAAGCGGTGGGCAGAGCGTTCAGCGCTCAGGCTGGGACTATTAACCGCATTTTGGAGAACAACTTGGAAATGACCCGCAATATGGATATCATCAAGGAGATGCAAACGGATTTGAAAAACATCAAGGAGATGTTAACCGATTTGAAAAAGCTGATGGACCAGAATGGACTAAGAGAGTAGTCGTGTAAAGAAATGCGGCTACTCGCCCCAAGACCAAATAATTCCAATCTTATCTGCTTTCGGCGCCCCTTATCCAGCACCTGCCTCGGCCAAGGCCGCTGCTGGAACAACAACTCCCTCGGAAGAGCACTGCAGCGAGACGCTCTTGCTTTTCCCTTACCCCTCTCCCACAGACACCTTATGATTGTTGACTCTGTTTTGGACCTAATCAAGGCTGTCTCCATGGCAATTTGTTGTGTTAACGCTTTAACATCCTGCGGACTGAGGCACCGAGATTTGGATGCCGGGCGAAGCGACTCTCTCAAGGCCTACACACACACAAACTCTTACACACACACATATATGCAGTCACCACCCTGTACCCAAATCCCTCGCCTTCGCAGCTTTGTACCCCCCAGCCGGAAAGACGGGTCTGTGACCAGCGCCGAATATGGCTGCAGGACCGGATGGCTGCTTGCCTGTGTTGGGCTATCTCGAACCCCCCATTCCTACCTATCGTGTTGCAAGTCGTGTGTTGTTCATGTTGTATGTACTGAATATGTGCTTATGTTGCTGAGGTGTTTCTTTCCATGTTCCCAAAATGTACTCCCTTTGGAGCATAGTCTGGGGGTTTGTTTTTTTTAACCTAACCTTCCTCATGTAATGCTGTATTTCTTCTAAATGCTCTGTCGACCTGTTCTGTCCACCCCATTGTTTTTTTATGTATTGTATGTATGGACAGGTGGATGGTTTAATTTTGTTGTATTGTAAAGTACAATGACAATAAAAAGCTTATCTTATCTTATTTATTTCACCATTTTATTAGTATCTTATTAAGTAAGCTCTTTATGGCTAACGTCTTTCTAGTATGCTTAACACCTTACTTTTCTTGACCTCTTTTATTATTGAGCTGCACACCCTATCTACTAAGCAAGACAACATCTCATTTTGGATATCAACACTTGTATAGACCGTTTCAGCAGTAACAACATAAACAAGCGGCTGCACGTAGCTTCCGGTAAACTCCGCTAAGAATAAATAACATACATACATAAAGACTTCAAACAACATCAGACTGTGAAGAAAGTGAATTCACTAATGTTTATGAGCTAACAATATCTTCAAAATAATTTTCTAGCTAGCATTTGCACAAATTTTAGCTTGTTTGACATGATGATACATTGCAGTAAGCAACACCAACTTAAACTTTCACAAATGTGTAGTAAATTCTAGGTAAATAACACAGATTTTACTTGATCACTCAGCTTACAGTTCCATTGACTGGAAAATTCTGTTCCTTTTTCCTACAATTGAGAGGTTTGTGCTGTAAAGGCACTGTTTGTCCAGAAGTTTGCGAGTGGCGCAGTAAATAAATGCAAATAAAACATAGTTGGCCGTAGTTGGCCGAATGAAACAAAAATGATAATTTCACTTAACCCCCTGGGGTCAGACCATTTTGGGAAACTGGCAGGGGTTCTGACATGCTCTTACATTTGATCTTTTTTCAGTTACTTCAAACATATTAATGGCTAATACTGTACCATGGACTCTATCTACTGATCTATATAAATGACTGGATTGCGCATAGAACGCTTAACGTAACAGCGTGAAGTGAAGCCAGCGCAGAGTTCGAGCCGCCATCTTGGTATACCCAACCGGCAGACGGCGTCATTGACTTCCATTCAAAATCATGTTTTAAATTCACCCACTTTACAGCGTATCAGTCACGTAAGATTATTTTTAAGATATATGTACGTAAATTAACAGTTAATTCTGGTGTTATTTGCAATGTTTATGTTTTAATTGGTTTTTTTACATTCAGCTACACGGTCAGCGTTATTTCTCTAAATAAGTTGAGGTAACTTGTAAGTTTAGATAACATAAAACCAGCAAATGATTGCATGCACATACAGTACAAAGTATGATTATTTATTTAGATTTCAGAATGAGCACGTTTGTCATTAATACTAAATATGCTGTGGTCTGTCTGCTTATCTGATAATGTAATGAAGATGAATGTATAATAAATGATTAAAAACTAAAATGTACAACTTTCAGTAAATAACTATGTACATGCTTAGGACGTTTGTGTTGTAATAATGTACAGGGTAACTTCAGATATAAAAACGAAGACTAGTAAAGTGATGTTTTATCATTAAAATCTGATCGCGTCCATTGATTTAATAGAATGTTTGGGTATACCAACATGGCGGCGCGGTGGCTTCACAGTTGTGACGTCATGCGCAATCCAGTCATTTATATAGATCAGCGACTCTATCTTACACCCGGCGCAATGCGCAACGCAAGTGTCTTTGCTAGATTCCACCCTGCGCAATTATAATATTCACGTTTAGCGGCACGTTGTTTAAATAGCAAATTCATTTGCTCCCCCTTTTGCGGCCATGGGCGTTCTGGTCTAAAAACCAGGTGTTTTCAGAGGCATTGTTGGCGTGTTGCTATTTTGAGACTACTATAAATAGACTACGCCATTGACCAACAAAAACCTGGTCTAAAATCTAAAGTCAATGGCGCAATATGTTTTTTGTTATTTAAACAGCGCATTAGTATGCGCCTATAAATGGGAGGACAACACGGGTTTGCTTATCACACACATGAATGCGCAGCAGCACAAAAACGTTTTTAAATATGAAAGATTAAAGGATTGAATGTAAAATATTATTATTGAGTCTCTTGGACATAAATGAGGACTAATTATGAGACGTCACATTAGAAGGCGCAAAGAGCTGCTTCACCTGTAGCCTGGTTATTAAATAAATGCTTTGCTTTAAACAAATGCATCCATTTTTAAATGTTTTTTTTTTTAATGCTACCTCACGGATTTATTGTATATGATGACTCTGTACCTGTGGATATGGTGAGATGAGAAACATTTTTAAGTAATGCTTAAAAAATCTTGTGACGCTGTCCAAGTGCTGAAAGGAGAGTCGTTTGTAAATTCTTTATCTCCTGTTTGTTACAAATAAAGTATTTTTAGAGTACAAACCTTTTCTTACATACTTGTATATTATTTTTTGATGATATTGGATAGCCATACATTTAAAGCAGCTAAAAGCCTGTTTTTTTTACTTCCATGACTAAAAGAAAACGGATTTTAAAGGTTTTATTCCAAAAAAATAACAATTTCAATACAAGTGAAAACAACAAAATTATTTAACATTAATCATAAACTGGGGATCTTCTTCCTCCTCTTAGTTTTTCAGTTTACAAAGTCCCTCATCTAAATAGGGATTAGACATGGCGCCAGCGCAACAGGCTTTTAAAGGGGATGAGAGCTGAGACTCTCATTGGTTTATTGCACGTTACGCCCAAAATACTCCCATTTCTCATTAAAGAAATTGTACCAACCCTTTTCGACCATGCGCTCGGCGCACAAACCATTTTTCCCTTCGTTAAATTAGCAAAAGTGGATTCAGACACCTAGACGTTGCGCTGTGCGCTTTAGACAATGCGCTTAGATCGTTAAAATAGGGCCCCATAAAACTTTTTAAGTATATACTGTTGATGCATGGTTAGTAAAAAAATAAGTTGCTGAAATAAGGCCAATGAACACATTGTCTAAACAACATGCATTGCATTTGTCAGGCTGCTGTCAGTTCTTTCGTATTGGTAACCAATGTAACGATTGAGCCAGATTAGACACACAATAACTATTATTGGATTATACATTGAGCCCAGCCAAATCCCTAGACGACCAAAAACGAATTGTCATAGCATTGTACAAGCTTGTCACCTTTGCTAAACCCTGAGGTGTCAGAGAAACGTTTGATGTAAGCAAAACTGTTCGACTCATGCAGGGTCATACAGTTTAAGATTTGTCAAATTACCGTATGTGCGTGAGGTGCAGGCAATAGCGCACCACAACTCCATGACTATAACTTGGGCTTTATTATGTGTGGCAAATGGGGGTGTATGGAAATTGCATTGGGCTATGGTTTTGCCCGAATAAGCCAGGGTCCACAAGCACGTGCTCTCTGCTGCTTGTGCACAGCGCTCAAAGCACTGCACTGTTTGACCAAGAACAATGGAAATGGATTGAATCCTGTTCCTCTCAGCTTGCTCCTGCTGTTGTCTCAGGGCTTCGAAGAAAGGTGTCAGCTTCCCACTTCTAAGAGCAGAGGAACGGGTCCAGAAATATTTGTGTCTTGCTGGTGTTAAATCGTCAAGCTGGGATTCAATTGGTGAAGATCTTTCACCATCTGCTGCCGAATCCACAGAGTCCGAAATATCTGGTGAATATACTGTTTAATTAGTAAAAATGGTATGTGATGTAAAAATGGTGTCAAACTAGACCAACAATAGGCAAAACAATATAATAGTTGCAAAGTAAAAAACATGATTCAGTAGTTTAAGTTAAAAAAAGGTGGATTTAAGAACTGCAACAAGCTGTCATGCTACTCGTCCATATTTTACTTTTTGTCAATGAGATCAAAAAGTGTCCCTCTTTACCCTTAAACAAAGTCATGTAATTTTGCCACCAGATGTCTGTAATATTGATGGTCAATACACATGGGATTAAAAATCTCAGTAAAACATCCAAGTGGGAGGGGTAACTCCCCCATCGTCACGTGCACATTACCTTGATTTCTGATATCACATGTTCAAACACACAACAAGACAGCGACGAGAAAAACTTGCAATCAGACCAGACCTTTTTAAAGGTCTGTGTTGTAGTATGCAGGAACTGACTAGAAAGTAAAGCAAAAAGATGACATCAATTGTAGATATAAACCTATATAAACAAATTAATTTGATATAATAACAATAAATGTTTGTTAGGTGACTATTTGTTAAAGATAACCATTTATCATTGAACATTGAAAAGATAAAGTAAAGTCCTTTTATATTTTGGCAGAGCATATGCAGGTTCCTGGCAGATGGAGTTGATTTTTGTCTTATTGATTTTTGTGCAGAACAAGCTTGCCCAGTTTTCCTTAGCCATTTGCAGTGTGATGCAGCAGATGTTTATTTTGCTAGGAAGTGGAACCTGATGTTTGTGTAGGTGTCTGCAATGCTCTTTGTGAGTATGGAGATGTAATTATTGTATGTGTGCCATGAGTTCCTCAAATACAGAGACACAATGACTTTTAAGAAAGTCTGTGCATAACCTGGATTTAAATTTGTTGTACAATTGTGAGGTGTTAACTGCATGTATATGATGTTGAATAAACCTCTCAGCTGTCTTGGAGATTTTTAGGATGCTTTCTGATGGTCTAATGAAGCCATCTCTAAACTTTATGTTGATTAGTGTGTGTCCAAGCTCATCTTGAAAGGAGCTCTCTACACTAAGTGCTGATAAGCAGGTAGTACAGTGTATCTTCTTCCTTGTAGTCCCGACAACAAAGCCAGCTATGTACCCCACCACAGCCTAAAATGGACAGGCTGTAGGGATGATTGTTTCTGTGCTCTCCTCTGTTTCAGGACAGATTTTACTTCGGCGAAATGCCAGGGCACCAGAGGGTGTTGCCTCCAGTACCACTGTGCTATCCAATGGGGAGCAGTTGCCACTAGCTCTGATGGCATGTCTTGTAATCATTCTTTTGAATGCGGACTTGCTGAATGAACTGCCTTGCTGTGGGATTGACGTTGAACCCATTAGCTGATCGAATGGCACCAAAAAACAGCTCAAGGTGAATCTGGCTAAATTTGTAAGTCAGCAGATAATGTAAGTGGGAAGTCGGTGGTCTTACATACTCATCATATAATTTTTGAAAACTGTTTATTCCAACCATGAAGCCAAGGGATGCAGTTTTCTTGCCCGTTTCAACAAGTCGCTGTCTATTGATGCCTGGCTCTCTGAGTGCACTGATGTAATTGTATGCCTCCTTTAGGAAAGCCATGTTGGTGGTCTCATTGTTTATCCTCAGAGGACTTTTAAATCCCCTGGCCACAGGGTTTCTAGAATTGATCAGGTCAAAAGCGAACTGGGGAAGTTGTAAGTGTTGCTTGCAGAACCGGAGGGCATCTGGCACTAAGGGTCTGGGTAGCAAGGTTCACCTTAATTTTTTGATTATGAGCTATAATTTTGGTGCCAACGTGTAGCCCTTTATCATTTATCATACAATGATGCCACAGGACCCCAAGGTGTTACATATCAGCTTTAGCATATGGCAGATGTCCAAGATGACATGGACCTTTGGTGCTTGTGTGATGGATTGGGAAAACTAGGGTTCAGGTTTTTTGGTTGGCCCCAAGGTCCCTGAGCATGGAAAAGTATGATGGGCCATCACATGTTAGGGACGCCCCCTTACTCCTACACCTGCACGTTTTAGGATACATTGATGCACAAAAGTAACACTTTCTGTCAACAAATCCGGTCATTTTTTACCATCCCACTCTATGTAGTTCATAATAGACATTTCAGCTAACATTAGTGTCTCATGACCCTTAGCCTTTGCAGCAGATGCTTTGGCTTGGAGAGAAATTAATACTTCATTACTAAACCCAGGATCTCCTCCAGTGCTGCTGTACCACTTTTGTATTGTGGATGGGTGAGGCAAGGCAACCCCAAGTTAAATGTCTCCCTGACATACTTGTATACCATTGTACGCCTTGGCAGAGTAGAACTGTAATGTAAGTGCAAATGACAAGAGGTGGTATTTTACATAGGGCTGCCCTTGACCCAAGATTTTCCTGGTTGACTAGTAGCTGTTCATTTTTGCTATTATTCAACAAGTTGCACGTTTATGATATTAAGTAAGTACTGTTTCAATTCAAAGTTTGCATCAAGCCAAGTTCACATAAAATCCCCAGATGTGTTCTTGCTCCGCCCTTTTATCGAGGATGCATCAGGAGACGACTTGTGCGGACTAGTTAGGGCCACATAAATTTAGTTTGTGTCACTTCAAACATAAAACTGAATGTTGTTTAAAGGGTATCATGTCGATCTTTGTGGTTTTATTTTGCCTAGGCACTTTGTTTTCACCTCTGGTTTGGCCATAAGTGCCAAACAGGCCAAGAAGAAGTGAACAACTTAAAGCATAAATACAAGGTATTCTGCTTGTGTGTGGAAAAAGTAAAGTTCCACCCAAAATGAAAATTCTGTCATTTACTCACCCTAAAGTTGTTCCAAACTTGTTTTTTTTTTCTATTTGCTCTACACACATGAAGATATTTTGCAGCCTATTTGTAATCAGACAGTTCTGGGGTGCCACTGGCTTCCATTAATTTTTCATACTATGAAAGTTAGTGGTCTCCCAAACCGTTTATGTTTTCAAAAATCTGCAAAATAACATCCTTTGTGTACAGTAAAAGGAAAAAAATGCAGATTTAGAACATCTGAGGGAGAGTACATGCCAGTTTTTACTTTATTTCAGGAGCTTAGGGATCCACCCACAGGAAAAGGGGTAGAGGCCGGTAGTGTGACTGCTGCCACCTGCCAGTGGTAAACAGCAATGGACTCAATTATTTCACCCCTGGTTGTGGCATCAAATCTCAGCACACCAGCTTCCACCTCTTCTGAGGAAGACAGGAGCAGCCAGCAGCAATCAAGAAAGAGGCAGAGACAGCCAGGCTCTTCTTGATTTTCTAAAAGAGCAGGTAGATAGGGAAAAGGAGAGGGAGAGACAAGCAGTGGCGAGAGAAGAGGAGAAAGAGGGTGCAGCACCAGCCAGATCATAGAGAGACCTGTCTAATTTGAGAACCTTGTACATTTTTATTATATAAATTGTTCTTTTAATAAATATAGTACATGTTGTATTAAATACATATAATTTGCATAAATAAAATAAATGATTTGCATTCTACCCAGGCAATACATTCTTGTAATAACAAATATTCCTACCAACAAACCAAAAATAATATAAAGTAAAATTCAGTCTTGCAATTATATACAATTATTTACAGTAATAAAGTGCAACCTCATTAGGAAGAACATAACAAAACAAATATCTATCTACTTACCCATGTTAACATATATCTTTCTAAATATTAAAACATATAATGTTTTAATTGTTAAACAGTTTTATGTTCATCTTTTAGTGAACATGCCAACATTTGGCAAGGTGTACTGTCTAGATGTAGTCATGTTCACACAAGCAGTTTATCAGGACAAGAAAGCTGAGCAGCAAGACATCCTCGGAAAGCGTTCCCTGATAGGTCCTTTCATCCTCTGCTGCATTGTCCACGTCATCCTCGCTGTCATCCTGTCCACGGTTTTTATCCTCCTCCAGGAAAGCACCTACTATCAGACAAATGTTGTGGAGAATGCAGCAGTCACCGATCACGCTTGGGGCGAACAGTGGCCTGATCTCCAGGGCCCTCAAAAAAATTGCACGCCAACGTGTCTTTAGCATCCCAAGGTGCGCTCGATAATGTTTCTGGCTTGTGGGTGGAACAATCGTGATATGGCACCTTTTGTTGGCACCTGCAGCACAGCGGAATGCCATATGGCCAGCAGGCGAGCAAAGCCTGCACCCACCTCCTCCATCTCTTCTGGTTTTTGAAAAGGAATAACTATGTGGAGGATAGTCATCTTCTTCTCCACAATGCTGTAAGCAGTCCTCAAAACTGTCAAAAGTGGCATGCTGAAGGTGTTTGAAATGACCCTTTAGGAGGCTCTACAGGCAAGCCAAAAACCTGTAACCAGCACTTCATTTTCATGGCTCCACCCATGGGCTTTTTGGCTTGGCAGCATCTGGACCAACATGTTGATGCTGTTTCTAGAGACCCTGAAGGTTGGCATTAGATTCTTTCCAGGAAAAAAACTGACCAGGATAGGTACCTGGTCATTGATCTTGGAATAAATGGTGCAATCAAAACTCACT
Organism: Misgurnus anguillicaudatus; assembly: GCF_027580225.2. NCBI lineage: Eukaryota > Metazoa > Chordata > Actinopteri > Cypriniformes > Cobitidae > Misgurnus > Misgurnus anguillicaudatus. The sequence goes on along the minus strand of NC_073348.2, from coordinate 10,501,166 downwards.
CATTTAAACAATTTCCACAACAAAAGAAATGGTGATCGATTTTAGAAAAAGGCACCCTCTACTGCAACATGTTACTATTTAAGGGACAGTTATTGAGACTGTGAAGGAGTATAAGGGGCACTATTATTGATTACAAACTCAACTGTGGTCTACCAACACACTAGCAAGATACACGAAAACACACTAACGCCACTTATAATGGAAACTGCATAGTTTTAATGCAGACACAACAACTCTGACATTGTTTTATTTAACTTATATTCAGGTGTGGTGACTACTGCCATCCAGTGCTGGGGGGGGCTTTCTGTCCAGAACAGAAGCATGCTAAATAGGGTGACTAAAATGGGCAGGAAAATTACTGGATCCGTTTTTTAAAAACATCTCCAATCTCACAGATCAGTATACCGTCAACCTGGCTCTGAGGATACTGGATGATTCTGTATCTTCTATGTTTACAATGTTGTTAAATGTCAATGTGGCCAAACAAATTCCCTCGAGGCAATAAAGGTTTTAATCAATCATGGTTGTCACGATTCTCCAAATCCTCTATTCAATTACATCTTCACACCGTGACTAATGAGAGAGGCAATGAAAAAAATTATTTGCAAAGGATATTTATTAACAAATAAAACATTTTAAACAAGGATAAATCCCTTAGGAAAATATAATCTTTTAAAATAAAACTACATAATTAACGTAAGCACAAATATCCAAAATATCTGTCGGAACTGGCACGAATGGCCACCCTAGTGCTTGAGGAGATAGAGATGCAGATGCTTGGCAGATCTAGCAAGCTTATAGTGTTCCTCACTTTTTGGCAAAGTTCTTTGCTTTTTGGACACTGTGTACAGAGTTCCACACAAATGGACACTTAAATAAATGCCTGGAAATGGCGCACATTAGTGATGCGCGGGTTGTCTCGTAACCCGCGGTTGGGTTGGGGCGGGTAAAGAAATTGTCACTTTACTGCGGGGCGGGTCATTAAACCACATTAAAAAAAAATTTATGTTGCGTCCAATTCTCTATAGCCTACATTAAATATTTGGGAATATATATTTTCATATTTTATTAGGTTCTTTGATAAGGTTAAATTACGTAGTTTTATAAGCAACATAACTTCCGCAACTTGATATCCCCAAACCTTTGACGTCATGCAACGAAAGCGCACGCTCTCGCTGCCAGCCACTACTACAAAACAAACAGATAAATAAAAGATGAAAGACGATCTGCGGGAGAAATTAAGGTAGGGAATTTGTGAATAGATAATACAAAAGCTGCTTTGTAAATGTTGAAAATGTTTATCAGTATCCTAACTTTATATTAATATGACCATGCTGGTTTCTATGGTTAATAGATTTTAAAATTCTACTATTTGTTTATAAGTCTCTTCACAATACCGCTCCCCTATATCTATCTAAACTTCCACATCTCTCCTCTCAGAAATCTTCACTCATCTGACCAGGCTTTGCTAGTGATCTCTCGTGTACGACTCAAGCGAAGAGGAGAGCGTGCCTTTTCTGTGGCCGGTCCTTGCTTATGGAATGCTCTGCCTTTAGAAATTAAGACGGCACCTTCCATCTCTAGTTTTAAGTCCTTGTTAAAGACCCTCCTTTTCTCTCTAGCCTTTTCATGACTGCCCAGGTGTTCATATCTATTCATATTTTAATTTTCTTAAATAATTATTTTTTAGCTGTGAATGTATTGAACTGTGTATGAGTATCTTTTGTGTGTGAAATGTTAGATACACTGTGAAGCACTTTGGTCAGCCATGGGGCTGTTCAGAAATGTGCTATATAAATAAAGTTGAACTTGAACTGTTTCCAAGCACTTTTAGGGTGAAAAAAGCCTCTTATCATTTACATTACAAATGCCTAGTATGTCTATTTTAATGGTCATGGGTGCGGGCGGGTTGTAAAAATACATACAGTGATGCGGGGTGGGCCAAATATTTCATGAAAGTGGGACCCGCGGGTTGGAATAAACGCTGACCCGCGATCACTAGCGCATGTTAGTTAACATGTGCAAGCGACATGGGTAACAATGTATCTTATACTGGCTATATTTTAAAACTGGCTATATTTTAAAACTATATATATGATAAACTATATTTTTGAGGTTGAAGAATAATACATGATCGTTTACCTGCAATCAGTATTCAATATTTTCAATACTTCAATATTTTGGTTTTAAAATTACCCTCTAGAAATGATAACTCCACCTCACATCTCTATCAATCAAGAACTGAGTTGTTTCTGTGACTAATCAACTAATTAATATGTATTCAAACAAACCTCTCCTGCACTCATTTTGCATGACTGCACTGATCGCTTTTGAGAATTTGTAGTAGCACATCAGAGTAGTTATCAAGCATAGTTGCTCAATTCTCTTACAATAAATTAATTTTCTTGAGAGACTGGATGGTATACTGAAGGTTTGAATTTTTCTTCTTATGTCTCCTGTTTTTTAATCCTTCTGATGTTCTTGTTTTTGGATATTTGTTTAAATGCCTTATGCAGTATGTCTGTGATGGTCTTTGAACTGGCAAAGCAATAGCTGTGATCAGTTGTCACAGGGACAACAAGAGGAGCATGGGATGAGGTAAAAGGAGAATCCTCAGTGCATTCTAACTCTGCCTGTGTTGCTTCAAAGATGCTGCCTTCACCTGTAGTCATATAAGTTTAGTTACAGTCTTAAAAGCCGTCCTGGACTTTTTCTCCAAAAGCACCACACACCCCTCTATTTTAGGGTGCTCTCCCCTCCATCTATTTACATTCCAGTTTACCTAGTCTGTTCGCAATTGCTGTAGTGGACTGGCAAACTGATGCACCAGAAGGTTTTCCCGGCGTGACGACCTCCGGGGGGACCAGGACATGATCAGACAGGAGGAACCGGACACGATTAAACCGGGGAACAGGGACACAATCAGACAAGGGGGAACCAGGACACAATCAGATGGAGGAACATAGGAAAACAGTAATATTAACAGTATTATTATGGCAGTATTGTGTTTTTTTAATAAATAATTGTAAGCAAACAGTTGATGGTATCTATTAAATTCCATGGATGTCTATGCCCTTGCCCAAGCAGCATTTCTCTGTTTAATAAGGCTGAAAAAAGTATATTTAAACCAGGGTTTTATCTTTACCACTTATCCGAAAATGTTTGAGTGAAGCACATTTATCATATTATAGATAAAAATATCAATTTGAAATAGGCCCATGCTATATTAACATTTGGAATACATGAAACCAGACTCAGATCAGTGTTATATACATTTCGTAAAAATGCTTGTTCATTACACTGCTTAAAAAACCTTTTAAAAATAATATGCGGTAAGGTTCTGGGAGTTTTACAGTATCTCAGAGTTTACACAATTGCACAATGATCGCTAATATTATTGCAAAAGACTTGTGTGTGGAACGTTAGGTAAAATTAAGTCCGGTAAAGTAGATCTGTCCATATCCTTCGAATTTACACACATTGTTGAGGTCATGGTTCCAACAAAACAAGACGGGTTCCAACAAAAAGAGTCACACATTTCCTTAAAAGGAATGGCTATAGCAACCAGCCACAATAATGTCTGAGCCGAGAGCCAGGTTCAATCTTAGCACCAATTCAAGACTTTTTGTTTTACTGAATAAATGTATACAAGAACAATTCAAATTAAACTTCACATATATTGCAACTCCTCCTCCGGTCAGATCTGAAGACGTAATATGCATCAATGTTAATAATTTTGTTTGTGACTGATGCTTTAAGCTATGTCTCAGTAAAGACCATTGTGTCTGTATCGTCTTATTAGCCCAAACTCTTAAAGAGTCCAAACAGAGAGGGGGAAATCGTAGTTCAGTGGGAGTTTGTAGTTGGGGTAACACTTGTCCCGGATTGGGATGCACATTACCAGATAATGTGCTGATTTCACGCAGCCGCCATTAAGAAATAGAAAACGAGGCTCCGGTAGCAAGAAACCTGTAAGTATCGCCTGGACTCAAAAAAAGATTTGCAAATGTGATGGCATATTGTTTTGATGGCGTCCCTATGACTGTGCTATAAAGTTAATGTCATGTAAGTCTCCGCCTAAAGGCAATTTATATTCGCTTTCTGCTCCGGAAAGGGAAGCTATGGAGAAATATATTTCTGATTCTTTAGCAAAGGACTTTATCCGCCATTCCTCTTCTCCAACGGGGGCGGGGTTCTTTTTTTGTGGGGACGAAGGACGGATCTCTGTGACCTTGTATTGATTACCGGGGACTGAACAGCATCACGGTAAAGAATACTTATCCTTTGCCGCTGATGTCTTCAGCCTTCAAGAGGTTGCAAGGAGCATCGATCTTCACGAAATTGGATTTATGTAATACTTATCATTTGGTCCACATTAGGGAGGGGGATAAATGGAAGACCACTTTTAACAACCCTAGAGGGCATTTTGAATATTTGGTCATGCCGTTCGGATTATCTAACTCACCAGCGGTCTTCCAGGCACTCAATGATGTGCTGCGAGATATGGTCGATCAGATTATATATTTCTACCTGGATGACATAATGATTTTTTCTTCATCTCTCCAGTAACATGTGCAGCACATCAGATGAGTGCTTCAGAGGTTGCTAGAGAATGGGCTTTTTGTCAAGGCGGAAAAATGCGCTTTCCATGCACAGTCTGTTCCTTTTTTGATGTACTTCATTTTGACTGATGTAGTGCGTATGGATCCTGAGAAGGTTAAGGCGTTTTATTCGCAATTTCAGCCAATTAGCCGCGGCTCTGACTGCCTTGACCTCCCCCCGAACCACGTTCAGGTGGTCAAACGGAGCAGAGGCAAATATAAACAAATCTTATGACCTCATCGATCGTTATTTTTGTTTTTCATGGAAATCTCTCCAAAATTATCCTCTTTCATAATACGCAGATCTAACAGTGATTTTGGGGCATTGCAAGACCATGATTACCTGGAAACGTCTCCTACTATGGAAGAGCAGCTGATTGCAGCACAGAAGGAGATCGTTCGTCCCACAGAAGAAAATTAAAATTTAAGAAGTCAACAGTTTTGTTAACAATGATTCCAATGTGAGCCCAAGATGATCATGTTTTAAACAGGATTTAATGATTAGGAGATCCTCAAAGCACTCTACCTGTCTTTTCAACTTACAGCACAGTCTCTGGTGAGATGGAGTCAAATGCAGAGACTTAATAAAACAGAACAAACTGTAACAGCTGGTTTTCATGCTCACAACATTGATCTCTTTGACCAGTTTTTCTTGTTTTTCTGCCGTATGAAGCAGGGGCATGATGAAGTCAAATGCAGAGACTTAATAAAACAGAACAAACTGTAACAGCTGGTTTTCATGCTCACAACATTGATCTCTTTGACCAGTTTTTCTTGTTTCTCTGTCGTATGAAGCAGGGGCTTCTTTCCGCAGATTTAGCTGTAAGGTACAGTATTTCAATGGACACGGTCAGTTGCATATGCATAACTTGGGCTAACAATATTTATTTTATGCTTGGCACACTACCAGTATGGCCAAGGAGAGAGGCTGTGGATGAACTAATGCCACCTTGCTTCAAGCACACATTTTCCCAAACACGTGTTGTGCTAGATTGTAATGAAATCCATATTCAAACAGCAAGCTCAAAGGTTCTTAACACAGTGACATATTCTCATTACAAAGGCACGACAAATTTGAAATCCCTAATTGGCATCACTCCCTTTGGGTCCATTAGCTTTGTAAGTAACCTATACACAGGCTCCATCTATGACAAGAAAACCATCAAAGAGTCAAGTGATGAAGTAATGGCTGATAAGGGCTTTCTTATCAGAGACCTCCTTGTTGACATAGATGTCAGTCTTGTAACACCAACATTCACAGGACCAAGTGGACAAAATCAGTAAAGATGAAATTACACACACCCAAGAGATTGCCCGTATGAGGATACACGTAGAGAGGGCTATCAGACGCATCAAAGAATTTCACATTTTTGATGGTGTTCAACCCCTCTCACTATGTGGTTCAGTCAACCAGATGTGGACTGTTTGTGCTCTACCGACAAATTTCCAGGGACCTCTAAAAGTTTCAGCCAATAGAAATGTTCTGTGGATGAGCTTATTTCTTTAGCAAAACATATTTGGAGAAATTCAGCATTACATCACTTTCTCACCAATGGATCCCCTGCAGTGGATGGGTCCAAATATGCATCTTTTCACAAGAGGTGCAAGTTGGACTCTCATTCTCATGGCCCCCATTCACTGCAGAGGATCTATTGGTGAAAAAGTGATGTAATGCAAAATTCCTTCAAATGAAAAACCTCCTTTTTCCTTTTCCAATGAAAAACAAACGCATTTATATATCTGGTTTTTATTTTTGTGAAATATTTCTGTAATCCCCAAAAACAAGTAGTCATTTAAATGTTGTTACTTTGCTTTAATTTTACAATTTGTACATTAGAAAGGAATATACATTGTAACACACATATATACACACACATGTTGGTGTATGTGGTTTACGGGGACATCTCCATAGACGCAATGCATTTTATACTGTCAAAACTGTTATATTCTATTTCCCTAACCTACCCCAATCCCTAACCCCAATGTCACAAAAACCTGTTGCCAGTCTTTAATAGGGGTGCACAATTCAGAAAATTTCACGATTCGTTTCGATTCTGATTTTTAGACTCAAGATTCGATTCAAAATCGATTTTCGATTCAAAAACGTTTCTCAGTTTTAAAAAACGATTCACAGTATGAAAATGTAGTTTACTTTTTCCTATGTGACTGATTGTAGTACATATACAATTTTAAAGAAAAGAAACACAACAAATTAAATGTAGTTTGATATTACTTTATGTCTTCATGCAAAAATAAAAACTGATATGAAGCAATTAGATGACCCCTTTTTATCAAACTCTATTAAATACAATAATATAGTATATTAATGATAGATAGTGCAGGTCTATTATAAATGTGACTGGTGTTATAATGGTTATTATTCCCATTAGAGCAGAAGCAGGAAAAGTGCATCTCTTTCTATTTCTCTCTTGCCGATTAAAAAAAGCTAAATCCACTCATTATTTCAGATTCAAAAGTCTACTTGCTGTCCCAGTGACATTGGACTTTACATTACAGCTTTGCGTTTTGTAAATCTTGAGTCAGCTTGAGCTTTGCTTGTTCAGTGCAATAGGCTTAACATAAGCATTGTCTTTTTGCTACTATCTCTGTGCAAACTTTTTAGATTTTAGAAAATATATGGTTTATTATTAATAATAACAAAAAAACAAGAGGCAGTTGTTATCCCCATAGAAACCGTCTGCAAGCTGAAACTGCATGCAAGCTTTAGCGCGGTAGTGCTCACGGCCATTCTCTGATCGACTCGGGTTTTACACACAATATTAATCAAACTTGGGACCCGAAGTAATTTAACTATGACTGACCCGGACCCGACTGACCATTTCAAATACAAACCCGGAACCATACGGGCCGCGGGTGCTCCGTGAAGGCCTCTAATTGTCACAATGAAGGGTTCGGAGTCAATAGCAAGTTCACAATGTTTATTTAGAAAAAGTAGAAGGTGCAGAGCAAAGTCAATAGTCCCAGAACCACACACGGCAATCACCCTCGACTCACTCTGGATGTGATCAAGAGACATATTGAAGTGGTTGATGCAAAATTTACCCACAGTGTTACCACAAAGCGGACTTGACTTTGGACATGACACTGTTCTTTAGATTTTGTTTTTGGATAAAGGTACAGTCATCTGTATTGAAGTTAATGCTTCCCATGTGATTGAAGTCACAGTGTTTCTAAAGGGAAGAATTTTTCCTTTAAGTTTAAAAGAGAAATACTACAAGGCAGTAGGAGAGAGTGAGTCGGCACTACAGGAATATAGTCCAGTACAGATCTTAAAGGGAGAGAGCCACCCACGCTCACAGTTGATAACGCCAGCACAATCACCACACGCGACAGAGGGAATGAAGCACGCACACCTGAAGGTGGATGAAAGGCGGAGATGGAAGATGTTAAATCTAAAGTTCTCAGACTGGAGGTAATCCACTGCGGATGCAGATGTAGCTGACGCAACCCGGAAGAAACTGGTGTACCGCCTGAATACGAAGCGAACCAGCTGTACCGAGAAACAGTCAGAGTCAATAGAGTTCATATAATCATAATAATCCACAATGGTCGATACCTGTAGATCTCCACTCACGGATGATAGATAGCCGATGAAACCCGGAAGCAACTGGTATACCGCCTGAATACGAAGCGAACCAGCTGTTCCGAGAAACAAACAGAGTCAATAGAGTTCCAGTTCAATATAATGCTCAACCCACGAAAGCTGATCGCACCAGGAATTCAGATATTGTGACGACAGACAGCGAGGCGTTCTACCGAGATCCTGATTAGCCCAATCGCATTGCCCATTGGTCTGTGGGTGATAACCAGAAGACAAGCTGGCCGTAGCACCAATCTGTCTACAAAACTCCTGCCAAAAATGAGAGATGAACTGAGGACCCCTATCTGACACTACGTCAGTCGGAATACCGTGTAACTGAAAGACGTGATTGATCAAAACCTGAGCCATCTCTTTGACAGAAGGAAGCTTGAGTAAGGGAATAAAATGAACCGCCTTAGAAAAGCGATCCACCACAGTCAGAATAACAGTGTTACCATTAAATGCCGGTAAGCCGGTGACAAAATCAAGGGCTATATGAGACCAGGGGGGGGAAGGGCACGGGCAAAGATTTAAGCAGACCAGCGGGAGGTAAATTAGATGCTTCATTACGAGCACAAACCGAACAGACTAATACAAACTGTCTGGCGTCCGTGGTCATAGATGATCACCAAAAACGCTGATGGACGGCAGCCAACGTTCTCTGAATTCCTGGATGGCCGACAAAATTGGACTCGTGACCCCACCGGATGACATCGGAACGTAAACGCTCAGGAACCCATAGGCGACCCGCTAGACACCCCTCCGGAACTTCCCCCTCCCGGCCGGCCTCTCTCACCCGCTGTTCGATTCCCCACACGAGAGCACCGACCACTCTCCCCTCCAGGAGAATGGTCTCAGTCCGCTCCGAATAAGACTTCTCAAACGGGAGAGAGCGTCAGGTTTCGTATTCCTTGAACCAGACCGGTACGAGAGGGTGAAGGTAAAACGATCAAAGAAAAGTACCCAACGAGCCTGCCTAGATGTTAGTCTTCTGGCTGAACGGATATATTCAAGATTCTTGTGATCCATCCAGACCAGAAAGGGCTCCGAGGTTCCCTCCAACCAATGAAGCCACTCACCCAAAGGGAGTCTAACCGCCAACAGTTCCCGATTTCCTATGTCGTAATTTCGTTCCGCTGGGTTTAACTGGTGAGAAAAAAAAGCACACGGATGCACCTTCCCATCAGTAGACGATCGCTGAGATAAAATGGCGCCTACCCCAACATCAGACGCATCCACTTCTACTATAAACTGTTTAGCCTGATCGGGGATAGAGAGGACAGGCGCAGAGATGAACCGGGACTTTAAATCATCAAAGGCCCCCTGAGCCTCCCTATTCCAACGGAAACACACATTAGGTGAAGTGAGAGCGGTAAGAGGTTTAGCGAAATCTGACCAAAATTTCTGATGAAACGCCGATAAAAGTTGGCGAATCCCAGAAATCGCTGAAGCTCTTTCCGAGTGTCGGGTACTGGCAAATCGGCAACCTTTTTAAATTTAGCGGGATCAGGACGAATCTCTCCCTCGGGAATAACAAAACCCAGAACCGAAACCGACTCTTTGTGGAACTCGCACCTCTCCGCCCTAACGAAAAGTTGATTCTCTAAAAGCCGTTGTAAAACCATGCGAACATGCTGAGTGTGTATCTGCATGGAGGGAGAAAAGATGAGAATGTCATCGAGATACACAAAGACAAATCTGTTAATCATGTCACCCAGCACTTCATTGACCATGGTTTAAAAGACAGCCGGAGCGTTACAGAGCCCGAACGGCAGAAAGGAATATTCCCAGTGTCCCGAAGGTTTGTTAAAGGCTGTCTTCCACTCATCGCCCTCTTTAATACGTACCAAGTGATACGCGTTATGCAGATCTAACTTGGTAAATACGCGCGCTCCCTGTGACAACTCAAATGCTGATGACATTAATGGCAAGGGGTACTTATTCTTAACAGTAATGTCATTCAGCCCTCGATAATCAATGCACGGACGAAGAGACCCGTCTTTCTTTTTAACAAAGAAAAATCCAGCCCCGGCTGGAGACGAGGAGCGGCGAATGAGACCGGCTTTTAAAGCTTCATTAATGTACTTATCCATTACCTCTCTTTCTGGTTTAGATAGGGAAAAAATATGACCCTTAGGCGGAGAAGTGTTAGGAAGGAGTTTGATCTCACAATCATACGACCGATGAGGAGGCAGAGAAGTGGCCCGGGCTTTACTGAATACCTGATGCAGATCAGAGTAGTCCGCCGGGACCCCCGAGAGATTGACAGCCGGAACCTGCGAAACAGCACAAGAGACAAGAGAAGGAGCAGGACCAAGACATGAAACATAACACGAAGACTTCCATGACAACACAACATTGTTCTGCCAATCAACGTGAGGATTATGTTTGGATAGCCAGTCATGACCTAAGATGACTGGTGATTGTGAATCTTCTGAAAGATAAAATTCAATCTCCTCACAATGATTGCCAGAAACAAACAAACTCAGAGGGGGTGTGTGATGTGTGATTACAGCCATATGTTGACCCTTCAATGTCCAGGCAGACAGAGGAGACGAAAGAGGAATAAATGGAATACCCCAGGACTTGGCCAACCCAGCATCCAAGAGACAGGCCTCCGCACCAGAGTCCAACAACGCCTGTGAATGAAAAGAATTGATTATAATGGGAAGTGTGGTACTGCTTACGGGAGATTTAAATGACGATGCGCCCACCGAGACTCCCAAGTTCATCAGCGGGCGGAACCTTTTACCGGACATGTAGCCGCCGGGTGCCCCGGCTTACCACAATACAGACAAAGTCCACTAGACAGACGACGATTTCTCTCACCAGCAGTGATGCGAAACTTTCCTAGTTGCATGGGCTCCTTGGTGAGCATATCTGAAGCAGACTCCTCTGGTTCAGATAACAGATGGCGAAAAGATCTCTTTGACGATGACGAGTCTCAACCCTCAAGGCCAGGTCGATGGCAGCCTCCAGTGACGTGGGTGGCTCCCTGAGTGCAATCTCATCTTGAATAGCAGCTGTGAGACCCTCAAGAAATTGAGCTCTTAAAGCAGCATCGTTCCAGTTGAAGCTAATGGCAAGCGTCTTAAACTTGATAGCAAAGTCGGTAACAGAGGCATTACGCTGCCGTAATCTTACCAGTTTAGCCGCAGCCATGTCTCCCTTGAGTGAACGGTCAAATAGGCTCAACATTTCCTCCTCTAGAGCCTCAAACAAGAACGTAAATGGAGCCTTAGCCCCCCAAGCAGCCATACCCCAGTCTCTTGCTCTCCCAGTGAGTAACATCAGTACATATGCCACCTTGGAAGTGGATGATGAGAAGCGACGGGGCTGGAGCGCAAAGACGAGAGAGCACTGTTGCAAAAAGGACCGGCAGGTGTTGGGATTGCCTTCGTAGGTAGGAGGTGTCGCCGTGTGTGGCTTTGCTATAGTTCAGAAACATGAAGGATACAATGTGACATGAGCTTGTTCGCGTCGCATCCCAATTCATTGAGAAACAGAGAGCACGTGAACGCACACCGAACTCATCTTGTCGCACACAAAATGTCATTATTAAAGAGTGTCATCATCACGGAAAAAAAGACAAAATTTGATGCCAGATATACTTGGGCACTTGTTAATATTCCTGGGCAGCGCTGCAGCAGCAATGTGTGGGAAACACTGTGACAAGAGTGTGCAGGCGTCAGTGTGACTTTGACGCGCCATCTATGGGAATACTGAGATTCAATTCAATTCAATTTTATTTATATAGTGCTTTTCACAAGTGTTAATTGTTGCAAAGCAGCTTTTCATGAGAAGATGTAGAGGAGAACACAGAAAATCAATAGATAATATAAGAAGTAGAGATAGCGGCTAAGGTTAAACCATACAAGCGAGCATATTAATAATGTAACGTATACAGTAAAGTGCTAAGTTAACCCCCTGGGGTCCAAAAACGCGGGGCCGCGTTTTGACGTGTTTTTTCCTTATCATGGCAGAATCAACTTAAAATACTCCATCATTAATAATCATACACTTACGTGTTTGACATCATTTGAAACGGTAAAGACTTCATTATCTTTAATTTGGTCACGCCCACAGCTGTTGACATGGTAATGAAGACACGAGCTGTTCAACCATAACAAGCTAAGCGTAAAGTTTGATCAGATTTAAAGACTTTTCACCGCATGTTTGGATTATAAACTTTATTCACACATGTGAGGAATATCTTCATTTATGTCTGGACATTGAGGAAGATAAGCATTTATCTTTAACGTTACCTAAGAAGAACAATGGAGAACGCACTGCTGGATTAGAAGTAAGTAACGTTAACAGTTAATTTATACCATTTATATTTGCTATCATGTAACTTAATATGCTCATGGCTTGTGCAGTTCAGCCTACATACAGTAACGTTAAGCAACCTTAGCAGACTACACGCTTCGGATTGAAAAACTTTCGCATTGTTTAAAAACGGACGCGATCTCATGTAATGGCGGCTTCACTGTTGCATGCTGTAACAGTGTTAAACACAGTTATTCACTTATATCCTTCATGGAAACTTTCAGTAAGCCTGAACTGCTGTAGTTTTAAGTGTGTGCTGTAATATGATTCCATGTTTACATGCTTATTTACAAACAAATCGCGTGACCTCCTGTAATGGCGGATATCTGTAACATGCTGTACAGTGTTAGACACAGTATTCACTTTCGTATCCTTCATGGCAACTAATGCTGCACTGCGGGATTTGCTGTAAAATGATTCCATATTGTTTACATGCAAGGTAATTCCATACATTGCACTTTACACGCGACACCGTTTTTATGAGCGCTGCGTTACACGGAGACGCGAGCTCACGCACATGCTATGTGTTTTTAAAGTTCATACGCGCTTACAGAAACACGTTTAAAACAGAAGCTAGACGATAAGGGGATGGGCATCTGAAAACAGTCATCTGAAAACAGCTTTTTATATTAATTGCTGCAGATGTTTATCTGAGATTAAGTTTATGTACAAGATAGTATATGAATGTAACTTAGTATCAGTAACATTTACCCATCAGTTATATAAGTAAGGGTATTTCTGTGGACAATTTATGCTAACAGCTGTTTATAACTCTGCTAACAGAGGTCTATGAAGTGGAAAAACACTTTTTGGACATAAAGTTATATGGTAACATGAGCCACATGAAGTTTACAGCTCTGTTGTGTATCAGTTTCTTAGTTTATACAAAGTTTTTGAATAGGGTTTCTTTCCAAATAAACTTAAAATGTCCTACAAACCATCATTTCTATTTTGATTATATTGTTAACTTAATAAACCTCAAACAAACATGTATACATTTGTCCTCACATTCTTGACTGTAGTTCATTCTCACATTCCTGCCTCATTATGCAGCTCATTATGCGAGCCTTTGTTTGCTTGCTGTCAATCAATCCTTCTCGCATACGGCCCGTCTAAACAAAAAGTGTCTTACAATTTCTAAATCAATACATTGTTTTATGTGAATAAGTAGGCATGGTGATTGTCACATCATTTTAAAGAAAAAACTCTAGACTACTAGATTATGTTTAGGAAAGTCTTGTTAAAACATGTTTAGTATGGGTTTTGTGGACTAATATCAGTGACTTAAAAAATTTTCTTTTTTAAAAACCACGCATAAACATTTTTCTCTCAAAAATACAAAAATGTACATACATGTAGCTCATATAATATTTTAGCCCAGTTTGTGCTGAACGCAGTGGTATGAGACACTTCCCATTATTATGTTTTAAAGCAACTGAAAAAAGACAAAATGTAAGAGCATGTCAGAACCTCTGTGAGTGTCCAAAAATGGTCGGACCCCAGAGGGTTAAGCCAAAGTTGGCTGACTCTCCCTGGGACGAAAAAAAACCCTAGGAAAAAAACCAATGGGAAAAACTCCTAGAAGGACAAAAACCCTTGGGAGGAATAAAGAGCGATTTATAGTCGTGCGTAGGTTCTACGCCGTATCTACGGCGTAGGCTATCCATAGCCTGTGCGTAGCTCTGCGTAGCCTGACGCGCACCTCACAAAAAATTTAACAGCGCGTCAGATCTACGCGGACCGCAAGCGCTGTGATTGGTCCACCAGAACCCCTCCCGTCAGGTAAAAAAACCTGCGTCATAGGTATTTCCGTTAGTGATGGTGAAAACAAAGATGGGGCAAGTTGAGGAGTGATTTAACTCAAACTGCATCAAAAGTCGCTGTTTATTTACTTCCATCATTGCTGATCTTCTCAAATTATACACAAAAAGTTGCTGTTTCTTCTTCGTTTGTGGGTTAACTTGCTAAGCTTCTTCTTCTTTCACGTTTGTGCTGCTACTGTGGTTACACGCGTGGATACTGCCTACCAGCGGTCGCGCGTGTGTTTGCATGTCGACGTGGACGACGACACAAAAGTATAAATGAAAACTGACGCGGAACCTACGTCGTCGCTGCTACGCCGTAGGACCTACGCACGACTATAACGAGCCCTTTAATATATATATATATATATATATATATATATATATATATATATATATAGAGAGAGAGAGAGAGAGAGAGATAGAGAGAGAGAGAGAAGTCAGCTCGGTTCCAGACAGTACATTTACTGGACATTTTATGTGAATGCTTTGTTAAAGAAGAATGTCTTAAGTTTAGATTTAAATTGATCGACTGTGTCTGATACTCGAACATTAATTGGTAAATCATTCCAGAGCTTAGGGGCTAAGTAGGAAAAGGATCTACCACCTTTAGACACTTTTGATATTCTAGGGATAATTAAGTGACCAGAATTTTGTGAGCGCAGTTTACGTGATGGATTGTATTCTGATAGTAGTTCTTTAATATACGAGGGCGCTAGGCCATTTAAGGCTTTGTAGTTGATTAGTAATATTTTAAATTGTATGCGATATTTAACTGGTAGCCAGTGTAAAGATGCCAGAATTGGACTGATGTGGTCATACTTTTTAGATCGAGTAAGCACTCTTGCGGCGGCGTTTTGAACCAGCTGTAGCTTGTTTACCTGATTTGCATGGTATCCCCCGAGTAACGAGTTACAATAGTCTATTCTAGAGGTCATAAAAGCATGGATAAGCTTTTCTGCGTCTGATGCAGAACGCATATGGCGTATTTTTGAGATATTTCTAAGATGGAAGAATGCTGTGTGGCAGACGTTGGCGATATGACTATCAAAAGATAGATTGCTGTCGAACATCACGCCTAAATTCTTAACCGTGTAAGATGGCACCACCCTGCAGCCATTTATGGGCAACTTGTAATCTGACATATTATGTTTGTAGCGATTCGGTTCAATAATAAGTATCTCTGTCTTATTGGAGTTTAGCATAAGAAAGTTATGTGCCATCCGGTCCCTAATATCACTAATGCAGTCTGTTAGCTTAGAAAACTGGTGAGTTTCGCTAGGATGCGACGAGATGTAAAGCTGGGTATCATCCGCATAGCAGTGAAAACTTATGTTATGTTTCCTGATAATGTCTCCTAGACCTAGAGGTAACATATATAACGAGAATAGGATAGGTCCTAGGACTGATCCCTGAGGTACGCCGTATTTAACGGGGGAGTGATATGACTCTTCCTCATTTACATAAACAAAGTGATATCGATTGGTTAGATACGATCTAAACCAGGCTAACGCCTGACCACTGATGCCAACAGTTTTCTAGTCTATTGAGTAAGATTCTGTGATCTATTGTGCACTAAGGTCTAGTAATATAAGGATTGAGATTTCACCACGATCGGATGTTAATAGGAGGTCATTTGTAACTCTAAGCAGCGCTGTCTCTGTGCTATGGTGGGGCCTGAATCCTGATTGGAACTTTTCATATGTATTATAATTTTCTACGAATGTGCGTAGCTGGCTTGCCACTACTTTTTCTAATATTATAGAAAGAAAAGGTAGATTTGAGATTGGTCTAAAGTTATTAAGATCTCCCTGGTCAAGGTTTGGTTTTTTAATGAGCGGTCTAATAACTGCTAGTTTGAAAGCTGTTGGAATGTATCCTAATTCTAGAGATGAGTTAACGATATTTAGTACCGTGTCTGACACTACATGAAATACCTCTTTTAGTAATTTTGTGGGAACAGGGTCTAGTATACAGGACGATGATTTGGATGACGTTACTAAGTTAGAGAGCTCTTCTATTGTAGTATGTTTAAATGACTCAAGATGTTCGTTTGGTAATCTAGTGGAAAATGTATTATTGGGTAGAATGGTGGATGCTTGCGTAGTTTCTATGTTTTCCCCTTATAAACATAATTTCATGAAGACATCACTATTGTGTTGGAGTTTACTTATGGTTTCTGTTTGTTCTTTGTTTCTAGTCAGTTTCGCAACTGTGCTAAATAGGAAACGAGGGTTGTTATGATTTTCTTTAATAAGTGTACTGAGATAGGTAGATCTGGCAGTTTTAAAAGCCTGTCTGTAGTGTTGAACACTCTCTTTCCATGCTTAACACCATACCTCTAACTTTGTGCTTCGGTAGTTTCTTTACATCTTTCTAGCTACTTTTTTAAGGGCTGCAGTATGATGGTCATACCATGGAGCTGGCGGTTTTTCTTTGATACTCTTTTTTCGAATGGGAGCAACGGCATCCAACGTGCTAGAGCAGATGTTGTTCAGGTTTTCTATTATAATATCCAGATCTTCACGGTTGTCTGCTACATGTTTCATTTGAGAGAGGTCTGGAAGAGTGCTAATAAAGCTATCTTTAGTGGTGGAAATTATTGTTCTGGCTAATCTGTAGCATGTTGTAGACTGAGCGGTCCTATCTAGAAGTATTGTGTATGACACAAGGCAATGGTCTGAAACAACATCGCTCTGGGTTGATACTTCGATGTCATTAATATTGAGTCCGAGTTACAGAATTAAGTCTAATGTGTGCTTACGAGTATGCGTGGGCCCTGACACGTTTTGTTTAATGCCGAGAGAATTTAGAACATCCATAAACGCACGTCCTAATGCATCTTTTGGATTATCCACATGGATATTAAAATCACCAACGATAAGAGCTTTACCTACAGTGACTGTAAGCTCAGATAGGAAGTCTGCTATTTCTTTAAGAAAATCTGTGTGGTGGCCCGGAGGCCTATATATCGTAGCTAACATGAACGAAAGCCGTTTGTTGTTACGATCAGTTATTTCCATATTTAACAGTATTATTTCACACGAATTAAATTTGAGGTTGGATTTATGGTTTACTTTGAATATTTTATTGTATATTGTAGCTACACCACCCCCTCTCCCTTTTAGACGAGGAACGTGTTTATAATAATAGTCTTGTGGGGTGGATTCGTTTAAACTGGTGTAATCGTCTGCTTTAAGCCAGGTCTCTGTTAAACAGAGTGCATCTAAGTTTTGGTTAGTAATTATTTCATTGATAATTGGTTCTTTATTGGTAAGCAATCTAATGTTAAGAAGGCCGAATTTTAACATTTGAGTTTCATCTGTTAATGTATTGTGTTCTAATTTTATGTTAATAAGATTTGTACGAGACGAGGTAAAAACGGTGCTCTGTATTTATTTGTTCGAGGAACAGACACAGTCGAGATGTGTTGGTACTCTGGTAAAAAAGGCTCTATGTGCTGGGATATATGTGATCTTGACATGTCAAGGCAGCTAACAGACTTGATGGGTAAGCCGATCTGTCTGTTTCCTGACCTGGGCCCTGGATAGTCAGACAATATCAAAAGTACAGAGGTGTAAAGTACTCAAGTAAATGTACTTTGTTACTGTACTTAAGTATTTTTTTGGCTACTTTGTACTTTGTACTGAGTATCAAAAATATAAGCTACTTTTACTCTTTACTCAACTACATTTTTGAATAAATATTTCTACTCTTTACTCAACTACATTTTAAATGGCATGTACCGTTACTCGCTACATTGTGTTTGTGCACGTAAAGTCAACCTTATCTGTGGTGCTTAATCTTGGGTGTCAGAGCGAAATCGCCATCTACTGGGTATTGAAGGTACTGGATGCTATTTGCGTATGCACGACTACTCCATTATGCACGTGAATCAGCAACTGACATTAGCGATGGCTGAAGCCACTGATGAAGCCGAAGCCAGCACATCATGCAGTGCTAGCACGGACGATAACCACCCCTGGCCTTATTTGAAAGAAATGTTTTCATTTACTGGTGTACATAATGACTAACACCCGCCAAATGCGGGTACATTTCGGCTGTGGCGGGTAAGACAGCCAATCCCACTAGCCACTTTTGCTGGTTGAATTTTTTTTATTGTAGTTTTCTTAAAAGTTTTGCAAAATTATAAACAATGCGCAATGACACTGGGAAACAAACTACTCCAAAGAGCACTCCCTGCACCCATCGCAACGTACTGAGACCATTTGTTGAGACGCGCGCGCGATCAGCGGAAACTCGCGTTGCGCACCAAAGCGGCACCTTTTTACCAGAGAGAGAGCGCGAGAGCTGATGGTTTTGCGAATGCACGGGACGTAGTCTGAGCGCATATACGTACACTTTGGGAAAGATAAAACAATTGCATGGAAGTGATTGAAGAGATTTAAAGTGCATGCTCGATCTCTGGGCAAGAGCAGAGAGAAATTCATAGCGCAAACCTAAATGCACACATCCCAGTTTTGTCCGAAATCAAAGGAAAACCCACCAATGGAGAGGTCCGTGCATCAATTTGTAGGCTACTTTGTGCAACAATGATGCCTTCTCGACATTTGCCATTAAAAGTCTTAAATAACTTTTAACAGAAACCACGATTAAGTATATAAAATTTACTGCTGTTGTTAATAAATATTTAAAGTGTTTTTCTAGGGTTTTTGTGTTTATCTTTTCAGTTAATCTTCTACACCCCTGCTCCACGTTTAATATATTCATTAGAAGTTCATCTATTTATGCCTTACTAGCATATTTTTTCCTGCACCTAAATATATGATCTATACTGATATTACCATCTACATAATCTTGTCTTAATTTGGTCAGTCTGCATTTGAAAGTCAATCTGCATCTAATCTAGCTAAATTTAGTAAAATTATTCAAATTAAAGTCATTTTAGGATGCCAAAGTCAAGTTTAATCATATAAAATGTATTTTACCAACAACAAAATTGTGGCTAGTGAAAATGCTGAGTGGCTAGTAAATTTGAAAAACAACTAGCCACTTTGGCTGGTGAGCATAAAAGTTAATGTCAAGCCCTGTATATAAACACTGCGACATGACTATATTTTTGTTTAAAATTTGAGTGCAGTGATCTATATGGGAAGTCCGCTAACCAAATATACATTTTGCATCAGGTGCATTTAGCTGTGAATTTGTGATTGTGTTTATCATTGAATTTATATTTTACTAAGTTAAAAAATAACACTGCTCTTCTTTGTTTTATTACAGAGAAAACATCCAAATCACTTAAATAAGTACTCAGAATTGACCACGATCTCTCAGAAGAGAAAGAATTTAAGCAAAAATATGGAGCCGCTGAAGAAACAACTCAAAATTGGAGAGACCAAGATCATTTCTCAAGCAACCGTTGATAAAGCTGTACTGCGATTCATTGTATATGGTCTCCAACCTTTCAGCGTGGTTGAAAAGGATGAATTTAAGGGCCTGATTCATGACTTGCAGCCTAACTCTACTGTACGGTCACGATCAACCATCTGTGCCAAGATAGAGGAAGCTGCAGGAGAAATGAAGAAAAGTTTAACAGAAGCCATGAGAGGGGTTGAATACATCTGTACAACCACTGATTGCTGGAGTGCAAGACGTCGCAGCTTTATAGGTATGACAGCGCACTGGATTGACCCAGACAATCTGCACCGATGCTCTGTAGCACTTGCTTGTCGACAGTTAAAGGGGTCTCACACGTTTGATGTACTTGCAGCTGCAATACATGACATACACCCTGAATTTGAGATCCATGAAAAAGTTGTCTGTATAACAACAGACAATGGGTCCAATTTTTTTGAAAGCATTTCGTGTCTATGGAGGTGAGAACATACAACACAGCAACAACGCAGAAAGTGCAACAGCAACCACATCAGAAGATGAGGATGAATCTGACACTGAAGATCAGGAGAAATGTGAGGAGATTGAATATATTGAGGTTTCTGAAATTCTAGCCATGGATGACCTTGAATTTCATTTGCCCAAGAACCAGCAATGTGCTTGCCATCTTCTGAACCTGGTTTCCACTGTGGATGTTGACACTGCTCAAATGGATGAAACATACAAAAGGTTATCAAGATCATCCTTCTCCAAATGCTGGGCCTTATGGAACAAGACTGGCCGGTCCAACAAAGCTGCAGAGATGATGGAAGAGAAATGCAGTTTGCAGTTAATTCGTCCAAATGCCACACAATGGAACTCTTTGTTTCTTTCAGTGGAGAGGATCCTAAAAATCATGAAGGAAAAGGGAGATGGGGCCTTCCGGAATCTCTGTGCAGAGTTCAAAATCCCCATGTGAGTAATGTTTTAATGCAATAACTTTTTTTTAGAGTTTCTTTAAGAGACTTTATGCCTTTTTCCACCAGCAAAAGTGAATATTTGTATGCCATCAAGGCATCCTGTATTGTTAGATGAAATAATGGATATTTTCCTTTAATTTAAACATGGGATACAGCAGGGGTAGCAAATCACTTCAAATCAATGCTAAATGTTCTACTGTCCTATGATGATACATGTCTATAATGATTGAGTAGTATCTATATTTTGCAGCAATCAGCTACTTTAAATAGTCTTAAACAAGTTTTATTTATAGGTTCACTCCTGCAGAAAAGGCCTTTCTTGGAGAATATATCACCGCTATGGCCCCTGTTGCCAAAGCGATTAATATCTTGCAGGGAGAAACCAATGTGCACATGGGCTGGCTTGTACCAACACTCAACATCATGGTTTCCAAACTAAAACGAGCCAAGATATCCATGAAACTGTGCAAGAGCCTGGTAGATGCAATCCTTACAGGTGTGAACAAGCGTTTTGGTGACATGCTCAATGATCCTGAGCTGATTGCGGCTGCAATCCTGCTTCCGAAGTTTAAAACGTATTGGACAACGGATGCTGACATCCTCAAACTCGGTTTGTTGACAGGCATATAAACCTAAATGAAGAGCAGTGACATGCTAATTTTTTAATTAATCACAAAATGATTTTGTAACTAACAAACATTTAGATGAAATAATGGCTGTTCTAGTTTTTGGGACATTTGGGAATATTCTATTTAGGGATGCACCGAATCCAGATTTTTTAGGTTCGGCCGAATCCCAAATCCACCGTTTAAGATTCGGCCGAATCTGAAACCGAATACCGAATCCTACTTGCATCCTTATTCCATTAACACAGTAAAGCACATTAATGAAGTAAACAACGTCCACAGCAGTGTATTTTTCATTTTATTTAATTTTAACTGTACATTATGCCAGGATGACAAGTTGGAAAAACTATTTTGACAATTACCATAAGCAGTGATGCCACAGTTACTTTGAAAAAGTAATCTGATTACTGATTACTCTTTTAAAAAGTAACTAAGTTACTTTACAGATTACTTGATTTTAAAAGTAACTAAGTTAGATTACAAGTTACTTTGTTAGTTACATTCCAGTAGCTGCCAACACCCCCACTGCCTCAACATTACAAATGACAACCGGTTTTGCCAACACTCACTTTATTGGAAGTGCATTTTTAACAGTAACGTCAACAATGTATCTCCTGACATTTTAAGTTGAACTGTTGTGTTTTAAAAAACTAAAATATATATATATATATGAGTCTTTCTTGACTTCACTTAACATAAATAGGGGTGAGCAGGGGCCATTTTCAGATAAACTTAATTTTAAAAGTTAATGTTTTAGACAGAGATATATTTTTGTTGTGGTCAATAACTCACAAGTGTGGTCTATCAAAACCAGCTGGAATTTTGAACAAATGTAAAACGACTTCTGTATAATTTCACTTTAAACAAGAGTACTGAATTGTTACTTTTGACCTTGACAGCAGGGACGAAAGTAACACACAGGTGGGTCAAAAGTAACACAACAAAACATGACAGATTTTTGTGTTACACTTGTTTTTATTAAATGTATATTACTATGACCTCTTTAATATGTAACTGCAAACTTATTTTGTCATTTATCTTTGTAAAAAATAATTAACTTACATTTTTATTTTAAATTTCAGTTTTATCAAATGTTTCAAAAGCAACCAACAGTACAAACTTAAATTGCTGAGACTAAAAAAAAAATTCAATAGTTTGAACACTATGAAAATAAAATTAAATCAAATTAGAATAATATCAATTTTTTACCATATTATACACAGTATTAGCAGCGGGACAAAACTAACAAGTGTTACTTTTGACCCGACAGGATCTACTTACTCTATAAACTCGACTTACTTTTATTTTGAAAAACTGAGAAGTCTTCAGGATGTTATATACTAAATACCTTGTAGATTTATCAGTATTGTAACACATGAAACGAGAAACACAACGCGTTGTAAGAAAAAAAGACCGCTTTTGGAATGTACTTATCATGGTTGAAAACACAGTTCTGGATCTACACGTGGAAATCGGTGAGTAAATAATGCGATATTTGTCAACTCTTTCAGAGGTTATGTGCTAATATGCTGTCATAGTGAGATGCAGATGTTATCAGGACTCGGAGAAAATCGCTTTGTTACTTTCGTTCTTCAACTCTCCCACACTTACTGGTTTTGCACTGAAGTCCAGCTTTTGTTGTTTGGGTAGTGGATGAACTCCTGCTCACTGCTTCGCATCACCGGGTGGGACTTGCTCTTAGTTTGACTGTCTGCGCCTTGCCGCGACTCCAAATGTTTTTTTTTTTTAATTTGACGTAGTGTTTTTGTAGCTGCATCTCTCTTCTCTCTCCATTGTACGTTGTTTACGTTTGTGTCGCTTACACGTGACCTGAATTGTCCTCGTGCTGTAAACGTGACTTGTCGCACACCTGACTTCACTTCCCGAGACGCGAAAATATATATTTTACTAAGGAAATTTTCAAAAATAGTAATGCACAGTGACTTGGATAAGTAACTTTAATCTGATTACTGGTTTGGAAATATTAACGCGTTAGATTACTCGTTACTAAAAAAAGTGGTAAAATTAGAGTAACGCGTTACTAAGTAACGCGTTACCGGCATCACTGACCATAAGCCTATGCATAATAAAAGCGATGCGTTGCGACACGCTCGTTTTTCCAATAAGCAAGCAGCTCCGAGCTAAACCATATTCAACTTTGAGTGAGAAGCTCCGCTTGTCAATGTCAGTTTTCACACGGCCGTCCAATTACAGTGGAGGAGGGGCGGGACATTACCACAGCAACCAACCGGCTCACAGCTGAAGCATCACACCTACCAAGCGCTCGGCTGAAAAACATCTGGCATTTGGCGTCCTCAAGGCGTTTTCAGCCGTGTTTAAAGGTTTTGGTGTGTCCAGCCCCTAAGGCTCACCGAAAGAAAAAGCTCATCTCCACGTCAGCACCCGATGTGTGTAATCAACGGCCGCGTGACGTCGACCAGCGTAGCGCAAGCCTAGGGTTCGGTTCGGTGGAAAAAAAATCTAGGATTCGGCCGAACCCGACCCCGTCAAAAAGCCCAGTATTCGGCCGAATCCGAATCCTGAATTCGGTGCATCCCTAATTCTATTTAATTTTATCAGTAATGTGTTTTTTTAATTGAGCCATGGAATGCTGAGATAAAATATTTTAAACTGGATAAGTACATATAAGCTTTGCAATTTTAAAAGCACTAAAATGCCTTTTTGAATTAATTTGTTGCAGAAACATTACTAACTGTGTATTATATTGTAGGTCTGGACTTCATAAAGGGAAATATGGAGGAGATCTCTCAGCTTACAAGTGATGGCACTTCTTCAGAGGATGAGGATTTCTTCAAGCCACTCAAGTCATCCCAGGCACAACATGGCCCAGTAGTGCTTGAAAGCTATCTGACATGTGCTGGTGATGACATGGGTGTCCTGAAAACCTTCCCACCTCTATTGAAGTTGTCATTAAGGCTCAACACTCCCCTACCTGCATCTGCTGCTTGCGAGCGACTCTTTAGCACTGGTGGCCTCATTTTCAGTCCAAAAAGAGCTAGAATAAATTCCAAGAACTTTGAGAACCAGCTTTTGTTAAAGTTGAATAAAAATACTGCCCCTCTCTGAGACTGAGAGGTATATTATATCAAAGTCAGCTCTGATTTAATTTTTTTGTCCATTTTACTTAAAATACTTTTTTACAATGTTTTAGTTATTCCTTTTTTGAACACTTGGGTTTGACTAGACAGGCTTGTTTGATGTGTTTTGTTCTGCCATGTCGTAATTGAGAGGTTTGATTTCTTTTATGTATTAGAAAGTAAAATCACATAAATAAACAATCTTGTTTTTCATCTCTGTGTTGAGGACTAGTGCATCTTTGAGCAAATGTTCAGTATGAGTAAATTACTTAAGTACTTTTAAAATTGGTTACTTTAAGACTTTTACTCAAGTCGTATTTAAATTGGTGACTTGTAACTTGTAGTGGAGTAATTTTTACAGTAAGGTATCTGTACTTTTACTCAAATATGGCTTTCAGCTACTCTTTACACCACTGCAAAAGTAAGACTATTGGTCAGATTTCTAGAGGGTATAGCACTTCCTTCCGGAGACGGATGGAGGCCATCTCTCTTTAACAGGTCAGGTCTTCCCCGGAAATGCTTCCAATTGTCTATAAACCCTACGTTATGCTGAGGGCACCACTTTGACATCCAGCCATGAAGAGACACTAATCTACTGTAAGTTTCATCCCCCCGGTAGGCGGGGAGGGGACCAGAGCAAATTACATTGTCTGACATTGTTATTGCAATTTCACACACCTCTTTAATAGTATCTTTGGTGATCTCCGACTGGCGGAGTCTGGTGTCATTCGTGCCAGCGTGAATAACAATCTTAGATAACTTATGGTTAGCATTAGCCAGCACTTTAAGTTTGGATCTAATGTCAGACGCTCTGGCTCCCGGTATACAATCGACTATGGTGACTGGTGCCTCAATGCCAACGTTCCTGAGTATAGAATCTGCAATAACCAGGGCACCTTTAACAGATGTCTCAGCCGGTGTATTGCTGAGTGGAGAAAATCTGTTTGATATTAAAACAGGAACGTGATTTGGGTGCCGAATGTGACTATGGCGCCTGACAGTCACCCAGTTAGTCAGCCACCTTGACTCTAAAGTCGGAACCGAGCCATGTGTATTACGCTTAACACTAGGCGCACCCGAAACAGTGTTTGTAACATTAACATAAGCGGTCTTACTGTCCTCAACTAGCGTTCGGATGCGCGCTTCTAGTTCCGCAACCTTCTCCGTCAGCCTTACTACTTCAATACACTTAGCACATGTAAACCCCTCTAAGCTGACGGATGAAGCTAAACTGTACATGTGGCAAGTAGTGCAGGTTACAGTGACAAGCGGAGTCTTACCGTTTTCATGCTGGGTGATGGCGTCTCCATTCGCCCGAACGCTGTCCGTGAAGCTGCATCGAGGAAAGGTCTGAAAAACATACATCGTATGAGTCTGCCATTAGATCGAAAAGAAAGGCAGATTTACAGTAAACAGACAGTGAGCAAGTGCTAACTTCAGCCGGCACGTTTGTTGATGCTAGCGGGCAGTAGCGGAGTGGCCATCGGGAGAGTCGGGACTTTTCCCGGCGATGGCCGCCCGGTCTGATAATAATTATACGTTACGTCTTAATGATTACGAGTTAATATTAGCAAAAGTATCTGGGGCCGCGGCAGCCTGATCTGCGGCCGCTTCCCGCTGGTCAAACTGTGCAGCCTCTCTCTCTCTCTCCCTCTGCTCAACACAGTAGTAGGCTATAATACAAGCGATCGCTCAACCCGTTCGGCAGGTCAAACCATGTCTATGATTTTCACAAATATAGGGGGATCAGTGAGCGGCCCCTCACCAAATGGAATAGCCCATCTGCTGCTGAACACACCTCTTTTTCCTCGTCACATTTTGGGAATCTAACTTTGCAGTATGAGTATCACATTTTATATTTCCTACTATTAAATTTCCATATTAATAGACGAGAGTATTCAACTTGAATATACAAATATCCTCACATTATTATTTCTCAAAACTTTGACAAAAATTATTTTCAAATGAACTGTATTCTTACAGTTATTCAAAGATGCACACATTATTCCAGATATGATTTGAATATTAGACGAGATTATATAATATCTACATATAAATTAACATTACAGCATAATGAAATTAATAAAAAGACAAGGAAGCAGGATTGGCATGTAAATTGTATTATTATTAGCGGGAAAAAAAGCAATATTACTGAAATAAACTCTGAGGTAATGCGCCAAAAACGTTAAAATAAATAAGCAATAACCGTGAAAAAAAACATTATTATCTCTCAAAACTTTATATGACAAAAATTATATTTAAAGGAAATATTCTTACAGTTATTCAAAGATGCACAAATTATTCCATATTACTCCGTTTATGAGCACATTCATCTCTGGTCTCGCTCTGTTATGTAATAGCTGATTGAGGCGCGCATCTCCGTCTTACAACAGGTATCATTTTGTATAGTTACTCATTTAGGAAAATTAGCCATGATTTAATGATTTAATTATTATTATAAAAATGTTTTTTTTTGGGGGGGGGGGCAAATTGATTACGATTTGTATTACCCTAGCCTATTTTAGGGGGGCTGAAGCTACCCCAAAATGTTCCTAAGCCCCCCTAAATGAATATAAGAACAACAATAAAATTTGATTTATCAAAAACCGTATCCTCATCAATATTTAGACTCAACAAATGTTATATATCCAGCTACAAAAAAACATCTGACACGTCGGACAGAATATCGTCGCTGCCTGATGAAACTCACGTATGTCCAAAACTGTAACTTTTCAGAAAGTGAAAAAAACACCGTATATCAAAAGCAGTTGAATGTAGCGTTGTCATACTTGGTACGGCATATTTACATGTAACCATATTCTTGCCAGTGTCATGATATAATCCACATTTGACCAAAATTGAGTTTAAATGGACATGCGTGCATATTTTACACTAACTTTGATCGATACGCGTTCTTCCGATCATTAATTAGAATGGCCAAAGTCGCGTTTCGTATTGACAGATGAATAAGCTCAGTTTATTAAATAGCATACGTCTTGGTTAAATACGCTTACTTTATTTAATATTAATTATAAGTGTATTAAATGTCTCTTGCAAACCATTAAGGAACAATGAATCAATACACTGACATGGTAATGCTACACAACAGGGGCGTCAGTTTGTGTTGAAAAGTGGTGGGGACAAAAGATCTTATAAAAACATTACTGCAGGACGGGAAAAATATTGAATAACGCGCATCAAAAATGGGCATAGCGTAGGCTAGTCAACAACAAGAAAATACTCAGCATAAATTTATAAACCCTCAACAATGTCGAATGCACACATCACACATGTAACAGTCCCTGCAACACCAGCTCAACCGAACAATGCCAAAGCACCATACCGTAGAAAACAGCAGCGCGTTTAATAAATGATTACAATGAATTTCATTACATATGTACAAGAAAACACACCATAAGCATACAACGCAACATATGTGACACTAGACCACAAAACCAGTCTTAAGCATCGCTTGATTTTTCAGAACATTTTAACCAAATGCTTTCAAAAAGTGGTGGGGAAATCCCCAGCGTAAATATCACCAATGCTAGACAGATACTTTGTTTGCCCAGTCCTACCGTAATTAAGTAACTCCTAGATGTTACTCTGGCGTCCGGGGGAAACGTTTACCTCGAAGGAAAGTCATTGTAATGTTTATTCGGCTATATCCAGTGCTGAGGTTCGGTGAAACTTTACGAGACCGGCGAGATGCTTCACAGGCGGAAGATATGCGGCGTGATTGACAGCTTTGACACCAAACGGGTACGTGAAAATCAGATGACATGATTTCACAAGTTTTCATTTGATATTTATGTATGTGACGCATACTTTATATGTAAATTAACCTGGAAATTCAATCTGTCTAAAAATCTCAAAATCGGCAAAATGAACATACGTGAGTTTCATCGGACAGCGACGATTATGCTAGATGTCGAACGTCAAGTGACCAAACCGGAAAACGGCGATCGCTTCCGGTTGCCTGTATGTGCTATTGTAGCTTGTTAAATTGTGCTCCATACTCCAATCCAGTAGGTGGCGGAAAATGCACCTTTAGTTGGTTGGCCAACCGCCATTAAACACCAGAAGAAGAAGAAGCTTGTTATTACACAATACACACACACACACACACACACACACAAACTGATACCGGGTTCACATGCTAGTACGCATGGTGAAATAAAGATTGGTAAGTGTTGTGATACGGAGGAGTGAAATTGTAAGTTGTTTTTAATTACCTGCTGGCTGCTTACCTTTAGCTACGTTTTCTTGAGGTAAAGGAATGGGAATATTTTGGTTTGCTATGTCATGAAAAACTTTAGTCTTGCACAAGCAAAATACAAGAAATTGTTAAAGGGATACTTCACCGATTTAGCATTCAGCTTTGTATCTGTAGAAACCCGGCAGTATTACTGAATGACCATGTTTCCCTCCCTCATTTCCCCCTGAGAGGAGAGATATCTGCATTTTGGTTCTGCAAAAAAGTCCTCCGATGATGTAATATGACGATTTTTGCATCATCGGAGGACTTTTTTGCAGAACAAAAATGCAGATATCTCTCCTCTCAGGGGGAAATGATGGAGGGAAACATGGTCATTCAGTAATACTGCCGGGTTTCTACAGATACAAAGCTGAATGCTAAATCGGTGAAGTATCCCTTTAACTTAGCAATCTAATCACAACTCTTTATTCTTTGCCAACAATATAGGCCTAATAATCTTTAAAATAAAATATCTCTAAAATAAAATATCTCTAAAAGAGGCATATTCAACAGTATCAATCCCCATAGAATGTTGTAGTCACTGAAAACTAAATGTCATCATAGGGTCCCTGTTAATGCAATACTGTTGTATCCTTCAATTCATTGAGCAGATGAGATGGATATTAGAAAATATTTTAGGAGAGAGAAAGAGAAGCAGCTGCAGGAGATTGGCAGGCCAGTTGATTCTGAGGGAGCCGGACCCGGTGTGATTGAGGTCAGTAATGGTCTATAGGTCTAAGGATTGTTTTTCTTTTCTTTTCTTGAATTTCTTATAACAATAAGCATTTGTTGGCAGGTCTAGGCACTATGCATAGCATACACTACATTTTTTCCTTTATATTTAATATGCTAGCTATATTCTAACTAGGCCTGAGACTATTTTAATCATAAAATGTGATAAATTAAATATTAAATACATAGATGTTACCTAAAAGTAGGCTAAAGATGAGTAAATGCCCACACTCTCCACAGATACACATGTGAAACAAAAATGAAAGCAGTCATACAGTACATATTATACAGTAATCATTACTCCAAATCTTTTATTCCTTCCGCCATCAGGTTATTGTATTTATACAGTAGCCACTTTAAAAAGGATCCGTATCAATAGCTTACCTGGTAAAGTATGCAGTGATGCCAATTTTTTTCTATTTCTTGTACTGCTTTTTCTCATTTGTTTAACTTAGCAACTTTTTAGCTGTCTGACCTCTGTTTATGGACATTTTGGATGTTTCATGTGACCAATTTGCATTTCTAAAGTCATGAAATTAGCATCAGGTTTTTTTTATCTTAAATAAAGGATAAGACAGAAGGAGAGGCTGAGGAGGAAAAGGGTCAACAGGCAAGCTGCTTGAGGCAGGATGAGCAAGAGGGTACAGAGACAGAGGAGCTTGACCAAATGGAAAGAGAGAGAGAGGGAGACCAAACTGATCCAGGGAGAGAGGAGCAAACAGACCTAGAGAAGGAAAATGAAGAAGCAACTGCAGCAACTTCTTCCAGTAATGTGCTTGATTTAGGACACAAAGATGAGGGGCCCCGACAGGTGAAGCTGAAGAGCTACCCACAAGATAGTTTTGGTACACAGAACAGGTAATTTCACCACAGCTGGTTTGAAAAGCACAACTGGTTGGAATATTCAATCAACCATAATGCAGCTGTAACGGTGGCCCTTTGGTTAAAGTTTATATATACAAAAACAAAAAAATAAAAATGTATGCTATAGGGGAGAATCGAACCCGGGTCGCCGTGTCACAGGTCCGAGACACTACCGCGACGCCACAAAGTCACGTGACTAAAAGTTTCTCCACACTCCCCAAATAGCCGCCAGTGAAATTCACTTTCAAAAAAAAAAACTTTATTTAAATGTTTGGGCGCCAGACAAGACTTATCTTGTCAATTCATATGAGCTAAAAATAGCCCCGGATAGCCACAAACCATCCGTTACACAAAAATACAACAATACAACAACGAAGAAAAACACAATCGTACTCCAGTGATGCAGTTTGGTGCTGGTGATTTATTTCAGGTAAGTCAGATGGAAAAGAGGAAAAGTTATGTCAATGTTGTAAAAATACAGGCGGGGTATGGACTGCGTCATCTTGATGGTTCATTTTCCATAAGATTTCACAGAGTGCACATAAAATAAAAAAAGAGAAAACATTTGTAAATAATCGACATATAAAGCAGGTGACAAAACATCTAATAAACGATCATTTTCAACATGAAACATACAAAAGTGGCAATTAAATCTTCAATCGTGAGTGATGTTTGAATGTTATGAGTGTGCGTGTATGTAACAATGTAGGAATGAGGGTGGATACAACGAAGTAGCGTACGGGTACTAACCAAAGTTTACGGAAGTGAAGGTCCTCGGAGTGAGGTGTAGCAGCTCTCTGTCCTCATAATAGATGGGAAAACAATCCAGTTGTCCGTAGCTTATCTCAAATATCGACTGGGATAAATGCTCACACGATCAAAAGCCAAAGCTCCGTGTTGCACTCGTCAATAAACTCAACAACCATCATTCGAACAACATCCGTCTTCTCGCGGCAGGCCCACACTCTCACTCAGGTAAACAAAAACAATGACGTGGTACTTCCGGATGCAATGCAGTCTCTTTTATTTACTTTTCTCCTTCCGGTTCTTTCAGGTTAGCTCCACCTATTACTCCTCCCTCTCATGTGATCGATTCGCGAAGGCAAACACGAATAATAATAATAATAATAAGAATGTAAAAATATGGTGGCGGAAAGTTTCTGCACTGCCACACAGCTTTCTGCTTCCCATGTCGAGTGTTTGGCAAAAACATAAAACATGATGCTTTGGTCAGTAGTGGTTGCAAGAACTGGAAGAAAGCCTTGTTTATATTTGGCAAGCATGAGATGGCACACACACACAGGGATAGTGTTGTTGCATGGAAATGCTACCAGGCAACTAGCCGACAGGGAGATATTGCACAGATGATAGCATCTGCAAATGCAAGTGAGATAGCAGAGAGAAGAGAGTATCTAAGGCGAATTGTTGCAGTCACTTCCATGTTAGGGAGACAGGGAATCCCCTTTCGTGGTAATAAAGAAGGTGAAGGCGAACGAAACAGAGGCAACTTTCTTGCTGTAATGGAGCTTTTAAAGGAGTTTGATCCATTCCTTCAAAAATATAAACCTCCATCAAATGCTACCTATATCTCGCCAACATCTCAGAACGAGATTATTGATTTCTGTGCTCAAGAAGTGACCAATGTCATTGTATCTGAGATGACAAAATCCCAAATCTATGCCATTATGGCAGATGAGGCAAGAGATGCACATTCAGAACAGCTGGCTGTTTGTGTTAGGTACGTGTCAGAGGGGGAAGTGAAGGAACGTTTCCTAGCACTTACAGAGATAAAGTCATTTGATGCCCAGTTCATTGCTAACGAGCTGCAGCAGCAGATCCAGAAGAATGGTGTAGCAGAACTTAAGTGTGTAGCACAAGCTTATGATGGCGCAGCTGTTATGAGTGGGTTCACTGGAGGTGTGCAGGCATATTTTAGAAAGTTCCATCCTGAGGCTATCTATGTGCATTGTTATGCCCATGAGCTAAACCTAGTGTCGTGCCATACTTGCAAGGCTGTTTCAGAGGCTGTGGAGCTTTTCAACTTGTTGGAGAGTGTGTATTCTTTTTTCAGCACCTCTCTAGTAAATCATCATAAGTTCATAGAGGCTCAATCCAGGCTTGGGTTGACAGCAGTTGAGCTTGTACAACTTTCAAACACTCGCTGGGCGTGCCAGCTGCGATCCATTAATGCTAATCTTGAGGCATTACCTTCCATTTTTGAGTGTCTCTCTGTCATTGGATCCCCCATAGCTGTTGGTCTTAGAGCAAAGCTCTACAAATTCTCAACAGTCTATGCACTACTGATGTTTAAGGATCTTCTTTCTGTAACTCAAGGACTCCACAAGCTCCTACAGAAGGAGACTTTAGACCTGGCAGAAGCTTTTATGGGCAAAGAAGCTGTCTGTGACACATTGAGGGGCAAACGCACAGATGAATTTGCCACAGATCTGTACGAGAGAACCAAGGCCATGTGCCACACACACAGTATACCAGAACCACATGCTAAGAAAAGGCATAAACAGAAGAAAATGGATGATTTTGTGTTTGAGACAACCTTGGGTTCAGGTACTGAGTTGATCAGCTCAGAGATGTTGAAAACCAGATTGCTTTTCCCCTGTGTGGACAGGATGGTTAGTGAGCTTGAACTAAGATTTTCAAGTGTAAATTCAGGGCTCCTAAAAGGCATCCAGGCATGCAGCCCTAAATCTGAGAACTTCTTGAGTGAATCCCACTTGGATGAGATAGCCAGGCACTACAGCATTGACTTGAAAACAGAGGAGGTTCTCGTAGCCAAAAACTTTCTTGCCCGCAAAACAGAGGCTGGATGTCCACCCCAAGACATGTTAGCTGTGCACAACCTCCTAGACCCAGACATGTTTCCCTCTCTGAGGGCAACCATCCAAGTTGCCCTTACAGTGCCTGTGAGCAGCTGCTCTTGTGAAAGGTCCTTTAGTGTACTGCGTCGGCTTCACTCCTGGCTGCGACAAACAATGGGGCAGAAAAGGCTTCACAATCTTGCAGTCATGTCGATTGAAAATGACATACTGAAGCACCTAAGCCACAACTAGGGATGCAGCGATTAACCGGTTTCACTATTAACCGCGCTTTAAAATGTCACGGTTAAGTAACCATAAAGCCTCCGCTACACCCCGTGTTTTTGTTTCACGCACGCACACACAAACCAGATTCATGAAACACCAAGAGGCGCGTGCGGCATGCGACATGCTCGTTAGCGCACTGTATTACAAAGCTCCGCGTTCAAAAGAATATGTGCCCGTGACACGTCTCTTGGTTGTTTGTGCATCTGGTGTGTGTGTGTGTGTGTGTGTGTGCCTGCCTGCACGGGTGAGTGAAAGAGCCACACTCCAATCGGACTGTGCAGCATTAAAAACCTCCTCCTCGCGGATCAAATCCGGGCGGGGCTCCTGGTGGTCTGACTGCATTTAATAACGTTGAATTATTTTAACGCGCTAATGATTTATGAATTAATAGCATGAGTTAACACGTTAATGCTGCCAGTCCAAAATGACTCGCAGAACCCAGTCCAGGATGACCCTGTGTTATTATTTTTTTTTGGAGGCTCTTATCATTTTTACTAATACTTCAAACAAATCAAAATAATATACATTTAGTTTTATAATATATTTATAATATTTTATAATATTATAATATATATTCAGTCCAAATATAAAATTACATTTATTCAAAAGATCATTAAAATGAATAGCCTACAGGTTTCAAAAGGCACCTATACTGTTTAAGTCAAAGCCTGCTAGGTTATTATTATTATCATTTGTCCAAGAATTAAAGAAAAAATACACAAACTGAAAATACAAAAGAATTTAGCAATTGTTAAAAAATGTATTCATGTGATTTTTTACATTAATGTTCTAAAATAAATGAGTCCATAATAACCGTAATAACCGTGATTATTTATCAGACTATAACCGTACCATCAAAATGTATAATCGTTGCATCCCTAGCCACAACAGAGTGATAGACCGATTTGCCACCCTTAAAAACAGAAGGCATTTTTTGATGCTTCCACCCACAAAGTAGACAAACAAAAAGTAACTGTTGACTGTGGTTTTGAACATGATTTAATTCTTTGGTTTTTATTTATTTGAATACTGCCTTTTTGTTGTTGATTTATATTATACATTGTATTCATTTGGCAGAATAAATCATCTTTAATTGAGAAATGCTCAAACCTGTGTGTTGTCAAATATCACTATGACTTTAAAACTCTAGTTCTTGGGTTAAACTGTATGCAAGTCAAACAAAATTGCACTCTGATTGAACCTATCCACCATAGCATTCTATGTGTGGACAACTTATCTTATATAGAAATTAGATATAGTATGCTATTACTTTATCATATATTTACAAAAGCATACAGATAGCATTTAAGTCATTGCTTATAGAATAACTAATCAGGAGCAAAGTCTGGCCTAAATTCCCCCATGCAGCTTTGATGTGTCTAAAAGCTAACATTACAGTAACTTTTATTTAACAGAGTAGAAATGGAAGAGGAGGATATGTCTGTCATGTTTTACTTGTTAACATCTTGGTTTCTTGACTGGATGTTGACATAATTGTAGCTCAGTCAGATGTGAGTGCAAACATTTTGCAAACACAAGTTACAAATACTCTGTGGGCTGAGCCCCCCCTGTCTTCCAATCCTAGTGACGTCCCTGGTGTTTACTATAGTGATAGATCGTTTTACTTATTAATACTGTTCAATAATCGTCACGGTAAAGTATTCCTAAGATAAACTAGTACGTTATATTATTTAGATAGGAACGAGATAGTAAGAAAATAGGATTTAGATGATGAACTCTATGGAGCTCCAATGCGTTGCCCCGTTTGCTGATGCTAGCGGGCTATATGCTAATACTGGGTGTTTACCAGTGATAAATCGTTTCAGTTATTGAAACTGTTGAATAATCGTCACAGTAAAGTATTCCTAAGATGAACTAGTAAGTTATATTATATAGATAAGAACAAGATAGTAAGAAAATAGGATTTAGATGATAAACTTGACGGAGCTCCGATAACAGTGTTGCTACTCTCTTGCGTCTCTCTCTTGCGACTCTCTCATTTTTTGTAACGCCGTGTTACTATTTCAGGACAATAGTAACACGGCGTTACAAAAAAAATATATGAATTGATTTTTGGAATTCTATTAATCGATTCTGAATCGGCAATGCTTGAATCGCGATTCAAATGTGAATCGATTTTTTTGCACACCCCTAGTCTTTAATCTATGAAAAACTACCATTTAGTATGTTTTTTTTAGCTTTTCCATTTATGGGGACACTCTTTTTATAGCATAATAAACATGTCATTATACACTATTCATGTCCCTGTAAACAACATAGACCAACACACACACACACACACACACACACACACACACACACACACACACACACACACACACACACACACACACACCTAAAGAACGACTGCCCTTATTGGTAACACTTTATAATAACTGCACACTATGAAGCATTAGTAAAGCATTAGTTAAGCATTACTAAATAGTCAATTCTTTATTTATTAAACATTAATAGACATTAGTAAGTAATTTATAAATGCTTAATTCTTGATTTATAAGCATGTTTTTATACAGTTTCGAAATGTTTTCTCTCCCCCAAAATTTGTCACTACCGAAACACAACAACATTTGATATAAAAATTAGGTTTTTAATAGCCTATTCTGATTTTCTTTACATTAACCTTCTAAATATATATTTATTATTTTTATAAAGACAGTGTCATGGTTATATTGATAAGAAATATTTTTTTTTACAAAACTATAAGATTGGTTCATCAAATTAAATGCATTTTGAAAGCAATATTTCTCTGTAATTGCCATACATGCACTGATACAGTTTTCAAATTCAAGGATTTATTAATTAAAATTTTTATCTAACTAAATAAAATTATGTCATCTTTTCTGATAACAAAACCTATTTTATTTTTCCAGAACATTATTTGTTTCGGTCGTGACATCAAATGTTCGGTAGTGACGACCATATTGGATTGTCCATATTTTGTGTAAACAAAAGTAATTAGTTAGTCAAACATGGTTGGTATTATGCAGTCAAAACATACAGCACAAAGAATATCTAACGCAACACCACATAAAAGCACTTTGCACTGAAATTACACTGAAGAGATGGCGGATGGTTCAGACCTTGAAGGGATGCAAGATGCTGTGTTGATTTTCACATCTCTTGAGAAAAAGATGACATAATGTATGTCCATATAAAACTTCAGGCCCACAGTATAAACTACAGAATTTGGTGTGTGTGTAGGGCTGAACGATACATCAAAATTTCATTGTCATCGCGATATGAACTCACGCGATGAACACATCGCAACAGACAGCATTGACGCGATGAATGAAGGTAAAACATCGCCTACTACCATACTATATAGTATGCAAAAAGCACTACTTTGCCTACTATATAGTATGGAAGTAGGCGTTTCAGACGCAGCGATGGTTTGCGCATTCATGCTATTAGGCCAATCAGGGGAACCTCCAAGTCAGCTTCGCTCAGATTGATTTGTGAGGTGTTGCGACGCGGTGCCTGTTAGCAAAAACGATGGCGGAGGAAGGAGAGAAGAGTGAGTAAAATGTGTTGTCAGACGAAGACCTTGTGGTGAAAATGAACAGCACTTAAGCTATATCATGGAATTATTTTGGATTCAGGAGAGATGACGCCGCAAACACAGGTACTGTGGAAGCGGTGATTCACATATTGGGTCTATTGTGCCCTCAAGTTCATTATTTCAAATGTATGTGTGCTCTGGAAGCGCCGCGGTCGCGACACGCTCGTTTTTCCAGGTATTTCAAAAACATTTTAACTTTTCAGAATGACACAAGCGCAGCGTGCTGGTCATGTGACAATAACCTACGTGTCTAGTGTTTCCACGTGTTTTTATGCGTGACATGTGAATGGCCCCTAAAACATGAAAAAAAAAAAAAAATTATCGCAACTCACATCCTCATCGCAACATTAAACAATGTCATCGCACATCGCAACTTTTCCTCACATCGTTCAGCCCTATGTGTGTGCACACATGTCCATCTGTAATGTTGGTGTACACATGTGTGCCTGTTTTTCCATTACACATTCTAACTTCACTAAACCTCCTTAACTGATTCTCTTGTTGCTGAGTTTGACTTTTTTGAGTTTGAAGTAAACTTCATTTTTTATTTGATTTGAGGTAGGTTGAATAAATTTTCATATTTATTTATTATTTTTCCGGCATAATTTACAGACAGAAATATAGTTTTTTAAGTTCAATAAATGTTACTTTTTTAAATTGAGACTTATAAAAATGACACGATGATGCCAAATGTTACAAGTAAACTAAGTGAGCAAAAGAAGTATCGGCTCAAGAAAATAGGCTCTCTCTCAGTCTGTCCGCTCTACTTTCATCTTTCCGTCTATGCATGTTGGTGATTTCTCTCTCTCTGTACTGTAGCTATCTCTACAAATTAACCAAAGATATTTACATTTACATTATTAGTGTGAGCCTGCCCTGTCTACACTTAACAATGACATCTCAATTTACACTGATACTGATAAGTGCTATCTGTTATGTCAATTATATAAAGCAATCAGTCAAAGTCCCGCTAAATTAGCGCAGAAAGTTTTCCTAGAGACCAGAGGTAGAATCATATAGCCTTCATTTATATCAATAATGAGTCAAGCTACTACTGTATGAATTAATTAAATTAATCTGGCCTAGTTCATTTTATCTTCGTTTGTAGTCCTAGTCAAATCACGTACAACATTACAGAAATATGACTAACAAATTATTTGTACTGAAAAAGAATATATGTGCACTTGAAAGTTTCTATTTATTTATTAAAATAAAGAAATAGGTGTCATTTTTTCACTACCGAAACAATCACGTCACAACCGAAATGTCAACAAATGTTTCGGTTGTGACAGTACGTAGTTAGCTAGCACGGTTCTCAACATTGAAACATGAGTAAAACCTAAATGACCAGTAGAAAAAAAAACGTAATTAATCATTGAAAATGTGTGATCGGTAGTGACATACATAAATGTCACACACTGATTTCCAAACTTTTGATCACATTTACTTCAAAACCATGGGACTGATCTAATCACCATGTCACCACAAGGGAGAGAGGCACAGACAAAGTTTCTGGTTCAAAATGGAGGGAAGTGGCTTAAAGCATTATTATATTATTGACCAAACTATGCAATGTTTCGGTAGTGACGTGAAAATGCGGGACAGTGGTTTTTTTTACATGATTTTTACTGAAAATATCCAATAAATATATTTTTGGTTTTAATTAACAAAAGTATTCAAAATGATACTTCTTAAAACAATGATAGAATTTTTTTTTTTAATTATTTCATTTTTTTTCCTATGGTGAAATTCAGACCTTGGGGTTTGGGACAACCACCTCTCAATTGAAAGCACCATATAAATGATGATATTTTATATATAAAGCATGCCGCTACCTCAAATATTACTTTGGGTTTTGATTGCTATTTGCTTATTTTTTTTATTATCAAACATTTTCCTACATTAATGCTTTTTAAATTAGTTTTTTGGTTCCGGGACAGCAATTTGCACGAATTCAGTGGAATGGCCCATATATATAATGTGTTTATTAATTGTCTTTTCATACTTTATTAATTAATGATCAATTCATAATTTTTAAAATAAGTATTACACTATTTACAAACAAGTTATGGACTAGTTGCACGGGATGACGTTTTTCTATTTCCGCTTTCTTGAGTGTACGCGTGTAAGCTTCCGGTTTCGCGATAAAGACAGGAAGATATGAATCATGGCGCTGTTTTACACACAATGTCTGCAAGATCTATCAAAGTAACAATCACCGATGTCCATCGACTAGTACAGCAGCATGCTCAGCTCCGATGAGCAAAAGGGAAAATGTGTTTGAGATGTATATATCAAGTTACATCGACAACTATGAAGGTAAGTTATAACGTTAGCTAACTGACTGACTGGCTAGCTCGCACTAACAGTTAGTAATTGACTACTGACTTTGAAAACTTGACAGGCTATTTGAGGGTTTTGACGATGTACAATTAACTGTATGAATAACATTAATGATGTCCAAACCTCACAGTTTCAAACCAAAGATTCATCAGGGAGGGAGCGTCACGGCTACATGCTACAGATGAGAAAGAGCGAGAACCCTCACGAACCCGGAGTGGGAGTAAAAAATAAGAAGTGTTTATCAGCTCAAAGCCTCATCAGGTTTATTATTTGTGGTTTTGATGTGCCTGTGTTGCAAAATGACGAATAAAGGATCTTAACATACACCAAGCTTTCATGGAAACCACAGAACCTGGGTATGACGGCTGCTGTTTTTTACTGTTTGTTAATTATAAACTGTGAACAGTCAGTTATCTGGGTTATTGGCCAGTGATATTTAAGTAAGCAATAAGGTACGAGAGGCTGTGCTGTATCGTGAATAAGTAACGGCTGAAGGGCGTTGTCAGGCACGACGCGAAGCTTTTATAAAACGGTTACCATACAATATTAAAGTAAAAAAAATATTAGTGCAACTCTTATGAAGTTAAATCAATAAAAGCATTCATTCCGCTAGAAAAAATAGTCCCTGACTGCGAACAACAACATGAAAGCTCAAATAAAAACAACAAACTGTTCTCAGACTTTGTCTCATTATATGTTTATGTGTTGCTAAGGGTGTTGCTAAGGGCGCAGTGATATACGGACTACCGGCACATCCGGGAACTTGAATGCGAATTTCGTCACCGCCCCTTCTCGGGGGATAAAAAAGCAGCGCTTCCATTGGCTTCCATTCAAAATAGCGGAACAAAGCAACGTTCCCACACAGCCGGCAGGCGTAAACAACCCATGAAATCACTCAGATTAAACATGTCGAGCATCCATCTGTCCATCCTGCCCGCCACAGAGCGCGAAAGATACATTAACACATTTAATTTGGTCAATATAAAAACATGTCCCTTTCATTCTCACAGCGTCAAATTTGTGTAACAACGCCATCCAGTGATTGCTGGAAATATCGCTAAGCCAGTTAGTTGTATGGCTGGACGGAAAAGTGCACTCATTACTCTAAATATAAAGACATAATAAATAAATACGAAGTAACTTTCAAATACGAAGTAAAATCATTCACTTAATTGCTTCCCTGTTGACTCGATGAGGTACGAGTTTAATGTCCGGGTAAGACACCTCTGGCCAATGGTGAGCGTTGTTACACAAATTTGATGCTGGGAGAATGAAAGAGACATGTTTTTATATTGACCAAATTAAATATGTTAATTTATCTTTCGCGCTCTATGGCAGGCAGGGTGGACAGATAATTACTCAACATGTTTAATCTGAGTGATTTCATAAGTTATTTACGCCTGCCGGCTGTGTACGAAGGTTGCTTTGTTCCGCTATTTTGAATGGAAGTCAATGAACGTCTAGTGCGATTTCCCCCAAAAGTGGGCGTGAACCTGTTCAGAGACATTCTATGACGTTGCGCCGGTTGTGCGTATTAAATAAAACCGTTGGGTGAAGCGGTCATAGCAGTGTTTTATCGTGAATAAAGCACACCTATTGACCAATCAGAATCAAGGATTAGAACTAACCGTTTTATAAGTACTGATATTGTACCCTGTACCTATCTTAGGGGCCAGTCACACCAAAAGCGCTTTAAACGCTTGCAAACGCAAGGCGCGACGCACTGCCTTTTTAAAAAAAAAAGAGCAGTGCGACGCGGCTCTTCATATTGCTAAGCAACCACAGAGTCAGCTGTCTTGTCAATCAAATATTGAAGCGTGAGCGCTCTTTTGCTGTTAACTGTCACATTAGCAGAAACTTTAAAAAGAGGGCGCTTGCTCTGACCTTGTTTGAGGGTGAGAGGTGCACAAACACGCAGGAGAGAGTGAGCGAGTGGAGTCCGGTTCTTCAAAGCAACTGTAAACTTCCCTCACCACAACGTAAGGCCCGCCTCTCCCCTCATTTGATTGGACAATGGAAGACGCAAATGACGTCGGGCGCTTCTCCGCTCTCAGCGCTCCTTCAAAAACGCGTGCGCGGCAGGCGGCAAAAAACCGCAAGGTGCTCGGCGCGCATAAACAGCGCGCAAACGCGCCCTGCCCATAGAATATCATTCAAAAAAGGCGCCTGCAACTGCCATAAACGCTTTTTGTGTGACTGGGCCCTTATGCTTTAAACTTTCACTGTTTTTATAACACTCTATATGAAAGTGATTAAATTGAGACAGGTGATCTATTTGGATGTCCTTAGATTACAGTATTGTGTATATTGTTTTGCATTTGATAACCTGACATGATTGAGCCTATAACTTACCTGATCAGCCTGCTCTCAGCTTTGTTATTTTCTGTGTTGTATTTCATTTGTGTCCTGATTTTGTATGTGAAATAACATACTGTATATTTTGTTTTAATGTGTAGATTGTCTTTGACGACTGCTCACCAGTTGACATTTCAGTGGCAGACTGTTCCTGTGTGGCTGCAAGAGCACTCTGCAACCACTATGTTGTGTTTGACCCAGCTGAGAGCTCAGCCCACCCTTCCGACTGCTGGAAATTAAATGTCCCAAATTAATGACAGTAGCTACTTGAAAATGCAGAGTGCAACGCTGAAATTAAAGCAGACTCACAGCCACTACTGGCAGGTGCAAGGCCAGCTACTTCTTATAGGGATGTAGTGGTGTGATTTTTGGTGTTTTTACAGAGGAGGGTATTCCCATACAATGCATCTACAGAGACTGTGAGGTGGCTAAAACTATAAGGGAGATTATTTTTATTTTTACATGAATGTTTGAAGAGGGTTCGCATCACTTATGGGATTTAATTTGAATAATATTCACTACATTATTTCCTCTTTAAAATCCACTGTACAAATAACATTGTTTCTTTATATTGGTAATAATGACACAGTTAAGTATTAAAATAAATATATTACTTTTAATGTGCTCCTATGTGTGGCATCCTCTTAATGCCATCATGCTGTGAGGCAGGTGTATAATGCAACAGCAATGCTAAACTTTCCTTAGTGGTAACTGTCCATCTCATAAGTTGTGGAGAATGGGGTTTAAAGGGTTAATATAAGTGTACACAGTTGTTTGAAAAGAATTGCCTTTTTAGTAATGTAAAAGATGTCAACAAAATACTGTTTAATTAATCAATTCTGATAAGTAAATGTCTAACAAAATTATAGAACATTAAATATAAAGTATTTACAAGAAACTATTGCAAATAGAAACATTCATTCTAAAGTATTTACATTAAAATATTTTAGAAATACATTCATTAGAAGGTTTTTACCGGAAACTTGCAATTAGAAACATTAATTATAAAGTATTTACATGAAAACATTTTAGAAATACTTTCATTGGAAGTTCATTACAATTAGAAACATTCATAATGTATTAACATGGAAATAAAAGAAATACATAAATTATAAAGTATTATAAAGTATAATAGTCAAGTCCGGTGTAAGGGAACCGGTATAGCTCCTTTTATAGATCTCCTCAACCCCTTAGCAGTCACACGCACATACACGAGTGATTTTCGTAGTGTTGAAGCTGTCCCTACGGATCTTGATTTAACACTGAGCCCGTACCGCAGTATTTACAGGAGTGAAAACTTATCTCTGTGTTATTATAACGTGACGAATGGAAAGAAAACAATGTAATGCTCCGTTTTTCCGTTTGAAAGCAAGTTAGAACTCATTCTACTTAACAAGGTTAACTAGATGCTGTCATTTGCAGTGCGTAAACGCTTAGACCGGAAGTACACGCAAATTCCGAAGTTAATAGACGCCATCTTGTTCACCTAGTCCATTAAGATGTTGTCAGTGGTTCATAAGATCATTTAGGAAGTGTAAGTAAATGATTAATAAACTATTTAAACATTCATTTATACATCTTATTATTTAGACAT
This sequence comes from Misgurnus anguillicaudatus, assembly GCF_027580225.2. Classification (NCBI taxonomy): domain Eukaryota; kingdom Metazoa; phylum Chordata; class Actinopteri; order Cypriniformes; family Cobitidae; genus Misgurnus; species Misgurnus anguillicaudatus. Next base: position 10,457,968 of record NC_073348.2, on the reverse strand, counting down.
ATAGTAATAAGTTAGTCAGTTTGTTAATAAATGCTTCATTACAACATATTCCTACTGTAATTCATGATTAATTTAGGTTTAAAGAGATTTAAAGGCTCAGTTATTTTTTAAAAAGGAAACAAACACAACACAGAGTAATACAGAACATAAAAAATATTTATTTCAAGGTGCAAAACTTAAACTGTACATCTGTACACTTCCAACGTGATCTCATGAGAATACGCGTGTATAAATCATTAATAAAGTATGAAAAGACAATTACTTTATATAATAAAACAAGAATAAAGCATTTATAAATTACTTACTAATATCTATTAATGTTTAATAAACAAAGAATTGACTGTTTGGTGGTGCTTAACTAATGCTTTACTAATGCTTCTTGGTGTGCAGTTACTATAAAGGGTTACCCAATTGGGTATTTATTGGCATTGGCATTTAGGGGTGTGGTCCTAGTTAAGACAATCTCTTGAAGTCCAAACTGAATGTCAGAATGGGAAAGAAAGGTGATTTAAGCATTTTTGAGCATGGCATGGTTGTTGGTGCCAGACGGGCCGGTCTGAGTATTTCACAATCTGCTCAGTTACTGGGAGTTTTATGCACAACCATTTCAAGGCAAAAATGCCTTGTTGATGCTATAGGTCAGAGGAGAATGGGCTGACTGATTCAAGCTGATAGAAGAGCAACTTTGACTGAAATAACCACTCGTTACAACCGAGGTATGCAGCAAAGCATTTGTAAAGCCACAACACGCACAACACTCATCTCCACTACAAATAGTAAATAAAATTTTCATGAGCTCACCAAAATTGGACAGTTGAAGACTGGAAAAATGTTGCCTGGTCTGATGAGACTGATTTCTGATGAGACATTCAGATGGTAGAGTCGGAATTTGGCATAAACAGAATGAGAATATGGATCCTTCATTCCTTTTTACCACTGTGCAGGCTGGTAGTGGTTGTGTAATGGTGTGGGGGATGTTTTCTTGGCACACTTTAGGCCCCTTTTTAGATGCCTACCTGAGCATTGTTTCTGACCATGTCCATCCCTTTATGACCCCCATGTACCCATCTTCTAATGGCTACCTCCAGCAGGATAATGCACCATGTCACAAAGCTCGAATAATTTCAAATTGGTTTCTTGAACATGACAATGAGTTCACTGCACTAACATGGCCCCAACAGTCACCAGATATTAACCCAATAGAGCATCTACCACAATCTACAATAGCACCTTATCATGGTCAATGTATCAAAGGTCAGTCTATCTATCAGTAGGCTATTGAACTATTCAGTACTTTTCATGTTACGTTAGCAGGCTTCATCACGGGAAAGAAACTTTATCGCGAAGGAGAAACTTACAAAATGGTATTTAACTAGCCAATTCTGCAACATGATCTCACAAAGTTTCATTTTATGTAAATCTAACCCTAAACCGAAGCGACAATGGTAAGAAAATAGGAAAAAGCAGTTGAGTAACCAATCCGTGAGAATGCCACGGAAAAGAAAGTCCGTGGCAGGACCACGGAAATATGCGGAGATCCGTGAGAATGCCACGGAAAAATTAGCAAAAAATTCTGTGACTATGCCATGGAAATTCGTGAGATCAGGTTGAATTCTGAAATGAAAGTTGTACTTACAAAAACTTTGATCTACCCCGAGGTGTAGGTCTCACTGGCTCATCAAGGCCATCAAAAGTTTTTACACTGTTTAAAGCACTCATTTTGAGGAATGAATGAACATAAACAAACCTCTGTTTAGAGCGCCGGCCTTGAATTGCGTAGAACGCTCACTGAAATCTGATCGAGGTCGAGAGGACGTATCGCGTTTAGGTAGGGCTGTGCCGGTTTCAGAATTGGTGATGACGGTTATGACGTGATTCAAATGTGACGGTTCGTCACATAACCGTCTGGGGGGGGGGGGGTTAAATGCTCGTGGATTGACGCGTGTCATTTTACCAAAAAATCAGGAATGTGATGCCAAGTGTGTTTTAAACAATAATGACTTTGAGACATTTAACAGAATTAAATATTTAAAAAACACACTGTTGCCAGACTGCGCTGTCACTCTCTGCCCAGCATAAATGAAATCCTCTATCTATCATTTTCTTAATAATCTTCAGAGAAACAGATTTGTGCGTTGGGCTTTTAATGTCTATAATTGTGTCTATATCTGTCATTACATGGACCAGAACAGCACGAAAACAATGTGGATTAAAAAGCGTCTTGAAGAGGTTTTGCTCATAAATGCATGTAAAATAAAGTAATGTCAACATGAGAAACTGTGCCATATGCGCTGCAAACGCAGCCGTTGTAAAAGCACAATGGCCACGCGCGGCAAACGTTCTCCGCATACGCGCTGCTCAGTGCTCATGCTTGCGATGTGAAACCAGCATTTGAATAAACTAGACACTGATTAGCTACTTGCTCTACGTTTATTTACAATTAACAGCAAGACAACTAGCAGTGAATGTGCTTTCAGGAGAGTTAGTAGATGGGAGGATTTGAACTTGAAAAGCGGGGCAGAGCCTTTCCGCGGTTAAAACATCTTATGGTCATTCATGTTTATTTGATTCTATAAATTAAATAGAAGGAAGAGATGATTTGAAAGTTGAGACTTTGTTTAATATGTTTAATCTCAAGTAACCAAAAAGTGCTCTGATCTCTCCTGTATGTCAGCGCGTTGTCAGTGTCTGCTCCGCTCTGTATTTTTCATTGCGTGACGTGATAACATGGTGGGGCGTGTAACACAGACTGCTGACAATTGTTTTTAATTAGTATTTAAACATTCTTTATGATATATATTTTTTAATATTTTAATAACACGGTTTTGGCGGTTATAGAGTTCTTATGACGGTGTTCAACTACTGTATAACCGTCGGTCTCACGGTTATATAATAACGTCACACCCCTACGTTTAGGCAAAAAATAGGTTTGGCGCTTATCGCGTTTTGGACAAGAATGGCAACTTGTACCTACATTTTAACAAGGAAATATAGTGATTTGGCATGAAACGTTCATGGTTAAGTACACAGCAAAAGGACATGACAAACAAATTTTTATTTTAAATGGCATTTATCGTGTTTTGAAAAGAGCTCTTCATATAGTCAGAGCGGGTTTTTATACAAAGGCCGGATCTATCACTTTGTCTTGCTCCGGTTCTGCTCTGATATCGCTCAAACCACGAGTCAAGGGTATGCATAAGAAAATAGGCTGTGTGGCAGAAGCGGCGAGGAGCGGGTTTGCTACGTGACACGGCAGAATAGAAGTGAAGCAGATTTTTGTCCGCAGCAGTCGTGCAACAAACCAGCTCCATGTCTGCCATGCAGGCAGTGTGTCCCAGGCGTAAGGCTTTGATTGAAAATGGCAGGTGTTAGGCATGCAAAGGAATTTTAGGGTGTATTCACACCAGGAAAGTCCGCTAATTCACTTGCTTTGGTCTGGACCAAATACTTTTTTTTTTGTGAAGTTGTAAGGTTTTATTCTGTGTTCTGGTTGTGTTTTGGCTCTGTTCTGACTTTTATTTTGAAATTCATCATGCCATGTCACGCTTCACACTTCCTGTCTGTTTTTGTATTTAAGCACTTCCTGTAAAGGCTTTTGCACCGCACAGATGGAGAGAGAGATACGCTTTATACTAGGGGTGGAACGGTACATGTATTCGTTTCGAACCGAAGCGGTACGGGGGTCACGGTTCGGTGCATGAATTTAAACGGAGAATACACGGTATGAAAATTTAAAAAAACTTGCGTGAAAAATAATTAATGTAATGCGGAACTACTGTTAGATCCGCGGGTTCTTTAGGGACAGCTAATCTGTTGCCCCGCTTTAGCTCTGAAGCTCTGATTGGCGCCGATGCAGCCGAGCTCCGCCTATGTATGCGCTCTATCAGAGCCCGTCTACATTCTCTGGCACTCTGCAGTTTTTTTGTCAGGTCGACGCCGGTCCAGTCAGTTAGTGAGCAGCGATAGCGAGGATGGCAAGTGGTGTTCCACAAGAGTTCGACGTTCCGCCAGCCTCTTTAAGATCGCAAGTTTGGCAAAACTTCAGTTTTCCAGTCAGGTACAATAGTACAGGCGAGAGAGTGGTGGAAAAGATGAGGACTGTGCATCGGCGTTGTTCAGCAGTTGTTAGGTATGTGAGTGGAAATACATCTAATCGGGGCTCTCAAGTCTCACGCATTCACTTTGACACACACGCATTTCAGTCAGTTCACACGCCGCCACACCTTGTATTTCTCACGCTGAGAAGTAGGAGATAAATTGGCTGCTAATATACAATTAATGGACGAGGCGCAGTTCTGTCGAGTTCAGCTGCTTTTTTAGTGTGTGTGCTCAACTTTACACAGCGCCATTAGCGTCAGAGTACCGCGAGAAATCTTGCGGAGGAGGCTGATTTCAAATCGCTCTCGCGTTACTCTGACGTCATCCACTTGTCGTTTCTTGCAGCGCCTCGTGAAATCGTACACACCTATTAATTCATCCCACAAGCCTATTTTTTTGTTCTTTAATACATTAACTCATTCACCGCCATTGACGAGTTATCTCGTCATTTATGAGTTCATATTTAACTAATAAATATGCCTTTCTGGACGAATTTCAAAGTGAAAGTGTAATACCGCTTTTATCCACCAGATGGCCAAAACGAATTTATCAAAAACGGAAGTTAAAAAGATGTAATGATTTATTTTAACTGCCTTTATTTTTGATAGTCATTCTGAGTCTGATCTCTAACATAAATTTCTTTACAAAAACGCAATTTTTTAAGCTTTTTGCTCAAAATGTTGTATTTTTGAAGAGAAATATCCATATTTCAGTGGTTAAATTAAGTAGAAAAAGTAAATATATAATGAAACGTTTTTTTTCCCCATTTTGTTTGTTTGTTTGTTTGTTTATTGTTTGTTTGAAAGCAGAGGGTGTGTTCTTTAATTTGATATAATTTGTATGTTTATGTATTTATAGAAAATAATTTTTCCTGCAAGGAATTTTGTGAAAATTTTGTTAAAATCACAAAAATGCAGGTGGGCAACTTTTCTCAAAAAGGCTGGCGGTGAATGAGTTAATATGAAATAAGGCCATAATGTACTTTTAAATTGTATGTAGGTAACACTTGTAATACATTTGAACCCATATTTGTATGAAAGATGAGTACAAGATTACTTAAAGTGGTATACATTTTTGAAATACGAGATAGTATGTTAAATGCATTTCAGTTCATATTCATGACATCTCAAAATAACACTTATAAGGACACCTATGTTTTTAAGATTATCTTAAGTACTAAAAAAATGCCTGTTTTGCTTTTCCCTCCATTGTACCGAAAGTGAATCGAACCGTGGCCCCCGAACCGAGGTACGAACCGAACCGGGACTTCTGTGTACCTTTCCACCCCTACTGTATACGTGGCTTTCATTATTCATACAAATAGCTATTGAGAGAGTGGTCTATAGCCACGAGATGTGTTTATTTTGTAATATTATTTTGTAATTTTGTGGCAGTCATTTCAATACAGTGGTTTTAAAAATTGGGTTGACAGGATGATTTAAGGAAAATTATTTTAAAATAATTAACTACTTCAGCCTCATAAATATTTGATATTAATGCGAATATATTAATCAATCCTTATAGCCAACATAGAGAGAGGTGCGTTGCGTAATCTTGTTTTTTTACGGTCGCTTTTTAAAAAGTTTAAAAATGACTTACCTCCAGTAAAGCACAATATCCACAAGTCCAAATCTACATTTTTTCCCTATAATATGTGTTTACTTTGTGTGTTATTAATATGTGTGTATGTGACCGGACCGTTCAAGTGCAAAGCCTGAAAGGAAAAAGATCGGTCCTCATGCGCTGACGGAATGCGCACATGTTTTCTAACGCTGAAATTAGATGATAGTTGACAGATGCCTTTCGTCCCAAGTTCACAACAACTTAATATAAGGACTACAAACAGAAAATTGAAATGCATTATTGCTTCAACCAGTTTTTGGCATTTATGCGAGACAGTAGGTGCGGCACACAGCTCACACAGACCTTTCACGTATGTATCCTCATGAGAATAATGCATTTTACTAGATAACTATTTAAAACTTTAAAATTAAAAAAAGATGATGTAGTAATATGTGCAGAGGAGATTTTGATTGACTGGCAATGGGGTGCAGCGTGCTGGAGAGAGATTGAAGTAAAATAAAGCCAGAAATGTTTACCAAGTTGTCTACTCTGTATCAAAGAATATTAGATCATAAGACATTTTAAATTTCTGCTATTATTTTGCCATGAAATAACAAATAATGCAGGTTGGCAAGACATTTCTTTTGATTTTGCGTTTTTTCCACGATTGCGGAAAAGTTAAATTATTCGGATTTAGATGGTCTGTTTGTATGCATAATATTCTGCTATTACAATAAAGGTAGCCTATTCAAAATCATTGCCGTACAGTATACATGACATAAACTGCTTGATAGCGCGTCTCCCACTAGCAGAATAACAATAATATAATACATTTGGTGCGAATTGTGGTCGGTACATGTTCACACCTTAAACGAACCTTGCGAGAGTTCGTTTGGAACCGGACCGAGACCACCTCTTCAGCTGGGTCTCGGTGCGGTTGTTTGGTCCGCACCAGAGTTCGATTGGTGTATTCACACCTGCCCAAAAGGTCCGCACCAAGGGGGGAAACGAACTTGAGTTTGATTCAATCTAACCAAACAAGGCAGGTGTGAATACACCCTTAAATTTAAGCAAGCGTGGAGCAATTTTACCAGAGCATGATGAAATTGTAGGGAAGCAGGGAGCAGAATTGAACGAAGCGGTCTGGTCCGACTTTGAGCGGTGAAGCGGAGTTACCGCTCAGCTCCACTCACATGCTCTGGTGTGTATGTATGTATGTATTTATATGTGTGTGTGATTTCTGAGTTAATAAGCACAGGTTGGGCAGCCAGTAGTTAAAAAATTAGTCCAACTTAGTTTTTACTGACTCCCATTTGTCTACATCAAAGTAAATGCTTTCCAGGTGTGAAAGTCAGTTCTGGTTTTGACAAAAAAGTCACACCATGTCATCCCTGTAATTCCCATTTGTGCAAGCATCTGAGATAGTATTCATGTCTGGTTTTGAAAGTAAGCATACCATCTGCTATTACAGAAAGGTACTTGCACTATAGGACACTGTCTACATCAGGGCACTTAATTTCAAGTAACCCCAGAGCACCGGTGCTGTCAACCACCTTCCGATCAGGAGATGTGCCTAAATCTGGTCCATGGGGATTTATAACAAAGCCACAAGAGTAAACACAATTGGTGGTTACCAACTCATATTGTGCAGCCGCATCTGACTGCAGTTCCAGCCCTCTCTTCATTGCCTTCATCTGAATTGTCCGTTTCTGCTTTTGCATACTGGTGGCAAGGCTATTAAAGTCTGCAACTCGTGAGGCTATCCGCTTAAAATTGGATGACATCAGACGCTCGGAACCAAAGCGGTGCCACATCTTATTGTTGCTCTGTCCCCTTATTCCCTTTTTCTAGTGCCTCAGAATCAGAAAGAGTTAGAGTCATACCACCATAAAAAGTGCTCTCCTTTTCACTGAGAACTTTTGAATAAGTGCATGGTTGTGGTGGGAGAGGAAAAGGTGGGTAGGGATCAGTGGAGGTGGTGGGCAACTCAACAACCTGGTAGGTCAAAGCTGATTCATGAGGCAGATGTCCGAATTCAGTTGCAACCTTGTCCACTGGGTATGTCCTTGATGCCTGGTGGCACTTCCGGTGTGAGAACGCTGGCGCGCATGTGCTGCCGCTTCACGCTGGTTACTCGTCGGTTTGTTGTTGTTTTGTTTGTTTGTCGGCTGATTCGTTTCTGGACATTTTCCTACTGGATATAATTTCTTTTTTTGGATATGCTTCTACTGCGAGTCAACATAAATGGACTATTTTCTGGACTGTTTTCACTCAATAAGAACTGTTTGACTGACCTGTTGTCTTTGGGATCCTGTCACGCTGATCGGCTGCGAGCCCTCTCCATTCCTTTGCATATCCTTGCGACATCTGATACTGTGAGTATTTACTCTCTTTATCAATTTGTTGTGTCATTCCTCGGTATGTTCGGGTAGCCGTCCCGTCCGTGGTTTGTGTGGATTGTAGAGTTGATATGGTTCTGGCTAACGTCAGTTAAACTGATAAGTTGTTGTGTGGGTCCCACCGGATTTTGGTCATGTCGACACGTATTAATATACATGTTTTGCTCATTGGTCTTTTTTTGTTGTTTCTGGCTGACGTTAATAAAGTAACGTTAAAGTCACCAGAGATGGCTCTGCAATTCTCTTCTGCCCAACTCAGAACATTAAAAAGTTCTACACGCTTGCCTTCGGATACTTATAAATGGTGTGAGCTGCTTGGAATTTTACGCCGACCTCGTTACATACACCGTTCACGAAAGAAACTTTGGACGTATCACTGCTCGTCTTCAAATAATATTCCGGTTATCTCTTCCAACACCTGCGCAACTAGAAAACTACAACAGGAAAACTGTATGATAAACTTCGAAAATCTGAGATCAGTATGCATCGACTCCGCCCTTGGACGTGCCAAAATTTCGTCATCAGAAATGCGATGTGCACTACTGAACACTCGCTCTTTAACGGATAAAGCATTGGTGCTAAATGACATTATCACGGACACAAATCTGGACATACTATATTTGACAGAAACCTGGCAGGTGCCAAATGACCCTTTTAACTTAAACCTCTTAACCCCACCTGGGTACACACATTTCTCCCAACCTCGGCTCCATCGTAGAGGTGGGGGGCTGGCTGTAGTTTGTCGTGAAAATGTGAAAATATCTAGGCTTGAGTTTCATGACGTTGTATCTTTTGAATATCTTGCATTGAAAATGACTGGCATAACTTCTGTGGCTGTAATCTTAATCTATAGACCTCCAAAATTCAATTCAGACTTTTTCTCTGAGATTAGTGAGTTACTTACTCTTGTCTGTGCTAGTTATTCTTCTGTGATTTTCCTTGGTGATTTTAATATACATGAACACACTGTGCATTGTAATGAACTGATGTCTGTTTTGGATTGTTTCAGTCTAACTCAACATGTAACTTTTCCTACTCATGCCAAGGGTCATATACTAGATCTTGTATGTACATCTGGCTTAAGTAATATTCTTGTTAGTGGTACTGATTTTGCATTTTCAGACCACAAACTTCTAAATTTCAGTTTTACTTTTCCTACAACCACATTGCCTATGAAAAAAATGCTCACTTATCGTAAAATCTCTTCTGTGGTTCCATCTGTTATTTCTGATTCAATAAGGTCGTCTACTTTGTCAAACTGTTTTGTATCCAACTGTCTATCAGAAATTTGCGGTATTTATAATAATTCAATTTCCCAAATATTTGACAAACATGCTCCAGTTAAAACCAGACTGGTTCCATCTACACATGTTTCACCCTGGGTCACCCCGGAACTTCGAGCAATGAAAGCTATGGGACGTCGTTTGGAAAGACTGTACAGGAAAACTGGACTCATTGTGCACTCATTGGCTCTGAAGGAACATTTGCTTAAGTACCGTACAGCCCTTAATGCTGCAAGATCCTCATACTTCTCTTCCACTATCAAAAATTCTATGTGCAGACCCAAATCTCTGTTTGCTATGGTCAATAGGCTCACTAACTCTCCACAACATGTTATTTCTGGCTCTGATACGATTCCGAATAATTTTTCTCATTTCTTTTCAGACAAGGTGAAGTCAATCACTGACTCTATTTCTAAAGACACCTCCTATACAACTGACTCAAATGCACGCTTGATGTCGATTGACGCAGTTCCCTCTACAAACTCTCTCACTGCTTTTACTCTCACCACTTCTGCTGCCATAAGTGATCTAGTTGTGAAGTCTAATTCTACATCCTGCCAGCTAGACCCAATACCCACTGTTTTGCTTAAGAAGTGTGTTCCTGAGGTGGAACCTTTTATAACACATATAATAAACTGTAGTTTAATATCGGCCATTGTTCCAGCAGAATTAAAAATGGCTGCAGTGACCCCGATTCTCAAAAAACCAGGCCTCGACCATCTAAACATGAACAACTACAGGCCAATCTCAAATTTACCCTTCTTAAGCAAAATCCTGGAAAAAGTTGTGGCTTCACAGTTAAGATCTTATTTAAGCGAAAATGGCCTTTTTGAACCTTTTCAGTCAGGTTTTCGCACTTCACATAGCACAGAAACAGCCCTTCTTCGTGTGACTAATTATATTCTTAGGTCCATGGATTCAGGGTTAGTAAATATTCTTATTCTTCTCGATCTAAGCTCTGCTTTTGATACGGTCTGTCATGAAATACTTATCACCCGCCTTTCTAATATCGGTATCACTGGTTCAGCTCTTTCCTGGCTCATTTCCTATATCAGCGACAGAAAATATTATATCACTATACAAGGGCATAAATCTGCCATTGCTCCAGTCTCACAGGGTGATCCTCAAGGATCAGTTTTAGGTCCACTTTTGTTTATCATTTATATCTCTCCACTTGGTGACATCATACGCATGCATGGACTCCAGTTTCATTGCTATGCTGATGACATCCAAATCTATCTTACCACCAGCTCTGATAGGCTATCCCTGCCTGACTCACTCACAGCATGTATCAGGGACATAAAGCACTGGATGTCCTTGAATTTTCTAAAAATCAATAACAACAAAACTGAAATATTGGTGATTGGCACAACTCCCTTGGTCAAAAGATTGGACCTGTCCATTGATATTGATGGGGTTCATGTTAAGCCTTCTTCAACCATCCGTAATCTTGGTGTCTTATTTGACTCCACTCTATCTTTTGCCTCTCATATTTCTTCTGTTGTTAAAAACTCATTTTTTCATCTCCGCAACATTGCCCGTCTTCGATCTTCTCTCACTTTAGGTGACGCTGAAATTTTAACCCATGCATTGATCACATCACGTCTGGACTATTGCAATGCACTGTTTCTTGGTCTGCCTAAAAAACTCATAGCAAGGTTACAGTATGTTCAAAACTCGGCAGCAAGAGTTCTCACCTCCACCAGGCGTTCTGCTCACATTACACCACTACTGCATGATCTTCACTGGCTACCTGTGGAGTCACGCATTCACTTTAAGATATTGCTTCTCACATTTAAGGCATTACATGGTCTTGCACCTCCATACCTGTATGACCTTCTTTGCCCCTATTCTCCTGCCCGGCCCCTCAGATCATCTGAGCTTGGTCTTTTGTCCATTCCCCGGTTTCGTCTGACCACTGTAGGTGGTAGGTCCTTTAGTGTAAATGCACCCAAACTATGGAATTCCCTACCCCTTTCAATTCGTACAATAACAACCTTGTCTACCTTTAAGGCCCAACTTAAAACGTATCTCTTCAGTAGTTATTATGGATAATGTTGTTGAATCTGATTTAATGTACTTGTATTGTGTTATGGTCTTATGTGTTGTATTGTATTGGTGGAGGTGTTAATGTACTGTATTATATTATGTGAAGCGGCCTTGAGCCATGGAAAGGCGCTATATAAATAAAACTTCTTCTTCTTCTTCTTCTTCTTCTTCTGCAGCAGTTTGTACATTTGGCTGTTGCTTCTAATTTTGGCAAGGTGTTCATGCAGGTCATTAGCAAACTGATCACTTGGTAGAGGGGTTGAAATAGGACAATACATTTTAAGTATGATTCCATGACTGGATCTTTCATATGTTGTTTGAGGTAGCTGTTGGTGGCTTTAATTTTCATATTTTAACTGTATCAATAGGTTTAGGGTCTAGACCCATAGAACGTGAGGGAGTATGCCATGTCTGTGGCAGGGAGGTGCCTGACTAACGATAGATGGACTGATATTCTAATTTTATATAGTGTGCCAGGATATAGAGTAGCCCTAGTAATTTGATGATTGCAGTGACCCAGGCCAGCTTTGCAGTTGCATTTTGTTTGTCTGATGACAAAGGAACCTTCAGCTGGATCTTTCACCTGGAAATAAAAAAATTAAAATAGATGTCAGCATTTATTTATAAAGTAATAACAATATAAAAGGTCCAGGAAGTTTTGGGAAGTCAAGGAAGACTTAAACTTTCATACTATACAGGTTTGCTGTTTACCTTATGTTTGGTCATGGTTGTAGGAAACAAGTGATGTGGCCAACATCGATAATTACTTATGATACTACATGTTGGACTTGTGTGAATATATAAATAGTTTGTGCATAATTATTAAGGAAGTCAATATTCTGATATTTTTTCCAAGCACATTTTACCAATTCCAAACCGCATCAATCTTAAGAAGCATAAAAAAGGTATGTAATCATTTAGAATTCATATAAACTTTCAGCAGATGTGCATAATTAAGCAGGTTTTCTACTACAGGTAAAATTGGCAAAAAAAAAATGTAACGCACACTAAAAAAAGTCTTTATTAAATTCCCAAAATTAGCAAATGCATATTGATTTTCAGTGTGAGCTATATCTATATCTATCTATCTATCTATCTATCTATCTATCTATCTATCTATCTATCTATCTATCTATCTATCTACAGTATCTATCTCTGACACATTCATTCAGGTGATTCATTCAGAAAGTCAGAAAGGAGAAAAAAGGAGAAATACATTCTATTTAAATATTATGTCACCAACTAAGTTAACTCACCCTTGATTCCTCTGAAGTGTCCTCCTGTGTTTAAGTTCACAGCACCATGTAAACGGCAACGGTTCCCCATTTCAGTCTATGTAACTCCGTAAGAGAATGCACAGTGCAGTCCTGAGTAAAATGGTTGGAGTACATTTTACTTACTCATCATCAGCAATTCGCTAATAACCAAGATATCAGATAACACAATCCACCCTATTGAAATCAGTGATCACACCCCTGTCTCTCTATCTATAAATCTTAAAACATATGCTAAAACTTCAACATTATGGTGCTTTAATACCTCACTATTAGAAGACCCAACTTTACAACCCTTATAAGGCGAGAGTGGGGATTCTTTCTGGAAATGAACGACTCTCCAGACACCTCACCTTCACTGTTATGGGACTGGTAATGCCGTAATCAGAGGAAAATGTATATAATACTCTTCATATTGGACAAAACGGCAACAACAATCGGAAAATACATTAGAACAAAAACATCAAACTCCGAACAAATGAAATATCTCACCATCCCAGTGAACCAAAACAGAAGGAATTAAAAGAACTCAAAATACAAATTGATGATATCATACGAAATTTTTTTTCAAATTCAGCAACTAAAATATAATGGTTTTCAATACAATAACAAAGCAAGCAGTAAATATTTAGCAAATCTACTCCAATACAAGAAAGAGAAATCAATCATCCCAGCTATCTTGGACACCACAGGAAATATTAACCAAAACCCACAGGATATAAATAACATATTTCTAAATTTCTACAGCAATCTATATTCCCCCACTCACCAACCTACTCAATCAGAAATCGGCACCTTTTTGAACAGTCTGACTTTTGCCAAAATGAACTGTAGAACAAACCAACATTCTAGACGCACCCCTTAGCCTTAATGAACTTACTAAACCACTCAATTAAATTCCTAGCAATAAATCTCCTGGGCCAGATGGATTGCCATCTGAATTTTACAGACACTTTTGGGACATATTATCACCACTATTTAACAGAGTAACTATAGAAATAAAAACGTCATCCACCATACTCACACATATAAATACAGCAGCCATGACATTACTACTAAAACCCAACAAAGATCCATCTCACCCTTCTAGCTACCGACCTTTCTCACTATTGAATACCGACTTGAAAATGATCACCAAAGCATTAGCAACCAGAATAGAAAAACCCAGAGGTGGAAAGTAACAAATTACATTTACTCACGTTACTGTAATTGAGTAACTTTTTGTGTACTTTTACTTTTTTGAGTAGTTTTTAAAATATGTACTTTTACTTAAGTATGTTTTGTTTAAAGTATTGTTACTGAGTAAAATTTTAAAAAAAAAAGCAAGGTGATAAAGACGCGCAACGGATGATTGATGGGCGGGGGAATGCACAAAAAGGACCATTGAGACGGACGAGACAGGCGCACGCTAATGCAGACCCGCCTCAGTTCAAATCTTATGAAAGAAGCGACCACTGACGCGAAGCGAGTGTTTCATTCCTATGAAAGGTAGGATTCATGCTCTTGAGTACGAATTTTTTTTCCGCTCCAGTTTTTACCGCTCATTTGCACGACGTGTTTTTAATACCATGCGCATTATCTTCCAAGGTCTAGCAGCTTCGCGTCAAGTCAAACACAACTTCAGAACATCCTCAAGAATGCGCAGGTCATTAGACATTGGAGAGAGAGAGAGAGAAAGAGAGTAAAGGAAGAATAAAGGTCTGACATCAGGTACCCAGGTCAGGGAAGCTAGAAGACAATAAACATGTCAAAAGTATATAGCCATGGCACTCATCTCATTAAACTAGGTATATAGTTTAATAAAATAATGTATGTTACCAGCAATACATCAATTACAACCTTACTATAGTGATTGTATTTACTAGCTGCTGACCACCTTCAAAAGTGCATAACTCACATGTAAAAATCATTAAACAATTCCATAAATGTTTCTTATTTTAAAAAACTTTTTATTTTATTAAATTTTTGTTATTGCACTTTAATTGTAAAGATGTTTCTACAACTAGTTTGCGATGTATAATCCCTTGTCGTTTTTGAACTATAATAAAATCCTTCACCTTTCCCCGCTGTAAAAAAAGTTACTTTTACTCTGAGTAAAGTTAAAATGATTTACTTTTTACTTTTACTTGAGTAGATTGTTAGACCAGTAACTTTATTTTACTTAAGTAAAATATTATTAAAGTAACTTTACTTTTACTTGAGTACAATATTTTATTACTCTTTCCACCTCTGGAAACCCCCACACGCATTCATCCAGATCAGACAGGTTTCATAAGAAATAGACACGCTACAGATAATGTCTGTAGACTTTAATCTATTTAATATGTCACAAGAAAGACCACAGAAAACAATTATCATTTCACTTGACGCAGAAAAAGCTTTCGATAAGGTAAACTGGTCATTTTTATTCAATACACTTCACAAGTTTGGTTTTGGAGAGTCGTTCATTCACTGGATTAAAATACTGTATACATCACCCAGGGCCACCATCACCACCAACAGAATTACTTCACAGAGTTTCACACTGCATCAGGGCACCAGACAGGGATGCCCTCTCTCGCCTTCCCTCTTTGCCATTTTCATTTAACCTCTCGCAGCAGCAATACGACAAAACACCATAATCAAAGGAATTCAGGTAGACAATGTACAACACAAAAACAGTTTATATGCAGATGATCTTTTACTATATTTACAGAACGCACAAGTGTCACTTCAAGAAACATTCTATATTATCAGTAGATTCTCCCTTGTCTCACATTACACTATCAACTGGAACAAGTCAATTTTACTACCACTATCAGATGATGCATGGGATTCTGGAGCTCAGGACCCCTCCTTGCACCTTCACACAGGCAACATCAAGTACCTAGGTATTCAGATTTCCCCCAGGCTGTCAGAGCTTTTCACTCTCAACTACACTCCTCTCCTCAAGAAAATTGAATATAAACGTTGGTCTAAACATCCAGTAACATTAATCGGAAGAATAGCAGCTGTAAAATGAAAACCCTACATCAAATTAACAAAAAATTTTCTATGATCCCCATCACTCCTACAGATAAATGGTTCAAAACTCTTAGTTCCTTAACACAATTTTAGTGGAAAAATTAAAAACCCCGAATATCACTCTCAACACTACAAAATAAAAAATCACATGGGGGGCTTGAGGCTCCAAACTTCCATCAATACTTCCTGGCAAATCAATTACAGTACTTAGTTAAATGGATCAATATACACAAGTACAATTACCCATGGCTAGAATTGGAACAAAACCAATGCATAAATATCCCAATTTCAGAGCTCCCTGTCCTCTCACAATCAATTAAGGAATCCAACCTCTACCAATGCATTACTATCCATTCAACTCTGACAGCCTGGTGGAAAACAAATCAAATCACAAAATCATCACTAGAATTAAACAAGTTTACCCCACTCTGGTACAACCCAGAATCCATGATTCAAAATAAACCTTTTTTTCCCGACATGGGCACAAAAAGGAATCACACATCTTCACCATGTATTTGAGAACCACCATTTCATGTCATTTGACACACTCGCACAGAAATATGGGGTTGGGAGAGAACAATTCCTTCAATATCAACAACTTAGACTAAAAATTAAAAACAAAACCAGACTTATCAACAACACATTACAACCTTCTCAACTTATAGAAGAACTTATGAAAATTAATAACTTCAAAAAATTAACCTCCCACCTATATACAATGATTTCTAACCAAAACACAACAATAACACTCCCAACGACCAAGTGGGAAACCGACTTGGCCTTCTCTTCCCTGAGTACTGGAAACAAATCTGTAGGAACACATTTTTCATGACCGATAACACAAACCTGGAGCTTATACAATACAGTCATTCACAGAACTCACATCACCCAAAGTAAAATTGTTCAAAATGGGCCTACACAACACCAATATTTTTACACAATGCACTTTAGGTAGCATAGATGACTATTTGCACGCCATGTGGCAATTTTGGGTTACAGTCACTGAGACACTATCCACTGTCCCGAGTCACAGAATCCCATTATCTCCAACACTCTGTCTCATTGGCGACTTTTCTGAAATCTATATCCCGCAAAATTACAGGAATCCGTTGCTCATCTCATAAGAAAGAAGTTCTCCAAAACTGGAAATCAAGGAAATCTTGCAATTATTGGATAAATTTAATTTCAGAACACATTTCAATAGAGAAACACAATGCACACAGAAGGAAGCAGATATCAGCCTTTAAAGACACCTGGTCCCCATTTTTAACATTTCTTATCACAAAAACATAGCTACAAGCCGTGTACATTACCAGTCACACATCTCTCTCTTCTGTTATGTAAGTTTATTTATTTTCTTTCATAGGCACACACTATTCATACTTAAGCATAACAAGTTTTTCAAACCCTTTTTAAACCCATTTCCCCTCAAACACCCTAACCTTGACTAACGAATGTGAACCTCAAGATTATTGTACTCAACCATCAATAATAGGTTCTTGTGTCAACTGTCTTGTCCCTCTGTTATCTGTCCGTCATCTTGTCACGTCTTATATGTTATGTGTTACACTCGTACGTGGTGCCTTAATCCCCCTCCCCTTATGTGCCCAGGGTCTCACTATACTGGTTGAATGGTTACGGTAGGACAAATAATGCACTGTATATAAGTAAATCTATTGTCTGTATTGTGATATATTGTGTAAATAATTTACTTTATTAAAAGACAAAGTTGTCCTCCGAAGAGGGGGGCTGGCCAAAAAAAGTTTGGAGCACACTCTCGTGTTGTCTGTAATCTAATGAGAAAATCAGTAAATTATTTTGACAACTGCCATCCAAAACGTGTGCAACTTGGAAAGCTAGCGTAAGCTAACTAAAGCTATTTCACTTACCTGAAAATGAGGTCCAATATCCCGATTTATTTTTCCAATCCACTCACGGCAGACTTTTGGGTCACTCAGAAAGCAATTAAATGATATATTTTATAAATCTATTTATATATTATAACTCTGATATGATGTAGGCTACAGCCTAGGACACAACAATGCATTCGCAAATCTCCTGCGATTCAAGGCGATACTTCCGGGTTTCTTCCCACCAGAGCCTCGTTTTCAATTTCAAAATGGCGACTGTGTGAAATCATCGTAGCCTATAGGATCAGAATGAACACTAACCACGGATTCTTCACTAAACTTTAAGTTGAATCTTTGCAGCAAGGCGTTGCAATGGGCAATAATCTCTCAATTCACACAAAATTCTTCTCCAGAATTTCCAGAGCATCAGGCCATGAATTATGAGCGGCCCCAGTGCTGTCCGGTTATACAAATTGAGCCGCAGACAAGGTGGAATTGCCTTATGTTCACAATGGGATAGTCCCTAAAATAAATAAATATACAGAATGCATTTTTTAAACTTTATCTAGTCATTCGCATAGACGAGACTGCAGTAAAAACTGTGTAAACTTAAATTTAAAGACCAACAAACACATCTACACACAAGCCGCCATCTTGAAAGAATTAACATTAGCCTGTAGTATTATTTACATTTTACACGTCTATCTAAGTACTTGAATGAACTTTTATGCACGAGTTGTTGTACAGCAGGGGTCGGCAAGTAAGTTTGGTATCAGGCCCAATGAAAATTCACCACTAGACGATGGGCCACAACATAGTCAAGGGACTTGAGTTGGGAAATGTCCCCTATTTTTTAAATGTTTTTTTATAATTGAATGAATTTCTTATCTTTTTATTGGTGCTGAATTATTTGTACTGTGGACTGTTTATATTGTACACAACAGATACATCCCATTTATACATTTACAAAATACATCCCATTTATACATTTTCTGAATACATCCCATTTACTACTTAGCCTTTTCCAGTAATATAAAGTTCTCCTTCGTTGATTCTCGTTATGACCATCTTTACGTAAATGCATTTATTGGTATTTCAGTTGCATATATTCCATTTGCGATAAAATACACAAATGCGATCTCTGCCTGTGCTGACAATTGTGGTCAACTGGACTGCGAGATTGGTAAAGTGTCAGACTTACAAGCTCTTTTTGCTGCATCACATGGTTTATACATTTATGAAGTATATCAGCAAAATAATACCATGGCACTATTATGCACCGCAGTATAATGGATATTTGTCCACATCCTGGGTGTAAGGATCTCAAATGTTAGGGTCAGAAACTATCATCATGGTACATTATAGATCACAATTTAAGATTTATATTGAATAAAATATAACTGTTATGAGACTAGATATTTTCAGTATTAATTTTATTACTAGTAATGATTTACAATAAGCTTAAAGTGTGTGTTAAAGTAATACAGTCAAAAGACAAACCATAATGGAGACCATAAAAAAATCATAATGTTGAGTTGTATGAAAAATATCTTGTTGTACAAGAAGTTCTTTATCATTGACATGCCATCTGTCCTCCTCACTGCACTTCCACCAATGATCCACAAAAACCTGAAGAGTATTAAAATGTAGAAAACATTATTTCGAGCAGTTGTCTATCATGATGTGTTGTCAGCATCATTCAGAGGTCTTTGGGTTGTGAGAGGTGATGGGCTGCGTTTTCTCTGAGGAGGTATAGCTGGAAGAACCTGAATGTTTCGTAGAGGTTCTACTGTCAGAGGAGTCGGGACGGATCCAAGAGACTGGCTCTGGGGAATGACGGCTCTGTGCAGTTTGGATGTAAACGGAGGTGGGAGTCCAGTCAGGCTCGATCCCAGCGAGGATTTAGACTTCCTTACTCCTTGTGAGACCTGATCTGGTGGCAAGGAAACTACACAAAACATAAAAGTTTGTTTTGTTAAATTGAACTTTAAAAAAGAGAATAATTGAATAGAAAAAATTTAATAAAAGGACATTTTAATAACAAAAGTGTTGACCAACAAGACCAAATAAGTAGTTTTTTTTTTTTAAATGTTCAGGGATATATACGTGTGTCCCTGTGTATATAAGATATATTCATTTCAAATAAACCTTATTTTTGTAAATATGATAGATAGGGAAACTGTTTTTAATAAAAAATTTTACATTACCAATGCAAATAAAGTTATATTTCAGATTGAATGCATGCATGCTAGGTGAGGAACATGGGAGACTTGCAACCATTTTGGAGTGAAATTTACCACAAACCCCCCCCCATCACGTTTTATTATAACGGCGTATCAAACTTTGATCAGTATTTTCTGTTCATCACTCTCTCTCTCTCTCTCTCTCTCTCTCTCTCTTACACACACACAAACATAATGTTGCATTTTAGAATTTGTGTTGTGAACACAATCAACCTACAATAAAAATATCTACCCACTTTTTTTAAAATCCACATTATTATCATTAGACATGCCATTTTTTACCAATGTGATGTCACACTGATAAAGCCCCACCTACGGCCTTACCATATAGCGCTTTTCCATTGCATAATACCCCACAGAGTCAGGTCAGTTCACTTCACTTTGGCTTTGTTAGCTTTTCCATTGAGTTTGGGAGGGATTATAGGTGTGTTGTTATATCCAAGCTGCGTGGAATTGAGCATTGTTGGAATGCAGTGTTTTCCTTACATTTATTTATTTGTCAGTTCACCACAAAATCAAAGTTGAGTATCACAAATAGATGTTTGCACATCGCGTTCATCACTACCTCTGTCTCACATGACATTTCTGTACAAACACCTGTAGGGTCAGTCGACGCGCCCCGTTAAATTGCAAAAACGCTGTGCACATGCTAACCCTGGATTTCCACCAACTGCGGAGCGGCTGCAGATCGGCTCCGCTGCGTTACGGCTCCGCACTCCACCGTCCACCAATACCCACCAGTTCCATATTTGTTGCAGAGCGGCTGCGTGCGGAAGTGACGAGGACTCATGAGGTCTCGCAAATTCACGTGATGATCGCGCGATATCTAGTTCTGTCTCCGCCCATTATGACGTTTTGCTGGACCTGCCCAGATCACAACACGAGATTTCGCGAATTCAGGTATGATCACGCGATATAGTCATGGCTCCACCCTGCGGAGCTGTCCGGCTTCCGTCAAAAATAGAAGCTCTGTGTATTTGTTCCGCAGGGCTGCGGATGGCTGGAGCTGTGACGGATTCGGAACGCAGTCAGTGGAAATACACACATTGACTTGAATGGAAACCGATTGACTCCGCCGCCGTTCCGCAGTCGGTGGAAATCCGGGGTAATGTGGGTGTGGCGAATATACCACCACAAACTGCAAGGAAAACACTGGTATGGTGTTCCATATTCTCAGTCTGTGGATGTTTTTCACTGCTAAAAGGGAGTTTGGGAACTTAACAACAAAGCACAGATGACAACAGGTTTGCTTGAGACACGAAGCACGAAGTAAAGCTAATGACGAAGGTTTGGCAATGACGCTGTCAGTGACGATTTTCTCAGACCAATCTGTTATCTACAGTGTTTTCACGTCACATTTTAGTATCGGCTCAGCTTGGTTTAAACCCCAACCGAGGTGGTACTAAAAAAAGTATTGGGTACTATGTACAGAACCCAGTGGGAAAAAAAACAAAAGGAACTGTGGGGTGCTATGCAATGAGAAAGCACCAATAGTTTCAACCCTTAGTGAGTTGTACGCTGTCTGACATTTTCTCAGTGCTTCTCTGTAAAAATAGACATATTTTAGCCAAAAGCACTCACTGTCTCTTTTGGTAAGGAAGCAAGGAGCAGTAACTAATTTAAGTGTACAAACATGAAAACAGCAATGTTTTTGCTCCCACCCAAATAGGGGCATTTTGGACATAATATAACAAATGTTATGTGGGGTGTTTTGAGCTGTAACTTCACAGACACATTCTAGACACACCTGAGACTTATATTTGTTTAAACATATATATTGAAACACTTTTTTCATACCACCATGCCACAGTGAACCACCCCCCTACATCAATTACTACCTCGTCACAGGGTCATTTTGTTAAACGTTTTGGAAAGGATATGAAATGTGAGATAAATTAATGTTCTTGTTTATGTGGACGAATCAACTAAATGTACTTTTATTTGTATTTTTTAAGCGATTTTAAGTGAAAAAATTACATTTTACTATTAGGAAAACATTAGATTTTAAATATCTATTTGTTGTTTTACTACTCTAATTGCACCCGGAAATGGCACTTGTTTCGTAGAATGGCTCAAAATATATGATGAGTGTTTTACATTATCTAATTTAAAGATGGTGTTTAGTGGCTTTTGCTCTGTTCCTATGCTATTCTGTTACCAAGTTTAATTCTTGTCAGTGTGTCATTATTTTTTAAATATTCTAATGTCAGTATAAATATACCTTTGCTAATCTTCATCATCATAAACATTCTTACAAGAAAATTTACAAGATTTGAGTTGTTGGAAACTTACACCTGTGAGTGCAGTGGTCACGGATGGGAGCAAGACGTGTAAGGGTTGATTCTCGAACTCTCAGGGGTAAAAGATGATTTTGAGTTGCTGAGAAAAGATAAACACAGTTGTGCAATATAAAATGTAATAGTTTTGGATGAGCCAACCAAATTACTGTTTCTAAAATTTCTTCCTCCATACACCTTATTCAGTCCACCGCCATGTTGATTCCAAACTAAGGCTGTGAGGGATAGACATCCAGAGTGTGTGCTTTAAACCTATTGGGCCCTATCATACACCCAGCACAATGCGCTACGCAAGTGTCTTTTGCTAGTTTCAACCCAGCGCAATTATCATTTTCACGTTTAGCAAGAGATTGTTGAAATAGCAAATGCATTTGCGCCCAATGTTGTGCCCATGGGCGTTCTGGTCTGAAAATGAGGTGTGTTCAGGCGCATTGTTGGCACGTTGCTATTTTGAGGCAACTAAAATAGACTACGCCATTGACCAACTAAAACCTGTCTAAAGTCTATGGCGCAATAGTGTTTTTGTTATTTAATGAGCGCGTTAGAAATATGCGCCAACAAACGGGACGCATTTGCTTATCACACAAATGGATGCGCAAAAATTAAAGGATTAAAATGTAAACAATTATTATTGAGTCTCTTGGACATAAATGAGGACCGATTATGAGACATTAGAAGGCGTAAAAAGCCTTGTGGATATGGCGAGATGAGAACCTTTTTAGTAATGCTTTAAAAAAAACATGGCACTGTCTGAGTGCTGAAACGGCTCTCCGCACGTTTGTAAATTTTTTATCTCTTGTTTGTATTTTTAAAGTACAAACCTTTTCTTGCATATTTGCAAATAATTTTATGAGATTACAATAGCCTATGTAGGATATTAATGCATTTACAGCAATTAAAAGCCTGCTATTTTTACTTCCATGACTGAAAGAAAATGCTTTTTAAAGGTTTTAATAAAAAAAAATTAATACAAATAAAAAAAATTTTTTTAACATTAATCTTATACTGGTGGTCTTCTTCCTCCATTTTTCAGTTTACAAATTCTGTCATCTATATAGGGATTAGGCATGGCGCCAGTCGCAAATTGCTTTTAAAGGGGATTAGAGCTGAGACCCCTCATTGGTTAATTCCACATTACGCCCAAAACACACCCATTACTCATTACGAAAATAGGAACAACCCTTTTAGGCCATGCGCTTCGCGCATAAAACATTTTTCCGGTCGGTAAATTAGCAAAAGTGGGTTCGGACACGCCTGTTTAGACAGTGCGCCATACGCTTTAGACAATATGCTTAGATCGTTAAAATAGGGCCCATTGTTTTGTACTGGGATGCTGGTCATTCAGCTATCAAAACACAGAATAAACATCATTTTACAAATTTCCACAGGAGAAAGAACCTCAGAAATCATGGTTGTTAAAATTAGAAGTGACATATGACCTAATTTGAGATGAGAATGCACATTGTGTACATAATATCTGTTTTGGATATTAGCCTGTTGGCTAATTGCTCATTTCTCATGTTGTAAGCATTTTTAAACACCAATATAGTGCAACAATACAATATTTTATAACAACAAAGTATACATCTCCTGTTTGTATACAACATTAGAGTATGTCTCATGTATTTTCTCTGTTACGTTATGAACATTGACTTAATAAAGTGTGATTGACTTAATAACAAGATATTTACATCATTTTGCAAGTATTGTTAGAGGTCTAACCCCATATGTACCCCAAAAGTTGTGTACAAATGCTATTTAGTTAGAAATGAATCTTGCTTCTGTTGATTGCAGTCAATGTGCTTAAAAAACTTACCGGAGAAAAGTTTAACGTATTCATGTCTTTCGTTTTGTAATCTGTACGAATTGGAGATATGTATTTAGTTATAGGACTATATTAGTGTTTTAAAGCCAACAGGCTAATAACTAAACAGATTATTTGAAGAGTTTGGTTCCAAAACGAGATAAATGCCATTTTTGGAAAAAATGAGTTACTGCCAAAATCAGTATTATATCAGGTCAGTAGTTAAAAGTAAAATCCAATATCCGCCGTGTTATTCTGTCATCTTTTCTCCCTTTTTTTCCCAAAATGCGATAAACGCCACTCCTCCTTTTTTACAGAACGCAATAAATCCATTCCTGAAATTACAGCCCACCAGTCACGCAATGTAAACAAACAATGGCAGCGCGCTGAGTACACAGAGTCCTAGTTTTCCTCATCTACTTTGTACTTCGTGATCAACAAACAAAACAAAGTATTACTTTAATGGCATTGACAAACCTGTGATGGTTTTCTGTGACGGGAAAGAAACGTGAGCCATCAACATCTAATAATTTCCGCGAGAGGCACTCATGTGCTTGTTCTAACGACAGCATCAACCTTCTCATGCTTAAACATTGACCCCAGAGGATCTTATGAAAAACTTTACATTATTTTACTCAAAGTCAACGAAAATCAAGCAGGACCAAAACATTCATCAACATCGCTGTGAAAAATGTAAAGAGACGACGTCAAGTATAACCGCAGCAATGACAGTGTTCTTAATATAACAAAGTAAGTGTTTTGGTTAATGCCATTAATGTTTATTTTTTAATCATGTATACCACTAGTCAACTAAATAAATATAAAATGGTAAAGATGAATGCACATTTTTACATTTTTATATTTAATAGATTTATAGCATTTTGAAAAAAAAAACTGTCATGGATTTATTGCATTTTGTGGAAAAAAGAATTCGTTTTTATAATAAATCTTTGAAAATCAAGTTATGGATTTGAATTTTTTATGTTTTTATAACCTAAAGATGCTATGTGAAAGTTTGTAACAGAAAATAGTGGTTTTCATCTTGTCACTTTCTTGGTATAGAAAACACGTTTTTACCGAAATTTGTCAAAATGGATTTATTGCGTTTTGGAACCAAACTCTTCATTTGTACACATTGCGCCACTCTTATCTGAAAGTTAGGTTATATGTCCCTTCTCATTTGAACAATCCATGATTTCTGAGGTTCTTTGTCCTGTGGAAATTTGTAAAATTATGTATTTTCTGTGTTTTGATGGCTGAATAACCATCATCCCTCATAGCCTTGTTTTGAAATCAACATGGCAGTGGACTGAATAAGGCATATAGAGTGGCTTTAAGATAAATGACCCAATTTGAAGTCATTTAGTATGTAGAGATCTATAGATAAGTTGATCTTACCATGATCATTTCTTAGTATGTATGGTGTTTGATTTGAACACAGGACATCCAGTGGACTGGAGGTGTCATGCAGCAGTCTGTCGAGCAGGCGGTCAGATGGAGTCGATATCCACGCTTTCAGCCCTTTTTGACCTTTACATTTACCATCAAACAGGTCGTGTTCGCTCTTGCTCTTCTGTGATCTGTGTGCTAAATGTCCACCCACATGACCTAAGGCAGTCCTGTGTGTCAAAGGTTGTGAGTTTACCAGTAAAGACTTGCTTAGCGTGATGGGTGGAAGACTCTGTGTGCGTATGGGTGGGAGGCTCTTGAAGTCTTTGCTGGACGTGTCCTCAAGCTGATGGACTTTTTCTGACTCATTACTGTTTAGTTTTCTGACAGCAGAGTTGTTTTCGCTCTCATTTTTAGTTAAGGGTTCAGCGACGCTGTCGAACATCGTAATGATGTCGTCTACTTCAGATGTCTCCTCTCTGAGCTGGAAATCTTCACTCGGGTCTATCTGTTGGGAAAGATCTTTCTTCTTCTTGCAGAAGATCTGGTTTAGCATGCGAAATTTTCCTTCTTTTCGTATAGAGGAGTCGTTGTTTTGAGCCTGCACCGGTCTGCTCGAATCTGACCTGTAAAAGTCATAGGAAGACTTCCTGAATATCATAGCTCTAGATAAAATGTAAATGGTGTAAAAGTAAGGGCATGGCAATAGCAATGGTAAAGTAATAGTTCATTTTTTAATATTTATATCTGTCCAAACTTGAAAGAACCCAGCAAGCAAGTTTACAAGACGTATAATAGTCGTTCTTACACAGCCCAGATGTTTAAGGCAAAATTTGGGCTGTCAGTGAAAATTTAATAGACATCTAAACATAGCTCCAAAATAAATGAAATAAAATAAATCAATAAATAAAAACAAACACCTTAATCACTGTTGACTTTGCTTACATGATGGAATATCATACAAGTTATTTTGGTAAAATGACGTAATCAAGTTCAGGTTTATTTTTGCTAGAAGTGGGTTACTCATAGCCAGACTATACCGGGTCTAGTTAACCTAGAGGGTCAAATGTTAGCTATTGCTTGCTGGGAACACAGAAAGATATCATATAATAAATATTCGGTTGGGTGAATTTTATACACACCAGTACATTATGACTCACTTTATGTTTGACTTGCTAATAATTTTCCAGGTGTGTTGACTGGTTTTGTGATATTAAAAGTACTTGAATTATAAAGGAGGACCACACTAAAGGCTTTATAATAAACAAATTAACCAACATATACAGCAGATTGAACTTTAAAAAGCACAAAACATGTCAAATAACCAACCTGTTATGGACAGAGAGGAGTTTAATACAGGCGGTATGACCACAGTACATGGCATAAGTGAGCGGTGTGTTCTCATTTATGTCTCGAGGATTGGACTCAACTCCCAGCTCCAATAAAACCTGCACACATTCGTCTTTACCCGCCGCTGCAGCCCAGTGAAGAGGAGTCCTAAGAGAAATAAACGTTACAGTATAACGTTTTAAATAAAAAAAGAGTGTTGGCACTATTGTACACTGAAATACAGTGAACATGATTTCACCATGTTATCCTGGATCAACACCATTGTTGGTCCTGGATCAACATTTTCATTTACCAATCAGATTGCAGGATTTGGGTGTATTTTAGATTTAGGTTTAGGATTGGGTTAAAATTCTTCTAAAACTATTATTGCCATAGACTGTAAAAAATATGTACGTAGTGTCTGTGACGTCACCCATAGGTTTGTGAAGAGCTTTTTTGAAGATTAAAGTAGGCGGTGCCTGCCGTCGCCATCTTGGCCGCACGTCACAGCGCATCACTTGCGGATAACCGAAAATGGAAAAAAGTCACTTACGTATTGGCTTCATCAGAGAGATTGGAACATTGCCCCTCTATTATTTCACACTTATTTGAGGGTTAAAAATGGTTAGGGTTTAAGTTAAAGGAAATTTGGGGTATCTTTGATTAAAATGTTGATCCAGGACCAACAAAAAAATTACTTTGTGAAATCACGCGAACACTGTAACGTAGTGACCTAATTTATAAAAGAAACAACACAGAAAGTCAGCTGATACTTAGATGAACAGTTCCGCCTTATCATGAAAACATTTGCTTTAACTCACTTGTTTTTTCAAATTTCACAGTTTACTTTTAAGTAAACCAATGTCTTCAGAAAATCAACTGTCAACAAGACAATAAATAATTGTTTTTAATCAACTTGCTAACCATTGAATGAATATAAAGTCATACAGAGAGACTTTGAATGTGTTTTTTACTGGGTTAATCCTCTCTTGCTGGTAAACAGTATAGAACTGAAATAAAATATGAAACCTCTTCACTTTATTAACACTCGATCTGTTACTGTACCTCTCATCCACGTCTAGAGCCTGTAGGTTTGTCTCAGGGATACGTGCAAGTTCACAGATGATGTCACTGAAACCTGCAGCTGCGGCGATGTGAATGCATGTCTTCCCGTTTTCATCGTCATAATTGATCACAGAGGGGCCCAGATGATGGTCAAGAATGAGGGAACACATAAACCGACTCCCACTCTGCCAGACAGTGAAAACAACACTTTTAACTATTTTTTTTTCATGAGAGCAAAAAATATGAATACAGTGAATTTAATGTGCATGTACTGTATAAATGATTTAATCAAAACAATGTATTTAAAATTTAAGACAGAAAGACAACTGAGTAGCTCAGATCAAAAGCCGCTAAACGCCATCTTTATCAAAAATGAGATAATGATGTTAACCGAATGCTTTCTGCACGAATCACACGTTCATTAAATACTTCAAATCCACTTAATCCTGATTTTAAGCCATTCAGAAATGCCGGTGTGTTGGCAAAATCCATTAAGAATCTGATAAAAAATGCTAATTTACAAGAAAACATGTCAGACGCACTTAGAGGTATTTACATATCAGCTTTTTAAATGTAGACAAGTGTATTTAAGATAGAAAGTGATCAAGTATAGGAATGGAACCATCTGATCCCTAAACATTTGTTTAACGATACATTTGTCAAAATATACCATTATGTTGGGTTTACAAAGCTTTGTATAAAGGATTAAAATAAAATAAGGTTTTACAGTGCTAGGTACTTGAGAGACTGTATTCAAATAGAAGTTTGATGAAAACAGTTAAACTTGACATGGACAGCTATTAGTGATTTTGAATGAGGAAACAGTACATTATTTTTGGCAGAGCCTACATCAGACAAAAAAACAGACAGCATTCACTCATAAAAAACGGTACAGAAGTTGTCACTGGTACGGTACCATTGAGAAACGTCCTAATAGGTACAATTAAGGTACAGACATGTATATATTTGGAATTAATAATATGTAACTTTGAAATACTAATAAGAACTCTTTAGATACAAAGATGTATTTTTTGAAAGGTTACCGCCCCACTGACAGTATTTGTACCTTTATTTCTGAAAGTGAAGGAAACAAAAGGGTTAAATTAATACCCACAATATCAAAATGAAAGACATGACATACTGTAACACACATTAATAATCAAACAAATCAGAATTAATTTTTTAGCATAAAAAAATAAGCAAGGACCAACAATTGCACATTTATTGCTTTGTAAATATTATTGAAAACCTATTTAATGCTGTTTTTGGAACATTTTTCTGTGCAATTACAATGAAAAATGTTTATTTACTTTTTGGCCAAGGTTTTGGTTAGTCATGCATGCCTTATAGATACTCTGACAACTACTGTATTTAATGATGCAGTCACAAATATGTGTTTCTACTAAGTGTTAAACTGAAAGTGAAAGTGTGTCATGTTTTGTCAGGTATGGTATGCCATACTCAAAATGCGCCCTCTGTATTTAGCCCATCCCAATGACTATTGAACACACACACTAAAAGTTGTGAACACACACAGAGCAATCACAGTGGTTTTGCTATGTCACACACATAACCAATCACATCATCACATTTGACCTCACACTTGCTAAACTCACGTGCGGTGTGTAATATTGTAACCTGCTAACATCAGCGCTAAAAACAATTTGTGCTGCAGTCGTGTACTTCACGTATGCATTGTGAAACCAGACTTGGCCATTATGTGTCTAAAACTACCGAAATTAGCATCTCTTAATGCGTAAAAAAGGGTGAAGGCAGGTACTAATTAGCATATTAATATTCAGTGGTGTCCGGTGACTTCTTTTTTGAGGTCACACAATGCAAAGCTCGTCACAACATGTATGTAACTTGTCGTTTCAAGAAGAGAGGTTTGCGTTTGCCAGATATCACTTAATCTCATGCGTAATCAGAGTTTAGTGATATGTTAGTCTCTTGCGAGTACTTTGTGAAAGTGAGCGTCTCATTTATCATAAACCCTTTCGAAGCGTGTGCAGTAGGCACTTATTTTGACAAGACGACCAACACAAATGACACTCCGAACACATATTTTGAATTTGTGCCCCTCGGAAGAGAAGTCACCGACCGCCACTCTTCATATCTGTGGTTTCAGCTGTGCGACTGAGTAGAGCAGAGACTATTCATAGATTTGCATATTCATAGACCCACGAATACTAAATCAGGGAATTACAACCTGCTGTAAAAAAAGCGTACCAGCAAGATCAGCATATGTTGTGTTTTGATGCTGGTTTAGCTGGTGGTCATGACCAGCACCAAACCAGCATGGAAATTAAAGGAACAGTCTACTCATTATCAATATTAAACTATGTTATTACCTTAACTAAGAATTGTTGATACATCCCTCTATCATCTGTGTGCGTGCACGTAAGCGCTGGAGCGCGCTGTGACACTTCGATAGCATTTAGCTTAGCCCCATTCATTTAATGGTACCAATCAGATACGAGCAAGTTTGGTGGTACAAAATAAAACGTAGCGCTTTTCTAAGCGGATTTAAAAGAGGAACTATATTTTATGGCGTAATAGCACTTTTGGGAGTACTTCGACTCGCCTGAAAAATCCACTCCCCTTCTCCCTATCATAATGGGAGAGGGAGGGTGTTACTGCGCCGAGTCGAAGTACTCCCAAATGTGCTATTACGCCATAAAATATAGTTCCTCTTTTAAATCCGCTTAGAAAAGCGCTACGTTTTATTTTGTACCACCAAACTTGCTCGTATAACTACTCGTCTTAAATAGGAAAAACGTTGATGTGTTTGGTCACTTCTAACTTTATCTCTGATTGGTACCATTGAATGAATGGGGCTAAGCTAAATGCTATCGAAGTGTCGCAGCGCGCTCCAGCGCTTACGTGCACGCACACAGATGATAGAGGGATGTATCAACTCTTCTTAGTAAAGCTAATAACATAGTTTAATATTGAAAATTAGTAGACTATTCCTTTAATCTATGCTGTTTTTAGCAGGGCATTTAAGCAGTTTTAGTCACAGAAAAAAACTTTTACATGTGCTGTTATGATGCTCAAAGATGAGTTTTAACTGAAAAAAATTATTGCCTACAGTGAGACTTTAAACACTGTCTCATGTGCTTTTT
Source organism: Misgurnus anguillicaudatus (assembly GCF_027580225.2). Classification (NCBI taxonomy): domain Eukaryota; kingdom Metazoa; phylum Chordata; class Actinopteri; order Cypriniformes; family Cobitidae; genus Misgurnus; species Misgurnus anguillicaudatus. The sequence goes on along the minus strand of NC_073348.2, from coordinate 10,427,197 downwards.
TTGTACCTCTTCTGATATCCACTAGATTGAGCTCTTTGTAAATGTTTTTATGCTTGTAAAAGATAAGCAGTGAAAGAGAGTCTTTGTTTTGAAAAAGTAAAAGGTGACGCACTTTTTGTTCTGTGCGTTTTTGCTGAAAAGGAGTGCTCTGAGTTGCTTTAGTGTATCAGAAGGAAATATCAATATAGATTTTCAAACATTCTTTGGTATGAACTGTAATAATAAAGAAACATTTCTGTGTGATCAACAGTCCTAAAAGAAATGGGGTGTGATGGGAAGAGATTTGATCTCACCGTTATCAGATCAGTTTGACTGTATAGAGCTGATATACTGCTTCTTGGGGCTTATTGCTTTATTTTATGCAGCTTGAGCTTTGCTGTGGTCAGTTTAATTGCAATCCTAACAAATGGTACAGAATACATGTACTGTTCATGATGTTGTCTTTAAATAAGCGATTGATTTGCCTCCTTATATCAATTAAAATATATTTCAGATATTCAAGCTTTTTTCTTTTATTATCCCCACCTGTACAGCCCAGTGAAGAGCGGTTTTAAAGTCTTTATCCACAAGGGTCGGATCAGCTCCCTTCTGTAACAGGGCCTGGACGTGCTCCGGTCGATTGTGAAAGGACGCCCAGTGAAGAGCTGTCATACCCTGACCAAGACAGGTAACATTGATGTTAATGTCTTTTATTAAGCAAAATTGAAAAATAAAATAAAATACATAACCCAGAATATGGGAGTTCCAGAAGAGTAATTACATAATTGTTTCTTTACTAAACTGTCAGTTTTAAAGTCACACTGCACATAACTTTGATTTTTGTCAGCAACAATTTTACAAAAGTGAAAGTGAAAAGAGATTTGTGGCCAGATTTTCTAAACAGGTTAAATTAGTGTGAGAGCACAATTTCAAAAAGCACAGATGGGAGTGGAAAGTTCTGCGAGGGCATGCTTTAAGACATGCTTTTTTTAAGTGTTTCGGTAAATTGATATGTAATTCATTTTAATACTCTCCTCCAATAAGTTTTGCATCTTAAAAGGGAAATTCTTACAAATGCAGTAAGTCAATGCATCAATCGCAAAAACAACCGCATCCACAACTTTTCCATGCTAAATTTGTCACTGCATGTCTTCCTGTCAGTAGTTTTTTCATGACAAAAGCTGACAGTAAATCTAAGCCTTGTTCTTGTTTTTTACCTCATTGTCTTGATGATTGATTTCACAAAGTGTTGACTGCTGTAGTAGCACAGCCATGAGTCTGAAACAAACACAACATGTTAATTACCCACTTAGATTTCAATGCTATCAGTGTTTTTATTACATGTTCCCTACTAAGAAAGGGGGAATGTGAGGAATTACCTCCCAGTCTGATTTTAGCTGTTATAACAGGCTGGTTTTAGAGGAGTTTTGAACATTTTTTTAGCTTGACCAGCTTTGCCAGGCTGGGAGGACCATCTTATACCAACTGAGGCCAGCTTGTTACACCAGTTGAACCAGCTAAAACCAAGCTGGGAGACCAGCTTAGGCTGGTATTAGCTGGTCTTTTCCTTTATTAATAATGATGATATGTGTCTGCGTTCAAATCTTTGAAACAGCTCTTCTGATTCCTCTTGTTACCTGAACTCAGTCTCTGCAGTAGCCGCATGAATCGGCAGGCGTCCGTTTTTATCGGGAATATTCTGTTTGGCTCCGTTCCTAAGCAAACACACACAGCCTTCCAGCCAGCCCTGCAGAAAAACACAAACAACCAAACTAAACTACAGTAAAGACCAGAGTGGCTCATTGGTGGATCTGGCCTGACAGGGTTTGGTACCAGGTATGTTGCAAGAGAGAGGGAAGTCCGTCCACAAGCATCCTGTGTATTGATAGAAGCGCCCATCTTCAGCAGCAGTTTGACTGTATCCACCTGTCTCCCACATACAGCATGCATCAGAGGTGTGGAGCCTGTCAACAAGACAAAAGCACTTCATAATAGTCCTGTCTGAAATGCAAAAATGCAAATCTATGTTGCAGAATTTGTTATGTAATAGGTTTGTTATATTTGGCTGATAAGACATAGCAATTCCCTCCACGACCTAAACACATTTTTTCAGACATTCGGCATGAATTTGAAACAATGTATATTGTAAAAAGTGGCCTGTAAATACAACCGACTCAAGATACATGTGTTACTATAGCTCAACTGGCAAAGCATTGCACTATCAGTGCAAAAAATCATGGGCTCAATCCCCAGACAACACTCAGACTGATAAAATATACACCTTGTAGTGTATTGTACAGTCTTATAAAGAAAGGTGCTTCACAGTGCCATACAAGAACCATTTTGGGCTCAATGGAGTATTCAAACTGTATTATGCCAAGGACAACAAAAAAGGACCTCCTTTTGTGAGAGACCCCCTTCCTAAAATGTATATTATTCAAATTATTATACTCTATAAAGTATTAACCTCCTAAGACCCAAGTTTTGGTTTGTCTTTTTTTCAGATTTCTTCCAGCTATTTGGGGTTATATTTTTCTTTAAACATGAAGCAGTGTTATTGTCTATGTTTGTGTACAACAGGTTCCAGTTACACAGAATTAATTATTATGGTGCAAACAACAAAAAAATGTGATGTCCACGTATATGGACACACCAGATCTTAGGAGGTTAAATATGAATATTTTTCTTACAAAATCGCATCGACTACCCTCAGAAGACCTTTATTAACCCCCTGGAGCCATGTGGGTTACGTCTGTGAAGGGTGGATGCAGTTTTTTGGAAGTCAGAAGGTGTTCCCTTGTCCCGGTTCCCTACCGTTATTAAGCTTGGAAGAGCGAGGCTAATATAACTTTGTGTTTGTTTGAAGAAGATGGTCATATGTATCTCGAATGGCTTGAGGGTGAGTAAATCATAATTGAGATTTTTAGTGGGACTTGTCTGTGACAAACTCAATGGCTGCCTCCGAAACCACCTACTTTCATACTATGTAGGCGAAAAGCAGTAGGCCAGTGGTATGTCCGAATTTATAGTATTACAAAAGCAGTAGGCGAAAAGTACCTGGATGACCTATTACTTCCGGCAAGATCCCGAAGTGTTCATTTAATAGACACTTTAATATCCTGGAAGAGGAGTATCCAAACGAAGACGACAACTGAGAGACGTTTTATTAAAAAAATGTCAAAAAATGGTAATGCAGCTCTATTCAAATGCAAATACATATACTGTATTAAACACCTGTCTCTTGTGGTTAAATTGTTTATTTTACGTCATTCCAGTTAACGACTAACTTGTTGTTATGATGACGTATCACGTGATGTATCAACGCGGCAGGTGTAGTACATCTGAATTCATTTATACCATCCATATTCATACTATATAGTATCTACTGTTTTAACGGTTAATGACCGTTAGTGTGTAAAGAGGTTAGTGTGTTACTTTGAAGTAAAAAGAGCCTAACTATATAAGCAATAGATTGAAAAAATTGTTTCTTACACAAAGCGTGTAATATCACAGTGATTTTCAAACTGGGGGCCGCGAGATGGTGCCAGGGGACCCCAGTTTTATGACATTTTATGAAATACATTAATTTATCATGAATTCTGTGTAATTAAACCTAAAAAAATAAGGCTACTAACCAAAAGCACTACTTTTTTGTATAATTAAATGTTTCTTTTATTAAAATGTTGAGTTTTAGAACAGTTTGTCACAAATTTTCTTTGGGTGGCTGCGACGGAATGCACCGTACACAAGGGGGGCCACACGCTGAAAAGGTTTGGGAACCACTGTAATATCAGATACTGCTGGCTTTAGTATAATGATCCAAATAAGCTTTAAAAATGAAGGGTAAATGTGTCATATGTTGTCTGAAGAGGGAATACCTTCACTGTCACAGTACTCCAGTATGGAGGGATCCTCACGTATCATAGCAGTCAATGTGTTAACATCACCGCTCGCCGCTGCATGATAAACCACATTTAAATCCACCTCCTCAGCAGCTTCTGAAAGAAACAAACACACAGACACATCATTTATGTCCTGTATGACATCTAGATACAGGCTACAGAAGAACCCCTGAATTTGTACAGAAACAATCACCTCATGTTTGCATTTCAAATCAACAGTGTTACAGATAACAACGAATGCTCTATATTCTGGTGAATTTCAGACACACACAGATGGTAACCCTCAATCGATAGGCTTTACCAGAGCCTGGTGATAAGCATCGCCATGGCAACAGATGCAGCGGTGCTAATCCCTCCTTGTTATTAGCTTGTGCGTACGCAGTGCTTTACCTTTGTGTTGCTCGAAAACAGACGAAGCGTTGAAATCCATGATAGATCATACACAGCTTTTAGAGAAATTCCTCTGCTGCTCATGACGTGATTTTCCTCTCCGACTTGTTCAGCACCAGACACTCAGAGCATCAAAGCCACCTCATGACTAACAGAGAGACAAACACAATACAGCAGATCAAGACGAGGCTGTCTCGAGGAAACAGGGTTTGATCAGGAGATAGAGATGATGTGTGTGGAGAAAAGCACGAGGATAAGATCCTGCAGTCAGTCAGCTGCTCTCTTTCATTGTGCGTGATGTGATGAAGAAACACACTGAGCATGTGCAGAAGCAGAGATTTACAGCCTGTCAGCAACACAAGGGTAAAGCCTACATATTCACTGAACTGTAGAGTGATGTGAAGCTGTATAGTGATGTATATTTATATATCAGTTTTTATTTTATAAGAATTTAAAATGAATTGTGTTTCTTTATTTCTTTTCTACACACTGTATTATTTCTATTATTATACTACATTACACTACAATATCACAGTAGAATTATGATTAAGACTGAAATATGTCACCATGGGAACTCTGATTGCCGTCACGAGAAATCATCGCTTGTGAAATCAGACATGTGATATAAGAAATTTATTAAATCATTCTTAAAGCAATTTCAGCCTATATGGCTTTATTTATAGTTAATCTATACACAAGTTAATCCACACAAGCTGATGTATACACATGTTGCGGGAATGGCAAATTGGCATCTCCAATTCATCTTACCTGTATGTTTTTGGACTGTGGGAGTACACCTGTAGTAAACTCATACTGACACATAAGAACATGCAAACCCCACACAGATAGACCACCTGACCCAGCCGGGGCTCGAACCGGGGACCTTCTTGTTTAAAAACAAATAACTAAGAGAATGCTTTGTAAAGACTAAAGATATAACAATAAATCAATGTATATATATATATATATATATATATATATATATATATATATATATATATATATATATATATATATATATATATATATACACTACTCAACATTCGAAGTGGATCAAAACCTTTAATAAAAGTTTACATAAAACCATTCCCTTATACCAGTGGTTTTCAAACTGGGGGCCGCGAGATGGTGCCAGGGGGGCCCCAGTTTTATGACAGATTTTATAAAATACATTAATTTATCATGAATTCTGTGTAATAAAACCTAAAAAAAATAAGGCTACTAACCAAAAGCATTACTTTTTTGTATAATTTAATGTTTTATTTATTAAAATGTTGAGTTTTAGAATAATTTTTTGTCACAAATTTTTTTGGGGGGCCTCGAAGGAATGCGCCCTACACAAGGGGGGCCACACGCTGAAAAGGTTTGGGAACCACTGCCTTATACCATTCTTGTTTTAGGAAAATGTTGTTATACTTTTTTAATCCTACTTTACCGGGGTGAATCCAACACTGGTCAGAAAATATAGTCAAAATGAGTCAATGATAATAAAAAATGTCTCAGTTACATAATGTAACCCTCGTTTCCTAAAGGAAGGAAACGGAAAATTCATTTCTGGGTTAAAATTACCCAAATAATGGGTTGTTTTAACCCAACTGCTGTGTTGTTTCAGCATGGTTGATTAACAATAACCCAGCTGTTGGGTAAAAACAACCCATTATTTGGGTCTTTTAAACCAGAAATGTGTTCTGTCCAATAGTTACCCAGCCCTAGGTTAAAAACAACCCAATATTTTTTAGAGTGTAGTCAGCTTATTTTCACTGAGAAGCCGAGTATATGAGACTCAGCCACCTTAGCAATGGTACAGCAAGCCGTGGTGATGGGATGTTCCCTTCCTTCAGGGAACAAGGTTTACATACGTAACCAAGACGTTCCCTTTCAGTCGGTCACTTCGACAACCAAAGTATTGGGAATCCTACCAAAGCACCACGGAGCTGCCCCTTCCAGTGCCCTGAATAAGCCTTCTGCCCCTTGTTTTTAGCGTAGGTGAAACAGGGCCTTATGCAAAGGAGGCCAGTTCCCAGATAGCAAAAAATATCCGCATGGCTTCTTTATGCCACCAGCCCCAAGCTGTCGGCTTATAGGTGCGTCCCGCTGGCGGGGATGAAACTTTTGCCGCCGAATACGTCACTCCCATTTGTTGCGAGATGCCGCCAGCATGCAGCCGGCAGACCGATTGCTTAATTTATGCAAAAGCGGCTGCCACCGGCGGTCCGCCGTCAGACCTGTTTGCGATTACGCCCTTATGACGCTTACTGCCTCCAGAGCACCGCCGGTGGTCCGCCGACTCATTGCTATATGGGTTACTGCTTGTTCCTGTGCAACCCACTTAGAGTAACCTTAGATAACACTGGGAAACGTACCCATTCAGGTGTTGCTGGGAATGCTGCGGAGCCACATCCCTTAAAGGTTTTTTAGGTGGCAAATTACATTATGGAATAACCGCAAGGTGCTTCACGAGGTTGGCTTTCTAGTGAGACTACACCAAAACAGAGACAGCAGAGTATACTCTGCTAGGAAAAAAGCGTGGGCTTTGAGGACCAGCAAGGGCCACCCTGAGAAACCAATCGTTCGGGTGGTGGGGGTTGAGCCCAAGCCGACCGCCGATCAAGATAACATGGCGTCATTTCTGGGTGGGCCATGGCCTGTGCCACACATCCCTAAGGTGGCAGCACATCTGAACCGGCTTCAGAGTAGAGGTCTGCACGGAAGACCCGAGGACCCGGGATATTTTCAAATTATCAGCCGGGTCGGGTCCCAATCTATTACTTCGGGTCTCGGGTCTGTTTAACATTGTGGGTAATACCCAAGTCGATTGGACTCTGGGAACACACACCCACATGTAAATAAAATATTTCAAAAACACAATAAAATCTTAGATGAACTGTTGCATAATTTTTTTCTATGACTCTCAAACTTTCTTGGCAAGGAGGATTTTGCATCACAATCAGGTACAAGGAGGGAGAAGGCTATATGGGTAAGACAAAAAGTTAACTTTTGCGATACTTGTTTATTGACTTATTAATAACATTTAGCTGAAGAATATTTGCAGACCGGGTCCAGTCGGGTCTGTGTCTGTCCGGACGGGTTCGGGTCCAGCTTTTAAACGGGATCTGCATCGGTTCTGGATCCAATTCTCAAAATAATAGACGTGTCCGGGTTGGTTCAGTGTAGCACATTTACGGGTCTCTACAGGTTTGTGTACCAATTTTTGGACCCGTATAGACCTCTACTTCAGAGAATGACGGCCCCCTCAGATGGTGCGACAGACATGCTGCCATCCTCATGATAGCCAAAGGATAAGAGTGGTCCCAGGTTTGATGGGCCAGCCCTTTTGCTCCAATGTCTCTGGTTGCTGTGAGTCTGAGGTGTACGAGGTAGAGGTCTTCACGGGTCCACTTAGATCCGAAAGCCCAAGGTCCGACCCGAGACCTGTTTGGGTTTGGGTCTAAAAGTTTCACGTGTGCCTCGGGTTGGGTATAATAATAGTGTCATAGGGTCTCGGGTAATTCAAAATGAATGTGTTTTTGCAGAACGGATCCGAAGACCCGAACTCTTTCGCATGTGTGCGTCAATTTCCTTTTCAAACATCTCCTCTGTTTGCCAAGAGCGCATGAGAGATAATTTCATTGAGACTGACATGTCAGTCAATTTTTATTTATTGTACATTTTAGCGCTTACCTTGGTGTCGTTGTCAGATAACAAAAATAAATGGAGCAGCTCACCAAATTAGTTGCGAGACCAGCTTGCGGGGCTGCAGACTGCACACACATTGGTGCCATTTACATTCGGGTCCAGTCGGGTTAAAAAAAAATTGCCACTGGTTCGGGTCGGACTTGGGTCTAATTCTTTTGGGTTTGTCTTGGGTCGAGTCTTTATGTACTTTGGACCCGAGAAGACCTCTAGTACGAGGTCCCTGCAGGATAGGCTTGTACAGGGACCTGAAGGTGGGCTAACCCGCTTCCTGCACTCTCCGGCTTAACGGTGCGAGCCAGCGGGATGAGGACTCCACCCTGTTTTATGTAGTGGAGTCTGTTCCTCAGATCTGTGATGGTCATCTTCCCGCAATGGGAACATGAACCACCCACGAACCCTGCCTCAGCGTGCTCAATGCCCATGCACTTGAGGCAGCGATCATGACCATTCAAGGGACCCATCTATTTGCCACATCCAGAAACACACGGGCGGAACGACATCTTTGAAAAGACTCGAAACCACCTGTGGACACGAGAGAGTGCAGTCTTTAAAAAAGCGCAAGATCAGCTCATGCCTGCTCTTTAGAGAAAGCTCTTAAGTGCTGAGATGTCCAGTGAAGCATGCAGGGGTAGACGGCTAACTGCACACTCTTTAAAACACAAATAAAGAAACCGCTTGACACCAAAGAAGGACTCAGCTCTCTCTCTCTAAACACACTTCTCACAAGGAGATGTCTGCTGGCTGTCGAATTAAGAAAGCTGATTATGCAGTGGACCAACTGAAAGTGCACTGCTGATTAAGTGAATGACTAAAAGGGAACTGTGCATGCTATTATTATTAATACTGTAATAAAAGAAAAATCTGAGAAACTCTGATTTCTGAGGTTTCTTTGTCAAGTTGTTTAAAGAGTTTACAGTATACAATAATAGCATAACAAATGTCTTATGTTTTCATGTCACTGTTTTGTACTTTTCTTAATAATTACATTATTTATAGGTAAAATATACGTCCTGGAAATCTAATTGGCTTACAAAAATGTAACAAATTGTTTATTTAGTTAATTTAACTAATTTCATGGTCATGTAATCCAACCAATCAGAACGAAGATATCGGTCCCTCTGTTTTTTGCAGCACCTCTCCTCCACCCCATTGCCTCACTCTCTGCTGGATATATCTATCCCAGTAAGGGGGGATACTATATGGGTTTGGGCTAAAATTCTGAGCCCTCACCTCGGACAGCACACCAAAGATGCTTTATTATCATATTTGATTACATGTTAATGCGAACTAGGGAATGTTAAATTTATGAAATATTGCATTTGACCACAAGGTGGCAGAATGTCCTGTGTCTTTTAAAATAAACGGTGTAAATTATTGAAGCATTACAAATAATAAAAATACAATTTAATGAAAAACACTGTAAAAGTACACACATATAAAAGCCAAGCAATATTAAGAAATGTTTAACAAAGAAACGAGTTCCTGTAGCTCAATTGTAAAGTGTTGCATTACCAGCAAAAAGGTTGTGGGGTTGAACACTTTTAACATAAGTATTGATTAATAAATGTAGAGATACATTAATAAAATGCAAATGTCTGTCAAATGAAAAAATATGATGCAACGTTTCCTAACAAATTTAATCTATAAATACATTGTCCAACTGCAAAAACAAGTTTGACTCCAGTTAATGGCCAGATTTAGAAGTAAATAAAGTTTATTTTCTAAGATGTTTTACATTATCATGCCGTGATATGCAGTTGGAAATTAAACATATTATTCAGTTTTGTATTCTCTTATGTAAATCAGCCTTTATCCGTCACCCCAGATCATTGTAAAGTGTCCTTGAGCATTGGAAAGGCGCTATAGAAAATAAACATATTATTATTATTATTATTATTATTAAGGTGCTAATGCTCTTCATCTTTAGCTCATGACCATAAAACAGCTAAATCTAGATGTAGACATTGCAATTCTGAGCAATTACACTAGATCAACATTTATAAACAGATGCAATCACAGAAACACAGGAAGCACTGAAATTTAATGACTGCCTCAAAATGATGCAAGACACTGAAATATTTTGTTAATGTTTCATGGTGATACATAAAGAAACATTGTTATCTAAAGCTTAATGGAGGCATTTGCAGGAATTTCCTTAAAATGTATGGACAAATATAATCTCTCTCAATTATTATGATCCACATGTGAATGGACTGTAGTTAAGCACAAAAGTGTCCTCTCTGATCATAAATGCTGTATCAGAGTTGAAACGGTGTACTGTGTGCTTCTTACAACGTCTTCTGAATAAATATTAACCAGAAATCCACAGTCTTCTTCATCTGTGTTTTTATTACTGGAAAGAGATGTTTGAGGTGAAATGTGTTTATGCTTGTTTTTCATATGAAAGGTCGTTTTATCTGTATGAAGTGAACTATTAACACATTCCTTTGAAGAGGTGGGGGTACTAAACCCCTGGTCTCTTCATTTTCTAAAGAGAAGAAATCTATTTTTCGCTTTTTTTTTTTACAGTGAGTGGCTTTCTGCCAAAGGCCCTGTGTCCACTGGAGCACTGTAGAGCGGCTGTTTGTCTGAGCCGACTGTGGGCAGCCTCTTTTGTTCCTTGGAATTTGAACTGGGAATGTCAGTCGTGTAGGAGATGTCTGGATTCTCCCAGAGGCCAGACTGAGCTGGGTGGATGTGTTTTAGGGGGATGGGAGCTGCAAAAACCATACATTTTGAATACGTTTGTGCAAACACAGACAAGTAATCTGACAAAAGAGTGACAATCATATCATCGCTTTCCATAATGATTCAAATCTATGTTAATTTCACACAAAATAATGTTACCAAGTTGTACATGTAAGCTGTTAGATTGAAGAAGAGAGGAATGTTCCAGTGTTTTCAGTATTTTTTCCCCTCCCTAAGCATTTTTTGAAATGGGATGCCAGCACCACTGGGGATGAGCAAAAGGACAGAAAACTGCTTCCACACCGTCTGCCAAGTTGCCAACAGGGCAAACTCCTGATCAGGAAGTCCTGTTAAACAGAGCAGATATGAATGCATCCCTTCAGAGCACTCTTTTATCTGTATGTTCACCTGTCACTGTCCAGGAAATGTTTAGGGTTTAGAATTCAAAGTTTATTGACATCCTTCATCTCTCAAGTGAATTTAAACATTCCTTTTTTTATGTTGTTTTGTGCTTTTAATGTTAATCAGGCCAGATGTTATAAGGCACTGCTTCTAACTTGTTGATAAATGACTGGTACTTATGTTACATTTTTAAATGAATATTATACACTCAATGTTACACAAAGAAGAACCATTTCTAGTTCATTTTAGGGTTAAATTTACTAAACAGGGCAAATTAGCGTCAGAGCGCAATTCCAAAAAAAGCACCATTGGGAGTGGAAATATGCAGTTTAATTAACAAGCCACATGATATAGAACACATCTCATTTCCACAATGACCAACACATTTTGAGACATGCTCTTTAAGGTGTTAAATAATTGCACAAATATCAGTAAATTGACCAGCGCAAACCTGCGTGATTTGAAATGTTTGTATCTGAAAGGGAAACTACTACAAATGTTTATGCTGTAAGATCAGTCACAAAAACAAACTATAATTAAATATAGTATATAGTATAATTAATATTTCTATTAACCTCAGAAGGCCTTTATTAACTGGCTGAAGTCGTGTGGATTACTTCTGTGAAGGATGGATGCCTTTTTTTGGGCTTGAAAGTCAAAAGTTGTTCCCTGGTCCCTGTTTACTTCTGTTATAAAGATTGGAAGAGCAAGGACTATTTTTTTAACCCGTTTAGGCCTAGTCCACACGGACACGGGTATATTTATAACCGGAGTTTTCCCCAAAAAAAAATCCCGTCCACACATGCTCGGTTAAAATTAAATATCCATCCACACGATAAAGCAAAAGCACGCTATCAAGCGCTGTCAAGAGCATGCCACGCCAGCAGGCGGGGATATAACCCAAATCGTGTTCCGCAATATAGTGAGATAACTGAGCATTTATCTGTATACATGTTAGAAGCCTTGTTAGCACAGTTATTATAAGCAAGATACGTCCGCCATTGCACAGAATCATCAACAAAGCAGTCAGCGGCGCACAATCTTGACGTCAAACACAGTGGATAACGGCGCACACTCTGACATCGCAAGGCAAAATATATAATAACAACGTAGGCCCACCTGTATACCCGTGGAATTTTAGAAAATGGCTCTCACTATGTAGTTTCTTTACAGAAATGGTGATAATAAATGAAAACTACACTTTTAGAGCTTTCAAACAATATATAGTTTGTCATGATGATTGAATAAGAATTCACTTGCAAAACACTGAAGTAAATGTAGGTGTACCGCTGTAAATGTAGGTGTCCCGATATAAATGTTTTGAGGCTCACTCTCTTCATAAATCAATCAATTACTCTCGCTACATAATTTATTTTATAAAACACTGTTGAAATATGTATTCTAGAGGCTTAGACCTTTTCAACAATATAGAGTTTGTTGTGATAGACATCAAATTTACATGTAAAATATTGAAGTAAACTTAGGTGTCCCACAAACACCGTCACTTCCGGGTATCCCCGGGAAACCCCCAAATCAAGTGAAATCAACCGCAGGTGCGTAAACGACGTGCCGATTGCTCAGTGGGCGGCTTGTATGATTGAAAGGAGCATAAAAGGAGCATTGGAGATACAGGAAGTGTCGCGCTGTTGTGTTGTTGTGGTTGGGAAGAAAACGCTGCGAGTAAAGCGGAGGGCTGGAACACGAGTGTGGGAGAATACAGGCTGAAGCTCTTGTGGATTCGCTATGCGAACGAAAGGATAGGAGAACGAAGATCTTAAACAGGGGTGAGAAAAGTGACATTGGATGAAGTTATACTTACTAAGTGTGTGTGCTTCATTGAAGGTCTGGGTGAAGCGACAATACTGCTGGGCATCCGGTGAGTCGTCTAAGGAGAGAGGAACGCAGAGGAAAAAAGGTTAACGACACGGATACAGTGAGTACAGAGTAAAGTTATCGTTTATGACGGATACAAGTAACATTATTGGAGTGTTATCTGCTGTTTAGCGGCCCCACCATATATGTTGAGACGGGTGGGCGAGCCGAAGTCTGGGAGATCGAGCTGATGTTGGGTTGCAGAGCTACCACGACTGGGTAGGACATCGCTTGGTCCAGTGAACTCAAGTCTCCTCCAGGCCGGATCTCGGCCAGGTGAAGAGAACTGACCTTATTAAATCACTGAAGTGTGTGTCGTGCAGTGTGTGAGTCTGTCTTTGACGTGTGTGCACCTGAAGCTTTGCAGTGTTGTGCCGTGTCTCTTGTCGTCTGTACTCGCCCCAGGTCAAGAAGGCCTCTGTGGAAACGAGCGTGAGCTGCTGAGGCGGTGGACACCAAATTCTCTACCTGCCCGCTATAACCCTAGCCCAGAGGAAGTGGATCATGTATGTCAACTGAGGTACTGTGAGAACATTGTGGGAAAAATCATATTGCCAGAGGGAACGTGGGGAGTGTTGTATGAAAACTTGATTGCTGTTTGTGTACCTTGTGTGTGGCAGTGTGAGCTGAGCTGTCCACCCCACTTGTCTAGATCTTCGCCTGCCCACAGGAGGAAGGGAAGAGGACGTGCCAGTCCAAGAGGACAAAAGGGCGGTAGCTGCTCCACCCGAATTTGGCCACTGAGGTGCCATTGGCCACATTTGGCCCCACAAGCCACAGCCGGACGCTGGTAAAAACTCCACCCTCTCCTCGCTCTTGAACGAAGCCAAGAGGTGACGTATGGTTTTTCAATGTTATTGATACTTACCTACACGTTGAGTTAAAGCTATACCCACCCTGTGAAACTCGTAAGCCCTGAGTACAGAGCCCGGGAATGTTGATGATACTTACCCACACGTCGAGCTAAAGCTATACCCACCCTGTGAAACTCGTAAGCCCCGAGTACAGAGCCTGTGACTGCATTGATACTTACCTACACGTCGAGCCCAGGTTATACTTACCTTGTGCGCCTTGTAAATCTGGGGTGAAGAGTCCGTAAGGCCATTTACGATCCATCTACCAAGCTAAGTCCCAGTTTACTTACCTCTGTCACTTACCTGCACTCACAGGAGCCATTGGAGTAGAGGAGCTGGGCCCGAGGAGATACATGGCAGCCAGGCCCAGGTAGTTGCTCTCTGTCTTCCCTCATACTTATTGTGTGTTTTGATCTGCCTTCAGGAGAAGAGAAGGGCGCCACGGGAACAACAGCAACGCAGGAGGTGTGTACAGTGACGAAGGAGCTCCGTCCTGTCCTTTCCCTGCAGGCCCTTACCCTTGTTGGCTGGATTTCTCCCTTACATTCTCCGAGCCCCCGTCTTCTCCTGGAGAGAGAAAGAAATATTTTAGATTCCCTTTCCCCATTCCCAAACTGATTTTAAATAATTTAATAAAGTTGTTTCATATTTTACTTATCTCCCTCGTGTGTCTGGTCATTGGGGTGCCTTTGGGACCTCCTCGAGGTGGAACCTAGGAAGGGGCATGACTCACAAAGTTTGTGGTCCGCTCCGACCTGTGATACTGTTATCCTGGGTTATCCTCAATTTCTGCTTTTGGTGCTATAGAAACCATACATTAGGTGTGTTTGACTTCATGTGCTACTATGCAGACTGATTGGCCTACAGTATGACATCAAAATATCCAAAAAGCTGTACTGCTTTGTCGCTCTTGTTATACTTACATACATCAATTGATCTGTGCAGCATGGTATTCAGAGGTAATACAGTTGTAAAACTTTATTTCATTAAATCATCCATAAACATAATTTGTAAGTCCTGTTAGATCAATTCCTGTTGACATTGAAGGTGAAAAGTAGAACACAGCATCATCAAGCTGCAGCCATTCTTGTTGTTGTTTAACGACCTCTAGCTGCGAAAATGACATATTGTGCTTTTAAGGTAGCAAAAACAAATTTACAGTGTAAATAAGCATTCATTGCTGAAAACAAAAGTGTCCTGATTTTATAGTGTTCTTTTTAAATGTCCAAAGCAGATTTTTAGATGTTTTTGTATACTTGATTCAAAACAAACGCAGGTTTCAGTCCTCACCCAGATCTCTGTGTTTCTAGTAACTGTTGATTTCCTCTACTCTTTTAATTTAGGGGCTGTGGAATTCAAGTTAATGAACTTACTAAGAATTTGGCTGAACTCAATGCTGATCTTGGCGAATGGGTTAAGAGAGAGTTTTTTCTTTCTTTGTGCGGTTAAATCCCTCTGTAACCCCCTTTAAACCTCCTCAATCGACCCGTTTCACCTGTGTCCTGCTTCTCATTACACATCTGAGTTACTGAGCAAAGCTTTTCATTAACAGACTTTCTTTTGTGTGCTTTTGTCAGACACTGAAACTCCATTGGATTGAAGGTTCATTACTTAACCCATGTGATTTGGCTGATAACGGGCAGATTTATATCACAAGTGCATCAAAATTTTATTTTTAGAAGTTTGTTTTATACATGATATGTAGCTTTAATGGATATTGTGGTGCCTTGAGCATTTATTTTACACCCTTGCAAGCATTTTACAGCATACATTAAATCTTAAATAAAAAAACAACACATGTTCATAATGTCCCTGTGCGCACTGCAAAGTTTCAAGAGTGATAATCGCATTTATATGTGAAAGTAAATCCCCCAAATGTTTATTTAATGTCTGTACGGAACAAGACTCACTCCCGAAAATGGCCTTTTGGGCTTACATACCGTTGTAGCGCTTAACCGTTCATGGCTTTGGCACCAAGGCCAAAGCTTTTGGAATTATTATTTTTTAATTTACACACAGCTATAGAAACAGCATCAAAAAGTTTACAAAATGTAATAATTTAAATATATTTAGATAACTGGTAGATATCCATTTTTAAAAGTCATCTTCTATAATCTGAACACTGCTTAAATTTTTTTTGTATCTTGTATTGACAATAGCAGCATCCTCGGGCCATTGACAGAGTCATCGTGTCAGAAAGTTGGCTGTACTCTGAACCTGCTGTATTTCCCTTCAAGACAAAGAAATAAGTGATGTCTGCTGGTTTTACATGACCTGACCTGAAGCTACCATTTTTTTTTGTGATTTGAGAAAGAAAGGCAGGGGAGGAGGATCACTGGCTGGGTGTGGAAGAGAAAGAAAAGATCAAACAAAAGGGCCTTTGAAAAGAGCTCCTTACCCCTGCAGTAAACTTTGCTAACCACTAGATGATTTACAGTCACAAGAGTACAAAGACTGCGTAAGGCAGCTCAAAATCCTGTGAAAGCGTTCACCTAAACATAGATAAATAATACGAGCTCTGTACATGGTAATGCCCTATCATGAGCCTCAGACGCGAATGTTTCCTCCTTTTTATGTAAACCTTGTGCATGCAAAAGGCAGCTGAAAAACTAACCAATCTTAACATAACACCCACTGTGATGTTACAGTCAAGATGTACGCCCCAAACATTAAGTTACACATTAAATTAATTATAATTTTATTACAATGCTAAAAACAAAGTTGTGACTGATGAGGTAGCACTATAATGTTATATGCTTTCTTGGACTACAACAAACACATGGATTGAGTTTACTTCCTGCCCTACTGAAAAATCCAGCTAAGACCAGCATAAGCTGGTAAGCTGGTTTTAGTTGGTCTCCAGCTTGGTTTTAGCTGGTTTTGCTGGTGTAGGAAGCTGGTTTTGCTGGTGTAGCAAGCTGGTCTAGTTGTGTTTTGGTCATGTTTTAAGCTGGTCTAGCTGGACTTAGCTGGTCAGGCTGGAAGACCAGCTGGCCCACCAGCATGACCAGCTTTGTCAGGTTGGGAGGACCAGCGCAAACCACCTTAAACCAGCTAAAACCAGCTACCAGCTTATGCTGGTCTTAGCTGGATTTTTCAGTAGGGTGGTCTTGTTGACGCGGACAAGACCGTCATTATCATAATTCCTCTTGCTTTGACTTAGCCTGTAAGTTAACTCCTGTTAGCATTGCATTGTGAGCGAATCTTTTAAACATGGTAAGGAGTGTCACATTTCCAGCTGACGTCAGAGGTAGTCAGGCCAGTCAAAACGTACAGGGGTGCGTTTCCCAAAAGCATCGTTGCTAACTAAGTAAGCAACTTTGTTGGTTGCAATGCAATTTCCCGTTGCCAACCAACTAAGTTGCTAACAGGTTAGCAATGATGCTTTTGGGAAACGCACCCCAGATTAGCTGTCCAATCAGGGACATGGTGCTTTTAGATGATGAGCTGTGTACAAAATCAGAGCCTTTGAGGAAAGCATTAGGCTATATCTAGAGCCTCTAGTTCCGAACAAAAGCACTTGACTAACCAATACGTGACAATGACACATAAACAGAAATTCGTGATACGATCACAAAAAACGCAGAAATTCTTGACAGTATCATGAAAAATAATATAAAATTTACGTAACTATAGTTACATAATTTTGTGAGAATGGGTAGGTTGGTTGATCAGCTGTCCCATGTATCTCCCTATTGAGCTGCAGGCATCTCACATTACAGTTTATTGCTCTGGTCACATCTGCTGTCCTCATGTCTCCCTGCAGCAGACCTGTGTTGGCACATTTGTGTGTGCAAACACAACAACCCTATAATGGAAAACCCTCTGCTTTTTCTCTTTAATCCCCATTAAAGCAAAGCAGTCTCATTAGACATGTTTTGATTAGCCTATCTTGTGACGTCACACAAACAAAGCACTGCCCATTGACTGACTGGTTAAGTTTACCCAAAAGCTTTTCTAAATGTGTTTGTTAGCACATTGTAGTGCCAATGTAGCTAAAGATACTATTGTCTCAGACTGTATTCACAGGAATCAGATCTATTTTCCCCTAAATGCGCTCACTAGCCATTTCTAAATGTCAAGGATACTTCCTTGGCAGGACTAGTCCTTACAAGTCACTTCCTTCAGGCTCAGGTGCGGAAGCCATCTTGAGATCAGGTGCAGGTATGATAACGGCCCTCTTGAAGACAGGTGTGGTCATGGCAACCTTTTCAAATCGTATTTCTAGAAGTCCATTTCAGTCTGACTGCTTTGATAGCTGTTTTGCTGCTTCAGGACCTGTGATAAATGGAACCATGAATTCGGCTGTCTACCAAAAAATTCTGAAGGAGTATTGCAGACAGGGGATAGATCTCTGATGCCTCTAAGGATACCTGACTTGACACCACTAGCATAGCAGGCTTGACATACGCAGAATCTGGTTGAGCAGACTTTGGTTTGGCAGGCATTATGTGAGCAAGCTGTGGCATGGGAGGCATGACGTCAGCAGGCTGTGGTATGGCAGGTTGACGTGAGCAGGGTGTGGTATAGCAGGCATGACTTTAGCAGGCTGTGGCTTAGCAGGCATGACTTTAGCAGGCTGTGGCTTAGCAGGCATGATGTGAGCAGGCTGAGGCATAGCAGCATGATGTGAGCAGGCTGCGGCATAGCAGGCATGACTTTAGCAAGCTGTGGCATAGCAGGCATGACTTTAGCAGGCTGTGGCATAGCAGGCATGACTTTAGCAGGCTGTGGCATAGCAGGCATGACGTGAGCAAGCTGTGACATAGCAGGCATGACGTGAGCAAGCTGTGACATAGCAGGCATGACGTGAGCAGGCTGTGGCATAGCAGGCATGATGTGAGCAGGCTGTGGCATAGCAGGCATGATGTGAGCAGGCTGTGGCATAGCAGGCATGACTTTAGCAGGCTGTGGCATAGCAGGCATGATGTGAGCAGGCTGTGGCATAGCAGGCATGACTTTAGCAGGCTGTGGCATAGCAGGCATGACTCTAGCAGGCTGTGGCATAGCAGGCATGACGTGAGCAAGCTGTGACATAGCAGGCATGACGTGAGCAGGCTGTGGCATAGCAGGCATGATGTGAGCAGGCTGTGGCATAGCAGGCATGATGTGAGCAGGCTGTGGCATAGCAGGCATGACTTTAGCAGGCTGTGGCATAGCAGGCATGACTTTAGCAGGCTGTGGCATAGCAGGCATGACGTGAGCAGGCTGTGGCATAGCAGGCATGACTTTAGCAGGCTGTGGCATAGCAGGCATGACGTGAGCAAGCTGTGACATAGCAGGCATGACGTGAGCAGGCTGTGGCATAGCAGGCATGATGTGAGCAGGCTGTGGCATAGCAGGCATGATGTGAGCAGGCTGTGGCATAGCAGGCATGACTTTAGCAGGCTGTGGCATAGCAGGCATGACTTTAGCAGACTGTGGCATAGCAGGCATGACTTTAGCAGGCTGTGACATAGCAGGCATGACTTTAGCAGGCTGTGGCATAGCAGGCATGACTTTAGCAGGCTGTGGCATAGCAGGCATGACTTTAGCAGGCTGTGGCATAGCAGGCATGACTTTAGCAGGCTGTGGCACAGCAGGCATGACTTTAGCAGGCTGTGGCACAGCAGGCATGACTTTAGCAGGCTGTGGCACATGCTGTGGCACATGCTGTGGGATAGCAGGCATGATGTGAGCAGGCTCTGGCATAGCAGGCATGATGTGAGATCAGGTGCATGATGTGAGCAGGCTGTGGCATACCAGGCATGATGTGAGCAAGCAGTGGCATAGCAGGCATGACGTGAGCAGACTGTGGCATAGCAGGCATGACTTTAGCAGCTGTGGCATAGCAGGCATGACTTTAGCAGGCTGTGGCATAGCAGGCATGACTTTAGCAGGCTGTGGCATAGCAGGCATGACTTTAGCAGGCTGTGGCACAGCAGGCATGACTTTAGCAGGCTGTGGCTTAGCAGGCATGACTTTAGCAGGCTGTGGCTTAGCAGGCATGACTTTAGCAGGCTGCGGCATAGCAGTCATGATGTGAGCAGGCTGTAGCATAACAGGCATGACGTGAGCAGGCTTTGGCATAGCAGGCATGATGTGAGCATGCTGTGGCATAGCAGGCATGATGTGAGCATGCTGTGGCATAGCAGGCATGATGTGAGCAGGCATAATGTGAGCATGCTGTGGCATAGCAGGCATGATGTGAGCATGCTGTGGCATAGCAGGCATGATGTGAGCAGGCATAATGTGAGCAGGCTGTGGCATAGCAGGCATGACTTTAGCAGGCTGTGGCATAGCAGGCATGATCTGAGCAGGCGGTGGCATAGCAGGCATGATGTGAGCAGGCTGTGGCATAGCAGGCATAATGTGAGCAGGCTGTGGCATAGCAGGCATGACTTTAGCAGGCTGGGGCATAGCAGGCATTACTTTATCAGGCTGTGGCATAGCAGGCATGACGTGAGCAGGCTGAGGTAAGGCAGATATTACGTGAGCAGGCTGTTGCATAGCAGGAATGACTTTAGCAGGCTGTGACATAGCAGGCATGATGTGAGCAGGCTGTGGCATAGCAGGCATGACCCAAGCAGGCTGTGGCATAGCAGGTATGACGTGGTACTCACTGTGGCACTATGGGGCTCCTCATCCACAGTTCCTGCAGTGAAGGAAGCCACTTAACAAACAGGCATAGTCAATATACTTCTCTAAGATCCAGTAAGGAAACTGCGTGGCATAATAATAAGTCTCATTAAGTCCAAAACAAAAAATATCCATAAGTGCAACATCATTAAAATCTACCTGGTTGCTTAAATCCAGAAAATTTTACACATAATCCACAATGGGGCAGTTGCCCTGGCATAGCCTCAGTAATTAAACTGCTGGGTTCATGTTAGGTCAAGCTTTCTGTAACAATCCACTGAGAAGCACGCGATTTGTGAACCCAAGTGCAGTTTATTAAAAACATAGGCATAAACAAGAAATAAATTTAGACATGAACTAAAACATGGCCACTCACCAAACAGAAGGGCATACAGATTAACAAAGCTTGCCAAAGACAATGGAAACATGAGGGCTATATATACAGACAAGTAACCAATCAGAACATGACACATCAAGGAACAGGGAAACTAGATACACCATGGCAATGAACGATATCAAAATAAAAGACATGAATATGACAAGACATTATTTATTTTAGGGGGCAAGTACTTGTTCAGACAGGGCCATGTGGGTTTGGATTTTGTTTTCCCTTTATAATAAAAACCTTAATTTAAAAACTGCATGTTGTGTTAACTTGTGTTATCTTTGATTAATATTTACATTTGTTCGATGATCTGAAACATTAAAATGTGAACAAACATGCAAAAAAAAAAAAAAAACATGCAATAAAATAAAAAATCAGGCCAATACTTTTCACACCACTTTATTTATAAAGTATATATAAATATATTCACAGCTGTAGTTGTTCCTGGCTATTGAAACATGATCCCCTTATTGTTAATATTGATAATAAGTTGATTACTTTTCAAACAAAGCTGTAATAACATTAATTTCTTTAAGTGTCTTACCTTGACCTTCAGTACTAAGAAGAACCGCTGACTTTAATTAAATATCATGACAGGCTTTAAACATCTCACTCATGACCTCTTCATCTGCAGCTTTTCATTAAAAATGATAAAGGTCTCTTTTATTCTCTATAGGTTTTGTGTCTTTTCTCACTGTAATTTGTCTGAAGTGATGGCTCATCTCACAGCTGAACAAATAAAAGTTTTAAGTGTTGGTGGGATCTTGATGTTTTCTTTGTATTTATCCCCATCATATAAAACCAGTGCAGATGTTACATTACAAACACAATGCCACAGCAGATTCCGTAGGCAGAAACTCTGAACACATCTATCACTGTTGACAAAGCAATCATTTAGCTTAATCCAGTGATGTACATTCTGACTGAATGAATGAAGAGGTGATAACAGTTTTATAAAAGAACTCCAGAGCTGCTGTCGTATATGAGTAGCATGAGGTTGAGTCTTGAGTCACTAATAAATAATGTGAATCCTATCCTATATAAAACACATGACTGAATCATTTTCAAGATGTTGTGATGTAATGGAAGCCAAATGTACCATTTTCATATGTCAGTTATTCCAGTTTGTGGTGTCCTGAAGCTTTGATGTCTTGGCTTAGATCAAAAATAAAAACCCTTTAATTCAAAACCTCAATGTTAGTCTGTGGATGGATTCATGCTGTAATTTAACCTCCCAGAATAATCGTTTCAAAACATTTTCAGTCTGTGATCTTTGAATAAAACATTTGGTATGTTATCATATTAATTTACAGGGCTTTACCAATGACATGTCTGCTAAAATAACTTTTTGTGTCTTGTTGGTTATTCATCATTTAGCAAATGTTTGCTACATTCCTATATTGATTTTAAAAGCCAAAATGCACATCACAACACACTCAAAATATTTTTGGTTTATTTTCAACACAGTGTTGGGTCAAAAAGGGACAAACCTATTAGATGGGTTAAATTAGCACAGAAATAGTTTATATTTGATCCAAAAATGGGTTAAAATAACCCAGCATAGTTGAAATTACAACCCGGCGGGTTGGGTTCAGCCCACTTTGAAAATAACCAAACATTTTTGGAGTGGACTATATTGTTATCTTACTGTAAGATTTCAGCGGTTGCATGCTGTATGCATCTATGCAGAAATCAAACAACATGACATGCTCATTATATACAACCAACCTTGAAGATTATTTATTCATTCCTTTCTAATTTTTTTATTTTACTTATCTATTTTTTTTGCAATGGTTTGCAAACATTTACAGGTTTTACAGAAACTTGAAAAATTTACGCTTTTGAACTGCTAGCCACTATGTAGCCTTCTATAAATCATAGTCACCTGTTTTGAATAAACATTCAAAGCATTTTTCTTGAACAAAGCCTTAAAAATTACAAAATTCTTAAAAAAAGAATCCAAATGTATTTAGGTTAATTTAATCATGTTAAATAATATTTTAGACCTGACTGAAACCTCTACATTAACAGTGTTAACCAGCCCTTTAAAACGCCGCTGCAAAAATGCTTACTCGATCTAAGAAGAATGATCACATTAGCCCAAATCTTTACACTGGCTACTAGTTAAATATCGCAAACATTTTAAAATATTGCTAATCACCTGAAGCCTTAAATGGTCTATTGCCTCTGTATCTTTGGTGAATTACTGTCAGAATACATTCCATTGCGTACATTGTGGTCACAAACTTCTGGTCACTTAATTATTCCTAGAATATCAAAAGTATAGATTTTAATGGAATGATTTACCCAGCAAAGTTCGAGAATCAGACACAGTCGATCAATTTAAGTCTAAAGACATTTCGATCATGGCCCATGTTTTGTGTGAAGGCACTTGCTTTGTTTACTCAGGCCATGTGCTTTCTAGCTGTGTCCCAATTCAAAGGCTGCCACCTTCTAAGGACGCATGTTAAGACCGTTTGCGTCACAGCAGCGTGACTTGACGCTAGTAAGGCCATCCTAAGTCAAAGGATGCTTAGAATGAAGCCTCAAAATGCGTCCTTATTTCTCCGCGCTGTTAAGGATAAAATGAATGTATCCTTAACAGCTGAGGCTATCCCAAGATTCATTGTGCGCTTGCAACGGCTGGATAATGGCTGGATATTCTAAAATAAACAATTAAAACTTTTATTAAATAAAAGTGTGTATTTATGAAAAAAAAATTCTTGTCACTGTTTTAGTATTATAAGTTATGTTTTGTGTTAATATTATTATTTTTGTGTTGCATATATTTCTAAGGTTGATTAATTTAATATACTGTTGAATAGTTCAATCTAAATCAACGTGTCATATTTTTTTTTAAATTAATATTTTTCTGATTCCATATTTATTTTAATAAGTCAGAAACATCTCTGCTGTGTCCTGCTTAAAGGCGCGGTGGGCGTGTACAGCAGGTGGTGCCAATTATGGGTTCTCCGAAGGTTAGACCGTCTCATTTCAGTACTCTTCGCGAACTTCCGAGGCTGCCACCTTGAAAAACTCACCTTTTAAGGTCAAATGCTTATAAGGTCGCAGCCTTTGAATTGGGACACAGCTATAGTTTCACTTCATGACCCCGCCCCCTCGTATATCACCTTGTTATTGTTTCACAATTGTCATCTGTTGCCCTCTTGATTAGCTCCCTTATTTAATGCCCCTGTGTTTGTTGTCCTGTGCTTATTCGTCTGTTTATCTGTAGTGTTGTTCCACGGTTATGTCAAGTCATATTAGGATGGTTTCCCAGACAGGGATTAGCTTAAACCAGGACCAGGTCTTAGTTTAATTAAGAAATATAATTAGTTTTAACAAAAATGCCTTACTAAAAACATTACCTGTGTGCATTTTAAGGCAAAACAAAGAGCACCAATGTATTTCTGTGTAAGTTGTTTTCAGTTTGTACAGCTCCTACATTTATTTTAGTCTAGGACTAGTCTAATCCCTATCTGAGAAACCGCCTTATTTAAAGTCTAGTCAGTTTATTTGAGTCTGTTTTTGTCAAGTTTAGTGTTACCCTGCAAGTTTGTCTTTTGGCTTGTTTATCCCCTACTGGGTTTTTTTCCCCTGTTATATTTACAATAAAAGTATGTGTCATTCTCCGCCTGCAACTGGGTTCTGTCTCACCTAATTCTGTCTCATTCTTTAACAAAACATTTACATAATTTGTTTAATAAATATATGTTTGCCTCAATATTTGGCTTGTCTGAAAACCAAGATCCCATACGCTAATACAATTTGTTTCCCTATCTCATCCTTGCACCCGAGGACACTGAGACTAACAGACCAGTTCCTGCTGCTATGAAGCTCTTTAAACCACTGATACTGGCCTCCAATCATTGTGATGCCCAATCAATGTTTGACTAGCGATCACAGACCGCTTTCCTCTATTGTGATGCCCAGCCGATGTCTAACCAGCAACCTCCGAATGCTTCCCTTTTATTTTAATTTTTTAAATTCTTAATAAATCTTATAATATACTTTTTTTTATACTGGATTGCCCAAGGATATTTTCCTCACTGGATTTTCTCTTAGCAGTTTTTTCAACCCCTTGGGAGTCAGCTGACATTAGCTTAACTTAGAACTACTCTTCTCTGTCCACCCACCCTTCATCTGACTTAACAGCTGATGATTTTGATTCCTTCCTTGTAAAGAAAACAAATTCTATAGGCAGTCAGTTCTCTGAGCTGCCGCCTCTTGCACATGCTCAAACCCCTGAGGCATGCTCGCTTCCCCCTTCTCTCCCCTATCTGAAGCAGACATTTCCAAGGTCTTTGCTTCCAACCATCTGACTATCTGCCCACTAGATCCCATACCCACCCATCTCCTTCAGGTCATCTCTCCATCTGTAATCCCTGCTCTTACTCAAATGATCAATTCATCTATTTCCTTTGGTACCTTCCCGCAGCTTTTAAAGTGGCCCGGAAAAACCCATTGCTAAAGACACCCAGACTTAATCCTGCTATGCTAGAGAACTACTGGCTCATTTCTCTTACTCCCTTCATTGCCAAGACTCTTGTACATGTGGTGTGACCAGCTCTCCTCCTTCTTTACACAAATCAGTATGGTTTCAAATGTGATCACTCCACTGAGACTGCATTGCTCTTAGTCATTGAAGCCCTAAGGCAGGCAAGGGCAGCGTCCATATCATTTGTGATGATCTTACTGGATCTATCTGCCGCTTTGACACTCACCACATCCTCCTGTTGACCCTCATGGTTATGGGTGTCTCTGATACAGAGCAACTATGGTTCAAGTCTTACCTCTCAGGTAGGTAGAGGCGACATCTCTGAACTCTAATGTCTCAATACCGGGGTACCTCATGGCTCTGTGCTTGGACCACTGCTCTTTTCGATATACATGACATCCCTGTCATTCGAAAACATGGCTTTTCCTACCACTGCTATGTGGATGACACACAACTCCACTTGTCGTTCCACCCAGGTG
Source organism: Misgurnus anguillicaudatus (assembly GCF_027580225.2). Lineage (NCBI taxonomy): Eukaryota > Metazoa > Chordata > Actinopteri > Cypriniformes > Cobitidae > Misgurnus > Misgurnus anguillicaudatus. The sequence goes on along the minus strand of NC_073348.2, from coordinate 10,401,434 downwards.
TGCCTCATAAGTCTTGAAAAGTGAAGCCGCTGGCTCTTTGATCGCCCCCTGGTGGCTGGCTGCAGTACAAGTCATAAACCCCACCCTCTCCATTCAAATGAATGGGACTCTGCTCTAAATAAAAAAATGATTTACACTTTCAATAAAAGTTTCCGAAAGATGGTTTTGGTTCTTTCAGGTAGTTGATATCATGCTGATATGTTCAATTGTTCTCAAATGATACGTTTTATTTTAGCTAGTAATTTGATGCAATAAAAACGGGGCATGTCGTTATGATTGGCGTGGTTGAATTGGGCGTGCGAGCGTTTGGGCGGAAGTTTGATACCGCGGCTCCACCTCTGACTGCACGGATGATTCCTTCTGCGCATGCCTTGGTTCCAACCTGACATTTTTACGTAACATGGCGGCGACCATTATTGGCTTCAATTCATTACAATGGAGGGAGGTGACTCATTTTACTGGAGTCCATCTTGTTTACAGTCTACGGTTCCACCCTAATGATTCCACGGTTTCTGCCTGCATCTCAGCATGCCTGAGGGACATCTCAGTCTGAATTAAGGATCACCATCTCCAGCTTAACCTTGTGGAATATAGAACTGCTTGCTTCATCCTCTACACCAGTGGTCTTCATTACCAGCCCCTCATTACCTTCACTTGCTTATACAGCATTACGTACCCTGTCAATCCCTGCGTTCTGTCACCAAGTGACGGATTGTGGTGCTATCTCAAAAAGGGAATAAAACATTAACACGTATCTTCTCTGGAGCTGTTCCACATCTGTGGAATGATCTGCCGGTTGCGACACAATCTGCTGACTCTGTAGCTGTCTTTAAGAATTGGCTAAAAACCCATCTCTTCTGCCATTACCTCACTTCCTAATAAGTTTACCTCATTTGTAAGTCGATTTGGACAAAAGCTTCTGCTAAATGACTAAATGTAAATTTAATACAATACATTATCATTATGCTCACAAGTACGGTTGATGAAAATGTGGGTGGGTCCCCCCTGAAAAAAAATCGTTTACTGGAGTAGATGCGATTTTTTTTGTATTATGGTGGTGCCTTTAAATGAGTGCAGAGGGACAAAAGTAATGAAAACACTAAAAGTTTAAATTAGATGGACTCTAAATGAGTCAAGTGGAATGGATTTGAGGAAGCAGCAGTGTGGAAGTCAAGACTGTAGCTGAAATGCGAAACAGAGTTTAATTTATTAGGGCATTGCTCAAGTGGAATGGATTTCATTGACGGTCATCTGACAAATGAACAGACATGTGCTAAATAAGAGAAAAAGTGTGTGGGTCCAATACCACTGATCTTAAAAAGTGTGGGTTTCTAACGTAACAAAAAAGCATACAGTTTGTTTATATAACTTCATATCAGATCCGTTTTTACAGTCTATGGAGTATTATTTTACATTTGATTACTTATTTAATAATTCAATTTCTGTCCCTTAAACCACAGACCAACCTGAAAAAAAAACATTAAGGCACTGTTTATATTTTTCCTATTTACATGCCAGTATTTATTTGCGATTAAATGCAATTAATTAGATTAATTAACTGGCACGTCATATAACAAATTTTAATTTGTTACAGGACGTGCCAACGTGCCAGTTTGTTAATACACTGGAATGCTATCAGTTTGTGCATTGGGCTTGTGGCCAATGAGGGAGAGACTTCAGTGAACGAGAAATATGAGGTAATGCATTAAAAACAAAAATTTGTTAACTCTAAAGTTTCAGTCAAAAATTACAGATGTAGTACGTAACACCACTATCTCATATTAACTCTACTACATTTCTTTTATCATGCATCCCTCTTTATGGTACATACTACATAGTCTACCTATTTGATTCAATTTGAGGACAGTGAATTGTAAACTTAATGTCTTTATCTCAATCAATTTTATAATGTACCATCTTACTCTGCCAATCAGTACCGGACATTGCTGGTTTATTTTGGCTTATATAGTATATCAAGCTATGTACCAGCTCAGGTAAGGTAATAAAGTAGCATCAGCATACATAAACATTTGTGCTTGACTTTAAAATGAGTTGTGGGATGACTCTCCTGCAATCGCACTTCAATTTTGTTTTGATTATTGCACCACAAGTTTAAAAAAAGTCCATATGTCGGCACTTCACCTCTTCTCTCAGACCAGACGTTATCTTTTCTGTACAGTTTATGACATACCCATCAAGCTGATGTCCCACCGATTAGATCATTATGTAGCCTCTGCACCTGTGTTATATTTTGCATTATGGCGGCTCTACGCCATATGTTTGACAATAAAGTGCCGCAAGACCACACTTCTACTTCACACTTCACATGTGGGTCATTCTACAAAAAAGGTGGAAATGGTTGTCCCTTCTTTTGCAGACCCCTTAATCATTTAATTTGACCCAATAATCCCATAATGATATATATTTAATAAATATAGACTGTCCTTAAAATGATGAGAGAGTTTATTTATTTAAATTTCTTTTTTCCTTTTTTAAACGTTTTTTTAAATCTCTGGTCCTGAAAATTGCCCTGTCCCTTTGATCATACATGGGAGTTGAACTGTGTATTTATTATTTAAAACCATGTTTTTTATAAAACAAATCTAATTTACATTTACCTTTAACCCTGTATGAATGTACTACATCACTGAAATGGTAAAAATACACTATTAATATGAATAATATCAAATAAATATTTGTCCACCAAATTTATGTCATTGGTGTTACCCTACCCAAAGCACTTTTATTTTGAAACAATGCATCAGCTTTTTGAAGCTTTTCATGAGTCAAGAGGTCAGTGGAAGAAGTGCAGTGGAGGAAGGCAAAAGGTTTGTGAGATGTCTTACCTTATTTGTCTAAAATTTCATGATATATATCTAAGAATTTTGAGATGTCATCAGAAGATTTTTTGGATGTCATCAGTGTTACTCTTTTTTTATTGCTGGGAGTGTTAAGATCTTTACATAAAAATGCATTATTCTGAATAAGTATGTGATCGTTACATCTCTGATGAAATAGCACATGGCTAATGGCAGCCATTTTGTTAAAATATTAGTTTTTTTTCTGTAAATTGTCATTGGTGTCAGGCTTGTGCACAATTCAGAATTTCAGAATTGGCCTCCATTCAATTCATGAATTTGAATTTGAATTGATTTGACTCCGCACTACAGGAAGTTGAATTTGAATTGGAATGACAGGAAGTGAAATTTAATTCATGGCAATTCAAATAAATTCCACAGTCACACAACAGAAAGAATCTCACATACATTCAGTGTTAGGAAAGTTACTTTGGAAAATTGTTTGGCAACCATTCCAAATACTTGGTTAAAGTAAAGTATTCTGGGGAATGAAGTCATGTTCCACAAAATTACAATTACAAAAAAACCTAACTTAATTATTTGTTATGTGACTAGAGTTTTTAACATTAATTGCTGGGGGAAAACATGTACTGTTAATGTAATCTGTACAAGTAGTTCAAACTAATATAATTTATAGAATATGTAATGCAATCATATCTGACATATACTGAAAGCTTCATTTTTAACACTTCACTTACTGTATAATGTGTATATGATTGTCTTTGAATTTCTATTGAATTGCAATTCTGCTTCCTTTAATTAAAATTCGAATTGTAATTCTAGATCCTGTTTTTGACATCAATTCAAATTCAAGAATTGAATTGGAATTTAGGAGTCATTCTCAATTCAATTTTGTCATTGGTGTTACATTTTGTCATTGGTGTTACATTGTGTCATTGGTGTTAAACCAAGTTTTGGTGTTATGAATGTATTTTCTTGTACTTTCTAGTAATATGATGTTGTTGATATGGGATGTAAGACATTGTTTATATTTCAGTCTTTGCATCAAACCCTTTTTGGTTGAATATTTTTGTTTTTGTTGGTTTTAAAGAAAAAAAGTAAAACTGAGAATCAAATAATTTCATACAATGCTGGGTAAAGATGAAGAATTTAATTAAACAAATATTAATAATCAATTATTTTTCTTGCTGTTAGCATTCTTCTACTCAACCTTTAACTAAATACACAAGCTGTAATGAGAAAATATTTAGTATCAACATTAATGTTGTTTAAATCACAGGTAACACCAATGACAAATAAATAACTCATGGATTATTTATTAAAATGTATTAAAAAGTAAAAAATAGATTAAGCTCCCCGTTTTGCGGATTCATAGATTTGACAATAAATTAATGCTATTAAAGAAGTTTTGGGTATGTTGAAAGAAGTTCATTTAAGCAGATTTCCATCATCCGAATTCCACCTTTTCTGTAGAATGACCCATGTATGCTTTTGATTCGCTCTCGCAGTACTTTGATTTCATAGGATCTCGCATAAATTCCTTCAGTCGTGCACGTGCATCAAATTCCAACCACATAGACATTCTATCCCTCACTCACTGACACTTTTGTCTCATTTTTAATTGTTGACGAAAATGTCAATAGATCTTCATCATAATTGTCTTCATCATGAATTCGTTTTTATTTAGTTATCTCGTTTTCGTCAGTGAAAACACGTATTTTTAATGTTAATGAAAACTACCTTTTTCGTGTTAATAAAAAATAGGATGAAAATTATTTGTCATTGAAATTAACACTGGTTGCTGATCAAACTTTAAAGCGAATTATCACTACCTACTGTGTTGGAGTAGCTTCTATACGCGTTGAAAAGAGTGACGTTAGGTGACGAGAGAGAGTTAGGTTGCCATAATGTACCTTAACGTTGGTGCTACCCGCTATTAAACGAAGAAGAAGCTCCGTAAATGTGCATTGGCCGATACCGGAAACTAGTTATGGCTTATAAAGTTTTAAATATGGATATTTTTCTTACAAAATCACATTTATTACCTGCAGAAGACCATTATTATCCCATTGGAGCTGTGTGGATTACTTCTGTGATGGATGGAAGGATGGATGGATGCGCTTTTTTGTCCCCGATCCTCGTTTAACACAATTATAAAGCTTAGAAGAGCAAGGACATTTACTAAAATAATATGTATCTTGCATGGCTTGAGGGTGAGTAAATCTCAAATGCATTTGAGGAACACCCTTTACCATTTAGGTACAGATATTTATATGTTTGGTATTAGAGTCAGTATGTACCTTTGAGAAACTAAAATGCACTCTTTGGTATCAATATGTAACACTGAGGTATTAATATTAACTAATGTGTGAATGTTAAAAGGGTACCATCCCACTGATAGCTGAGGACCATTTTTATCTGAATCTGTATAAACTAAATTCAGCAGAGTTACTAGGAGTAAAAACTGGATCCAAAAAAAAAGTATAAAGACATATAGATTCATAAAAACAATAAAATCTTTTTTTGTCTTTACTTTGTAATGCAAATGATTTTGAAACAAGTTTTTTTATTAATATAAATGTGATATTACACTTTGCAGGACACATTAAATAAATTGTATCAAAGATTAATAGCACAGAAAGTGTTATATGCTGTAAACTCTGATGTAGGGGTGGATGTGAGTTTTTGTTTGGAGCTCGGCTGTACCAGTCACTGCCTTTCAGTAACTCGTGTGGGAGCAGATATGCAATGCATACCAGCACTTAGATAAAAACACATCCTGCAGTTTATTCAAAATAATTGTCATCTTAATCTCTATTTTTATATATTTCTCTGCCATCCTTCCCAGTAATAAGTCCACTGTTAGGTGTTAACTTCAAACACTGGAATATACAAAAATAAACAAGTTTAATCAATCTGTAAGAATCAAGGGCAAGCAGTTACCTGCAACATTTGGGTTACAATATTTACTTTCTAACCATTAAGCCACAACTGCCAGTATTTACTCTAACTGATTACTACATTAAAGGATTAGTCAATTTTCTAAAAAAAATCCAGACAATTAACTCACAACCATGTCATCCAAAATGTTTTGGGGTCCATTAAAATGAGAAAAATCCTGGAATGTTTTCCTCAAAAAACATAATCGTTTCTCGACTGAACAAAGAAAGACATCAACATTTTGGATGACATTGTGGTGAGAATTATCTGGATTTTTTTTAAGAAAATGGACTAATCCTGAATTTACTAACATCTGAAGATTTATATTTTTTTAACCCATGCATCATTATTGCTCTGCATGCCAGTTTGTTCTGTATTTCAGTGAGCCACTGTATGAAAGACCATTTTGATCTGGTATAAGATATGCACTTATGAATAAAAAGTTATATTTCACTAGTCATTATCTTTAAAAGGAAATTACATGTGAATAAAATAAAACCTTTGTCTATCAAATGGAAGTCTTCCTGTGGAAGATCACTTACTGTACATAATAGACTTATGTACAATAGCAGTGCTTTTCCATGATCGTTCAAAGAAATAGCTGGCTAGTTTTCCATGTTTGGTCTGAGGCAGGAAACAGCTTTGTGGAGAGATTTTATTGTTTCCAACCAACAGAGAGCTGTGTTGTGTGGGTGATTTTAGGCATTGTATGTAGGATTGTGATAAAGTTTTATTTGGCTACTCAATCTGTTCTTCTTGAAAACACCTCAATAGATTATTTGTGTATACAGTGTCAACAAAGACACTTTAGGACACATACAAATTATGAATTAGATACAAAATATCAAAATATCTGGTGCTAGAGCTCTTCTTAAAAGTAATATTTTTTATTAAATTCACTCGGGTGACAAAGCAGACTATCCACATATGTGTCAGCACAAAAATGTCTTGAATGATCTTTCTTCAAATACTGAGATCAGATTTGATAAAAAAAATTGTACTATAATTGTACTAAAGAAAAATAAAAGCATATGTAAACAAATGAAAATAACTTTTTCTTGTGTTTTCCATCGGTCAAGTGGATTTACGTCACTGTCCACCTCAGGTATCATCAATTACCTCTTGATCTCATTTTCAACAGCAATGTACTGAGACTCTCTTCTGGATTCATTTGGTTTTAAAAATTTAGTTTTTTTTTTTGCTGGCTTGCAGTCACTGGTGTTACCCTCACCTGTTCTGCTGTCATAGCCTGAGAAGAAGCAGTTGAAGGGTCTGGGTAGGACTGTTTGTAAGCACAACGTTTGTAAACAGTAGCTTTGCAAGCTGTCAAGGAGAGGCATGGCTCCCATATACTGCTCGACCACAAATCAGTTTTTGCAATTCATGCACCAGCATTTGGCGACATGACTCCTCCAGGTTAGGCAGAGATATGTGACTGAAGTATTTTTGCCTAGGAAACAGATATTGTGGGTCTCATTTCTTCAAAAAGTTGTTTAAAACCATCTCTCTCCACCGTCTGAATTGCCATCTGCTACCTTTGTGTCGTAAGACACTTTTTTGCCAAATGATTCCACCAATGTTTGCTGGGTGTGTTTGACTGCTCCAGACATGTCGTGTTCAGTTGATTCCCGCAGCTTTTCATATTTGTTGTACTCTTTGTGATGGTTGGTTCAAAATTGGTGAAAAAGATTGGTTGTCAAGCTGCTTTTGACTCCACTGCTTTTGGCACGGTTTGCAGATCGATGTTTTTTGATTAATGTTTGTCTTTTCAAAACCAAACCACCTCTATGCTAACTATAAGGCCCCATGCCTGTCAATTAAATCTACTGTGGGTTGCGAGGTTGTTGGTTTTTGAGTATCTTCTTTCCCTGTTTCCTTGCTCATATTTAACTTCTGTTCTGATCCACTGTATGTTTTGGATCTACTGTACGTTTTGAGTCCACTGTATGTCTTGTATCCACCGTGCATTTTGGATCTACTGTATGTTCTGGATTCACTGTGTGTTTTGGATCTACCATACATTTGAATCAACTATGTTCTACTGTATGTTTTGGATCCACTGTATGTTTGGAAACTGTATATTTGGATCTACTGTTTGTTTGGATCCACCAAATGTTTTGGATCCACTGTATGTTTTGAAACTACTGTATATTTGGATCTACTGTTTGTTTGGATCCACTGTATGTTTTGGATCCACTGTATGTTTTGGATCCACCAAATGTTTTGGATTCTCCAAATGTTTTGAAACTACTGTATGTTTTGGATCTACTGTATTTTTTGGATCCACTGTAGGTCTTGATTCCAACGTATGTTTTGGATCCACTGTGTGTTTTGGATCCACTTTGTGTTTTGGATCCACTGTCAGTTTTGGATCAACTATATGTTTTGTATCTATGTTTTGAAACTACTGTATGTTTTGGATGTTCTGTACGTTTTGGATCAACTGCATGTTTGGGATCTATCATATGTTTGGGTTTCACTGTATGTTTTGAATCTACTATGCATTTTTCTATTCTTCGTATGTTTTGGACCACTGTATGTTTTTAATCTACCATATGTTTTGGATCCACCCTATGTTTCAATGTACTGTACTTTTGAATTTTTTTTAAACCATCATATGTTTTGGATCCACTTTTCATTTTGGATCCACTGTATGTTTTGGATCCACTGTATGTTTTGAACCCACTGTATGTTTTGATGAAAACTGAAGCCAAAACGTTATTTACTAGTTTTAAACTCTGTGTATGTTTTGATAATCATTCTGAATCTGATCTCAAACAAAATTCCTTCAAAAACACAATTGTTTTAATTTTTTGCTAAAAAATTTGTATTTTTAAAGAATAAAGATAGAAGCGGGGAAAAAAATATAATAATAGTTTGATATATTTTTATCTTTATATATTTTCAGAAGAAAATTTCCCTGGAAGGCATTTTGTGAAACGTTAAAATCACAAAAAAATGCTGGCAGGCAACTTTTAAAAAAATGGCTGGCGAGGAATGAGTTAAACACCAAGTTCAAATTTGATGCAATGAAAATGGTTAACAAGCGTTTGTAATTTTTAAACCATTAAGATCATGTCAAGGGTATATGTGTGGTCAGATACTGTACAAACACAAACCTGCCACATTCATGAGATAGATGATTAATTTGTATGGTAATCTTTTGCTGTAGGTCAGAGTTTTGGGGTTTTTTGTAACCTGACTAATTTTGTTATACATTTCTGACTTTTTATGCAACAGAATAGAAAGTTTGTCTCATTTTTGTTCTACAGAGACTCTGAAAGTCTTGAAAGATTCTGTCTGATTTAATGGTGTGATGACGGATTGTATGTTGTCATCACTATCATTCTACCCATGGTGTAGAATCTCACATTATGTGTATGGATTCCTGTCTTTTTAAATAATCATTAATCATTAACATTGGGTTCTGTGGGTTATGTTTTATGTGCTTATCTTAAATTCTATCTGAGCACATGCAGTGCACATATGCTATGTGTTCTTCAGTAATAGGTGCACATATTATTGATTAACGTTAAGCTGAGTACCTGCAATAGTTCCCAATAATGTATAATGAAACACACTGAAGCTATTTTGAGTTTAAACACATTTTATTTCAAACAGAGTATATTAACAATGGCTATTGTATAGCATGTGGCATACTCACTACTTCCTGGTTTTGTGACTCCGCCTAAGGGCGGGCGTAACAACTGTCTCGCATATTTATTCATTCGGGTCAAACCATTTTGTGATGAAGTGGAAAAGGAATATTGCATTTTGTCTGAGTTTATGGACAATGCTTGTGTGATGCTGTTTAAAGCAGTATATTTTACTCCCAATGTAGGGTAGTTAAAGATTGTACTTTATTTTGCTGTCTATTGTGCATTTTATTTTTATGTATGTAAAATGTTGCAACAGTGATCCCTGAATTTGGTAGGGCTCATCAATTAGTGAGATTGGCCTAGGTTATTTAAGTCAGTCTGGGCAGTACACCGGAGAATGGAGGGTTGTGTGTTAAACTTAAGCTTTTGCTGCATAAAGCATTTTTCTTTGTTGAGGTACCGACAAAGTTGGCACTGATTTAAATGCCTTTGTAATGAAATATTTTGTAGTTGATACATTTTTTTTTTGCACTTTTTTTGTATTTGTCACCCACGCCACGCTGCGTCATAACGTTGTAATAAACAACTCTTGGGAATGAAGTTTGTGTGATCTAAGCCTTCCTACCACCTCCCCTTGGCCTCACTCGGGGCACACTACGACAAATGGCCAAACCAAAATCTATTTAAACATTATCTGATCAGGGTAAAAATAGACAATTATTGACCCAAGTCTCAAAACTAATGCTTGTCCTGGAGTCCAAGTCTTACTGACAGTGCATTTTTAGTTAGATTGTAAAGTGTTACAAATAGCTTTCCTGTCTGAAATGTTTACTTTTAACTGTAAAGAAACAAAATACTCAGGTTTTTGCCTCTTCTTCAGAATGTGCTACAATGCTTCACCAGCAAAACTCCCAGGCCTTATCTGGAGGAGATGCAGAATTTCTGCTATTTGTTTATAATAATTGTATAGGTTGCTGAATTAAAGATGTTGGGATCCGGGCACTCATGCTTTGTGTTTTGGGTCTCTGAAAGCCCATGCAGAAGATGATTTCCTTCTTTTCCTTACCACTAGCTCTCCCAGTGGTCTTTTGCTTAGTAGTCACAGAAATTCCTGGTTCAGTGATCCCAACTTTGGTGGTCCCAAAGGTTCTTGGTTGAGTAAACTTATCCTTGGTGGTCCTCTTGTCTTGCCAGTGTTTTTACTGAAAATGTTAAAGAGGTTTTTGTAGGTTTATGGGTTGGTAATAAAACATGTCATTAGCTTAGTAAATGGACAGTTCTCATGATAATGGATTAAGTACCATTCACAGTTCTGAAGTGCTGGTTTTTGAAGGTGAGCATCTTGTGCTGGTGTTGGATTTGAAAGGCTCAGGACAAAAGCTTTGATACCACAGTATCTGGCATTTTCTGGGCCGGAGTCCCAGACAAACCCAATGGATGGGTAAAATGCTGCTTGGGCTGGAGTGTTTATGGGAAATGAAGGTAGTTCAAAGAAAAAGAGATCATAGACCAGTTCACGAGAGCCCATCATGCAGATCATAAAACAAAATCAGTAGACATACAAAGGTTTAACACATTTGTGGGTCTGTCAGATCGTTGCATGCTGTGCAAAGTTAATCTACAATCAGATGGAATGAGTGGAATGATCTTCTGAGCTTAATGTTCAATGACACTAGTGAGACAGTCAAGGGCTTGGTTTTGCTGTCTGTACAAGGATGTTAAGTCCACCAACTCGTTTTTTTATGGTTATTTTTAGGTAACTTTGTTAAATCATTTTCATCAATACATTCATGTTCATACATTTATATTCAAACATATATATTTAATGTTGTGCATACATATACATATACAATATACTTGTATGTAACAGTATTGAGTTTAAAGTATTGTAAAGTGTAACGTATTGAGTTTTTAGCATGGAATTAAAAATGAAACATGTTTGTAGACGGGAGCCAGAAAACATATTTAATAGCTTATTAAGTATCTGATGTCATTTATTACTATAGTCACATTTTACTTCAACAGAATTGTTTAAACAAAACTCATCTATTAAAATTTAAATAGATATGTAAACTGTAAACCTGTGCCATTTAAACAAGTTATCATTTGACAAAAAGTTTTGTCTAGTTTTTAAATAATTCATTCTTGCTATGCGATTTATTCAGCTCATGTACTGTTAGGAAGTTATCTAAAACAAAATGCTTAATTTATTACTTAATGATATATATTACTTAATTAATAATAATATATTACTTAATAAAAAATAAATAATAAAAACATCCCATACTGTTTGAGATGTAGAAGTTTAAAGGTGGATTGAATAGTGCTGACATTACAGAAGTTGCATATACTTTGTGTGGTGGTGGACGTGTGCAGGAAATGCAGAAGTCACAGGAAGCCGAGTCTGGATAAGAATAGCACTTAACTGACAGAGAGGAGAGGATCTACTACAGGATATTACTTTCTCTAAAAGACCTCTACCTAAACTAACACTCTACTTTCTTATATATTTAACCAATAAAAGTTGAATAGATCTTTCTTTATGACATATTTCTGCTGATTCTGGGTCACACTTGCCCTTGATTTGCATGAAATTCAAATAAAACAAGCATATTTAAATAAACCATTAGTATTCATTTATAGGTATTCACAACCAAAGGAGTACAAGGGATTTAGTTTGAGCTGTAGTTTTACCTAGTATTATTCTTAACTGTATTGTGTATAAGTGAAGACTTATCCAAGACTAAATTTACATGTACACTTATGAATTAACAGATGCTTTTATTCAAAGCGACTTTCAAAGATTAGGAAACAATAACGCAATTTGTCATACTGTATGGACGAAATAATAATGAGCAGTTTCCCAGAGAGGGATTAGACTAGTTCTAGACTAAAATAAATGTAAGAACTGTCCAAACTGAAAACAACTTGCACTGACATATCATTAAATCCATCAGTGCACCTTATTTTGCTGTATTTCATCCTCAAAATGAACACAAGTAATGTGTTTAGTAAGACACGTTTGTTAAAACTAGTTATATTTCCTAATTAAACTAAGGCCTAGTCCTGGCTTAAGCTAATCCCTGTCTGGGAAACCACACCGAAGTGTTTATACCAAGTTACTAGTTTTCACAACTACAAAATAGAAAGTTTTTAATAAAGGGTAGGAGAGATAAAAGAGCAGTCAACATCTACTTGTCAAGTATTCACATAAAAGATACAGTATGTCACAAAAGAAAGTACACATACCTCACATTTTAGCATATATTTTGGTATATCCACTCAAGGGACAATACTATAGAAGTTAAGGTTGGATATGTTTTAGAGTAGTCAATGTGCTACTTGTATAGCAGTAAAGATTTACTGTCCTCTGAAAATCATTTAACATACAGCCATTCATGTCTAAATAGCTGGCAACAAAAGTGAGTACACCCTTAGTGATAATATATGTATATCATTTAACCATGCTTTTATCTGCTTGACAGGACCATACAAATGTGTGTATTTGGGTTAGAACGGTTCAAATTTGATGCTTTGAGTACAATTCTCTCATAATGACCACTGGATGTTGAACATGGCACCTCATGGCAAAGAACTCTCTGAGGATTTGCTAATTAAAATTGTTGCTCTCCAAAAAGATGTCTTAGGCCAGTGGTCTCAAACTCCCTGCGTCTGCAGTCAAAAATATAACGGAAAGATTTTTATTTACTTAGTTTCATATTTGTTTGATTATTGATGTAAACGTTTAAGGGGGCATTCACAGTTGTGTCTAAAAAATGAAATGTTAAACGCGAGTTAAGGCACTTCTTTCTTATTTTTATAGTGCGTGGGAGGTTGCGCGTTTTCCATTGCTATGCAACCATGAGCTGTGCTCTCCGTGACAGCGAGGATAATGGAATGCAAGATTGGATTTTAATTGCTCATCTGCACCTTGGTCAATCGTATCATTGTCATCATGCGATCAGTAAATCTAGTCGAGACTTTAGAGTGTTCATCCAGAGAAAATCTGTTACGTAGCTGTTACTCAAAGAGCTGCAGTGGGGTTAGCTCATGCAATGTCACAGCTTCAATTGTGACACCTTATATATATGTAAAGCAACTTGAACTACGGATGAGAAAACGAGCTATCAGTTCAAGGTTCTGGATGGGGTGTAGAGATGTTGGAAGGTGTGAATGTACGCCGGTGCAGTGTCAGTGATTATTCTAAGTGATCAGTACTTGAACTACAATCGGTACGCAGTGAAGAGAGATATAGAGAGGGATCGCATAAGCTGTTTTGGGCTCTTGGAAGATGAGCTGAGCTACTGCGTTCTGAACAAATTGGAGTGGTTTGATTGCAATGCAGGAAGACCAGAAAGGATAGCATTGCAGTAGTCCAGCCTTGAAATCAAAAGTGCCTGGATCAGGAATTGTGTAGCATGCTCAGTAATGCAGGACCTGATCTTTCACTGATGTTGTATAATGCAAATCAGCTTAACTGCATTGTCTTTGCAATGTGACCAGAAAAGGACATCTCATATTTTAAAATCTGTAGCTCTTCGGAGAATGGCTGCAAAAGAAGTGGTCCAAGCACTGATCCCTGGGGGACCCCAGTAAACATTTGGTGAACTGTGGATGAGGCACCCCTCCTTGACACCCTGAAGGATCTATCGGAGAGGTAGGATTTGAACCATAGGAGAGGAGTACCTGTGATACCTACTGATAATAGGGTAGCTAGCAGGATATGATGGTTCACTGTACCAAAGGCTGCTAGCCAGTTAGTTTAGCTAGCAAGACTAAAGCACCAAATTTTAAGACATGGTCATATAATTTGCATATTTTCAAATCTGTTGCTCTTCTGAGAATGGCTGCATGCTATTTTTCATGATTGTTTGTGGACACAGACACACAAATGACCCACAAGACTACAGATTTTTTCTTTCAGTAATGTGACGTGTTTAAACTATGTCCTGTGTAATACAACGAAGGCCTTTTATTTGAACACACTGTAACAGGTCTGATGTGTTTCTTATTTATAACCCCAAATCAGAAAAAGTTGGCACACTGTAGAAATTGTGAGTAAAAAAGGAACTGAATAATTAACAAATCTCATAAACTTATATTTTATTCACAGTAGAATATAGATAACATATCAAATGTTGAAAGTAAGATATTTTGAAATGCCATGCCAAATATTGGCTAATTTTGGATTTCATGAGAGCTACACATTCCAAAAAAAGTTGGGACAGGTAGCAATAAGAGGCCAGAAAATGTAAATGTACATATAAGGAACAGTTGAAGGATTATTAGGTCAATTGGCAACATAATTGGGTATAAAAAGAGCCTCTCAGAGTGGCAGTGTCTCTCAGAGGTCAAGATGGGCAGAGAATCGCCAATTCCCCCAATGCTGAAGCGAAAAATTGTTTTCTGAGTTTCTCAGAAAAAATTGCAAATAGATTTAAGTTATCATCATCTACAGTGCATAATATCATCCAAAGATTCAGAGAATCTGGAACAATCTCTGTTCATAAGGGTCAAGGCCGGAAAACCATACTGGATGCCCGTGATCTTCGGGCTCTTAGTCGGCACTGCATCACATACAGGAATGATACTGGAATGGAAATCACAACATGGGCTCAGGAATACTTCCAGAAAACATTGTCAGTGAACACAATCCACCGTGTCATTCGCCGTTGCCAGCTAAAACCCTATAGGTCAAAAAAGAAGCCATATCTAAACATGACCCAGAAGTGCAGGCGTTTTCCCTGGGCAAGACTCATTTAAAATGGACTGTGGCAAGACGAATCAAAATTTGAAGTTCTTTTTGAAAAACTGGGAAGCTATTTCATCTGGACTAAAGCGGACAATGACAACCGAAGTTGTTATTTGCGCTCATTTCAGAAACCTGCATCTCTGATGATTTGGGGTTGCATGAGTACGTGTGGCTTGGCCAGCTTACACATCTAGAAAGGCACCATAAATGCTGCAAGGTTTATCCAAGTTCTAGATACATATGATCCCATTCAGAAGTTGTCTCTTTCAGGGAAAACCTTGCATTTTCCAATATGACAATGCCAGACCACATACTGCATCAATTACAACATCATGGCTGCGTAGAAGAAGGATCCAGGTACTGAAATGGCCAGCCTGCAGTCCAGATCTTTCACCCATAGAAAACATTTGGTGCATCATAAAGAGGAAGATGCGACAAAGAAGACCTAAGACAGTTGAGCAACTAAAAGTCTGTATTAGACTGTATTGGACAACATTCCTATTCCTAAACATTGGTCCTGCTCCATCTGTTCCTTATATGTACATTTAACTTTTCTGGCCTCTTATTGCTACCTGTCCCAACTTTTTTTGGAATGTGTAGCTCTCATGAAATCATAAATGAGCCAATATTTGTCATGACATTTCAAAATGCATCACTTTCAACATTTTACATGTTATCTGTATGCTATTGTGACTAAAATATAAGTTTTTGAGATTTGTAAATTATTCCATTCCTTTTTTACTCACAATTTCTACAGTGTCCCAACTTTTTCTGATTTGGGGTTGTATTTTGGAGATCAAGCCTCAGTAGAGCCCTTTTCACACAGATATTCCGTAAGATACACGGTACAGGCATCCTGGAATTTTCCGGGACCGTTTGATATTTTATTCATTCACACTGACATGATTACCCGGTCCCGGAAAGACACGGGACCTGTTGAAAGTCCCGCCCTCTCTTCTACGCAGCGTCTGAAGTTTGCATATTATTTCTCTCTCCAGAAACAACTCGCGTGCATTTTTGTTTATGATAAGACTACAAAGGAGCGCGTGAACGCACAGTTCTATTCTGGTGAATGATCTCAGCTTCAGAGTGGATATTTGACGAGCTCCCTGATTTCTGCTTTGATACAGTTTTCAGACATTTCTCATCGTGATTGTTTATATGCATTCAGGCCCGGATTGGCCATAGGGAGAACCGGGAGGATTCCCGGTGGGCCGGTCTGTTTTTTTTGGCCACGAGGGCCGGTGTTGTCATGCCACCGGGATGACGCGTATTTGCGGGTGAGAGATGTCCCCGCCGCTTTATGCACAAGTTGATTGTGTCCCGAGTCCCGAGTCCCGACCACTTATTGGAAGAATTCTTGCATTAGGGTTCATTGACATCTAAAACGCATGGGAAACGCAGGACGTGCCGCTGTCTTCTGGTTTTCAAAGCGCTTATTTGAACACGAGTTTTGTTTCAGACGCGTCTATATTGAGTGCGCTTGCCGGCCGCGCGTCTATATTTAAAATAAACTTGAGCGCGTCTTTTGAGTGCGCTTGCCGGCCGCGCATCTATATTTAAAATAAACTTGAGCGTGTCTTTTGAGTGCGCTTGCCGGCCGCGCGTCTATATTTAAAATAAACTTGAGCGCGTCTTTTGAGTGCGCTTGCCGGCCGCGCGTCTATATTTAAAATAAACGTGAGCGCGTCTTTTGAGTGCGCTTGCCGGCCGCGCGTCTATTATAATTTAAATAAACTTGAGCGCGTCTTAATACAAACGGGCTGGCCTCTAAAAGGAAAAGAATTTACAAAACGTGTTTTTTTATCCAAGTCATAGATGAATTCTCTATGAATAGTCATTATTCATCGTTTATTGCAAGAGGAACAAAAATCTATTTGATGCAAAACTCATTAGTTTATTTGAAAAAAGTAGTTTCAAAAGTATATCCATGATGTTTTCTTTTTTTAACACAATGTAGGCCTACGTTATTTAGCAATAGACATGATCTAAGTACTAAAAAAAGATACAGATTTTTTCCATTTGTTTCAAATGCATACTTGATAAATCTTGCTTGTGTATTGTATATCAGGGGTTTCCAAACGTTATCAACCCAACAGTTAATCTCAAGACTCACCGTTTTTTAGAAATAGAAATATAGAGGAAAACACAAACCCATTTGTTTCCTTTAGTTTTTGAATAAGTTTACTTTAGTAATATTATGGTCTTATGGCAGGGCTGCATGATTATGGCAAAAATTATAATTGTTTACTGCATTTGCACAGAATATGAAATTATATATTTGAAAAATACAGTGAATTGCAAGGCTGCAGAGAACAGTGCACTACTGCAGACTTATACTACTGAGGGTTTAAAGATATTATTTTAATACTCAGTCATGAACTAAAGTGGGCCGGTCTAAGGCATGAAACTCCAGGGCTGAAAATGAGTCCCACTCCGGCCCTGTATGCATTTAAAACCGGCATTTTGAGGAGCTGAACGATATATCTTGTTGGGATGACGCGCGGGTATGTTCGTTTATTATAGCTCAAATGAGCACGTGACGTGATATTCTTTTATGCTGCTGAATGATCTCCGTTTCAACACAGTAAGTAACAAGCTAACTTACCTGATATCTGCTTCAGTCCAGTTTGCTGACATTTCTCGTAGTGAATGTTGTAAATCCCTCATTTTAAAGAGTTGAACCAACTTCATGTTGCCATGACACGCGCGTCCTCACTACGGCACGTGCGTCATTGTTTGTGCGTCTCATTTATCATTTCCTGATAACTGCTTCAATCTAGTTTGCAACATTTCTCGTGTTGAATGTTTATATGCATGTTATCTCTCGTTGGAAGGAGCTGAACCATAACTTGTGTTGTGATGATGACGCGCGCGTCCTAACTTCGACACGCCCATTACGGCATTCGTCCGGCTTCTTGTTCACACAGAGGGTTACCTGCTTATCTTACTAGGTCCTCTTTCCGGCAACGATCCCAGAAGATTAACGGAACGAGTTTTTGTTCACACAGACGCTTGTCTGGCAATTTTACGGGTATTTTCTGGGACCAGAGGTCTGTGTGAATGGGGTTAAAGAAATCTCACTCATGTTTTTTTCACGTCTCTTTTTTTGCAATAATTGCGGCCATTTCAAGCGCAAAGTAATTTAAGACATGTTTTTTCTGTGTTAAATAATTGCGCAAACATTAGTATATTGTGTTGCATTTAAATAATCTCCTCCCATAAATTTAGCATCTGAAAGGGAAACTTCTAGAAATGCATATGCAATGAGGTTGCAAAAAGAACTAGACCACACCTTTTCAGCGCTAATTATCCACTGAGCATCTTTAGTAAATCCCGACAGTCACTATTTAACGACAAAATGATGGTTTGTGTTAGCACCAAGCATGCCGTACAAGCCCTAAAAAAGTGAAGCCAAAACGTCTCGATCGCCCCCCAGTGACTGGTCCCAGTATAGGTCATAAACCCTGCCTCCCCATGTTATTCAATGGGACTTGAGACCAACTTAACAATTCAATTACACTTATCTTTTTTCCGAAGCTGGTTTCTGTAATTTACTGTAGTATTTATCACGCTGATGTAAATTCAAGTGTGTTTTTTAAATAAGTTTATTTTTAGTTAGTTATTTACTGCTATAAAAACGGTGGTGTCACGTCATGATTGACAGCTGTGATATGCGCATTCTGCTAGAACGAGGGTGGGGTCTTGCTTTCGCGGCTTTACTTCCTGCTCGCTACTGCGCAGGATTGGTCCCGAAATTGCTACTGCGCAGACTCAAGACCCAAGATGTCAGCGCCATATCTGGACCAGGGGGGCAGGGTTTCATATTTTATTGAAGCTTCCCGGGCTCCGCCATTGATTAGCCTACCCCCACCTGCTGTTAGCATTCCATTGACTATAAGCCGTTTCTCAATATGCGTTCTTGTCTGTACTTGCGTTCTTGTGGACTTGTGAAACGTCATCAGTGGCGGCCCAAGTACTGTTCCAATTCAAAGTTCGCATCAAGCCCAAGTTCACATAAAATCCCCGGATGTGTTCTTGATCCGCCCATTTTATCGAGAATGCATCAGGGGAGACTTGTGTGGACTTATGACAGCGAAGTTTCCCAGAATGCATTTCGCGTCAGGAGTTCGTTCTTCCGAGTCTAAACTTGCAAGTTCGAACTACGAAGGACGCAAGTCCGAGTTTGGCGTACTTGATATTGAGAAACCGCTTATTAGAAGACTTACAATTGTCAGACAGGTTGCTCATGTGACATCTACGTCATTAAAGGAATAGTCTACTCATTTTCAATATTAAAATATGTTATTACCTTAACTAAGAACTGTTGAATCATCCCTCTATCATCTGTGTGTGTGCACGTAAGCGCTGGAGCGCGCTGCGACGCTTCGATAGCATTTAGCTTAGCCCCATTCATTCAATGCTGCCATTTAGAGATAAAGTTAGAAGTGACCAAACACATCAACGTTTTTCCTATTTAAGACGAGTAGTTATACGAGCAAGTTTGGTGGTACAAAATAAAACATAGCGCTTTTCTAAGCGGATTTAAAAGAGGAACTATATTTTATGGCGTAATAGCACTTTTGGGAGTACTTCGACTCGGCGCAGTAACACCCTCCCTCTCCCATTATGAGAGTGAGAAGGGGAGCGGACTTTTCAGGCGAGTCGAAGTACTCCCAAAAGTGCTATTACGCCATAAAATATAGTTACTCTTTTAAATCCGCTTAGAAAAGCGCTACGTTTTATTTTGTACCACCAAACTTGCTCGTATAACTACTCGTCTTAAAAAGGAAAAACGTTGATGTGTTTGGTCACTTCTAACTTTATCTCTAAATGGCAGCATTGAATGAATGGGGCTAAGCTAAATGCCATCGAAGCGTCGCAGCGCGTTCCAGCGCTTACGTGCACACACACAGATGATAGAGGGATGATTCAACAGTTCTTAGTTAAGGTAATAACATATTTTAATATTGAAAATGAGTAGACTATTCCTTTAAGCTCAGTTTGAGTCTGCGCAGTACGCTCGACCCCCAGGAAGTGTGTGCTTCTAATTGACTTCACTTGACTCAGTTGAATCCAATGGGGTCGCTGTGTCCATTTCTTTTGTTGTTTATGATCTGGACACTGACGGCTTCACTTTTCACCAATGGAAGAGAGCGAACGGGCATCGTCCACATTTTTTTACAGTCTATGGTTGGCACAGGCTGTTAGTGAATCTGGCCTTGTATTTTTAATAATAATAATAATTTTTAATTATTCCGTTTCTTTTTTCTAGTTTTTGATATTAAATGCTATCAATATCTTAAATAAGTAAAAAATTTTAAACAAAATTTGGTACATGCTAAATGTTTGTAAGCCAATCGGAATCAATCACTGAACAGCCTAATCAATTAATTACATTTTATCTGTTCGAAGTTTAGCTATTTAGTGATTTAGCATCATTCTAAAACAGAAAATATTGTTTGTTTGTTTTCTGAGTAGGCTACAACGAGGTCTTTTTAATGTTTTATTAAGTCGTGACGTTCATGTAGGTGTGACCCTGTAGGGTTGTCCCCGCCCATGAGACGCCAGACGCCTCCCGTGTGTCCGGAAGCCACTCCCTCTGTCATAGGATCTATTAAGTGGCAAAAAAGCAAGACAGAAAATGGCGACGGCGGGGAGCCGGACCTCGTCGTTAGGCGGATTATTGGACTCGAGTAACGGACCAAACGTCGAAATCGGATCTCAGGGAAGTTCTAGCGGCTCCGGATCTGCTCATAGCGTCGGGAGAGCGAGGAGAAGCGCGTTGGAGAGCAGCGAGTGGAGGCGGAAAGTGAGGAGTGTTGATCTGGATACATGTGAGAGCGGGACCGCCTCGACTCCGCAGCTCCACAGTCTCATCACAGAACCGTACAGAACCTGCGATAATCTGTCTGATAGCGCTCAGGAATGGATGAACAACTCTTTAAAGATCAGTGCTGACGGTCCGAGCACTGGACATGATACTGCTGTGGACCTGAACATCTCACACAACAGGTACAACTATTTATAAACGCGTGCGTTACGCGTGTTTTCTTCTATCAGGAACTTGAGTTCCGCTGCAGTGTCACTTAAACATCTTTGAAAGAGCATTTGTAATATTTTACCTTTAGTTATTTTATGCACAATATATGCTTTTTTAGTATTCTTTACAAAGACCTTTACGAGGCAAACTCAAAAAGTAAACTTTACCAGAAGAAACTCTGGTATTGATGGGTAAATTTCACTTGAAGATTTTTTTACATTTCCATAACGATGCACAGCTGATAAACATTACATATTTTGTGAATATTGCATGGACATTGTCCACACTGCACACACTGTCAATCGTTATTATTAGTCTGTTTATAAGTATAGATATGAAGCCACGTGACCAGAGCAGATACACTACATTTTAGGTCAAATTATACACAATTGGTTTTGGGACAAATAATATTGTGTTTCTAATGACTTTTCAATGAAGTCTATTACATTTTTGGCTGTTTTTGATCATCTAGTAGCAGAAGGAAAAAACTTATATTAGGATGTGTGAAGAATATAATCATGTGAGAAAGTTGAAAACTTTATCAAATGCACAAGCTTATTTCAGAAGGAAGAATGTAAATGTGAGATTTGAGGCAATATGAGGTGCAGGGTTTGAGACTGTAAAGATAATGAGAGCTGAATGGATTTTGTAAGAAAGAAATCACTGGAAACAGAGCCGTGTGTCATTGTGAACTTTTCAGATGATAGACAGTTAAGAGTTACACAAGGTTCAAATCCTACATGACTTATTATTTTTTGTATTATAATAAACTTTTATCATTTATAAAAAGTGTATCTGGATATATAAAGTCTATAGGGTATAGGGTTTATACAGTTGTACTTCAGTTCAGAATGTAGTTGAACGCTTGTAATCTTGGTCATGCATGTTAATCCTCCCAGTAATCATGTGAGTCAAGATTAATATCGTTACTCATTTTGAGTGTAAGTGTTGTGACTTTATTTTTTGGAGGTCTTGCAACAGCTCTTAAACAAGTTATGTGATATTTTTAATCCCGTGTCATTGTCTTGTTCCTGCACGTTCATAGACCTACAGATTTCAAAATCAATCATTTCAAACATCTTGTTTTACGTCAGTGAGTTTATTCATATACCCCCGGTTTCCCCTCAGGTCAGAACACAAGCTGAGGTCATTGTGTTTTTCATGCAGGTAACTTTACGTGTAGAAACCGTCGAGTTGGTGTTGAAAAAGAAGCAGATGTTCCCATGCTTGAGTACACTTTTAGGAAGACATCTCATCTGCTGTCTGACACTCTTTCTATTGCATTGTTGAGTGATCAAAAGAGTTGTTTTTGAATTCTTTACTGGTGTTTCATGAACCTGAGATGGTGGATCTCACCTGGCCATATGGGATATACAGTAACAGACCATTTTTGTTTAAATCACCTAATGAATTCACATAGAAAATAGACCTAGTTTTTTATTTAAAGGCTTGTTCAAACCAAGAACATTACTATAAAGATATAACTATATTAGTGTTTACACCAGCACACTAGGAATGGGCGATGTTGACTAATTCTGAGATGAATTGCAGTATGCAAAAAATATCTCTACAAAGTGTATCTCTATTTTCTACAAAGTGGTATAAATGCAAGTCAAAGCTTTATGTGGGTTGTGTCAATCACCTTTATTATAACCGCGTATGATGAAAAATAAAATTATTTCCTCCTCCTTTGAAAATAAACAGCTGCACAACATGCGTGTGGGTTGACCTCAGTGTACATTTCTGCCAGAGCTGTTGTACAGGAGTCATCGTATCAGCCCATATTGATATTAACGGTATCGTCTCATCCCGTATCCCATTCGGAAAAATTACTGATATACTTGTTAACAAAACTCCATAGTGTTGTTTATTCTGTGCTTGTGCAATGCAGTTTCACATTGCAAATGTGTGAGCGTTTTTCATTTAAAACAGGGCTATACATTAACTTTTTTGCACATAGCACTAGTGCTACAAAGGTTGGAAGTTTTGTAGCATAGGCCAAATTGTTGTAGCACAAACATAAGACTTCATTATTACCATTAAGTTATCATGTCTATAAACAAACAAAAGTAATGAAGTTCGTCACTTATGTTAAGTTTCCATACAGAGCACAAATTAATACAAACTATTACAAAAATTTGCTAATAAACGAAGAGTGCAGAAACAAGACCTCTTACCTCAACACTACACATAAAAGTAGAAAAGATCTGTGGGCAGACATCACTGAATAAAAGCTCTAAATAAAACACTAAATTTGCAAACTAGCAAACAAATGAAACCTTTTTTGTTTCTCCCTAAAGGGGGTCGCTCCCTGGACAAGTACTGCCGTGTATCTAAAAATCTAACGCATTATGTTCTATGAATGTACACACAGTCTATATGGTACACCCCATAGGGTGATGGCGGCTCTTCTCTGTGACTCTGGACCTGCTCAAATCCCTGCCGTGCCACCAAAGCCCAACTTACATAGTTAACACACATTTAGCTTTTCGGAGTAGACTCTGGCTGGGCCCGAAAACTTAGGTAGCTGACTTGTTGCCTCGCTGCATTATGAGGCAATGACTTCGGAGGCATGGAGGCAGCTAAGAGAAACGCTTTCGGACACACTTCAAAGGCAGCGTGTTTGAAATATAAACAGAGAGCGCCTTTGTGATAACTAAACACATATTTGAATACTACAATACTAATTTCTTACTAGAAATGCAATTAAAAGGTGTAACAAGTAATAATATACATTTATTTACACTAAATTTGTGCTAGAGACGCTTTCTTGGTCACCATTTTATTTTTTCAAACTCAACCAGGCTTGACCAATCACATTCCCCATGCGCGCACACGCATAGAATTGTGGGAAAAGATCTCAGAAGTCAGGAAGTAAACCTTACATTGGTTTCGGCCTGCCTTGATGCCTTCCTGCCTTGGAAAGCTGCCGCAGAAGGCAGCAATTTAGAGTTTTTGGACGCAGCCTCTGTCCAACTAAGCTTGCGCTATGTAACGTACATTATTCCCGTCAACACGCTCAACTAGCAGCGGTGTAGAAATTATGGCTGTGTTAGGAATTGTGGGAAATGAAGTTGTATGAAATGACTCAATACAGCAGGGACGTGGGTTTTAATTGCACAATAGACTACAACTACCTTGTATTATAACAGTGTGCTGTCAATATCACACACTTACCTCACGCACTATTAAGCGGTTGTTATTAACATGCAAAACTTGACTTTCTCACATGTGCTACAATGGAAAAATTTCATTGCACAGACCATTTTTTTCATAGCATGTGCCATATATGTCGCACTGTACAGCCCTGTAAATAAATGTTTATTAGCTGTTAATTATTTATTGTTAGTCAGCTTGGAAAGTAAGTGATCTGACAGTGATCACAGCAATAATTGTTCCTCTTTTTTCCTCTGGTGTGGACTGATTTTTAAAACTTTATCGCTATTTTTATCGTCTTTCGGTGTGAGAAGAGCTTAACAATAATAAATGATGATAAATTATACATGTAATGGATTATTTTTTTACACTAATAAGTTGTTGTGTGTCCTGAATACCTTTTTATAGGATATTGTAGATTCTTTCTGCAGTTGAGGCTTGTCATTGTGAAATGGTTGCATGGTTTTCATGTTGTCCGCTATGGATTTTCCTGTGCAGTGTCCGTTGGGTGTTCCCAGCCCATAGAAACGTAATTAATTTGTTTGCGTTTCCAGCGGATGTGGTGGGGCTTGAACTGATGCTGGATGAGATACCACCTCCAGAATAGATACCATCACAAGCCTTTGATTTTACAGAAGCCATTGGCAAACGTTAAATACTACTATACATTTATGTTTTTGTACATCATATTGATCATGTGTGACCTTTTCGTTTTCAAAACATATTCATATTAAGAATATTTTGGCATAAAACATACGTTTTCAAGTGTATGAAGAAATGAAAAACTGTGACCAAATTTTCCCTTTTGTTTTTTGACTAGTAAATTCTATAGTGTCAGTGAATTGTAATATGATTTTCTGAAGTGATAGCATTTTGTTTGTTGTTAGTAATTTGTGGGCTCTTGTCACGGTAAGGTGTTATGTATGATTCATTGTCCTGTCAAATGTAATAATCTGACCTAAGCTCAAATGTGCTATCATCAGGCACCTTGAGCCAGAGTCATGTCAGTCCTAAGCTGGAGCTAAAAGCTCATTCTCAAACTTGCTTATGGTCACCTTTGTTCCCGTTGAACACATCTACTCAACATGCTGATGTTGTAAGAAGACTCCTAAAGATTCACAAGGTTCTCAGAGCTTTATCGACAAATATAGCCTCCTGCAGTCGAACGAGGCAGGTTAAAATAACGAGTGTGTATGTTCCTGGTGGTGTCTTAGTGTATGGTAAGGGAGTAGGTCAGTGGAGTTTGAGTGTGAAATCTGACACGTTGCTTCTTAAAATGGGTTTTAGTGCAGTGAAGGTGGATTCTTACAGTTCCTATCACTTGTCGAAGATAAATTTAGTAATCTCATTTCCTACCACTTTTACTTTGAGTAATTTTGGACCTATTTTTTGCACTTATGCTTTTACAGTCAGCTTGAAATTATGTGCTTATTTTATAGCATTTATTCATTTTTTTATAACACTAAGTTCTATCCAGCAGAAGGAAGACTTTTAGTGATTTTATTTAAGTTCTGTTTTTTGGGGTGTAACGATTAACCATGCAAATGCGCGTTTTCTCAATGAATGAATTTGAATGAATTACGGTGAAATCCAGGCACATCCGAACGCCAGGGGGCGCTCCCGTGCAGAAACTCCCTTTGTGCCACAGAAGAATTAGCATTACGAATGCTAATCCAGGAATTGTCTACAGGAATATTTATATCGCTGTTTTTCAAATTGTTTCAGGTATTTTCATTAGGGATGCACAATCTTGATTTTTCATGGCCGTTTTTTATACCGATTTTATTATCAAGCATATTGGCCGATTCCGATCCGATTTCCGATTTTTTTTCTTATCAAGCAACAAACAAGAAAGAATGAAAGTATACATAAACAATATGTTTATTTGGTATTTAACAGGCTAAACTTGGTTTCGCTATTGAAAACAATAACTGTAACCATCTAAAATTAACAGCAGTAACTGTGCAGTGGGCTACGTTCAATACAAACATAAGTGGTTAAATGAGACCATGACTTGGATGGTTCAGTGAGGGTTGATGGTCTTGCCTGTTTTGCATTATCAACAGACTTTTGATACTTATTGTGTTCTATCAGGTGATGAACTTAAATGTCTGACCAAGTTTGTTGTGGTGAATGCAGGGCTCTCAGGTTTTATTTAAAAGTTTGGAGTGAAATAACATCTGTTAGGGGAGGAGCCCCTCTTCCCCACCAAATTCTCAAGTTTTTGCTAGCAGTTCAATGTTACCTTTATTCATAACTGACCAGCACAAATATAAATTATAACAATTGGTAAGTCTGATAAAAGACAAACAAATTCATCCAAATTAAATAAATTGCTCTACATATAAAAAAAATAAAATGAAATCTGTGTTATATACAGTAGGATTGCAGCACTTGCCATCAGCGTACAAGCTGTGTTTAAGAGAGATAAGGTTACATGTTCAGTACTACATGGCAATAATAATGAAATACATCTCTGGTCCTTTCATTATTTCAGTAAGCCTCTACGTTAGTTTCAGGTAAGCTAAAGCTTCTGATTGCAAAGCAGTTGGAGTTTTTTAAATAAATCAAGCACAATTTAACACGTATTTGGCTATATTCAAGAAACCTACGTTATTTACAGCATTTATCGGATCTTGCTCTTCTAACTTTCACTCTGTGCGTGCACGCGCCGCGCATCCACGTGATTGACATCAGAGGAGCGCGAGAAACTCGAGACAGCTAAACTCGAAAGATAACTTCCCTGCGCCTCGTCCATGTATTGTATATAGCAGAAAAAGTTATCAGTCTCTTAAAAATATAAGGTGTGAGTGTTTAAACTGACTGAAATGCGTGTATCTCACAGTGAATGCGTGAGACTTGAGAGCCCTGCGAATGTACTGTTGTTAATCTCTGCGATTAACTTGTCCTTTACAGACATTGCAGCTTGAAATCTTAATGTCCTGCACACAGATTTCAAAATGCTTTTACACAAGAGACATGTTTGTGATTGATAAAAATGTAGTCTTTGCACGCGGGTGGACTCATGGAAAAATCGGCCGAAAAATACAAAAAACGGCCGGTTGCCGATCGCACAAAAACCGTCCGGTTCCGATCTCTGGCCGGTCAACTGGTGCATCCCTAATTTTCATGATAATTAATAATATTTTAAATGATTTTGTTTAAAGAGTGTTGCTTTTTTAAATGCACGTTATAAACGAGTCCGACTCATAATGATTTTAGATTGATAAGGACTTTTTACTGACCAAATTCCGTAGAATACGCACAAGCTGTGCATGAAACAAAGAATCGCAGCCTTGCAATTCAGAATCGATTTCAGACAGGCATTTTTAACGGGACACACAGTTAAATTGTTATATCCCTAGTGTTTTTCTTTCCAGTAAAAAAATTATGATGTTGCTAATTGTTGCATATCTTCCTTGCTTTACTTTAAAAGAATAAAGAGTTAACAGGCACTCTAATGGATGAACGGTTAAGGGCCAGGTATACCTTTTTTCCGCGTCCGCCTCGCACACGCGTCAGCACAGCTTTCAAAGTTTGCAAACGCTGGCTATTGCCTTTGTGTAATTGTTTGTAGTGGAGTGTCCTGTCTCAATATTTTCTCTCGCATGCACTGTTGTCCCCTAGTATACCTTTGGCTTTAGAAGGTGTTTAGCTCGTAATAGGGTAAGGGTAGGGACACATCAAACCTAGCCTGGCTGCGCCCTCCTATGCACTTCCACTGAATTTCATTTTCCTTCAGTACTACGTCTGGGATTTCGGTCTATTTTAGCGTTTCGAGAAATCAAATTTTTTGTAGGACCAATCAGCAAACAGATGGAGTTGCTGAGAAACGATGACGTTGATGTTGTGTGTCGTTGTGCGTCAACGACCGGAGCAGCGTTTTGTTAATGATTAGACCCAGCTTCGACAGTTGACTGGATACATCATTGTCCTTAGTGTCAAATATACATTTAGAATTTACAATTGTTCCTTGAACCCTTAAATTCGATGAACAAAACCTGCATCTCTCGGTGACAGACATCTTTTTCTAAACAATCCTCTGATCATTTGGTTGTTTCCGGACGGCTTCGTCGCATGATATACGTCACGACCACATGTTAGCAATTGGCTATGGCAGATCCTGAGTGAAATCTGTTAAAGTTTAACACTATTGGATCTGTTCAGAGAACCCGCCTACAAGGAAGTAAGTGTTTCTCAATGGAGATAGGCCAGACTCTCTGTACAAATGAAATGTACGAGAGTCTGGTAGAACCAGGCTACATCAAACCATTGCTAACAAAGCAGCACAGACTGTAAGGCCCGCTCACATTAGTTGGGTTTCCATCCAAGCGTGAAGCGAATCATTTCAAAAATCGAAAACAGCATTTTTGATGAAGGCACTAGCAGCAAGGCCATTAAGATGAAGTCAAGTCCTATATATGGTAAAGACAGCCTCAGGAGATAAATTTATTCGGCAAATGCGTTTCCATCTCCCATTATTTGCATTTACTCTTTTTCAGTGTCAACTTAAGCGAGCCTAAAGACTTTTTTGCAAATTAGGAGATTTTTGTTTAAAATTTGGCGTTTCCTTGGTTTTTGATGCAATACTTCAAAATGCGTATAAAATCATGGTGATGGAATCATTCTGCGCCTGGTGAGACGAGTTAACTTTCCGTACCGGCCAAACCAAAGAGCTAACCAGAATGATCCGACTCCCAGACGAGTGCCCCCACTCATTTCACATGGTGAATTGGCCAAATAAAGCAACTTAACTCGCCTCCAAAGACAAAACTGCTTAGGTTGGTCTTTCTGAAGATGTTCTGTTGCAAAATGAATACAAAGATTTCTCTTTGTATTAAGTATAAACTGTCAAAATGTTTTTGTAAAAACAATGAAAAATAAAAAAATGTATACCAGGAGTTGTATAGCCATTCTGGGTGTATACCTACTTGGATATTAGATCATTTTACTGTTCGTTTGGAAACAAGCTTGATTTACCCTTGTGAAACACATTTCTTAGCAAGGTTACAGATGTTTTCTGTGGAATGTAATAAAGTTTATGATAATCATGAGCTGTTGGTAAGATGTTTGGAGTTTCTGTTGCTAAGCCAGAATGATAATACGGCAAGATCAAGTCCTTCAGATGGAGGTCAAAGTTATATTATTTTGTCCCACACTGCGAATTTGGAAATCTAATACATCTTGTGGTATGTTACTTAATCTAAAGGAGTTGTTTCATAGTTTAAGGTTTTTAAAAACCTAGAAGAATTAACTGGAGGTTGATACGACATGCTATTGTTCACACTATTAAAAACAGATATGAAGTAGAGATTTTTCCTGAAAGACGAGTAGGATTTTATTTTATACTGTTTAATATGAAACCAAGACCTATTGTATTCTAACTGTAAACACTTTTACAGAACTTTAAATCATTGTTACACATTTAATTTGATTTGATTAATATGTGAACATTTGTGCTAATGCATTATACAGGGATGCGTGCCTTGACAGTACATCAGGATGACTATATAAAACTTTATATTTGGACAGGAGTTAAATGTTGTCTCACAGAAATGTGAATTTCCTCAGATGACATCAAAACACACTTGCCATGTAACATTGACATTTCTGCGGGTGTGCATTGTTTGACAGAAATACGCACAGTGCTGAGCACAGGTATGGTTACAGTAAGGGTCATCGCCTCTGCCAACAAAACCTATGAATATATAAAACTGACTTCATGAACTAAAAAATTTTCATTATTAAATAGGTAATTACTAAATTGGCATTAATAAGTAGTTAATAGTGCCTGTAGTTGTACCTTAGTTAGCAGTTCCTTTAGTTACTGATGAGCAGTTGATAATTCCTGCGTTTGTTGATGAGCGGTTGATGGTTCCTGCGGTTGTTGACGGTTCCTGTGCTTGTTGACGAGCGGTGGTTGACGGTTCCTGCGGTTGTTGACGGTTCCTGTGGTTGTTGACGGTTCCTGCGGTTGTTGACGGTTCCTGCGGTTGTTGACGGTTCCTGCGGTTGTTGACGATTCCGGCGGTTGTTGACGGTTCCGGCGGTTGTTGACGGTTCCGGCGGTTGTTGACGGTTCCGGCGGTTTTGACGAGCGGTTGTTGACAGTTCCTGCGGTTGTTAACTGGTTATGGTTATGAATTGCTATCAGAGTTGCAAAAGCCGTAGTACATAAAATAGCTGTGCATAATATTGGCTGTGCGGTTCAGAATAGTAATCAGCCATGTCTTATTAGTTTATATCAGCATTTATCGTCGCATCCCTAGTTGCTATTTCTTATAAAAACAAAGTTTAAATTGTTTTAAAAATGTAATTTGAAATTACCTATGTAATGCTTTTGTGTCAACAGTACTTTATAACTTGACCATTGTTGATTTAAATAAACTTGCTTCAATTTCATTGACTAATGGGTCCCCCAAAACTTATTTAAGTTCACTTAACTTGGTGCTCATGTAGACTGTGTACTTGAATAGTTAATTTCCTTTAACTTGAGGCTAATATAGTGTACTAAAGGATATTATAACACAGGAATTTATCACTGACTGTCAATCATTGAACGCACTTCATGCACCAGAGAAGTTGGCAACATGAATAAGTAATGTTCTTGGGTACCTCCCAGATGGATCGTCTCACCTCAGAATGTGCTTTGAAGATTGTAAGGACACATCTCTTCAAAATCTAAATCGTCTTTTTTAGCTCACAGATGTAAACCTCTCTGTTTGTAAAATTGACATTTTAGCATACCAACATTTGCAAACCTGCAATCCACACACAAGTGTCTCTCTTCATCGAGTGAATGTGGAAAGGCCTCTTCACGGTCACCAGGAACTGCGTGGGTTAGCTGAATGATCACAATTGGATGCTGAACACAAAGTCCCGGATATTTCCATAACCATTAGGTCCTGTCCTCAGGCACGGAAGTCCCCCCTCCTCTCAGGGTTTGCGAGAGGACGAGCCAGGCTACATGTGAAAAGTAAACACGTTTGTGTTGAGGCAAGACTAGTTTAGATACTTTCAAACAACTCACAGATGATGACAAATGAAGTGTGTTCTAAGACTGAAGGCTGACAAACGGAGGTGTCTCATGACCTGTGATTTGGGAGTTCATCCAAAAAGAAAAGTCCTGATCCACATGAGGTTTTAGACATGACCCTGTTTAGATGCTGTCTAAGAGTGTTGTGTTTATATAGAGGGGTTTTCTAAACTAAAAACTGTGTTAATCTAAACTGTGAAACGTGAAACTGTTTTATCCTGGGCTGTGTTGATTTTATTTTGTTAGCAGAATCTGTCTGCCGTCGCCAACAAGTGTTGTTGGCACCTTGTATGTTGGAACGGTATGGGAAAGAGCCATTGATCTCCCAGCATCTCATCAGCCTCCGGGGAACAGAAATTTGATTCCGCCTGTAAATTGGGAGTAACAGAAATCCTTGAGTTTGAGAAGGCAGCACAAAGACATTCATTGTGGAATCACAGCACTGTTGTTGTAATAATCCCAGCACTAGACTTCATCATTGGAGGGGCCATCAGTGGAAATGGCCCATTGTTTCTCAACCACATTACAATTCCTTTGACCTTCTCTAGCCAGTGTCCCATTGCGTCCTAACCTTTTTGGGAAGGTTTACATAGTAACAGCTCCAGACGTTTTGGATACACCATTAGTGACAATGATAGTGCCAGATAAATTACAACCTTTGCAAACCTTTTTGCTCATTTTTGACAAGCCACTTGATTAGTGGACAACAAAGAAGCTGATTTACTCTAAGGGAAACACCGTCATGGCCGCAACCTTCTTAAAACTGATGCCATTAATCTGAGTGCGTCTTAAAGGCCAGGAACTCTAAAAATATTTGTGGCTACACATCTGCAAGAGGGATAGGTAAATAATGGGTAACTGGTCAGGACGGTCCTTTTCAGATGCGTAGATGCTGTTCTCACCAACTGACACACTCGGAGCCCACGACCACCCATTCCGTGATAAGGTCATTTTTGTATTTTAGGAAACGCAGGGCTGCTTGGCTGTGCAGACTATCACTGCTGTCATAAGGTGATGTGGGCATTTGCCAGGTTTCTGTAGTATTGTGGGGTTTTCTGTGATTATAAGCACATTGCTGTTTGACTGCTAGGATGTTCTTGGTGGTTGATCGGGATCAAATATGGGTGTGTTTGACACAATTGTCATTTACATTTTTTAAATCTGACAAAACTTGCTGTAACCCAAAGCTGCAGTATGCATTGTGTTTCCTCTGATTCAAACCCACAATCTTTGCTCTGCTAATGTAAAGCTATGCCAACAGAACCGCCTGTTGGTCTAAGCACTGTTAAACTAGAGAGTATTGGGTAAACCTCTTTATAAACAGTTTTGTTTATGTGATTATGTATCCATGTAATGCGTCACAAATGGAAACACAAAGTAATGCTTTAAAGTCTGTCCTCAACTGAAACGGCAAAATTAAAACTTGTTACATTTGAAGAGCTCAGATGCAGATAATGCTAATAACCGAATTCTTAAGCATTTCTTATACATTCATCAAATACTTACACTTAAAATACGTCTAATCCCGACATCAGGCCATTCAGAAAAACTGCTTTGTTTTCAGAATTCGCTAAATGCCACTGCGAATTTTTAGCAAAGTCCTCAGTGCATAGAAGGCGAATGTGAAACGGCTGTGGATCACTTTAATACTTTTGTCCCTTGTGAGTACTTGGACCTAAATACAACTTGAATGTGGCAGCCACATGCATCTCAGCGCCCCCTATTGTGTAGTTTAGTTGTTTTATATTTACATTTTAAACTCTGACTTTCATTTTTATTGATTTTGCAACTGTTTAGTATGTCTTGTACAATTATTATCAGGGCTCGAAATTGCGACCATTTTGGTCGCATATGCGACTGAAATTTAATCTGTGTGACCTTAAAATATATTTGGGAGCATTTGTGCGACTCTGTTGTGACGCGAGTTGATTGTGATCCTGCGTGCTGGCGCTGTCCCAGGTTCAGTGTTCTCTCCAACGATACATAACCAATCAAATTTCACCATTAAGTTCTTGCGTTTAATGGAGACCGCAGATTGGCTAATATGAGCGTCAGTCATTCATTCCTTGTTGCCGTGAAGCGCGAAAGACGAACGCGTCGCGAGCATGACGAAAGCGAGCCGATTACAGCCAAGGTTATTACTGTATTTTTTAACGACGATCCGGATTAAAATGTAACTCCACCACTGGAAAATATGAGTTGACGTTAAACCTTTCAGAGAGAGTGGCTTAAAGATTTCGAGTGTCTCCGCTATGAAAATGTAACTTACTGTGTTTACTGTAAATCCTGTTAAACGGCGTTAATGGCGGAATCAAAACATTTTAAACGCCAGACGTACCTTGCTTAAACATGGCGAAAGTGCCAAAAACACAAGACATGTCATGACAAATGTGTTTATTATTGATGGAGACACCGACCTGTCAGTGTGTTTGATGGTGTATGTGCGCATGCGCTGGTGAATGGACACTCGACAAACATCCTTGTGGTCCATGTTGCTGTGGAATACGACAATGCTGATGGTATGTTTTTGTTGTATTTTTTAAAACATTGCCTATTTAGTAGTAAAAGCATCCTGGTAATGCAGTTATCAATACCAATATATATTAGCCTTCTATATTAGGGTCACTTTTGTAATGTCACAATTAATCAGTGTTATACATGTTTGCTAGATATCTATGTAATCTTAATCATGTTACCTGTAATTGTTAAATTATTATTGCTGCAATACTATTTCAACAGCATTTGGGTATTAATTTACGAATTTATGCAGCAAAAAATAAAATAAAATAGAAGACCAACTTTTAAATGCTGGCCATAGGACGTTATTTTTTAATAAAATAAATCTATTAACATTTACATTGTAGTTGTGGTGCTTTTTAATTTTTGGATGGATGCGCCTAAATTTTTGCTGGTGCTCCTAACTCTTTAAAGTTGGGAGCACCAGTGCTACCAAATAAAAAAGTTAATTTTGAGCCCTGATTATTATTATTATTTTTTGAGTTTAGTTTTTTTCCAGAAAAGCTTACAGGGCTTTGCAGTGAAAGACAATCAAATTTGGTATACCAGTGAAATGACTAAAGTGACATTTTGTGAGAATAAGGTGACATTCAATTACTGACTGATAACATTTTCATTGTCATCAAAGTGAAATTATTGAACCTAGACATAAACGCCTGATAAAAACATATCAGATGCACGCAGAGGGTTTTGCATCTGAACTCTTGATTTACAAGTTGTACAGACAGGAGCTTTTGAGAGGTTTCCCGTCAGCTTTTTAAATGTCTAGGTTTTTTGTGTAGCCGGTTTATTGATTTGCATGAAAACAGGTTTCTATAATAAGAAGATTTTTGATAGATCTGCTTACCTTTAACAACTCTGTTTGCTTTATAATACACACTTTACCTTTTTGGGAACAAGTTTGTTCACTTGTTTCTGTTTAGTACGAGTATGAAAGTCCCATTGGTAGTTAGGATTTTACAGTCTTGTTTTCCTAGAATTTATTATTGACTTTTTTTTCATTAATATCTATTTAGCTGTTAGTTAAACTTGGACTTCAATGCTCACAATATTAAATATGAACAGTTTACAGTTGTGAGAATGGCAGTTTAATAATAGAGGGAAATGTATTTAGTTTCTGTCTGTCGGTTGCTGGGAAGCCATGCATGTAATTCTCAGCAGTGTTAACCCAGATTCTCACATGAATTCACCATCCCTCATGTCAGTTTAAGGGCCACTGAAAGAGATTTACTCTCTGCCACTACTACTGTTAGTGGGTGAATTTACAACAGTGTTATCATACTGTCTTTAAGCATCGCTGTCGCACTTAACTTCCCTTATTGATACATTTATTTTGATGGATATAGGAAGTACCTTACAAAAGTCCACCATGGTTTACTACTACATTTAAAATAAAAAAACGATTCTTATCGACCGTAGTGAATCCAACCATCTTGTGTCCATTTGACTGGTAAAGTTTACAGACATGCAGCGAAACTTTCTGTCTGAGCTTTGCATTGAAAAGTAAAAAAAAAAACGTTGTGTAAACATGTCTGGCTGCTGCATGTTTTTATGTGGGTTTTTTTTTCTTGAGGGCGAATGGTTGGTGTAGATGAGATCGAAACTTTCTTATGATCAGTGCACAAATGTTCATGTCCCATGACAACTGTTAATATATAACCTCAGTTGAGTCAATGATTTAAGACTTTTTTTATGTTAAGATGCTGACTTGGTTGGTTACTCAATGTCAAATTAGAAAGAGAAAAGCTGGTGAAATTTTTTTTTTGCCTGTTATGTTAGTGAAACACAGAGTTCACACTTTAATTTAATATCTTTCTGAACTATAGTTGTGGACTGACAGGTCTCTTCACTTGTTGTGACCTGCAGGCAAAAAAATTTCATTGTTGGTAGAATAACAAAATAAATGTGATTATTTTCATACGTTTCTTGATGCTTTGCTTACAACATGGGCTGTGCATCTAGTCATGTTTGGGTATTTCGCGACAAATATGTCATGTAGTAGACTTGTCAATGTATGGCATATGGCTAGACAGTATGAGACACACAAACATGTTGCCTTGGCATGCCATCGTTTCTAAAAGCCATAAACAGTGTCATGCAAAATAATGATCAGTATCAAGCAAAAATAAAAGAAGCATGCCCAGTGTTTTTGGGAATTTGAGTGTCTCGCCACCCCTTCCTTAATACTCTATTTCCTGCTTGTCCCATGATTCCTAATAACTCCCCCTCCAGCCCTCCACAGGACCCATGATCCAAATCCAGCACTCGTCCCATCAGAGCTCACAGCTCAATCGTCCTGACACACTACAGCTCTGTGTGTGTGTGTGTGTGTTGAGGGGTAGATGCACACCATATCCATTGTGTGATGGGGGCAGGAGTGCAGTTAGGAGCACCTTTTGCTAAAGTATTAGCTTAACTACTTGCCTTATTAGTGTCATTGCATTAAATGATATAATACAGTGGCAAGGCAAGTTTTTTTTGTATAGCACATTTCATACACAGAGGTCATTCAAAGTGCTTTACATAGAAATAAGAAAACAATTTATAAGAGAAAAAAAGTATGTTGTTAAGACACATGAGAATTTAAAATATCAATTAAAAGAAAATAAATGTGATTTATACAGTAAGCCAACAAACACAGAAAACATTAGTTTGACAGGATGGCTTATTGCTGTAGATGGCACCTGTGTTTTTAGGGTTAGTGGTGTGCGTGTGTGTCTTTGTGTGTGTGTAGCGTTTGTGGGGTAATCCTGCTGAGAGGGCAGTGAAGAGTTTGTGTAGGGTCACAGTGGTCCAATCGCGTAGCGTGAAGTCGTCTGGTGGGAGGAATTTCTCTGCATTCCAGCTACATGCCAGAGCTGTGGGCAGTGGAACAGACCTGCATAGATATGCGATTTACATTTATACTGCACTGAAAGTTTGGACCCTTCTCCACAAAATAAATAACTATTATTATGATAATTATTATCATCATCATCATCAACGTTTGTAAAGATATTTGCATACAGTGTATATGTCTGTTTTTTATTACATGCATGCATGCAAGCAAGCATAAGCCTTTAGATCAAAAGGTCTGTAGCTCTTTCCCCGCCAGCATTTAAACCAAGTTTGCCTGCCAGCGCCACCATTTTTTTAAATAATTTTCACAAAAGTTTAATGCTTTCTAGAAAATGTAAATATATAAAAATGCAATATATCAAATGAAAAGGACAGACCCTCTGCTTTCAATTTTTTTTCTCTTTTATCATCAAATATGGGTAGGTTTCTTTAAAAACACAATCTCAATCAAAAAGCTATGATAATTGCATTTTTGTAAAGGACTTAAAAAAAATCAGATTCAGAGCGATAATCAAAACACACAAGAGTATTTACTGCTTTTGAAGCCATAGATGCTTTAGTGTTTTATAAGTCGGGTAAGAGTGCCAACTAGTGGATAAGTAAGGAATAATTGACGACGGGCCATTGAATTAAGAAAATAATGCACACCCAAGGTGGTAATGCAGCACAACGCAAAGCGGAATGCAGTTACACGGCGGGTGTGCATTCTTTTCTTATAATTCAATGGCCCATCGTCAATTATTCCCCTTATACCACGGTTACCACAAACATTGCTCGAGTGCCTATTTTAAAGACATTTGACAAGTTAGGTGTGCGGTTATCAAAAAATAATGCATACCTGTGAAACATTTCTCAACCAATCGGAATACAGCATTCAACAGACCCGTGGTATAATAGCAGAATTATGGATTGCCATAAAAGCTCGTCATTGGCAGGGAAGCATTTTCTCTTAATTGGCGACATAACTGGTTAAAAACAAACAATGATAAAAACTAAAATTCAGTTACATGTGTTTAGACTGCTGGTGTTGATGCTTTTATTCATTCATTTACATACCATTCACATTTAGTGTCTTGCTGTAATGACCTAAAATATATAAAAACATAAATGTTTTCAGTATGCAAAACATTGCTCAGATGCCAAAGTAACAGCACTAATATACAGTCATGGTGTGTGGTCAAACTCGATTCCATTGTTAGAGTAATGGTGTCTGGAATGCCAAACCTGGAGACTGTTTTGTCAGCTGTGAGTTTATAAAATCTTTGTTTAAATGTGTGAAATAAATAGTACTCATAAACGTCTGTTAAGATTGTAGTCTCACTTGAAACGGACCTGGAACATTACTTGACGATTTATCAACCGGATACTGTGTCTGCCATATTTTCATTGTCATGTGACCTGTATGTTCAATCACCTAGACCAAACTAACAACGACAATAATTAACTCTTGTGTTAACCATAGAAAACTGTCCATTAGGAATGGGCCGCTTACTGGTTTCAAGGTATACCGAGGTTTTAAACAGTCAAGGTTTCAAAACCACTAAAATGTTTTGTGATACCGTCTCCAAGGTATGAGCTGTGCTTATACAAAATTCATTAAATCATTAAGTCATGTAATTGATTTGATGTTTACATTAATATACAATATAAAAATAATATATATTTTTTAAAAGCATATTATAATTTATTTTAAAGGCTTTATTTTTACTTGGCACTTGAAAATAACACATTTTAGTGGTGCAATGGCGCTACCGCAACACCGTGAAAACCGTGGTATTTTTGCTAAAGGTTATCATACCACCAGAATCTTATACCAGCCCATGCCTAGTGTCCATCTTATCTATAATCAAATCTCATTGGAAGCAGAAGACAAGCTGGGGATTTCTTACATATAGGTTTTTTTACGTATTGAGGTTTCAGACATACTACTCTTTTCACATACTGATTTTAGTATACTCTGTCTGTATTTTCCACAGACTAATAATTTATATGTTCTTGAACTTATATGGCAGTTGCCGTCTACATGATAGCGTTTTCAACCAAATTGCTACTCCAAATCCACCAAGTAAACCGACTATGTGTTTAGGTCTGCCGCCTTGTTACACGTCACGCAAGTAGTAGCGGAATGCCACAAATGATAAAGAGAGAGGAGAGAAGCGATCATGTCTGATTGGTAAAATGGATTGGGTTTTGTTTTTCACTGTGTAAGTGTGACCAAGTTTGACTGATATAAATTGTGCAGCCCTAGTGTGAATGCAAAATCTTTTACGCAAATGGAAAAACTTTTATGTTTTTTGGAACCATTGTAGTTGCGTAAACGTGCCCTTTTAGTATTTAACCAAATCAGACAATAAAGTTATTAAAAATACAAATCATTGGTGATACTGATAAAGTGAAGAATATATTAAAAGTCTCTGAAAAACCCAGCATTTTCTTCCACCACCCGGTGGGCTTCACCCTTGAATGGCTCTCAAGTGTACAGTAACTCAGGCTGAAAGCACTGCTAGATTTACAGCATGACCCAGTTCAACTGTAAGCGAGCGTGAGAGTTTCACGGTAACGTTCATGTCAACAGCAGTGAGTACGAGTTCACATTACAGTCAGCGAGAGAGCGTGATAGTCTCTGTGATGCTTAAGGGCAGAAAACCTGAATAACTTCACTATAGCAGGGGACAGTAAAGCCTGTCCTAGTTCATATAGCTGAGACTTCATAGTCGTTGGCAAGACAATGATGTGTCTTCATAACAAGTAAAACAAACATGTTTTTACAGATGTCCTGCGATCTGCCGGCATGTGGTTAAGAGAGGTCTTTTTGTTTTGTTTTAACATTGCGTTCATTTCCTTCCTCCCCAAAATGTGAGAAAGGGGAAGTATTTAGAAGAACCTCAAAGCTACGCTGGCTCACGGTTGTCGTGAATCTTCAAGTTTTGCTACGTGAGTAAATGTGTTTGACGTGCTGGCTTTCACACACATGCAAATGTTTTAAGATTTGTGCTTTCAAAAGCTGATGTAGTTTCAACATTGGTTTGGACACATGCGGCTATTTAACCACTTTTGATCTACAGTCTTCTGTTTAAAATGAGCATTGAAACAGTAATAAAAGACGAGCAGGTGTGTCCATGTTGTGTAGAAAGCGATGTTATGACGTCTAAATGGTTTCCTAAAGCAAATAATACCTTAAATGTACATACAGGAAGACATAAACAATTCCTGTGTTATATTTTAATAGATGGTAGTTTTAGGAACTCAATGGAAACATTGTGTTTGCAAGTTCAGTGAATGATCATTTGTTTTGTGTATGTGGGCGAACGGGCAAAGTTTTTTTTTACATTTCTCAACACATCTGCTCTCATTGCCTACCTGTTAGTTTTGCTTTGTCTCTTTCTTGGAAAGGTTAGTTTGTGGCTCTTTCTTTGTGTTTTTTGTAGACATTTGGTTACCTGTGCCGAGTGGTGGTTAGTTCAGCGTGTGTTTGGAGTCTTTATTTAACGTCTGAGCGTTCGGCCCCTCCAGCAGAGATTTTGTTATTGTGTTCGCAGTAATCCGAGCGTTGAGAGGTCTGCAGTCCATGAGAAAGGGTGTGTGCACCGCTACAGGCCTGTGTGTGTGTGTGCGTGTATGTGTGTGATGTAGTCTAAGCTTACGTGAAGGGTTGAAATGGATTCCCAGCTGCTGGCTCTTCCACGTCCCACCTGCACGGCCCACAATGCCTCTTTGTTCCTGCCCCACGGCACTGTGGGATAGCTGTTATTTGAGAGGCAGGGGCCGGCCACCACCGACTTTCTCATTCAAACTAAGGATGGTAAATTTCTGCTATCCGGTTTCGTGGCGGCAGGCTCGGGCTGGTGAGAGAGTGTGGGAGTGAAGGTGTTCTGTTGTTTACTTGCACACTTACCACGTTGCCATTTAGGCCGCATTAAATAATAAAGAACATTGTGTACAAGAATCACATTTACTTTGTACAGTGGAAAATGTAATAGGTTTGTCGGTTTGGTCATATAACGTTATTGATATTATCTTTGATGATTTCTTTACTTTTATTCGTGAAAAGGAATTCAAATCAAAACTTCCAGTGAAATCGATTACCGGTGAAATTTATAAAAAATATACTTCCTGATATCACAGCAGAAACTGTGGATGGATGGATAAAGAAATTAATCGGTGATGACAAACATTCGCACATTTATTTATCGTCAGACTGTCATCACTAGTGATGAGCGGGTCGGCGGTTTTTACAACCAGCAGGTTCTGCTTTTATGAAATATTTAGACCGCCCTGCACCAATGTATCTATTTTTACAACCCGCACCGCCCCGCACCTGCGGCCATTAAAATAGACATACTAGGCATGTGTAATGTAAATAAAAAGATGCTTTATTTCAGCCTAAAAGTGCGTGGAAACAGTCATTAGATTGCATCGCCCTGTAAACTGGCAACAACATACGCGAATAAACCAGCATGGTCATATTAATATAGAGATAGGATAATGATAAACATTTTCAACATTTACAAAGCAGCGTTTGTATTATCTATTTACAAATTCAATACCTTAATTTCTCCCACAGATCGTCTTTCATCTTTTAATTCTCTGTTTGTTTTGTTGTTGTGGCTGGCAGCAGGAGCTAATTGGCACTTCAGTGACGTGACGCCAAAGGTTTGGGGATATCAAGTTACATTGCCACGTAGGCCTACGTAATTTAACCTTATCAAAGAACCTAATAAAATATAATAAAATATATTTGCAAATATTTAATATATGCTACAGGGAATTAGACACACATACATGTTTTTTTATTTTGTTTTTAATGACCCGCCCCAACCCGCCCGCAAAAATTTAACAATTTCTTTACCGGCCCCAACCCGACCCGTGCATCACCAGTCATCACCTAGATTTGTCTACAAATACAGTGTTTATCGGTGTTTGTTTCATAGATGCTAATGAAAGGTTTTGGTCAAGATTAAAAATAAAAAAAATTTACAGTATATTTATGTCTTTCTCGTTCCTGTTGTGTTCACTTTCGTTAGAGTTTGCTGTGAACTTCATCTAGTAT
Source organism: Misgurnus anguillicaudatus (assembly GCF_027580225.2). Lineage (NCBI taxonomy): Eukaryota > Metazoa > Chordata > Actinopteri > Cypriniformes > Cobitidae > Misgurnus > Misgurnus anguillicaudatus. Next base: position 10,359,684 of record NC_073348.2, on the reverse strand, counting down.
TTTTGCCACAGTTTACTAAATGTATAGGTCACCCACCCCATCTATGTAAATGAATGGGACGTGAGCCAAACCTAAAACTCAAATGACAATTCAAGTAATTTCTCAAAGATGGTTTGGTGTTATTTTAGTTATTTCTTATCACACTGATGTACGTTTAATGTTTGTTTTTCTAGTAAGTTTAGTAATAGTTAGTTATTAGATGCTATAGTTTCAGCATCAATGACAAAAACCAATGGCTTTTGTGAACCAAAATTGACATCTGGTAGTCATAAAACAACTGAAATAAATGACAAGTAAGTTATCTTTGTTCCGATGTCATATCTAACGCAGATCAAGTACTACACTGAGCTAACATTACTCTGTAAAATGAATGTATTCAATCCTAGCTACTAGCTCCAGATCCTTGAAGATTGCCTTGCTGCCAAACCTTTCTTCACAGTAGTGGTATATGCTTGCCGTCTCCCCCATCTTTAAGAAACTAAAACATTTTATTTCTGAAGGTATTTGTTCCAGCGATTAAGTTTAGCTACTAGCCAGACCGATAAACGTAAATAGACCGGAACGTTAACTTCGGGCCAGCAGCGTAACCGTGGCAACGTGCTTACTTTCTGAATTTTATTTATATTTCAATTTTGCTACACTAGTTTAAAATGGTAACCATTTTCAGCGTATTGTTCGCTTCAGAAGACAAATATTAATCTGTGGAGTCACTACTTTAATGATGAATGGAGCTTTACCATTTTGAGCCCAATATAAGAAAATAACATAGCAGAATTTTAATGTAAATTGATTTGTTGCTGTTCATCTGAAGAAATGCCATCATACGTCTTTGATGGCACGAGGGTAAGCAAAATGGTACTATACCATGTTGATGAACAAACTCTATAAAACTGAAGAGAGAAAATAAAATACTGTAAATAATAATCTAAACCACCGATATTATCCATCTTTTAGACGTATAGTAAATGTCCAGTGCTATTAAACGATAGTAGATTGATGTATAGCATTCCACAAATTGAAAGGATTCTGCATTTAATTATTTTATTACCATTCTTTTATTACAGACTTTTACACATTCTTTCATACCTTTATTTTGTTAACATGTAATTTCTAAAGTTGTCTTGTAGAAAGTCATTGTTTAATTGAAAAAAAAATTGCGGTTGTGCTTTTAAAGAAGTTTAGAAAGTCATTGTTCAGCAGAAAAGCTTCAGCAGAATGGTTGCTGTTTTTGCAGTAGTTGAGACAACAGTCACTTCCTCACTGGTTAGACTGGGACAGCACAGGAAGTTTGGCTTTCCTGCTTCTGCTTTGTTAATGTCATACAGCCCTCACTCACTCGCTCACTCACTGCTTCTTACTGAACAACCCAAAAGATCTAGAGGGAAACCACAGATTTTTTTAACTTTTTAATAAAGATGGAGATTAGGGATGGGACGGTATGAAAATTTCATATCATGATTATAGTGACCAAAGTTATTAGGGTTATCAATATTATCATGGTTTTGTTAAAATGACATGGAAATGTTCAAAAAGAACTGATACACACAGTAAAAACATTTTTTTTAAGTTTTATTTTTGAAATTCACAATTTAATATTTCATGTCCCTGAAATTATTTGTGATGGACAGTTGAACAGTTGTGGTGTAACTATAAAAAAAAGGAGTATGCAGCGGGTAAAGGTAGCATACAATGACGCAATGAGGTTGCTACTCCGTGTCCCTAGGTGGCATAGTGCCAGTCATCTGTTTGTATCCAATAGAGTGCCAACGTGTGAGGCACTCTTAAAGGGATAGTTCGGCCAAAAACGATATTAAACCCATGATTTACTCACCCCCAAGCTGTCCGAGTTGCATATGTCCATCGTTTTTCAGACAAACACATTTTCGGATATTTTAGATCTTTCTGTTCATTAAATGTAATGTTGCGGGGTCCAGCAATAGTCCACGACCTTCAAGTCCAAAAAAGTGCGTCCATCCTTCACAAATTAAATCCAAACGGCTCCAGGATGATAAACAAAGGTCTTCTGTGGGTAATCCGTGCGGTGTTGTTGTAGAAATATCCATATTTAAAATGTTATTAACGTTATAAACTACCTTCCGGTAGCGCCGCCATTTTGGAGTGATGCGCATTCAGGATGAGAGCTTACGCAGCGTACAGAGTTTCTCTGCTGCTTCTCTGTGCCCCCGCCCTCCGAATTTGTCATACGTCACTAAGAAAAGTGCGTACACTACGCTAATACTCTCCTGAGTCTAAGATGGCGGCCCTACCGGAAGGTAGTTTATAACGTTAATAACATTTTAAATATGGATATTTCTACAACAACACCGCACGGATTACCCACAGAAGACCTTTGTTTATCATCCTGGAGCCGTTTGGATTTAATTTGTGAAGGATGGACGCACTTTTTTGGACTTGAAGGTCGTGGACTATTGCTGGACCCCGCAACATTACATTTAATGAACAGAAATATCTAAAATATTTTCTAAAATATCCGAAAATGTGTTTGTCTGAAAAACGATGGACATATGCAACTCGGACAGCTTGGGGGTGAGTAAATCATGGGTTTAATATCGTTTTTGGCCGAACTATCCCTTTAAGGCAACTGATGTTTGGCTTTGTGTCGACTGGACAATTCAGTGAACCATATTATTGAAGCCCTGGTCAGTCCTCTGATGAGCTGCTATAAATACTCTTCAAGGCTTAGACTACATTGGTGTAATCATCTGTATATATTATAGGCTTTTATGAAATTTACTGTATTTTTATATTTTTGTATATTGTATGTTGTGGTATATGGACCTGTGTTCTGCAATAAAGCTTTATATATATTTCTGTGGTAAAAAAAATAAATAAATCTGTCTAATAAGTTTACCATGAATAAATGGAATACATTATCCCTTAAATTTCTTCTTGTGCAAAAAACTATGTTGCATGTGCACGCCTGTGTCAAAACTGATTCTTGCTGGACATGATTTACCACAATTTTTTAAAATCACGGTAATCAAACACGGTTGTAATGATAATTAATTTTTAAATGATAATACTAACCGTCAGGACATTTTATCGTGGTTAATTGTGAAAGCGTTAATCGTCCCATCCCTAATGGAGATGCAGCTCAGGTGTTCTCCTGAACCAGGACACCATGCATGCCCGTACATTTCTCTCTTTAAAATGATTTAGTTTTGGTGTATTAGATGTACAAGTACATATTTTATGTCATTTGTTTATGACGTCCACATGTATTTTCATATGTGGTCTTTGAGATTTGTGAGATTGAAAGGTCAAAAAAATCTATATTTTTTATAGTATTTGTTTATGGTTATATGTTTATGTGCATTTACCAAAAGTATATGCAGAGGATGTTGCACTATATAAAGACAAAAAGCAAAAGTTTTAAAGGTGAGCCTATCTGCCTCAACTTTACGTGATATTAATTATGGTGTGTTTTGCTTTTTTGCCATTAGACAAGGCAGTTAAACCTAATAATAAATGCCAGGGAGAGGAAGAAAGAAACATGAAAGTACTGCACACATTCACACGGCTGGTCAATGTTTTCTTTTCTTTCTGTAGCCGGGACATGGAGAACAGAGAGACCCTGCGTGGGCTGCAGAAGATGGAGGATCGGCCTGAAGAGCGTTTGATCCGAGAGAAGCTGAAGGCCACCTGCATGCCCACATGGAAAAGCGAGTGGCTGGAGAGACGCAGCAGGAGAGGACCGATGGTATGGCACCAACAATACATATGCATGTGCGCTGCTCAAAATACTGATTACTGATAGACAGGACATCACATAATCCACGTCATCAGATATCCAGTTTTAGTGCCTGTCATTAGCCCTTTACACACAGAAATGTTTTTAATGATTTTTGGTTCATTCACACTGCCAAAGATTTTCTTAAATCTCTCCCTGATCTCTGCTTCAGTCCAGTTTGCAGACATTTTTTTGTCGTAAATGTTAATCTGCATGTAAATCCCTAGTATCAAAGAGCTGAACCATAACTTCTTGTTGCGATGACACGTGGGTCTTTGCTGCGACACGCTCCTTACGGCATTATTTCTGCCTCTTGTTTACACAGGATGTGTTCCGTAAATGTTACAATAATGGGACTAGGTCCCCTTTATGAAAGTGATCCCATAACATTTACGGGACATGTTTATGTTCACACAGAAGGCTTCCGAAATTTTCTGGGATCAAAGTGCTGTGTGAATGAGGTTATTGACAAGCATACATACCCTGATGTTTTTTTGCGATCAGTAGTAGTCTGTGATTTTTGTTGCGATAGTTTTTAATGAGAGAAATAGAACGAAAGCACACAAACTATTTGATGTTTGTTACCCTGGACCACAAAACCAGTCACAAGGGTAAATTTTTTTACAATTGAGATTTTTACACCATTTTACAGGTAAATTAATAAGCTTTGTAATATTTGACCCACCGATATACAACTATTTGAAAAACTTCAAATCTAAGGATGCAAAAAATAAAAATATTAAGAAATATTAAATTAAGTTCTTAGGAACGCATATTACTAAAAATAAAATGTTTTGATATGTTTAGGGTATTAAATTTACAAAATATCTTCATGGAACATGATCTTTACTTGATATCCTAATCATTTGGGTATAAAAATTAATAATTTTGACACATACAATGTATTGCTGGCTATTTCTTCAAATATATCCATGCGACTTATGGTTTCGTGGTCCAGGGTCACATTTGTGTTATCCTAAATAAAAACTTCGCTGAAAGAGTGAAGGAAACCTCACTCGTCTCTGACTATGTGACACAGCACTTCATTTATTTAAAAACATTTTTGTAAAAGGTGTTAAGATATTTTCTGTTGCCTTTACCCACAGACTGCGTGAGCTCTGTGTATATTAATAAATCCAAGCAGTGAAGCACAGTTTGCAAAATTAAGAAGCTGGCTTCCTTTGTTGAATTTATTGATATAAATTTTAGGTAAAGACATTTTTGTAAATTTTAAAATCCTTTGCCCCTGTCTATAAAATAAACAATAATTAAAAAAAAAATAGTATGCAATTTATTAATTTCCTTTAAAGTCATATTGTATACATTTTTATACATTTCAAACTAATCTATTTATTTGATATATCTCGCTCTCTAAAGATTTATAAAACTTTCAAACTTCTTGTTAACTTTCGATTAATTGTGCCTGTTTTAGTTTTGATTAATATTTTCTGAAAATTCAAGTATTCACGTGTTAATTGTAATTTTACATTCTGTTTTTTTGCTATCTCATTACTTAACTTGTTAATTCAGGATTTAAATTGAAATGGTCATTTGCAACATGTCTTATCTGTTACGCCGGTTTCACACCGCATGCGTGAGCAGCGCATAAGCGGCGCATGTTTTTTTCAGTGCCCATGTTAACAAGTTAAAGCATGTACACCGCACGCATGAGCAGTGCGTTCTCGCGTGGCAGGAGCGTCGCTGAAGCAGCAGTGCTGCTATCGTTTTGGCGTCAGTTCTATTTTTGCTGCGCTGCTCACGCTCAATTAAAGTGACAGTGCATTGTTTATGGTTTAAATGGTCGTGGATTGACGCGAAAAAGTGTAATTTTACAATAAAATCACGAATGTTACGCCAAGTGTGTTTGAAACAGACATGACTTTGAGCAATTTAAAAGAAAGCAATGAAATATTAACACACTGTTGATAGAAGACTGCGTTCATTTAATTTCTGCACAGCAAATGAGTTCTCATCTATCATTATAATCTTCAGAGAAATAGATTCATCTATAAATCTAAATCTTATGCTTAAACTGTTGAAGGGAAACACGATCGACTGTTTCATGCTGTCAATCACTGACTGAATTCTTTATTTTATCGTAAAACTTCAGAGAAACAGATTTTATAATGTGCCATGGGCTTTTTATGTCTATAATTGTGTATTGTGTCTATATCTGACATTACACGGACCAGAACAGCACGAAAACAATGTGGATTAAACAAATCACAGTTATATAAATTACACTGACCTTCAAAAAGCGTATTGAAGAGGTTCGCTCATAAATGCATGTAAAATAATGTAATGTAAACTTGAGATTTTTATACTGTTATTTAAACTGCACAGTATGCGCTGCAAACACAGCCGGTGTGAAAGCACAATGGCCACGCGCTGCTCACGCTACGCATACGCGCTGCTCACGCATGCGGTGTGAAACCGGCGTTAGGGATGTTAATCAGACATCTCGTCATGATGCGATATTCAGCCGACTACACAATGTTTGCAGATACCTCAAACTGAATCAAAATCATGTCCGAAAATTAATTGTGTATCGATCGATCAATTAAACGATATTTAGCCGCAAAGGTTTCTGTGTTTGTCTTTTCGTTCACCACCACTGCTTTGTTGACAGAAATGTGTGTGTGCCTCATCATAAAGGCATCTCATATCGATATTTTACACGTGGAATTGATGCATTGTATCGTTGGGTTTTGGTCAATGCATTGATCCATATGTGGTGACACCACTATTAACAGTTTACCTTGATAATTAAACATATTAGCTGTTTTCAAACACATACAAAATGCATACTAAAGAGTTAGAGAAGCACATAAATAATTTGTTGTTATTTGTGTTATTTCATCTCAGGTAGTAAAGCCCATTCCTCTGAGGGCAGACGGCACTGAGGTTAAAAGTGATGGTCAAAGCTCATCGTCCTCTCAGATCAGAGCTCATCGTAGTCCTTCACCTGGACCTTCCTCTTTCTCAGCCTCCTCCTCATCCTCATCATCATCTACTAAGACAGCAGTAAAGCCTGATTCTCCTGGTCTGCGCAGACGGAGGGCGTCTCCGGTGCCTGTGAGTTTGTCAAGCATTTGCAGTGCAATGAGTTTTATGTGCTTTGTAACTCTATGGGAGCTGATGTATGTGTTTGGATGTCTCGCTCCAGAGCGGAAGGGTGACACCTCCTCGGAGAGCCCCATCTCCTGATGGTTTTTCTCCATACAGTCCAGAGGAGACCAATCGCAGGGTCAACAAGGTCATGAGAGCTCGCCTCTACCTGCTGCAGCAAATAGGACCCAATTCATTTTTGATTGGTGGAGACAGTCCTGACAACAAATTCCGGGTGTTCATTGGTCCCCAGGTATGTTAATGGAGAATGTATCTATTTCATGTCAACTTGACAGTGGGATGTCACACATTTGTAGGAAGTAGAGAACGAGTTGTTTTTGCAGCTTGGTTTCAGTGAAGTGTGCTCCATGTGAAATAATATTTCAACTTAAACAGTTGTGAGAACCCTGCTGATTTTCATACTGTGTTATCAGACGTGCAGCTGCGGCCGAGGAACGTTCTGCATCCACGTTCTCTTCGTCATGCTCCGAGTCTTCCAGCTGGAGCCGTCTGATCCTCTGCTCTGGAGAAAGACCCTCAAGAACTTTGAGGTAAAGCGACTGTGATTCAACCACAGCACTGACCAAGAGTTCCTCACATCACTGTAAAAATACTCACTCATGCTCGGCTTTGATGTTTGTCTTCATTCAGGTGGAGAGTTTGTTTCAGAAGTATCACAGTCGCCGCAGCTCACGCATCAAAGCTCCCTCTCGTAGCACCATCCAGAAGTTTGTATCCCGCATGTCAAATTCTCACACGTCGTGTACCTCCAGCACATCTCCATCCAGCAACGAAAGCAGTGTGATGATGATATTACTGTGCAAGATACAAACATATCTAGGTCACATTTCAAAAAGAAAATCAAAGCTTGCTTTTATAACCATTGAGATTTTTGCTCTGCTTTTGAGCAGTTTTAATATTCTCATATCAATGGTGAATCTTTACTGTTATAATTAATAAAGCTGCAATGTGTTACTTTCACCTCTTTTTCGCCATCTCTGATTGAAACTTTTAATTTTTTAGATGAAATATAACTCAGACATTTTAAGATGTTTAAGATCCATGCAGCCATCTTTTGTAGCCATTACATTTCATATCTTGTATTGAACTTCTGGCTTTGTGTGTCCAGTGTGAAGGATGAAGAGGAACAGATGTGTCCCATCTGTCTGTTGGACATGCTGGACGAAGAGAGTCTGACTGTGTGTGAAGACGGCTGTAGAAACAAACTCCACCATCACTGCATGTCTATATGTAAGTGGCATCAGTATATCTCTACTCATCTGTCCGTATATCCCACATATCTGCGTTTCCAGCCGGGACTGTCTTAACACTGAAAGTTGCTTGTATGACTATGCCAAAAATGTTAGATACTACAGATCCAAGATTCAGATCCAGTTTACTAGACATCTCTTCGTCAGGAAAAAGACTGTCCATAATTCAAGAAATAATCGGCTCTGTTGTGAGTTAACACTTTTACTAAAGCACAAAGCCGATACATAGATGAAGGAGAAGAACAGTAGACAGTCGATGAAGTGATGTCAGAATAAATGTCTGACTTCATCTCACTAATAACTAATTCAGCAGGTGTTATAATAAAAGCAGCTTCATTATGTTATCTCGTGACATTGAAAACCTTGGGATTGAGACATTCTCTTGTCTTCATAAGTTCAGATAATACAGTAATACAATTAAACAATAATAAAAAACTAATAATAATTAATAAATGTTTATCTCTACACAAACAATAAGAATAAACTTAGCATTGACTTCTCAATTATATTTTATATTAGATTATAAATGTAAGCCTGATGTTATCCAGTTTCTCACTGTGAGCTCTTGTAGCATATGTAGACATCAGCACAATGTCAAGAGTTGTTTTATACATCTAATGGGGCATACACACCAAACACGATTTGCGCGAGTAGAATGCATACAAAGTCAATGCAAAGACTCGATCAGACACGTCCTCGTGTGGGGAAATGCGAATGACGCGATATGGGCGCCGTGTTTTCTGAGAAAACACGTGCTATTCGCCTCAAACACGTTTTTGCCCAAGTTGAAAATATTCAACTCGAGCAAAAAATTAGCATGACACGAAGTTAAATCCCGCAAGTAATCTAGAGCAAGTAACGCGATGCCCCGCGTTTGGTGTGTACGTAGCATAAGAGTATCTGTTATTGTGTAAAAGACATTGTAAAGATCAGATGTGTAGTTTTTCATTATGTCTGTCAAAGCAAAACACCACATGTGATGAACTCCTGAGGCACATAAGATGTTAGCATCTGAGATATTACGGTATTTATTAATTTATTTTTGAGTCCAAAATTATGCACCCTTTTGCTTTTCAATGTCAGATAGCTTAATAAATTGAGGAGAATGGAGAAAAATTAATCTGTGGACTTACTGCCCACACTGTATGATATTACACACACAAGGGATCTTAAATGAAAACAGGACATCTATGAAGATCACTGTACTGTGTGTATGATCTTTTGTTTTGTTTAAAGGTTCAGACAACTGGGTCTGGTAAAGCTGGCAGCTCATGTCAGCCCTGACATTGGCTCATGTTGTGTGTATTGTCTCTTTTTAGGGGCCGAGGAGTGCCGGAGAAATCATGATCCTTTAATCTGTCCTCTGTGTAGAGCCAAATGGAAGTCTCATGATTTCTACAGGTAAACTTTTCCTAAAAATGCCTACGTTCAACAGGTCTCAATGTTCCTCGAGTACATTTATTATAATACTTATTATTTACAACAAGATTTTCACTTTATTTATCTCTTGCATTAAACTTATTAATACGTGAAATGATGAGTTTTCTTTGAGAAAAAAATGTCCGTGCCAATGCGTTCATATATTTTAAGATAAATGTTGTATTTTGCTTTATTCTACCATTGAACTAGACTGACTTTTCACAGACGTGATGACTTTGTTTCAGAAAAGGTCATGTGTTAAATATTATCTTTTGTTTTTCTGTCAGAGCAACAGGTTGAAGTGCAGGAAGCACCTGTGTGTAGTGAACATGTGCTGTTAATGTTACTTATCGGAGAGTTTACATGTTAATAGAGGCGTGTCCTCGTCTAGCACACCCATAGAAAAGAAAGTTCAGCATAAAAAAGTAGGAAAAATGTGCCCGGTCTCGTTTCGATCAGGCTGAATAAAACCTAACAAGCCCAAACACAGTTTGAGAGTTTAAGAATGCAAGTCAACCAACCCAGATTAGATTTCCAAATCGTCAAAGCTGCACACGGCTGTAATTCATAGAGATGCCAAGAGCCCAACTTCAACCCCAATGACTCATGACAATGCTTTTCAGAGATTATATTTTGTGTTTGTATGTACTGTTAAGAATTAAGACTGATATGAAGTCAAACAGAGGTTAGTATATAAAGTATCAGACTCAAGCTCATCTCAGTGGTTAGGTAAGTGAGACGGGCCGGCACCAGTCGTGTTTTCAGCGTCTGTCTTGACCTGACATGTTAGCAGTTTGTTTTTTCCAGTCAGGGATTCATCCTACATGCAATCAATGCCGAAACCAAACACTCCGCTTCCCGAATATGTTAATTTTTCAAAGGAAATCATCTACATTGGGTAATACTGTTGAGTGGTTACTCATTCAGAGAGAATGCTGCATCTTATTAGGATTAAACAACTCTTTTGTTTGGTTGCCTTTTGAAATGTCTTATTGTGAGGTATTAGACATGCAGGTATATTATTGTAGGCCCCGAACATATTGACCACAAGCACTTCTTGCTACACAAACTCAGTTGTGTTGAAATGTGCCAGATGATAATGTATTGTCAAATCCATACAGCATGGGTAAATGGCGTGTATAGTTTATATGTTGTAGTAATTTTGCATTTGTCTCTCAATTTAAGCTCAATCTTGGCATATTTTTGTGTTTAGTTATGAAGCCTCATCTACGGTGGAAAGCACAAATCGCTCTCAGAGCCAAACAGCCTCAACTTCCTCATCTTCATCTGTACATGCTGAGAGCTCAAGAGCGGGACAGGATGGGGACTTTTCTCTTCCACAGTATGGAGTACAGCACATCCCTCAGACATACACTGAACTCGCTGAACCCTGGATCAAGGTGGGTTACAGCTGTTAAACATATATTCACCTTTATATCAGTGTAAGACTACAATTAAATGGATGGTTATTAATCTGCATTGTGTTTTTGTTATATTTCTTGAGTATTTATACATTTTGGGTGGAGTTGTGCTGTAAAACTGTTAAAAATGACATGTATAATGCAATTTATGATCATACATTATTGCTGTAATATAGGCCTACACAATAAGTTTGCTATAACTGTAAACACTATCATTTATATTATCAACTTTACTTTCTGACATAAACATGCATTTGCTGTAAAGCAGCTTTGAAACAATATGCACTATGAATAGTAAAAAATATTTATCCTAATATATACTTTCATTTTTTATAAATGATTATGTAAATTATCTGGACATTTGGTTTATCATTAAAGTCTTTAGTAAATTGTTCCTTGACTCAATAAGCTTTTGATCTTTTTCTCTTCATGTTTCAATATATTTATTTTAGTGCTGTCAAACAATTAATCACAATTAATATGCATACAAAATAAAAGTTTGTGTTTGGATAATATATGTGTGTGTACTGTGTGTAAGTATTATGTGTATGTTTATGTTTATATTTAAGAAACATTTACGTGTGTATATACAAGATAATTACACACACATAAATTATGCAAACACAAACTTTTATATTGTATGTGTTTAATCGCGATTAATGGTTTCACAGCCCTAATTTGTTGTATTTAAAAATCTTTTTGCCTTCAATGTAAATTCTCATTCTCGTCATGTTGATTTGTCATACAGGTGTTTGGTTTGGAGCTGGTGGGATGTCTCTTCTCCCGCAACTGGAACATTAGAGAAATGGCTCTTCGACGGTTGTCACATGACGTCAGTGGTGCCCTCCTGCTGGCCAATGGGGAGCGTTCTGGGGCCGGGGCGGCTGCAGGTCCGGGTCTGGGCACAACCGCAGGAGACGTGTCAGGAGACGTAGTCGTGGAGTGTTGCTGTAGTGTACTGTCAATGGTCTGCGCAGACCCTGTCTACAAAGTCTATGTGGCAGCACTGGTGAGATTCTACACCTTTGTATTAATAACAGCTTGCTTACCACTGCCCTAAAGGGCCATTCACATTATAACAATAAAAAATATATATTTTTACATATTTTTATATTATCGAGAATAGCGGAGTTCACACCACAACTATAATGAAAAAGATATAATGAACGATATCATTGGGATCACTTTCTAATGCACATTTGAATTGACAGATGACACGGTCTATAAAATAAAATGACCTTAGGGGATCCAGCGTTGATTCAGTTGCTGTGAAATTGTTTTTTATTCTACTACATTGACTACGCCAAAAGCTAAGATATTATGTGCAACCAGAACAGCATATTTATACATTCCGTGACATGTGAACAATTACGAGCTTTTTATTAAAGGAAATATGCAGTATTAGTTAATACCAATAAACTAACGGCGCGTGTGAATAAGCATAAAGATTGTCCGATGGTGTGGACTCTAATACACTAGTCAACATTCGAAGTGGATCAAAACCTTTAATAAAAGTTTACATAAAACCAATCCCTAATACCTATTCTTGTCTTAGGACAACTTTGATAAACCGTTTTGATCCACTTCAAATGTTGACTAGTATATATTTACCGTATTTTTCGGACTATAAGCCGCGTTTTTTTCCATAACTTGGCTGGTGGTGCGTATTATAGTCAGGTGCGCCTTGTAGGTCAGTATGAATTAATTTTGACATTTATGATGCAAGAGACAACATTACGTCTACAGCCGCAAAACTCCGCCAGATGCTGCTCCTGTATTTATGTAATTCAATGATGCGGAATGACTAGTCTGGGAACTTCACGCTAGTTGGCTTGTTCAGTTAATTTAGCCTATCCAACCTTCCAGCTAAGTTCTGTATGCTATGGTTTATCATTTAAATAACTGATAATATTATTTTAATGTACAGACATCTATTCAGCCTGCTGTTCTGTCTGCTATTGTTTAGTTGAATAACTTGCCGTTCCAGATTAAATGTCTGTTCTTCGGCTTGGATAATTTTCTAAATAAACGCGACGTATAGTCCACTGTGACTTATATATGTTATTTCGTCTTAATGATGCATTTTTTTAATGATGCGGCTTATAGTCTGGAAAAAACTGTATCATTATAGTTATTGTTATAATGTGAACAAAATATGAATGGTTCAGTTAAGTAGCTTTACAGAAACGTTTGTATGGTACATGTTTTTTTGAACGTTTCAAATGGTCAAACAACAAGTCTGACTTGTACTTGAACAGCGCCATCATCAAATGTGAACTCACTTGACTGTGGTTTCCCATGTCTCAGCATTATTATCATGTGCACAACTCCGTACTGTCACATGAAGTTCAGGCAGCTTGTGACAGCTTTCGTCTTAATCATATGGGTGAGAGGAAATTACACAATACTGCACTGTGCCGAACTATTGACAAAGATCCTCTAAAGACTGAGACAGGTTATTTATTTGCAATGCTCTACATTTATTCTTTTAATAAGGTTTTTTGAGTCTTTAATTTAAACAGCAAATAAAACCGCTCTCGAAAGTGGCTCATCATTTGCCTAAAGTTAGACTTTTCTCAACTTTGTTACCCACTTCCTGTCTCTAATGGTCATTGTCGCTGGTGTCACTGGAACGAGGACTGAACTACAGTTGCTAGTTCGCTGCCAATGTGTACGCAGCTTTTTTTGCCATGCAGTAAATTATGCATTACTTTTCTCATATTAGCCCAAAATACATAAAAAACACAAAAATCCTATAGATAAAATCACAGTGGCTCTTCTGCTGGTTTGCTGACAGGTACAGTACTGTGTAAAAATGACCAGCAGTGTTATTCAGAAATACAGGAAATATAATAAACACATCTCCACGCTGTTATAAAGTTAGCAGAAAAACAACAGCTGTAAAACGGTTTCAATTTTTCCTTTTATTGACTTTTGGTTCGAGGTTGTCTGTTATCTAAAGCGTGCCAAAGATCTAAAGAGCAACAGTTCACACCGGCTGGTTTTAAAGTTCATTTCTAACCAGGAAGTCTGAAGCGGCCGTGATCTTCTGACCGAGGACGGAAAGAAAATCTATTTTTCATGTAACTCTCTTAACCCATTTCTCCTGTTTACAAAAACAATAGTTCATGCTGCTTGGTCTTGTGGGACGTTGTCTTTCCCTCGGGCGTTGTCTTTCGCAGTAAGTCGCCTTTGTGAAAACAACAGGAGTTTTGTCTGTTCGGGGCTTTCCAGCACAACTCAATTCTGCTGTATTCTAGCATATACACAATAAGAGAGCCGAGTTAAAAATATTACAGATGAAAGGTTTCAGAAGAATGAAGAAGGCTTGACTTTAAAAAGTGTGAAGTGTTAAGTTTATTTACATGGTGTGATATGTAAAGTTTACTCTGAAGAAGAAATGAAGTTTAGACGGAGTGAGATTTATTTGTCTGTAGAGATAAAGTAAAGTGTTTAGTGTTGTGAGTGTGTAGATTGTGCAGTGTGTGTAGTGTTAGTTCAGGAGGAGAATGTGTGTCGGGTCAGCCGATGCTGGGCAGTGCTCCAGTGTAATGTGCTGTCAGTCACCACTCCCCGAAATCTGCCCGGGACACACGCACACACATAGGCAGAATACAGTAGCTTATCTTCTCATCTGTCGTTTGGTTGAAGCACCATCTTATAGTGTTGGTTGTGTTTATCTTACGAGAATAAATATGAGCTGTGGAAACCACCGTTTTGGGTGGAAAAACAGCACAGCTTTCAGAAATAAACCCTTGATGTTTCTTCAGTGCTGTGAAGGATCGGCTGCAGAGAGAATTGATGCCATTTGATTTCATTTTTACACAAGCCTGTTGATTTTTCCAAAGATCACAATAAATCACTAAAGGACATTTTAATACTGTATTGGATCACTTGCTTCATAATAAAAGTGAATGTTTTGAGAGCCTTTGTGCTCAAAGCCTGGACTATAGGAAGAAAAAGCTTGCTGGCCACAAACCCGATATAGTGCTGGTATTGTTTTGTCTCCATTTGCTCAGATCAGTTTGTCGAGTCTTATCTTTGTGTTATGTTTCAGAAAACCCTCAGAGCGATGCTGGTGTACACCCCGTGTCACTCCATGACAGAGCGAACCCGACTACAACAGCTACTGCGACCTGTGGTAGAAACCATACTGGTCAAATGTGCAGATGCAAACAGGTACGACTCTTTCTCTGATCACAGACTGAAGGTGTCACCACCTACTGGACATTTACTTTAAAGGTGGCACATATAATGCCCATTTTACCAAGATATAATATAAGTCTCAGGTGTGCCTAGAATGTGTCTGTGAAGTTTCAGCTCAAAATACCCCACAGATCATTTGTTAAAGCACGTCCAAAATGACCCTTTTTGGATGGGAGTAAAAAGTGCTGTTTTATTTGTGTACTTTTAAATGCAAATAGACTACAGCTCCTTACTCCCTTACTTAACAGACAGTGAGCGCTTTTGGTTAAAAATAGATCTGATTCCTGTAAATGCAGTCTGAGACAATAGTATCTTAGCTATTAGCGCTACAATGTGCTAACAAACACATTTAGAAAAGCTTTTGGGTCAAATTAACCAGTGAGGCAGTGGGTGGGGCTTTATCAATGTGACATCACATTTACAAGAGAATCAAAATGCCATGTCTAGTGATTTAATGGCAATTATAAAAAGAGTGGGTGGATTTTTTTTCCATTGTAGAGTTGTTTTCAATGCACATTTATGTCTAAACACATTGTAAAAGTGGATTTGGCATACTGATGAATTAAACTTAATGTTTAAAAGTGATCATATTTAAAGCTTAAATTGACCCCATTTGTCTTCCCAAAGCATATTCTTGGTTTTATGAATAATTTTATGTTACTCCAAAGAAAAAAAGTTTGTCTAATTCGTTTTCTTTTCAGCCTTCTTTTTTTTAAGTTCTCCCTTCCAGTTGCTTGTCATTTACAGTAAAGTCCACTTTTTTACCACCCCAATCATTTCCCAAAATCAAGTTCCTCTTTACATTTGCAATGGAATAAAAATCACATTGCTAAAGCAAGAGTATTGTAAATGCTATCTCATATGTACTGTTTTGGTGATGGTTTGCTAACTGTATATCATGTGTTTATCATGTGTTCTGTGTTGTAGTCGCACAAGTCAGTTGTCTGTATCCACTTTACTGGAGCTGTGTAAGGGTCAGATGGGTGAACTCGCTGTGGGCAGAGAAATCCTTAAAGCAGGTATAAATCACTTGTGTCATTCACACAAGGATGAAAATTCTGTCATTGTTTTCTCACCCTCATATCATTTCACACCTATATGATTTCATTTTCCTCTTTGGATAAACAAATCTTGAGTGGTATCTGAGCAGCTTCTGCATATACATGTAACTGTGTTGACACCTATCATGAGGTTTCCAGTATTTTGATGGATATGTATGCTGTAAGCACACTGCGCACAAAATAAAATGCAACTATTTAAATACCACAAAAGGTAACACTTCAGTTTGGCGCCCAGTTCTCACTAAGGTGGAGTCTGTGATTTGGAAAATGTTAACTTTGGCTTGATAACATTGATGGCATATGAACTCACCAGCCCTACAAATGACCATTCAATGCCATGACTTTCCTGTCAATCAATTTTTCATTTTAGAGATCACATATAATATTATAATATAATTCGGACCGAATGCAATGATTGAACAAATGTTTTCTTGTCCTACATCTTCCAGAGATGAAATACATTTATAAAAATGCATTTGATCACTTTTTGATTAACATAGTGATTGCTAATGCTACCAGAATAGGGATGCACTGAAATAAAAATTCTTGATCAAGACCGAAAACTGAAAAAGAGGAAACCAAGGCCGAAAACCGAAACCCTGAAAGAAATAAAGCCATTTATTACTACCATTGCACACAAGCATGTGTAGGTCGCGGTTTCTGTTTGTGTCATCACAACATTTCAGGCGTATTGTTTTGGTAATAAGTCTTTTATCTGGAAACCGAAAATGCTCTTATGGGCCATTTTCGGCCAAAAATTTTCGGTGGCCAAATATTTGGTGCATCCCTATACCAGAATCTGGAAACTTTTAACCAGCATTACACATTTTTTTTAGACAATCATTGCACTTTTACTAGTTACAACTAGATGCTTATTAGAATGCATATTACTAGCATATTAGCTGTTTATTATCTCATGTAACGCACATATTTTACATGACCTTATTCTAGATTCCTTAAAGGGGGCATTTCACAAGACTTTTTTAAAATGACAAATAAATCTATGGTGTCCTCAGAGTACGTATGTAAAGTTTTAGCTCAAAATACCATATAGATAATTTATTATAGCATGTTAAAATTGCCACTTTGTAGGTCTGAAAATGGCAGTGCCACTAAATGGCAGTGCCGTGGTTGGATAGTGCAGATTAAGGGGCGGCATTGTTATTATAAGATCCCCTTCTGACATCACAAGGGAGCTAAATCTCAATGACCTATTTTTTCACATGCTTGCAAAGAAAATTGAGATACTGGGTTGATCTTTTTCGCATTTTCCAGGATAATAGAAACACTGGGGACCCAATTATAGCACTCAAACATGGAAAAAGTCAGATATACATGATATATCCCCTTTAATGCTACCCCATACCTAACCTTAACAACTACCCTGAAAACTATTAGTAATTAGTTATTAGGAGTTTATTAAGGTAAAAGTTGTCATTAGTAGTGAGAAGTGGTCCCCAAACTAAAGTGTGATCCCATAAAATGAACCCATTCATCTGATGCACTATTTTTCAAGTCTCCTAAAGTAATACAGAAGCTTTTTGTGTTGAATTAAAGACTATTTACAGGTAACATTCCCACACATTGTAGCTCATAAAATTTAATTTGTTATATACACGTATGCAAACCTGCATCAAAAATCACACAAAATTCTTGCATGTGACATGAATCTGAATGAGATTTATGAGGTGTGGCCATGATTTTTTGATGAACTTTTCTTATTTTGCCAATTAAACATGTTTAATTTGAATTTCTCTCAGGCTCTATTGGCATTGGTGGAGTTGATTATGTGCTGAACTGTATATTGGGCTCTAAAACAGAGGCCAGTAACTGGCAGGCACTGCTGGGTAGACTGTGTCTGATCGACAGGCTGTTACTGGAGTTTCCTGCTGAATTTTACCCTCATATTGTGTCAGGTGGAGATTGCAGCCAAGCCCAAAATGTTGTGGAGAGGTACCAGAAATGCATCCTAATATTACTTTGCCAAATAATTCTGAAGTCTTCTAGTTTTAGTTATACTTGTGAGATTCAAATTGATGCTGAAGCTGTGTTAATAGTTTGTTTAGAGGTTGTGAAAAATTCATACATTCATTTTTCATTTTAGGTACCAGAAGCTTCTGCCTCTTCTAAGTTTTGCTCTGCAGTCCATTGATAACTCTCACTCTATGGTGGGTAAGCTTTCTCGCCGTGTCTTCCTGAGCGCCGCCCGTATGGTCACTCGTGTGCCTCACATCTTTGTTAAGCTACTGGACATGTTGAACGTCACCAGTTCAACTCACTATGCCCGCATGCGTCGTCGTCTCTTGGCCATCGCAGAGGAGATGGACATCTTAGATGCCATTCAAATGGGACTAGAAGACCTTCAGACCAGGCACAGTTTGCATTCGGACGTCTTCCTTGAACCCTCAGCCCCACATAACTCCCCGTGCGCTACTGAAAGAAACTCTCCCACTCACGATCTACAGCAGCTGACTGCCAAGGTGGCGTGTCTCGGTCAAACCGATTCAAATCCTGTAAATGATGTAGCAGAGAGACTCTCAAACACTGTCACAAGTCCTGCTGAGTTTTCAAAGCCCCCCATTCAGGCCCGTAACAGACCCAGGAGTCAATGTTTGAATTCCCCCTCATCCAGTCAACCTCCCAGCCTTCCCTCACTAGCCACCGCCAGTGCCTCCTACTTCCCTTCAGACAGCCCCAAAGCCCTGCCACAAAATCTTATACCCAGCAAACTTTCCCACTCCTCGCCGGGTACCCAACGCAAGTCATTAATGCAGAAGGCAGTAGGCGGGGTTGGGTGTAGCGGTAAGGACTTGGAGAGGCTGCCATCTCCTATGTTTACCCAAGCTCGGCCTCCGCCTTCAAATCAAATCCACTGGCCCAAACCGTCTCGACCCTCTCCTGCTGCAAAATCTGAGGGAGCTAAAGCTTTAAGTCCAGGGACAAGGAGACACATGAAACTGGACCTTCAAGAGGTCAGGTCTGGAGATAATCCAATCTGCAGTGGAGGATCTGCGTTTATCCACAGCGAGGATGGTGTCTTCACTCCTGTGGAGGAGAAATTCTGCAGTCTTGGCGCTTCGGCCGAGCTCAACTCCAGTATGGAGGACCTGTTGGAAGCCTCCATACCCGCGGCAGACAGCACGGTTACCTTCCAGTCCGAAGTGGCGGTGCTGTCACCAGAGCAAGTAAATGCAAACGATGACACGTACAGCGAGGATGTGACCCAGAACAAGAAGTGTAGGGAAAAGATGGAAGCTGAAGAGGAGGAGGCCCTGGCTGTTGTCATGGCGATGTCAGAGTCACAGGACGCACTGCCCATTATACCGCAGTTACAGGTGGATAAAGGAGAGGACGTCATCATTATTCAGGTGGATGTAAGTGCAAAGTGCACACCTCTGGGTACTGATATCATACATACTATATATCAATCATTAATACAGTGTATGTTTAGATGGTATGGAATTACAGTGAGGTCTAGATGGTATGGTTTGTTGCTACCACAGTTTACTGTACGTTGGGTTAGGACTAGGAATCATGGGTAGTGTTGAGCTAAAAGTAGTATTAGTAGGTGTTGGGTCTCTATAGGCACTTTCCACTGTATGGTTTTAACGTGGCATGATTACAAACCGTTGTCTACGCCATGAATCCTCAGCATGATTGTGTAACCGTACCAAATTGTGCTGATTGAATGCACATAGTAACGTTGTCACTTATCTGTAGATGGTAAATTGAGTCATTTGCGCAAACCAAATATTGATCAGGTAAAACTAAAAAAATAAATGATCATCCTCCTAAATGCACTCACTATTTACATCGCATACCATCTGTAAACTCTTGTGTTACTAAGGTAACGACAAGGCACGTTTGTATCACATTACGAATAAAAAATGAAACCATAATCGTGCCGGCTTGGTGAGATCGGCACGGAATGAAATAGGAATGTTACACAACGAGAACGGATTAGCACGATGGTGGAAATGCAGCTTGTATAGCTGATAAATGTTGTATATCATTGCTGTCCGATTGAAATTTCCAGAACCACTACTTTTCAGAAAATTATGAATATTTTTGTAAGAACGCTTTTCTGTACATTGTAAAAAGATCCCTTGTTGCACTTACATTTTTAAGTTTAATCAACTTGATATTACAATTAATTTCAACTTTCTTGACTAGTGATTAGTAAATTATAAAAAAAAAATTTGAAATAACTTATTCAACTAATTCAACTTTATTTTATAGCAAATAAATTCAAGTTGATTAAACTTAAAAATTTAAGTGCAGTAAGGAATTGTTTACAGTGTAAAAAATAAAATGTTAGTGAATCACATTAAGTTTTACCATCTTACAGGTTATAAAGTTCATCGTAGAATATTGGCATAAAAGACGAAGCACAGCGCACAGGCTATAAGACATTATTGTCTATATGTTTTGACGACAAATGCTAGACATGAAACATTAGCCTTAGGAGTTTATTAAGTAAAGAGAAGCACTGTACATATTCATAGAATGAGTTCTTTATTTACCCTTACATTACAAACACAAAAGACACTACACGCTTATGGCAGAGACGTTCCCAACATATGTGCGGCACTTCATTCAATCCTTTTCTTTTTGCTTGTCTTGTTTAGACACCAGAGACTCTTCCTGGTCATACCAAAGCAAAGCAGCCATACAAGGAGGGTATGGAGTGGCTGAAGGGTCAGCAGATTGGTCTCGGGGCTTTCTCTTCATGTTATCAGGCCCAGGATGTGGGCACTGGGACTCTGATGGCTGTTAAACAGGTAATTTGAATTATTAAGCCGAACACCAACCTGAAATAATCTGAAGCAACTATAATGAATCATTTCAAAAGTTTAAAGTTTAGATTGAAGTTTAAATTTTCCTAAACCAACTTTAACAAACTATACCTCGCTAAAGTAAGTTAATGCCATCTGTTTGTTAGTAAATGTCTAACTGCGATGAATCATACTTTTTTTCTTCATATTTTAATTTCACTGGAATGATGATAACAGTGAAGGCTTTCTCTTCAAGTGCACAAGCAAACTCTTCATTCGATCAAGTATAAAATGGGTTACAGTACTGAAGTCACGGCAGAAGTCTTTTACTTATCTTGTTTATTATGCAGGGACAGAATGGAGGTCGAGTCATTTATACCACATTTCAAACGTGCAGAAATACATAATATCCCTTAATATTTATTAATATTTTTATACATACTGCTGTGATTGTAAACTCAAAACTGTGGAATAAAAGGAGTTCACATCTATTCTTGACTCTTGTTGCATGCTTTTTCATTCAAATTTAGTCAAATTCCTCCATTTAAAAATATATTTTTATTAAATAAATAAAAAGAACCTAATATGTTTTGAACTGTTAAATTTGTCAACAATATAAGCATATGCATTCATAGAAAAACGGCACTGGCGGCGCCGGTGTGCGTATAGTCATAGAAAGTATACGCCCAGCTGTGACTCAGGAAGTTGTTCAAATCCCTGTCGCGCCACAGAGCGCCACTCACATAGTTTAACATTAAATAACATCATATTTGTCCCACATCATTAATGATTAACATTGGCTGCTAACGTATATTTTACATTTTGAAGTAGACGCTATTCTGACGAAGCTCGCGCTATTTAATGTGCACTTCCGGTTTATAATACCTCCGAGTTCTCCTAGGCGCGACGCGGATCTGAAATTAATGAACTCTTTTTTTTAATGGATACTCGACTTGTGTTATACTCTGTAACCAGATAATAACCGGCATGCGTTAAATTGTTATAACATATTTTGCCTGGTAGGATGAGTTCCTCGCAAAGTACTTGTCACTTTGTCCAAACATCTTTTGTGTTTATTTGTCACTGGATGGCATTCATTTTTGTACGTGCTGTAAAAAGTGACTTAAAAATGGTTCATTTGATTTAAAGAAGTGATCTGTATTTAATATGAACTGCTACAATGTGAAACATCTCTTCACTTGGCTAATGTTGAACAGTGTTCAGCACACTAGGAGGTTGACTTTTAACCTCATTTTATTTCAGGATTGAATTTGTCCATAATCTGTATGTGCATGACGCTTGAGTATGTGATGAATGTTTTTGTTTTATATTTACAGGTGACGTATGTTAGGAACACATCCTCGGAGCAGGAGGAGGTGGTGGAGACCCTGCGGGAGGAGATTCGCATGATGGGTCTCCTCAATCACCCAAACATCATCCGGATGCTCGGATCCACCTGCGAGAAGAACAACTATAACCTTTTTGTGGAGTGGATGGCAGGTGCGTTACTCTTTCAGTTAGTCTGTAAATCTGCAAAACTAAAGGCTTATGATTATTACTATAATTTGACATGTTTAGTTGATGTTTTACATGACGGGTGTCTGTTTTTAAATTGACACATTGTAAGTTCTTAAAAAACTCATACATGCTCTCTTCATTTGTCAGGTGGGTCTGTATCGCATCTGTTGAATAAGTATGGTGCCTTTAAAGAGGGTGTAGTCATCAACTACACAGAGCAGCTCCTGCGAGGTCTCGCCTACCTCCATGAAAATCAGATCATCCACCGGGATATCAAAGGTGAGTACAGTCTCATCGTAACACACAGATGATGTTCTGTACTGAACTGTAGGCTTAACACATTTGCCTATTCTCTGTTTAATGATGAGGTGCATTGTGGGAAGCTGTACAAAACATCAATAGAGAAAATAGCAGTCCAAATCTGTCACATTGAAGGTTAATGTTAGACAAGATGCTTCCCTTATAGGTAGTATGTGGACAGCAGGATGTCTCACAAAGTTTTGGGACAGAGCTGTAGTGTATTTTCTCTGTCTTCATGTCCTATATCTTACGATTGTCGTTTTTTGACCATTGTAGGTGCTAATCTGCTGATTGACAGCACAGGTCAGAGGTTACGAATAGCTGATTTTGGGGCGGCGGCTCGTCTGGCGTCTAAAGGCACGGGTGCGGGCGAGTTTCAGGGACAGCTGCTGGGAACCATTGCCTTCATGGCTCCTGAGGTAAGACTGAGAAGAGCAGATTTAAATAAAGGTGCTACAACAGGTTCTTGGTGCCATTTTGAAGAACCATTTCTTTTTTACAAACCCTTTTTCAACGCGAAGATACTTTTGTAAAACAGAAAGATTGTTAAAGATGCATTGGTTAACTTTTATGCAGGGTTCACACTAGACGCGGTAGAGGCATCAAGCGTGAGAGATTTACATGTTAAGTAAATCCAAAGATGGGAATAGGCATCCTGCGGTGCACGAGTTGAAAAATCTGATCTTTGGCGGATTTCCACGGCACGTTAACCAATCAGGACCTTGCTGTAGTAGTGACATGATTACAGGAAGCGAGCGGAGTCGCAGAAGCCCCTCCAATGACATGATTTCCACTTGAATGTCTTGAATGACTAGAATTTCACGCACGAATGAAGCGAGTACTAACGCAAAATGTTCAAGCATCCAACTACGCTCGAATAGCACGTTTTGTGTGAATGCACCATTAGAAACTGATAATGTTCAAGCGTCTAACTATGCTCGAATAGCGCGTTTTGTTTGAATGCACCATTAGAAACTGAAAATGTTCAAGCGTCCATCTGCGCTCGATTATCGCATTTTGTATAAATGCACCATTAGAAACTCAAAATGTTCAAGCGTCGAACTACGCTCGAATAGCGCGTTTTGTGTGAATGTACCATTAGAAACTCAAAATGTTCAAGCGTCCAACTACGCTCGAATAGCGCGTTTTGTGTGAATGCACCATTAGAAACTAAAAATGTTCAAGCGTCCAACTACGCTCGATTAGCGCGTTTTGTGTGAATGCACCATTAGAAACTCAAAATGTTCAAGTGTCCAACTACGCTCGAATAGCACGTTTTGTGTGAATGCACCATTAGAAGGATCTTAGAAATGCAATATAATATACATAACTATATTATCAGTGGTGTATTAAAGACCTTGCATAATGAACTGTATTGTTTTTATTACCGTAGAATGAGTCGTTTTTATCTACATACACCACGGGTGACTGCGCCGGCATGTATTTGACGTAATGCATCGCTGCGCAGACTGATCTACATGAAGTTCTGCGAGAGAGAGATTAGTAAGCACTGGTCTCGAAACTCTCACGCGATACTTTGATGTCATTCACTGATAGATTTGCACAGCTCTGCTGACGTTTAACACACACTTTTTTGTAAAGTATATGCTCGTCTTGTAAGTTCTTGAGTAATAATAAAATGTGAACGAAAACAAAAGCTATTAAATATAATCATTAAAATATTCAATGACAGTTAATAATTGATTATAACAAACTGACGGACACTAAAAACTAAAACAATCTCTGTGAAGCACCTTTATTTTTAAGATATGTTGACTCTCTAGTCTTGAATTTCTTTCTTTCATTGTGGGATCCGTGATTTTGTTTATTCAGCTGTGTTTAAGCCAAAGATGCATGACTTTTCCTAACTTTGAATGTCCTTCAACAAATCACTGGTCAAGTCTGGTGACCTCCCCGTGTGGCGTTCTGAGTTACACAGCCGCTCTGGAAAACGGGACAAAGTGGATTTAGATCTCTCAGTAACTTGAAATAAAAGTAAATTGTGGTTCTTTTGAGGCTGTCACAATGGGTCGGCCCCTTAATTCCTTGTTGTCATTGTGGGCCAAACTCTGTTTAATTAGGACTGAGTTCAGCTGGCCCTCCTTCCCATAGCAGTGCATTCATCTCTGAAACCTCTTCAAAATCAACAAGACTGCTTTTTGTCCAGGAAAGTCTCTCGTTCTCTCTGTCGCTTATTTTTCAACCAAACCAGTAAAATAAGATCTAAAAGAAGATATAAAGTAAGCAGTATATCACGGGGTGATACCACGCTGTGACCCTGTCGCTGAAATGTAATGCTTAACATCACTCAAATTTATGTGTGCAAATATAGACGTGATAGCAGTCTATAAACCTGATGTGGATGAGTGCAAATCCATAGACCATACACAAGAAAGCACTGTACACACACATTAATCTCTATTTTATGCCATTTATCTTAACTTAATTATTTGGTACGCATTCATATTATTATATAAAACTCATTAATATTAAAACAAAAATAATAATAATAATTATTGTTGTTATCGTTATTATAAAAAAAAGTTATAAAAAACCTCAATATTATTTTCATTTTACAATTTCTTATATTGCATGTAAAAGCATATGCTTTTACATATATAAACCGTAAGCATATGCATAAAATGTT
The DNA here is from genome assembly GCF_027580225.2 of Misgurnus anguillicaudatus. Taxonomy (NCBI): domain Eukaryota; kingdom Metazoa; phylum Chordata; class Actinopteri; order Cypriniformes; family Cobitidae; genus Misgurnus; species Misgurnus anguillicaudatus. The sequence continues at coordinate 10,334,207 of NC_073348.2, read as the reverse complement.
TAAAATGAGTTATTGGAGAAAAATATAAATGTGGCAAAATATTTATTTCATCACAAAAATGCAATCTTTATTAAAACAAATTGAGTACAAATACGCAAGCAAAGCAGCCAATAAGAGTTCAGAATAGATGTGCCTCATACATCTTGAAAAGTGAAGCTGCTGGATCTTTGATCGCCCCCGGTGGCTGGCTGCAGTAAAAGGAAAAAAACCCATCCTCTCCATGCAAACAAACGGGACTCGGCTCTAAATGAAAAAATATTTTAATAAAATTTTTCAAAAGATGGTTTTGGTTCTGTAAGGTAGTTGTTAGAATGCTGATATATGTTAAATTATTGTGATAAGTTTTATTGTAGCTAGTATTTTGATGCTATAGAAACAGGGCATGTTGTTATGATTAGCGTAGTTGAATCGGGCATGCTAGCATTTGGGCGGAAGTTTGATATCGCGGCCCCGCCTCTCGCTCCATGTATGATTCCTTCTGCGCGTTCCCTTGCTACAAATTGATGTTTTTACGTAACATAGCAGTGCCCATGATCGGACATTTTTGGCTTCAATTTATTAAATTAAAGGAAGCGATGTCACGTCGTCCTTCTTTTTTTTACAGTCTATGTGTGAACTCCTTCAATATTGTTTAAAAATCACCTGAGGGTGCCAAAACAACTCATGACAGCATCAAAACTGCTTTCTTGTGCCAAGAAAATAATTTTAAAATAAAAATATATAAATGAGTACAATATAATGACATTTAAGAAGGATAGCATACAATAAGTAGAGTTGTGACATTTAAAGTTAAAGTGTGTATACAGCGCTCTCTTGTGTAATGTCTCTGTATGTGCACTCATCCACACATCATCATGGGTGCTTCTCAATAAGATGCTTCCTCGTTTGCTCACTTCTACATCTGATGACCTTATAACCTATCGAACTCCCCCAACTTGTAGGGCGTCTCAATTATATGTGTGCTTGATTATTACTTATTATTAATTTTTTCAATACTTCAGTATACTTTTACTGAGTTTCGAACATACAAGCAAATTTTACTCTCTACTCAACTACATTTTTGATTTGAATATACAATCAAACAATCATCTAACTTATTATATTGTGACACGAATACTCAAACTCAACTCCTATCAGATTATGTATTCACACGTGTGAAGAGTTTACTCTATTTTACTCTAAAAGCAGATAATAGAGAGTGTACGGCTATAATACAGTTTGATCTCAAAGGTGATAGTGTACATTCAGCAATCTGACACTCACTCTATTCCTGCTTTAATCCATGTATTAGTGTCTGTTGAATGATGTTTGTTGTGTGTTTCAGGTGTTGAGAGGACAGCAGTACGGTCGTAGCTGTGATGTCTGGAGTGTTGGCTGTGCTATTATTGAGATGTCCTGTGCTAAACCTCCATGGAATGCTGAGAAACACTCCAACCACCTGGCACTCATATTTAAAGTGAGTACTGTCTCTGTCTTTCTCTCTGTCTGTGTTGGTCGGCGGTCTGGCCTCTTTGTCGGTCTGTCTGTATTTATATATTTACATTTAGTCATTTAGCAGATGCTTCTATCCAAAGTGACTTACAAAAACAAAAAAAAATAAAACCAACAAAGCGATCTGTCATAGGAAAGCAAGTAACATGAGAAGTCCCGTACAAGTTTCTTGTAATTTACAAAGTTTTCAGAGAACATTAGAGACAACCCAATTAGAGTCGTTTTTTATGAAGAAGGTTAAACTATTCAATGTCATGGATGAATATTTACTGATATGCAGTGATAGACTAATTTATAGACGGGTGTTCAAAATGACAAATTACACCTGTGGTGTCAGATTTTAGGATGTGAAACATGACTTTAAAAAGATGCAATGATTTTATTTTGACAGAGAGATTGATAAATTCGTTAGAGGAATCTGTTGACTTGAGCAAACTTTGATGTATTACATGACAATAGTGACGGTTCATAAATGTGGAAAAGCACATAATGTTTTCTTTTTCTATAGGTTACATGATTGTAACTCAAGAAGTATTAAAGATTTTAAAATGTATTTTCATATTCTGCTTCTCATTTAACCTTTATTTTGATATGTACATATATTTGGCCCCGTGTGGTACAATCCCAGAGATGTGAGGATCTTAATGTGGCTCCATGTGCACATTTTTTTTAGCCAAAAACTAAATAGGATTGATTTGACAAGTCATTTTATATCACAATGATTGCTCAATATTTTTACAATATATCAGCTGATAACTGGAAAAATGAGTTTTACTGTGTCAATAATACATTTTAATAATAAAAATTATTGTAAAATGTTTCTGTCCAGGTATTTTATATAATTTATATTAAGACTTTCAGCTTCTCTCCGCATCTAGATATCTCAAGACTTATAAACTCAATTATTTATCATTAAAGTAATTTCAGAGAATTTATAAATGTTTTATGTATTGCTGAAACACGTTGCAAAGAATGTGAACTTTGTAGTACTAAATTGTGGAGTTTTTCCACATTTCTGTGTTCAGGATTATGTGGGCAGGGCTAAAATGGTGGCATGATGATGCACTGGAGCTACCGACCCTAACACAATCGCAGGCATCCATTCAAGTTGTAGCTGTATTTAAAAGTTAAGCGAGACATCAGCTTTACCATGAGTGGGCGTGGTTTGGCTTCGGTGCCGACAGTGGACATGCCCACGACGTTTGAGAGCAGAGAATCCTGCCTGTTTTTCCAAGATTTTGAGAACTTATTTAATTTACTTGGCGGTTTTGGGTTGTTTCTGTGATGTTGCAAACTGAGAACACATTTCATATTGGACTTTGCACAAACTTTAATCAAGTCCCACATATCTTTGCTGTTGTTTTTAGACTGGTTTAAGTTGGGACCCTGTTCTGTAAATGATAAGATTATTACTTTATTGTGTGATTTTGCTCAAACTTAAGCTGTATGTTTAGTCATGAGGTCTAATCGCATTGAGTTGGCTATTGTGAATCACATTCATAGTGCCACCAAATGGTAGCAGGAAGAGTTTCACTTACAATAGACTTACAATTCACTTAGTCATAGTTCACCCAAAATTGAAAATTAATTTACTCACCATCATGTTGTTTTAATCCTCAATGAGTTTCTTAATTTTGTTGAACACAAAAGATGATAAATGATGGTAACCACACCGTTGACAAACAGGTTTAAAACAGCATGAGGTAGAGGATGATCACTTTAACTGCATTTGCCCTACCATGCATTGTTTTACAATCTGTTGAAAAAAAGACTTACATATAATTATCCTCTGTGATTAGAAAATTTGTTAAAAATAAGCTTTCAGTCGACTGCAGATATTTTTACCTGAACTCTAGTCGTGTTGTGTTTATGTGAACTCTCTTATGATCTTTCCTCACACAGATCGCCAGTGCTACAACAGCACCTAGTATACCACCTCATCTGTCTCCAGGCCTGAGGGACGTCACATTGAGATGTCTCGAGCTCCAGCCCTCCGACCGACCGCCCTCCAGAGACCTACTGAAACATCCCGTCTTCCGCCACGCCTGGTAGATCATTACTGAATCTGCCAGACTTCATACTACTGAGGGTCGAGTCTGACCTGTGCCTCATACTGCTGTCATGGTTTTATGTCTCTCTTTCTCTCACCGATGCAACTGCACAGATGCTGTTTCCTCAGCGTATGATGCAAAAAATCATGCTCGCATGAAGTAGGAAGGAGTTGCTATTTCTGTTGAAAGCATCCCAGTCTGTTTTCCTGCTTGTCTGTTTTTGAAAGGGTGGGAATTCAGGGCATCATCATTTATAGAGGTGCTCGAACGGTTTGGGACATTTTTAAAAGTGTCACATGTTTTTAATCCACTCTGGATAAACACTTTTAATTCAGTCGTGTCTGGACGTGTCAGGCGTCATGCTTCGTTTTATACTTCGAATGTGTTTTAGAGAAACAAATCTTTGCTAGTTGAACTAGCTCAAGGCTGAATGTGAATGCTGTGATGATGATATATTTTTCTTTTCCTTCATTTCTAAATGCAGACCGTCTATAAACGTCTGATTTTAATTGTTTAAGCTCACTTGGGAACCTGATTTAGACAGTTTGGTTTAATGTGTTTAAAAGTCACATCTCACTGGAACATCTTTTCTGATCTCAGTTTTCACTTCATAAGATTGACGACTTTTGTCATTTTCAGATGTGGATTCGTGATTAATGTTGATATATTTTCTTTGTTTTCAGCTGTTGTTTTTGGTGCTGTTCTGTTCACTGTAATGGCTGTTTGTAAATGATTTGATTTGAAACATTTAAGGACCATTTAGTTCACGTTATAAAGAGTTGGTGACCTGGGGTTGTTTAGTATACTTCCAGATATTATAACTGCAGGTATACATGCTGTAAAACATTTCGGTGGAGGGATCGTATTCAGTTAATGACATTTATATATTTGTTTTCTCTTGATAATGATAACATGTTCAAAATCGTCTTTGAACTCAAGCTCTTCAAGTTTTATTGCTGTTTTAAATTAAAGAGATTCTTTGAAAATTTGAAGTTTTAAAACGAAATGCATTTATTAGGACTCCCTTTTTGCTAATCTTAAGGAGTTTGAAATGTGACAAAATATTTTAGACATGATTTTATTTAAAGCAAATCAAGCCTGAAGAGTTAAGATGTAAATAAATGTTGGTAGCTAAATGTATTTTACTTGACTTGCATACATCTATTTTTTTAACCACACTTCTCTTCATAAATGCATATTTTTGTTTCTGCATTGGGTGTATTTTCCTTTTATTTGACTTTTTCTGTGTCTTTTTAAAAGCTTTAAAGTTATGCACTCTGTCTTTTTTATATACTGGAGCTTTTCAGTTTAAATCATAAATCTAATCAGTATTACTTGAGTCTTCTGTTATTTCTTTTCAAGTCAGTTTGTCGGTCGCTGTTTTTTTTTTTTATTCAGTGCCTCTTGTTCATTATTTCATGAGCTTTTTTTGAACTGGGCTAAACGGACTCGTGTCAAATGATGCTGATGTTTTTTTGTCTTTTGGTACTTTTTGATGTGAAGATGGTCTATTGCTGTTTTATTCCAGTCTTTTCTACCTCAGGTGTCCTATAGAATTTTCTTCTACCAAAGTTCACTTTCTCAATATATATATAAAAAATTATATATATAAATATATATTCTTTTATTATAATTTTTTATCTCTTTCTCTTTCTTTCTGAAAGATCACCAGGGCTTAAGGGCTAACTTGTATTAGCACCTTCAACTGTGCAAATAAATCTCTGGGTTCAGCTAAAGAGAATGAAATTGGCTAAAGCTGTGTCTTTAATTCTTGTGTAGCTTTTGTCAAAATGTTTTAATAGGTTTTTACACCATTTGAAACATTTTTATAATGAAATCCATCTATTTTGGTCTTTATAGCAAATAAAACATGTAGATAAAGGACTGTTTCTTGTTTTTATTCTTGTTTCGTCACTATTGTAATACAGGTCTGGTTTTATTAGTTAAATTAGTTTAGATCAAGTAGATTTAGACAAACATTGCCTATATTGTAATAAACTCCTTGGTCCACAATTGAAAAATAAATTTGACTTGATTTTGAATGTTAAAGCTTTGTTACAAAATTTTATTTTATTATTTTTATTCAATAGCCTCAATGCTACCAAACTGTCAGCTCATTTATACTGTATATTAATGTGATCTTTATCAAATGTATTTACACAAATATAAACTCAGTAATATAAATTAACAAAATGTACTTTTCATAGTAAGTACGCATATCATGTATATCAGGATATAATCGAATGAAGAGTTTGGTTCCAAAACGAGATAACTCAGTTTTTAAAAATTTTCAGAAATCTAATTTTTTGAATTTGCATTACATTTAATATCAATCAAACTGCAGATGGTTTGTTTTGGTTTAAGCCTTCGTAACTAAAAAAATACAGTTTAGTAGCACAATAAAAACACTTGTTTTGGAACCAAACACTTCAAATATTACTGTCAGGTCAGCTGATTGTGACTTTAAATGCATGCAGGCATTGGTTTATTATCATAACACTTTCAAACAGAGAATTCACATGGATTGACTTTCATGTTTTCTGTATGCTTAACACTGTAAAAAATTTGCTGTAATTATGCAGCTGGTTGCCAGTAACTTACTGTGGAAGATAAAGACCATAAATGTTTCATGTTCCGGTACCGGGTCCGCAGAGTTAAAGAAGTTAACTTTGAACAAACTGATGCCAGTAAATAACATAAATGTAAAATGTACAGCAAGTTACTGGCAGCTAGTTGCCAGTAATACCCAGTAATAATGTAATTTTTACAGTGTTATGAGAACTCATCAGATTAAAACAATTGTAATTAAACAACATGTTTTAATTCTGTGAATTAAAATCATACAAACCAAAAAGCATTAATAGCCAACAAATGGAGAAAGGGTGTCTCTATGAAAGAACACTTTATTTTTTTATTTACATTTTGTATGTGCTTATATGAGCAAGAATCAGCATTATGGATGTGACAGTTTTGAAATATGCACTTACTTAACTATGGAAAAAAATTATTTAAAAGCTTTAACAAATAAATAAATAAATAAATGCTTTAAAAGCTTTAACAGCATGGGTATTTAAACTTTGCACGGGTATTTAAACCACCAAATATCGACATCTGAGATTTCAGTATGGTTAAAAATGTTACTTTCATAATAAGTTTGACATTGTATGAAATTGCCCTAATAAAAATCCTAGGAAATATTGATACAGTGCACACTTGCTCTATTAGCACTTTGATCATAGCAGTTATACAGACTGTATAATGCAAGTATTTTTATAGTACGCAACTGTACAGCTTTTGTAAAGTATTGTAATAACACCACATATTCTGCATATTATACTTTAATTATATTTTCTATTATGTCTCTGATGTCTTCAACTTTCATGTATAAAGATTATATATTTTCAAATATACCTCCTTAAAATGTCCATGTGAAGGGGCTACTATAAAAAACAATTTAGACTGAAAAAAATGACAACAAAAGCCCGATACGCTGGCCCGCATTTGGGGTCCTGTGATTGGTCGACAGCTGTAAACTGACATTGATGAGTGGCGCTGCGTAAAAAGGTTTACATTCGATCTCGAGAAGTCCGTCTAGTACGTGTTTATATAGAAAAACAATGTATAAATACCGTGGTAGTATCTTGTGTGAACTTCCCCTTTTAGGGCTTCCCTGACGATTATTTGCGCAAAGAATGGCCAGAAAATCAGACGTGGGCTCTGATTGGATCCTACGTTGTTAGACGTGTGCTCTGATTGGATGCGGCTCTCTCACCATACCCCGTCATTCACTCACACCATTGAACCACTCTGAGCGCCTCAACTAAAAACCCGCCTCTCCGCATTGATGATTGGTTAATCATTTTAAGGGGCGGAATCTTCAGAACTTCATCTGTGTGCTGATTGGTCGTGTAAAGAGCGCACAGGAGCTTACTGTACACAGGTACGATACTTCTGCACCGTATAAATACTGTACATCTATACAACCCATTTAGTGACAGCAGCCGTGTCATTTACAAAATTTTACTACGTAACGAACTGAACTCAGTTATATAGGTAAGTAAAAAATATTATTTTTTCGACAATAGACTAGCCTGTAATATAGGCTACTTTGTTAAATAGGTTTACACTGCTTTTTTAAAGAAAAAAATAATAATACGACTTTCTGTCAGTATGTCAGTGGTCTTCGAATAACATAAATAAAAAAGTTATTTAGATGTATTGTAAACATATCATTGCTCAATAGTACTTATTCAAAATAATATTGATAATATTTACAAGTGTACAGAATAACGCAAAGCATAAGTATAAACTATGTGTTAGATTTTAGTAAAACTAAACTTCTAATCTAAATCTAAAATTTGTTTTAAAAAAATAATGCAATTTTTTTTTAGTTTTTTTATCTTAACACCATCACCCACTTACTAAAAGTAGATAATTAAAGTAAATTACATAGCAAAACGTAATATATTAAAATCCCGTTGCTGGAGTTATGTAATAATATAGCATCCTATTTTTTGTTTAATATCGCATTTATTTTAATTATAAAAGTTTCTACAAATTAAAACATATTCAATAAAACGTTAAACTAACGTAACACAAACCATAAGGGGTCGGGTAAATATTATTTTTAAAAGAGACATGTTTCAAACTTAGTTTTGATAGGTTAATTTATTCAATGGTGTCTTTATTTAAAAAAAAAAAAAAAAAAAACCAACAACGTTAATTTGAATCAGAGAACTGCATCATTTGCGAACTGTTGACTGCAGTATCTGCGGCATTACTGCGTCCCAAATAATAGGATTAGAGAAAGTGCATACTACACTGAAAACGGTAGTACTTGCAATCTACATACTTCACCGCTCTTCTATTGCGTAGTGACGTCTGTGAATTGGCGCAGCGCTCCGTAAGCGGAAGGTCCGTTGACTTTAAGCGTTCGGGTACTTGTCAAATCTCTGACCTTATGATATCTCAGGATAACAGCGTTGTCTGTCTCTGACCCTTAGCTCACACTAACCTCTGTATGATTGTAAGGTAAGTAGATCGGCTCGTGTAGTTTAATAATCTTATTTAATATGACATTTATCTACATATCATGTTAGCAGCTTACTGCTAGTGACACATGCGCTCATCCGTTAACTCTCTCAAAATCCATTACAGCTGTACGGGTAACAACATACGCATGAATTGCATATGTATTTTGTGTTAACGTGTTACTAACTAATGACCAAAACAAGGATAAATACGCGAATCACTGACGAGCAAAGAAAGCTGATTCATTACACTGTTAGCGACCTGACAAACCAATACGTTTAAGTTATAATGAAAACGTTAAGAATATCGCGTTATATACTTTATCATCTGTATGTTTACTGTTATTTTAATCCGTGTAGATGGGTTGTTACGTGTTTTTTAGAGTAAACGATAAAGAAGTAGATACTATTACAGCAGGAATGACAATATCATTCAATACGTTAGCTCACCATATTCACAAAATCAGCTAGTCAAATAAATATGAATCAATTGCATGTTTATAACCTGTGTTAAACGTTTTCATAGTTTGTCCAGAGCTGTTAATGTGTTTCTGTGTGTTTATAACTAATGTTTCTATACAGGACTTTTATTTTTTTTCATATCCTAGTGCAATTTAAACACCTCAGGAAAAGCTTTCGTTTCTTTATTTATTACAAATGTTCAATGCTGTTTGCTTGACATGTGGGTCAGGAGGAGCTGTTCTGTACAACCATATCTTTGTAGGTTAAAGGTAATGTCCTTTAACTAGTTAAAGGTCTAATCTGATTAGAGGAGAGCAGAGCTCTGTGCATTGTCGTGTAGTTTTTTTTACTTCACGTTAACCATAAAGCGTTTATTTTCTGACACATATATATACAGTATAGAATAAGTGTTATACTATTATTATATTATTGCAAATGTACTTTTTCACATTGATAATCCATATAATCTAACAAAATTATCTGTGCCTTTTCTATGACTATCAAATATTAATATGTCAATTAATATGATAAATAATAGGCATTATATTAAACTAGACATGGCTTCCTATTTTACATATAAAAATGGGCTTTACAAGAAGAAAATTTTGATAAAAGCACAAGTTTTTAATTACATAAATAATTCGTAATAATACCATAAACACCAATGTAAAAACCATAGAGAAATGATATCAAGTGCTCCCCAACACAGCTCACCTATAAAAATGGGGATGGGCATTTCAAGCAAAAACGATGTTCGAAAATTGCTGGGATCTTTTTGACTATTAATCAAAAATCACATCCCTCCTTGCATGCACGTATTTATAGGTTAATCACATATAAATAGAGAGGGGGGGCATTCATTCTTTCAAACTGTATGATGCCAATAATGTTTAATTCCTTAGGAATATGCTTTCTTAACATGAGACAAAAATTTTCATGAACCCCAAATCACATGACCATTTACAAAGATACCAGGATTGTAAAAATCCGTTGAAGATTGAGAAAGTTATGATATTTTTAATATTAGAAATCAGAGGAAAAAGTTATAAATCGATGTCTATGGAATGTGTGTGACCAAAATGCTGCTTATTCACATGTTTTTGCTTATAACTTCATCATTTTATCAGATATTTTCATGAAATTTTAACAGAAGGAAGCAGAAGAATTTCGACGCGCATGCCCGCGATGTCAGCATTGCTACATATAGGGGCGGTTTCCCAGACAGGGTTAACATTAAAAGGATTAATGTTTTTACAAACATGACAAAAAAAATACTGATGTGTATTTTGAGACAAAACAAGGGTACTGATATATGCTAAAATATGTCAGTGCAAAATGTTTTGAAATTACGGCAACTCATTCATGCATTTTAGTCTGGGACTAGGATAAGCCCTGTCCAAGAAACTGTCCCATAGTGTTTTTCAAGGTTAACGTACTGAAACATGTTAATATAGCATAACAAACATAACCAAATGGCAGCACTTTTTAACAGTCTGTCGATAAGCATAAATCAATTTCAAATCAAAACAGTTTGTTTGTTTGATTTGTCCTCATGCCATAATGATTTTAGGATAGACATTAATGCGTTAAAACATATTGCTAACAGCACATCATTACACTGAACAATTACCTTTCATATTTCATAAAGAACATTTCCATTTCAAAACTACCCATAAACTGTTTTAAATTTATTAATTGCTATGAATGTTTATGAAAGATATCCAGAAATATTACCTACCTCAAGCCATTAATTGATTGATATCTGCGGCATATACAGCGATACAGATATATCTGTAACAGGGTCATATCGGAATATAAAATTGGCAAAACGATAAATCGGTTGGGCACTTATAATGAAGATGGTTTATTAAATAATCTTAGTTGCATTCAATGCTCAGTTTAGCTTTCTGATGGTCTGACTAGCTTCTTCTAACTTATCGATGGTCTGACTAGAAGCAGATTTGGCAGGTGCTATTATACAAAACACAGACAGTGGAAATTTACTGTTTCTTAGGATGTTAATGAAAACCTTGAGATGACAACCACTGGAAACCACATCTACTTGTGAAGACAATACAGTGTCAAGATTTAACAATATTAAGAAAAATAATGTAAAATAGAATTACTAGATAGGATAAAAATATTGTATAACTAGTAAACTATATAAATACAAATGAGTAAAGAATAAGAGATTAAATGAAATACAACACAGATGTATGTCTGTATACTCTTGAGACATCTCTCAAATACACACACACAAAGGTTGCTTTTAAGAAACTCAGATCCTAAGATCTATCACATAAATCAATAAAGACTAAAGATTCTCTTGAGGACATATGCTGTAGTTAAATCACCCCCCCAAAAGTTTTTTTTAAATGTTTTGCAATGAGTTTGCAATATGTTGTTTATTTTTGTGATGTTAGCAGCAAGCACGTGATTTTAGATATATCTGTCTTTCCCCATTTAAGTGGATAGTAATCATCCGGACACGTTGGAAACATGGCCGCTGAGTGTCATGACTTTTCTAAAAGGACTTTGGTAGAAAATAACTAATACATTAATATTTTTAGAACATACATGTATTTTAAAGTATTACAATTTTGTAATAAAATATTAAAAAAATTGCACAATGTGATATATTTCATACAGGTGTGTACTTACATTATCCTAAAAGTTTTGTAAATTAAGTAATATCCGCACTATTCTCAGTTTCTGGTTGTAGAAACTATGGCAACCCGGGTGGACAAACGTGGAAGTGGTGGTTATTCAATCCCTCCAGATGTGATTATGCGATCACATGATTCAATGCATAATCAGCCAAAGTCCTCATATTTATGCGGGGGCCACACTTTTTAAATACGCCAAACTTTCGGTGCATAAATTGCAGATTTCCGTGCCCAAAATATGCGGGGCTTGCATGATTTCATAATCCCCGCATTTTCCTAGCAAAAAGTCATATATATCTTAGCAGAAAGTTGAAAAATGTTGCATTTACTTCACACATGCGCAGCCATGTCCCCTGTTGTCATGGGAATGTTAGAAAGTGACGTAATTAGGCGACTTGAACGTCAATGAAAAGCTGCAAACAGTTTTTGCAAGTTCACGCAGTTTTGCAAGTTCACGCCGTTTCTGCAAGTTCACGCCGTTTCTGCAAGTTCACGCCGTTTCTGCAAGTTCACGCCGTTTCTGCATAAAATTGCATAAATATCTCACATATTTCATCGCATTTTTTAAAAAATCGTGCCACAAGATCAAGGATTTTTGCCCGCTACAATAAAAAAAACTCTGCGTTTTTCTGGAAGGACTTGGTTATACAGCATTTTAGGAATACATATAAATTCAAGAAAAAAGCGTTGTTAAATTACAGACAATTCTAATAACAATACATAAAGAAAATTTGGGTTTGCATAAACTAAAATGTACAGTTATAAACTCAATAAACGAGTAAGAAAAGTGCATAATTTAATTTTCATTTTTAAATAAATCATCATACCATTTCAAAAATCGTATAAATGTTTTGTTTTATCATCTACAATATTCCCCACAGGATTTTGAGAGGCTGTGACGTAATGACGCCACACGCTAATTAGCATATATGTTTTGGCACATTTGGTAATATTCTTTTATTGGTACATTAAAGATCTCTGTCCTTTTTGCGCGAATTTCAGTTTTCCGATATATTATAGTGTTGTGGAATGGTAACATGACATTCAGATTAAAAAGATAAAATATATTTTTTGTTAGTAAGTGTTTTATTCAGATATGTTTTATTTTGAATGGACATTTTATTAAAAACATTTTTTACTGAGTGTAAATTTTTCAAATGACAGATCTTAGATGGGGTGCTTAATGATCAGGGCTGACTGAAGGTTGCAGGTTTAAAAGGGTGTATGTAAATATGATTTGAAATCATGAAATGTAGATAATGTCGACTTCATTGAGTTTTTTTAACTTAGCAGATTTGAAAGTATGCTTCTTGTTGATTTCAGTTCACTCAGAATGCCTGGATCACTTCCTATAAGCTGTGAGGCCACATGGCCTAAAGATGTGGGAATCATTGCCATGGAAGTGTATGTGCCTTCTCAATATGTGGACCAGACAGAACTTGAGGAGTTTGACGGAGCTGGAGCCGGTAAATACACCATCGGCCTGGGACAGGCACGCATGGGTTTCTGTACTGACCGCGAGGACATAAACTCTCTGTGCCTGACTGTCGTTCAGCGGTTGATGGAGAGAAACGGCCTCTCGTATGAGAGTGTGGGAAGACTGGAGGTGGGCACGGAGACAATCATTGATAAGTCCAAATCAGTGAAGACTGTCTTGATGCAGCTGTTTGATGAATCGGGAAACACAGATGTGGAGGGAGTGGACACTACTAACGCCTGCTATGGAGGAACCGCCGCTCTTTTTAATGCCATTAACTGGGTGGAGTCCAGCTCCTGGGATGGTACGTTTCTTATTACTCCCTTAGAAGTCCAGATTTATTTCTGGAATTGTTTGCATAATGATTTTTTTTATCACAGGTCGCTACGCTCTTGTGGTTGCTGGTGATATTGCCGTCTACGCCACGGGGAGCGCCAGGCCTACGGGGGGAGCAGGGGCCGTGGCCATGTTAGTCGGACCCAACGCCCCTCTGGCCTTTGAAAGAGGTTTGTGTCCTGCTGTGACATTATCAACGTTCATGACCCGTATCACACTTACAAAAAGAGAAATGCTAAGGTTAAAGTCAACACGTTTATGCACCTTTATATTTACTCTTCTGTTTGTGTTAAAACTGCAAAAGAAAATCTGTGGTTATTTATGCTCAGTGGAGATCAGTGGCTGTAGTTTAATAATAATATACATGTATTTTTAACAGGACTTCGTGGGACGCACATGCAGCATGCGTATGACTTTTATAAGCCAGATATGGTGTCAGAGTATCCAGTGGTGGATGGCAAGCTCTCTATCCAGTGTTATCTCAGTGCATTAGATAGATGCTACTCGGTTTACAGGAATAAAATTCATGCCCAATGGCAAAGAGGTTAGCAAATATATACACAACAATTCATATCTGCAAAAATGTTTTTCTGTTTCTATTTGTTTTAAAAACAGATGTCATCACTTCTATTACTGTTATTATGACACGTGTAAACATTGTGGCACATAACACAAACATTTTAATATAGTGACAAGCAACATATGTGACTTTATTTTACATTACAAACCTAGGGCCGGGCTGGTTGAACCAGCTGGACGTAAAAAAGTTGGATGTAAGCCTTATGTCTGGTTTAGCTACGTCTGGCTTTGTGAAAAATATTTACACCTGTTGTAGACAATACGTGTCCCCACTAATTGCAATAGAGGATATTATTTAAACAGCTGTTTATGAGCACTATTTATTCATATCACACATTTAAGCAAAAATTATATAAACTCACAGTGTACACTGCATTCTCCAGGCTCACAGAATTACAGACAGCAATATATTTTTAATTCATAAAAAATCAATGTCCTTGAGTCCATGTCCGGTCATCTCAGATTTTATTATGGAGATACAAAGTAGGATTGTGTTTTTTTGGTAGTTTTGCATTATGATGCAAGACTTTTGTTGCTATTTCCCTATGGCATCTGTAAGCGGTTGGACCCAGAAGCGGTCCATGGCGTCAACAAGTTCATTGAATATTAAACAGGTTATTGTATAAATGGTTATTAATATAATAATAACAAATAATAATAAATAATATAATTTAATAGATCATTCCTGAAGGTAAATTATCTAATTTCATTTGTTAAAAAAGAAAATAAGATTTTGTGTATTTATATTTTGTGGAAAGTGCTGAATGCACATCTCAAAAGACACTATCTAGAGAGGGTAAGGTTAATGTTAAATGAATGTTCAGGTAATAAACTAACATTAAATAATAAAGAGTTCTCTTTCTTGTGTTTCAGAGGGTCTTGAAAAGCGCTTTAATCTGGAGGACTTTGGCTTCGTGGTGTTTCACTCTCCTTACTGTAAACTGGTGCAGAAATCTTTTGCCCGTCTGATGCTCAATGATTTTCTTTCTGATCCGAGTCCAAACACAGACAGTGGACCCTTCAGTGGACTGGAAGCTTTCAGGTACCACCATATTAAAGACAGATTATACCAGCGGTTAAAGAATACCTTGACTATAAATGCTTGTATGGCATAAAAGACTAACACTGGGATTGGATATACGAATGTAAAAATTAAAAACAGTACAAATGTCATGGTTTTAATGAACTTGGAAAGAATCTTATCTTTTCACTTGGAAACTGCCGTTTTGTTCGCATCACAATACATGACATCAAATTGTTTCAATTCAAACCCGTTCCATTAATGCTACTGCGAGGTAAACATGGTTAAACAGTCTTCAATTAGTTGATTGTAAAATGATGTGAAACAGAAGATGAGAGTTATAAATGCACACAGACTGGTGGTGCTATGTGACACCTGCATGCCATTAAAAATACAAGAACAATATGAATCGTAGAGTAACGTAAATTATGAACTATACAAAAAAACATACAAATGAGAAATTATCAATATAAATCTCAGAGGTAAGAAGGTGTAAATGACCAAATGTAAATGACTAAATGTAAGATGGGCAGTAAAACATTATCACTTTAAAACTTTTATTAGATACCATAACATTTACTAAAACTAGTAATTCTGGCTGTAGTAAACAGCCATTACATGTCAGCAACTCAATTCAAGATAAATAATGGCGGCCTCCATAGGCTAAATTGAGTATTACATTTTATCATGGATTTTTAGTAGGAGAAGGCAAATATAAAGTATAAAGTATTCATAGTTAAGATACCCTTTAAGTTTCATTTTATATTCATAAATCTGTGGGCAGTCAGTTTATAACTTCAATTATTGTGCATTTAAAGTTCCACATAGAATAAGGTATGAAAATAATTGTACACTTATAGAAAACCCTTCTGAAATGTGGTAAATTTATATAAGTGATGATAAAAATTGAGATCATCACTTTATCTTTACACACAGTTACAGTCAAAGTTATTCTATGACACCTCATAAAATCAAAACTGACTCTTCTTATTTATATTGCAGTGTTCATTATAAACAATTTATGCATGTTGGATCATTATTATTTAATTCATGTGCCCTCATAAACTTCCCCACTTGTGTCAATCATTCTCTGTTGAGGTCAGTTTGATGGCTTGTTTGGAGCGTCGGTTTAACTACGCCCTCTCCAGATTTCAATCTTCTGCTTGCTGCATTTCTGAAAAAAAATGCCTAATTTTCTATATCCAATTCATTAATTTATGGACTTTTTATTGAAAATCTTTTTAAAACCCTTTATTTTGTTTTTTTCCAGAGATGTGAAGATTGAGGACACATATTTTGACAGAGATGTAGAGAAAGCCTTTATGAAGGCCAGCACAGAACTGTTTGAGCAGAAAACAAAAGCATCTCTTCTCGTATCCAATCAGAATGGAAACATGTACACACCTTCAGTTTACGGCTGCCTGGCATCGGTCCTCGCACAGTGAGTGTCACACGTTTCTCATGTCACTTATTAACACAATTATAGATTATTCAGAGCATGATGACTCTGAATGTCATCGCTTTATTTGTTTTTTCCTCTTTAGACAAACACCGCAGCAGTTGGCAGGTCAGAGAATTGGTGTGTTTTCTTACGGCTCAGGCTTTGCTGCTACCCTTTACTCCATCAAAGTCACACAAGATGCTACACCTGGTATGTTCATTCACACACACACACAACTTTAATAACACTGATTAGATAGTTGTTACTGCGCTATTGCTCAGACCCAGTCTGTCACACCTATACCTGAAGGTTGATTTCCTGACACTTAAGTAGTAATCTCCATGTTTACTCTTAAGGATCTGCACTGGATAAGTTGGTCTCCAGTCTCTGTGATCTACAGACCAGACTGGACTCCAGAAAGAAGTTTTCACCCGCTCTGTTTGCTGAGAACATGAAGATCAGAGAAGAAACTCACCATTTAGGTATACAGGTGTTTTCATTTTGCTGTTCTTTTATTGATTTGGATTGGCCTGTTTGAGAATGAGTTTTTTTTACTGTGTGATTTGTTGTATTTTCACAGCAAACTACATCCCTCAGGGTTCTGTAGATGATCTGTTCCCAGGGACGTGGTACCTCACTCGGGTGGATGACAAACATCGCAGACAGTACGCCAGATGCTCTCTGAATGATGATAGACCTTTGGAGGCAGGTCTCATCGATTCCAGCATTACAACTGAGGTATATTAAATATTCTCCTGATAAACACACTGCAAAAAATGAATGTCTTACACTGCAAAAAATGATTTTCAAGAAAAGGATTCTTAGTATTTTTTTCTTGTTTTCAGCAAAAAAATCTAAGAGTTCTTGGATTGGGATGCTTTTTCTTGATGAGCAAAACAACCCAAGAAAGGAGTCTAGTTTTTGGACCAAAACTATCAAATTTAAGTTATTTTGTGCATAAAACAAGCAAAGTGTAAGCAGAGAAATATTGGACATTTTTCTTAAACTGGATAAGCAAAGTGGCTGAAGATTTTAACTCTTGTTTACTGTATAAAAATCAAGTAAAACTATCTGCCAGTGCAGTAAGAAAAAAAATCTAAGCACTATTCGGACAGGATTAGTTTTCCAAACGACGTTTGAGTTTCATCATAATTTATTAATTTAATTTTAACAAATCCTACTAAAGTAGCCTATGTGAGTTGAACAAAATAAGGTTGAGTTTACCTTATACTGATATTAAAGCGGCCAGTCTAAAAAGTGTTTGATATTCAGCTCGTCTTGATTTAATTTTTTTATTTTGCAGAATGTAAAAAAACATCCATATCTGAATGAATTGAACTCAGTAAGTACATTATATGCGCGTTAGTAAGACTTTACGGCAGATTACGTTGGCCAAAACACAACAAGAATCGCGTTTTCAAAAGATATTGCACAGACATTTGCATCCGGACTCAATTAAATTTCTCAGAGGACCTCTGAGTTTGGCGAAAAACAGTAGGTAAATTGCTCTGGAATTCTTACGGAAGTCGTCAGAGAAAAACACAGACATGGCCAATTCGAACGTGATTAAAAACACAGAGGACCTCTGAGAAGCACAATTTTCTCAGAGGTCCCCCTGTGAAATGAATCCCGTCCGAATAGGGCTTTAATTCCAGTTTCAACTTAAACCAAATAAACTCATTTAAGTTTATTTTTCTTACCACACTGGCAGATATTTTGGCTTGTTTATTGAAATAAATGATGAAAATCAAGCGGTTTTGACTTAAAACAAGACTTAATATCTTAAGTGCTTAAGGCACTTTGCTTACCAAGTAAATTTTTCTCAATTTAAGAAATTTTAGATATTTATACTAGTAAAAAAAAGACAAAAATACTAAATAAGACATTTATTTTTTGCAGTGAATAAACAAGCCTACAGTAGTTAATAACAACTGATGTTTTCTCTAGCAGAACAATGCAAAAAGATTTTTTGCTAATATGTTTATCTTCATGTCTTTCAGCATATTCCCAGTCCAGTAAAGAAGATGCCCCGTATCCCAACTACCACAGCTGGTACTGAGGTGGTTGTCTTTAGTAACGGGGATCATTGAGTTCACCTCTGTGAGGTGCACATAATAACAGATCACAATAAGGACACTCGGTCTGGAAAAGCAAAAAGCAAATAAGGGTCCTGGAACTGTTACTGCCTTTATTTCAAGGCATATTAATGAGACACAAAGCTTTTAAACCGTTCCCGGACAGGATTTGTTTGACCATCACTGTGTTTTATCTGGCAGAAGCGTTTGTATGTGGAGAGGTGTTTCTGCGGTGGATACAACCTGAAATATTCCCATAAACTTTGCTGCTCCAAGTGGTCTATGCAGATATCCTGAATTGTTTCATAGTTTAATTTCAAATATCAATCTGCTGGGATTGCATTAAATTAATACAAAATAAAAGAAAACAGAAGTTTTAGGATTGTAAGGACCATGAGGTTCAATTTCTTTGTGATTTTCATGTTTCTTGTTCCCCATCATTTGTCAGAATACCTCAGTAAATCATTATTATATAAGTTACGTTATCAGAGAGGTTTGCAGGGATAACATACTAATGAGCCATAAACTTTAAAAGTTTTCTAGGTCTTTATTAAACCATAATGATTGTTCAGTTACTACACGTCTGACTTGTATTAGAACAGAATAAGCACTTAATGTTAAGTGAAATGGGTAAGATCTAAATAAATATTGTTTGTTGTTAGTGTATAATAGTAACCTGATCAATGATGATTTCAGTGTGTCATCAGTCACAGATGATATCTTATGGACAGCAGTTTAAAGGGACAATAAATAGGATTTTCCCCCATTTAGTTGTAAAATTGTATTTTGCATTCAAGCGAATAGTGCTCTCTAGCGCCTCGCTTTTTCAACACTAACCCTAATATACCTTTGGGTCAGTTTCCCAGACAGGGTTTAGATTAAT
The DNA here is from genome assembly GCF_027580225.2 of Misgurnus anguillicaudatus. Lineage (NCBI taxonomy): Eukaryota > Metazoa > Chordata > Actinopteri > Cypriniformes > Cobitidae > Misgurnus > Misgurnus anguillicaudatus. Next base: position 10,314,695 of record NC_073348.2, on the reverse strand, counting down.
CCAGGTCTAGGCCTTAGTTATGTTGGGACATTTAAGTAGTTTTTACAAACATACCTTACAAAAAAAAACAATACAGGTGTGCATCTTGAGACAAAGCAATGCCACTGATATATGTTAAAATATGTCAGTGCAAGATGTTTTTAAATTAAGCATCTCAAACATGCAGTTAAGTCTGGGACTAGGATAAACACTGTATGGAAAACCGCCACTTAAAGTTTCCTTTAGATCATTATTTAATCCATTGCTTTTATGTCAGTATCATGAAAAGGGAGTGCTTCTGGTCCACCTTGCAAATCCAACTCCTGCGAGCCTTATTGTGAGCATGTAAAAACAAAAGAGTTATTTTGAGAACTATATATAGATTATTTTTCTTTTCATTTTGCTGCCAGGACAGGTTGACTGTAAGGTTATCTTCAAACCACACATGTTTACAAGAAATTTTTCATGATATCAGTTAATATTAACAATTGTCAGTGAGTACAGCACTAACTGTAAAATTGTTTATACTTGTTAATGCACAAGTTAGTATCTTATCGGTTGTAACTTATGGAGAACAAATTGCATAGAAAATACATCACATAATCGAAAATATAAATATGGGAATCTGCTAATACTTTATGAACTGAAAAATAAATGTTTATTTGCAGATTATCTTGGTGTCATCTTTTATTTTTCAATCTGTTTTGTTTTGCATTTTCTTCCAATACTCTGGTCTCTTTTTAAAGAATGTGAAAATGAAATTAAGTGTTCCGTCCGCTAAGATTATTGTTCTGACAGTCTTGCTGGTCTCAAACAGGGCTAACTGTGACATCAGCAGGCAGAGCTTCCAGTACAGACCACAGTTAAAAAGGTGCCACATTTAAAAGTTGTTGGGTCTTACAAAAATTAGTTTAGGCTGCAAAATCCCCTCACTCAATAGAGATTAATGGCCCGTCCCAATACCTCCGCTTCCCTTACATTTTTGCCCTAACCCTCGCTTTTGCGCGTGCATGTGTAGGGTGTCCCATTACTTTAGGGAGCGAGACGGAGTGCTATTTTCCCCTTAGAATCAACCCTCAAAATGTAGTCAGGACCGATGCAGGCTTGCAGTGGGAGATCAAATTACCCAGGATACCTTGTGAGCTCAGCGAGCTAGTCAAGCTTTTTGACCAAGATGGCGGACGCCGCTGGCAAAGAACAACTAGATTTTCGCAAATAAGCATGTTAAAATTCTGGTGAACTATCTATCAGCTTCGCAATGTCTCAGAAGAGAATTTGGGATTTTTTTCAATCACACAACCCAAAAGTCCCGAGGACTAGCGTTATTTCTCCAACCGACTCCTCATCCTGCATACCAAAAAAAGGTACACCAAGCAGGACAAGATACCTTCTGTCGTTACTGGTGCTGCAAGCCAACACAACCAGGCTGCTGTTGACACTAGCCCTTCAAGTTCAGAAATTTCGCGCACTGCCCCCGACGAGATTGAGACTGCTGCACCATCTGAATCTGAGCCATTTCAGCCAAAGTATTCCGACTTCCGCAATAAGTGTTTTGGAACTGAAAGTTTTTCAAGATCGTTTAAATCAGATTGGTTTAAAAGATTGAAATGGCTCCATTATGTCAAGGACACTGACAAAGCCCTGTGCTTTATTTGTTGGTACTAGAGGAGCAAACCAGAGCTGATGCCGTATTCATCAGAGGGGCTTTTTGAATTGGCAAAAAGCCACAGAAGAATTCAGAGATCACGAGAAGTCATCCTTCCACCTAGAAGCTGTGAACAAAATCTCTGCGCTGAATAGTAAACCGATCACTGCCATGCTCTCAGCCGGGGTTGCGGAGGAGCAAAATATTGCCGGAGTGGTTCTCCAAGAGGCCTTCAAGTCAGTGCGCTATTTAGTCTGACAGGGCTTACCTCTCCGAGGCCACGATCACCATGAAGGACATTTCTGCTGTATGATGATTGACCACACCGAGTCGCTTCCTGCAGCTCGCCAGTGGATGCTCCGGAGGTATAACTGGCTATTAGATATGATCCAGAACGAGATGGTAGACGTGCTTGCACATGCTGTGCAGCGAAGGTTGGTCTCTGGGGCAATGGTTTCTCATTTCTTTGGACTGATGGCACTACAGATACTAGCTCATCCGAGCAGTTTTCCTGCCATTTGCATTATGTGAATGCTGATTTGTGTCAGAGTGTTTTTTGGGTTTTTTTCAGCGCACCAGATTCGAATGCAGACACTCTCTTTAGGTGCATCACTGACATATTTTTGCGCTTGAACCTGTCAATTGAAAAGCTTCAAGGCTACTGTTTTAGTAGTATGTCTGGACATTTCACTGCCGTACGTGCGCGTCTTGCAGAAGTCTGCCCTGGCGCCTTGTTTGTCCATTGCTGCAACCACTCGTTGGATCTAGCTTTGCAAGAGGTGGGTCGGGATATGACTATCGTCCCAGCCGTATTCAACTTTGTACAGAGCGCCTCCAACCTCATCCGAGAGTCAGCAAAACGCAAGAGTTTCTATCAGTCTTTTTTCCCTGACGGAGAACCCGTGTCCAATGTCGCAGCTCTGTGTCCGACAAGGTGGTGCGTAAGGACCAGGGTGATAAGCAGACTCCTGCAAGGATGGGCTACTGTTGGAGACCATACGAGCTCTCCAAAAAGACCGGAGTGTTTGTGGGTAGACCTAGTCGTAAATATCGGGACTTCTCAAGCTTGCCATGAAGGGCAGAACTGTCTTTGGGCTTTTGTGCTGTGAGGCGATGTTTGGGCCTTGTGAGGCTGTGGCAAGAAGTTTGCAGAAGGCTGATGCGAGTGTTTCGGGTGCACTTGAGTGCATTAAAATTCTCCAAGAGCGCATAGGTGAGCTTTATTCTTTGTTCTTGTTACCTATAGTTGTATTTTTTTAAGTTGCTATATTATCTTGTTTTTACCCTTAGTCCTGATTATTTATCATGTTTTATTTCTGACTTTTACATTATAGGCTAGCACTGCAAGATTTGTTTAAACGTAGGTTAAAGAATAAAATTTATTATTATTATTGTTGTTATTATTATTATATTATTATACACCAATCTGGCAAAACGGGGAAGTAAAGCAGCGCCGGCATTACTGCGGTGCTAAGGAAGCAGCGGAAGTTTCGTGTAACGGGTTGGTCCCGGTGTATGTGGCTGTTGCAGATGTTAGCTGTGCAAAATTTTCTTCTTTTTTTAGTACGTATTCTGTCCAGTGATGCCGGGAAGAGAGTGTTGTGTGGTTGGCTGTTTTAACAACAGCACTGGAATACAATCGTTTGTGAAATTCACAAACTTGTTGCACATTGACTGCCCGTGTTTACGGCCATACGGACTTCACAGAGTTCCTGGTCTAGCGGAGGATCAAGATGTGCGTTTTATGTAGATAAACTAGACTAGTACTTGAATGTAGGATTTATGCTGAGTAAATGGTCCGATTCTTCTGGTGGCACAGAGTTTGTTCATCATTAACAGAGAACTGTTTGTAAAGTAGAAGTATTCATAAAGTAGTATAAAATGGTTTCAGCGGACCATCCCTGATGATACAAACTAAAACTGGTTCCCTTTATAAATACCATTATGAACTATCAGTTTACCATTAAAAACATTACAGATTTCCTTTATGTACCATGTTTTGGGTCTTATTCCAGTAGGATTTAATTATTGGTTCCTACAGAGACCATTATACTATATTTATGCATTTGGCAGATGCTTTTATACAAGGCAACTTACTGTGCATTACAAGGCATATATTTTACCAACTTGTGTTCCCTGGGTTCAAACCCATGACCTTTGTGCTGCTAACGCAATGCTCTACCACTGAGCAATACAGGAGCACAGTTACACTTACACTTTTTAACAGCATCAGGTACTGTATTAACAATAATGCCTCTGTGTGTTTCTGAGACAATAAGGGCATTATCAGGAAAATATTACTTGTTTTGACTCATAAATGTCAAAATTAATTCATACTGACTTACAAGGCACACCAAGTTATGAAAAAAAAACGCAGCTTTGTCTGAAAAATACGATACACATCTATAGAAAATATACTATAAAAAAAGCAATATTAATTTTCCTAATGCATGGTTGTTTAATCTTTACTTCTGTTTAAAAACTTATTTCGCAAAATTTTCAGCACTTTGTTCAAACAGCAACTCAGTGAACCCCCCCCCCATTTCGCAAACATTTTATAAAGCTGAAACCGTTCCGTGGTGTAAAAAAGGATGGGGACCCCTGACCTAATGCAATGTTTGGTCACGAGCAACTGCGTGAAAACAACAAAATTCTGACCATGGATATAAAGCCATAACCCGCCATTGTTTACAAATACAACACCGAGGCAACTTCTGCTTTTTCACGAAGCCGCTATCCTGATACTGATGTGTGAATGTCTTAGTGGTAAAAATACGGAATGTCACTGTGTGTGTGAACAGCACATTATTGTATTTATTGGTAAAGTCTTTCTGGTTTCATGATAATTTACTGAAATTACTGTATGAAAGAGACTAATGACATATTTTAAGATATAGTCTGGGACTAGCCTAAAGCCATGTCTGTGAAACCAGGCAAATAAGTATAGTAAATACGATTAAGATTAAATGATAAGTATTAAGGTTACACACCTCAAAACATTTGTTACTATGTGGCTTTTATATACACTACCTAAAGGATTATTAGGAACACCTGTTCAATTTCTCATGAATGCACTTATCTAATCAACCAATCACATGGCAGTTGCTTCAATGCCTTTAGGGGTGTGGTCCTGCTCCTGAACTACAAACCGAATGTCAGTATGGGAAAGAAGGAGGTCCGAGGAAGGTCAGAGGAAAATAGACCGACTGATTCAAGCTGATAGAAGAGCAACTTTGACTGAAATAACCACTCGTTACAACCAAGATATGCAGCAAAGCATTTGTGAAGCCACAACACAAACAACCTTGAGGTGGATGGGCTACAACAGCAGAAGACCCCACCGGGTACCAATCTCCACTACAAATAGGAAAAAGAAGCTACAATTTGCACAAGCTCACCAAAATTGGACAGTTGAAGACTGGAAAAATGTTGCCTGGTCTGACGAGTCTCGATTTCTGTTGAGACATTCAGATGGTAGAGTCAGAATTTGGCATAATGAGGCTTGTGGTGGTGATGTAATGGTGTGGGGGATGTTTTCTTGGCACACTTAAGGCCCCTTAGTGCAAATTGGGCCTAGTTTAAATGCCAAGGCCTACATGAGCATTTTTCTGACCATGTCCATCCCTTTATGACCACCATGTACCAATCCTCTGATGGCTACTTCCAGCAGGATAATGCACCATGTCACAAAGCTTGAATCATTTCAAATTGGTTTCTTGAACATGACGAGTTCACTGTACTAAAATGGCCCCCACAGTCACCAGATCTCAACTCAATAGAGCATCTTTGAGATGTGATGGAACGGGAGCTTCATGCCCTGGAAGTGCATCCCACAAATCTCCATCAACTGCAAGATGCTATCCTATCAATTATGGGCCAACATTTCCAAAGAATGCTTTCAGCACCTTGTTGAATTAATGCCACGTAGAGTCAAGGCAGTTCTGAAGGCGAAAGGGGGTCAAACACAGTATTAGTATGGTGTTCTTAATATACTTTCCTAATATACTTTATAGTAAGTTTTTATAAAACGGTTACTTCATATGCTTTATAAAATAAAACACAGCAAATAAGTTGTTATTATATTAGTACAAATCTTCCGTCAAACAAAGTAGTTCCTCAAAATTAAGTGGCTGCAACAGAGCGCAGTTCCCAAGCAACACAGGCAGAGCAAAGACACAATAAAAATATGATTAAAGAGTGGGTTTTATTTTCCTAAATTAACATTCATCTAAATTATACATTAACATTTATACCGTGCAACTGTTGAAGTGTGGATCAACACAGGCTAATCACAACGTACAGATTAGCTGGTCAATCAGGGACACAGTGCTTTTCAAATCGATGAGTTTTGTACAAAATCTGTGTGTTTCAGGAAGAGAGGGAAATCTGGAGCTACAAAAATATAGCGTATGTGGAAAATAATGTGTAGAAAATAGGTGCACTTTAAGTATCATCATTCATAGATAAATAGCGATATCTCTAGCTAATAGTCTGCTTCCTAATGATCTAACACAGTGGTTTTCAAACTGGGGGCTGCGAGATGGTCATTTATCATGAATTCTGTGTAATTAAAACTAAAAAACAATAAGCCAACTAACCAACAGCACTACTAGGTATAATTTTATATGTTTTGTTTAATAAAAATATTAGATTTTAAAACTGTTTGTCATAAATTTTCTTTCGGAGGGCCGCGAAAAAATGCACTGTACACAAGGGTGGCAGCACGCTGAAAAAGTTTAGGTACCACTGATCTAACACAACCAGAAACAACTGTTCAGTCTTAGTTGTGAAAGGTAATTCCTGGGGGGGGGGTAATACTAGCCTGGTCCTACCAGACTCTCCTACATTTCATTTGTACAGAGAGTCTGGCCTCTCTCCATTGAGAAACGTTTACTTCCTTGTAGGCGGGTTCTCTGTTAAAGTCCAACACTATTGGATCTGCCCAGAGTCACTCAGGATCTGCCAGCCAATCGCTAAGTGTGGTCTTTACGTATATCATGCGCTGACCACACGTTAGAGATTGACTATGGCAGATCATCGTTTTCAGCCACTCCCTCTGTTCGCTGATTGGTCCTACAAAAATTTGATTTCTCGAAACGCTAGAATAGATCGAAATCCCAGATGTAGTACTGAAGGAAAATGAAATTGAGCAAAAGTGCGTAGCAGGTCGCAGCCAGGCAAGTGAAATATTGGAGACTCCTGTTAAAAACGGGAGTGTTGACAGGTATGATAAGAATCACATCCACAACACAAACATCATTGAACTTCATTAAACTCTTCTGCTGGATTATGAATGCAGATCTTCATCCACATGTTTGTGTGTTTAACTCTAACAGACGTCTCTCATGTTGAGCTCTGATGTCTCACTGCTGATGTTTGTCCAGTAGGAGGCAGTAAGCAGATCTTCTACTTTATAACTGAAGTCTGTTGTTTGATTTGTCATCTGTAGCTCTTGTAGATGATTGATGCAGTCGAGGCTCAATACTGTAAAACATTGAAGAAATAGATCAGACATTAATATTCACTCATCAGAGTCAATATAAACAGACATCATGTCAGAATCATGTTTATATTTATCATCTTACATGACTTTCATCATTATACATTTATTTATTTAACAGACGCTTTTATCTAAAGTGACTTACACATGAGAATAATACAAGTAGTGCTATCATACCACATTTACATTAAATACCAGAGTAAAACAACACTACAGTCATGGGCAAAAGTTAACACTGATATAAATTTTGTGTTTGCAAAGTTTGCTGCTTCAGTATTTGTAGATTATTATTCTGGAAAACAATGATAAGCATATCACACAAGTTTTAAAGGCTTTATTGTCAAAAACAGTTAATATATGCGCAGAGTCAATATTTACAGGGTTTACCCTTGTTCTTCACCTCTGCAAATGACCTATCCCTAAGCCCCTCCCCTCAAATGCAGTTGAGCAAATGGCAACTGAGTATCAGTTGCACGAGGACCAGAACTCAGACATCTTTAGGTTTCAGTGCTATAGAGAAACATCTGAAGATCTGAAGCTCTCATCAGTTTGATGTTGTTTATGCTACAAAAATGATCAAACGATGTGCCTGGGGTACTTGTAACACTGATTCCAGGGCAATGGATTTTATTTTTTATTTCCTAAACCAAAACATAACTGAGCTGAAATGTGCTAACTGGTGCTCTAAGGATTTAACTCCAATCTCAATGAAGATGAAAACATACATTTTCTGGTTGTCTAATTAAGTTTAACTAAAGTTAGTGAGTGCATGCTAACATACTAACCTGAATAGCGATCTGTTCTCACGTCATGTAATGTGTAGGTCAAAAACATATAAATGAAGGTCCACATTTCAGTGCCTCTCCATACTAAACTGGTTAAATATAAATTAATTTAATCTTATGCGGTACATTAACAGTGCTGATCCTGGAAGTTAACATCTGTGATCATGATGACTGTAAGGCTTTACCCGCTTCCATTGTGATCTGTAAACCCTCGCTTCCAGATTAATCTTGTTTATACACCATATTTATTTTAAAATCTTTTATACATCCCTCCATGCCAAATTAAAATCCCACTTGAAGGCTCCTTGACAAGAGGTGGTTTTTCTGAGTCCAAAATGTATTTTCACTTCCAGATGTTATTGTAAGTCAATGTGTGGGAAACGCTGCACCCCCTTTTTAAGACCACTCACTTTTTCTCTTAATTTAATGCATTTGTCTGTTCCCTTGTCAGTGCGCTGTCAGTCAAATCCATTACATTTGAGGAATTCCCTAATGCATTAAACTCTGTTTCCTTGTTTTAGCTGTGATGATAAAGTAAAATGTATCCAATGTTGAGACATGGAGGCCTCAGGTCCTGACTTTGCTGAGAGCCCCCAAAATGATAAGCCCGCCCCTGCTCATTCACACTTTCACATTTCCTGCTGATATGATTCATGAAATGTTAGCTGGCCATCAAAGCTTTTTGCAATTATTTCAAATGCATCTGATCACTGATGAACTTTGCAAAACACAAAATTGGTGTCACTTTAAAAATACTTTTGGCCACATCTGTACAGCAGAAATTTGAGAGTAAAACAATTACAGTACATGACATATTTAATAATGATTAATGAAATCAATAACAAAACTATAAATATGAATAACTCACTGTAGTTTGTGTAGTTTACAGTGTGGATCCTTCAGTAGATCAGAGATCAGCTTCACTCCTGAATCTCCTGGATTATAATCATTCAGATTGAGTTCAGTCAGGTGTGATGGGTTTGATCTCAGAGCTGAAGCCAAAGCAACAAAACCTTCATCTCCAATACTGCAGCACTCCAGACTGAAGAGAGAAGAAAAACTCCTGACACTTACAGTAAATGAAGTCATGAATTATAATTATATGTGTGAGACTATTATGATCAGAACATATACAGTAAAAGAAAGAGAAACACAGAGAGAGAAAGAGAGAGAGAGATTGAAAGCAAAAGATCAATGGATTCTCAACACTCATTTATCTGTTTAACAATATTGGTGGTGTTGGATTTGTTACATTTTGACAGCAGAGTGAAAATAAGAGTGTGTCTGAGAATTATAAATTTATAAATGTTTTTAATATTTAAGTGTCTTTTGTCTCAATGAAAAAGTAACAAAACAAGTTGATTGAAATTCTCTTTTGTTTGTCGTGTGTGTGTGTGTGTGTTTGTGTGTGTTTGTGTGTGTGTGTGTGTGTGTGTGTGTGTGTGTGTGTGTGTGTGTGTGTGTGTGTGTGTGTGTGTGTGTGTGTGTGTGTGTGTGTGTGTGTGTGTGTGTGTGTGTGTGTGTGTGTGTTGAGTCTCTTACATTATGATGAACAACATTATATGAAGATGATTCTCATCAACTTTTATAAGAATTTACAAGTTTTTTAATCTTATTGGTTTAAGGATTTTCTTACTGTAATATCTTCAGTTTACAGTTTGTATTCTTCAGTCCATCAGAGAGAAGCTTCACTCCTGAATCCTGCAGTTTATTGTGACTCAGGTTCAGTTCTGTCAGACTTGAGGAGTTTGAGATGAGAACTGAACTCAATGATGAACAACTTTTCTCTGTCAGATTACACCAACTCATACTAAGAGAGAAATAACAAGATAACAGTGTGTTAAACTACAACTTTTACTATCGCTCACAGTCAGATATAAAGAAAACAAGTGTAAATGAATGTAGAATGAGAATATAATCTTATAAGGGAGAGTGGTGACAGTTGCAACATGGTTTATTTCTCCAATCAGAAATGAGCTATAAATTGATGAAACTCCACATGAATATTTAGGTCTCTTTTATATCCCGAAAGAATAAAGCCATGTGTGACCATAGACTTGGTATAACTGGGAGCTTTATTTAAAATTTGATATAATGCTGAATAAACAGATGGAGCTGCCCAGACCCGGATTAACACACTTCAAATGCTGATCATTCTCTTCAGTTTGTCGATCAGCATTGGGGATCCCAAAGTTTTTAAAATTTGTTATCTGAAATGCGCATATAGCCAGAGACCAGAGCCTCATTAACGCAAAGGCAAACTAGGCACGTGCCTAGGGCCCAATTGGCGGGATGGGGCCCAGACAGAGGGGGAAAAAATGTACAAATGTCCCATCTACAACGTCGCTGTCGGGCGGAAACCTCGTATGTCCACAATTTGTCAATTTCATATTTTTTCACAATTCGATGCTATTGGTCAATCCCCACGTGGGTCTGTTACTTTTACAATTTATTAACCGATCGAAAGTCCTGAAAAAGCTTGAGCGCAAACCTCTTAACTCCATTGGACATTTCAACTGTCTGAGAAACCTCGTAACTCCACCTCTTCATCACTCCGTAGGAGAGCTTCGCTGCATATTTCTCTTCAAGATTGAGAATCGCAACAAAATCCTCGTCGAGCAACACGTCCACTGAGGTAAATGTCATCAAAACACTGGTTATTTGTGTTTCAGTTATATGAATTATATAATAAAAAAAAGTTTTTATATTATAAATAACAGTTTTAAGTAATAATAGTGCTAAAGTCTAATGTATCGTTTCTGAGGCTGCTAGATTTTTCTTTACGCTATTCACGTTTGTAAAGTGAATTTAAAGCACAGATTGCTTGCAGTTGACTTAGTTAGCCACTATGCATTGGTTTTGTTATCATGTTTGGTGAGATATCTAACGTGATTTTCATGGGGCTTAAAGAAAAAAAATCTTGACCCCACTAGTTCTGCCATTGCAGTCATGAATTATTATGCAAGCTAACTGTTTTTTTGCCTCATTATTATACGTAAACATGCCTTATATAACGTAGGGAAATGATCGTTTGTCCTTTATTTATTTATTTTTTGTCACAAACTCACAAATACACTCAGTAATGGGCTTAATAAAGTGTGTTAACCTATGATATCAGGTATTGATGTATTTTAAATATTTACGTATTACTAGCCTTACCATACATGCACTGAAGTTTTAAAATGTATCTAATATAATACTTGAATTAAATTGAATGTTTTGGATACCACCATTAAATAATTTTGTGCATGTTAAACACAAGTAAAGGTTTTATTTATTGGAGATAAAAGGGCTGTTTAATTAATATAATAATTCTGCTTGTTAGGCACTAAAAAGTGAAAATAGTTAGGTTTGAGTACATTTATTAAAAATCGATAGCTGTAATGCTTCTGTGCAGAAGGAAGCCCGTGAGCCACGAAGGTAAGTATGCGAGAAGATTAATTTCCACTTATTAGACAGCATAGTCCACTCATCGTGTTTTGTATTGCATCACTTATAGATAGTAAACTTTTAAAATAGAGCTCTTCCAGTTCAAAGCAATGGCTCTTCTGTAACAATCCAATAATTTGTTTTTGCGCCTTTAAACATGCTTCGGTTGATTTAAATTCCTCTATTTCTTCTTGAATGTATTTCCTCCATGCGTTTAATTTGTCTACAGCAGACTCTTTAAATTATAATATTTTGACAATTGGCCCTTTTCACCTCTTTTTCCAACTATTTCCTCAATTAATGACAGTTTGGGAATGTACATAATATCTGTAGACCTGGAAGACATAAAACTTTTAAGCTGTGAATATTAAAAAAAAAATGTTTTGAGGGAATCTGGTGTTTATCACACAAATCTTGAAATGTAAGAAGTATCCCATCCATATATAAGTCTTTAATAGTCTGAATACCTTTAGTTTTCCATAGTTTAAATCCTCCATCCTTATTATTTATTGTTAGACAGTTTCTAAATGGTCTTGATGAATGTGAAGGGATCATGTTTGCCTTCTTATTCCTAATTACAACATTTATAAATGTTGTAAGCTATTGCATTTTGCAGAAAATCTTAATTAAATGTGTTGATTAAATGATTAAAGATAAACTTATTTGCTCTGTTTACATAGTTTACTGACACCTATTGGTTATGTACTGGTACTACTGCCTTAACAATGACACTCCCAATGGATAAGATGAGGATAATTTAATAGCATTTAATAGAGCCGTGTAATTAGGGCTGTGCAAAAAATCAACTGCGATTATCATGCGCGTGTCATCAGTAAAGCCGGTTCCGTGATTTGAAGTAAATCGGCATCAGCTGCTTTCAGATGGAGCGGCATTTATTACACAGACCCGTAGTTCACTGAGAAGCTAGGCAAAATCGCCTAGATAATCGGAGTCGATTTTCCTCGATTATGAACCCGATTTTGCCTAGCTTCTCGGTGAACTACGGGTCTGTGTAATAAATGCTGCTCCGTCTGAAAGCAGCTGATGGCGATTTAATACTAATCACTGAACCGGCTTTACTGATGACACGCGCATGAGAATCGCAGTAGATTTTTTGCACAGCGCTACGTGTAATGACGTATAAATAATAAATTTAGCAAAAAATAGTCTGATAGACTGGTTAATATACAACACATGACTTAATTTGGCATACAAACAAACAATTTGTAACCAAAGACTAGGCTATGTAAAATGTGAATTAACTTTTATTAGTAACTTTGGTAAGTTTCAGATTTTAATTCATAAATAACCTCGATGGGGGGGGGGGCCCAAAAAATGCAGCCTGCCTAGTGTAGTCCATTTATTTAATCCGGCTCTGCATACAGCACAAAGAATATCTAATGCAACACCACATAAAAGCACTTTGCACTGAAATTACGCTGAAGAGATGGCGGATAGTTCAGACCTTGAAGGGATGCAAGATGCTGTGTTGATTTTCACATCTCTTGAGAAAAAGATGACAATGTATGTCCATATAAAACTTCAAGCCCACAGTATAAACTACAGAATTTGGTGTGTGTGCACCCATGTCCATCTGTAATGTTGGTGTACACATGTGTGCCTATTTTTCCATTACACATTCTAACTTCTCTAAACCTCCTTAACCGATTCTCTTGTTGCTGAGTTTGACTTTTTTGAGTTTGAAGTAAATGTCACGGCCGGGGGCGGACCCGACTATACTAAAGGCCACGCCCCTCTCAACTCTTCCACCTCGAGGAGTTTCCCAAGACCACCCCAATGACCAGACAGACGAGTATACTATAATTAAAACAAACTTTATTAAATATTTAAAAGGAAAGGGGGAAAGGGGAAAGGGCAATTTAAAACTAAAATGTCTCTTCTTCGCCTCCAGGGCCACTTGAGGGAAAGACTGGGGACAGGGGCTCCTTTGGGGGCTCTGGCCCAACAATCCGTGGCGCGCTCCGCTTCTCCTGGAGGCAGAATCAAATAACAGTCAGACAAGGGTAAGGTACTTTGTTACTGATCGTTGTTCGTTCAACACGGGACCTTCGTTGGAACGGTAAGTGATGGCTATAGCCACAGGTCAAGTTCACTCCACAGGTTACGTTACTCACAGTACTGGAGGATCTTCGTTCCCACACAGAGCTTCACCGGCACAGGTAGGTAATTGCTACGAGTACAGGACAGTTTCACTTCACAGGTTATATTACTCACAACACTGGAGATCTTCGCTCACACGGAGCTTCACTTGCACAGGTAGGTAATTGCTATAAGCACAGAACAGGTTTACTCCACAGGTTACGTTACTCACAGCACTGGGGATCTTCACTCACACAGAGCTTCACTTGTACAGGTAGGCAATTGCTATAAGCACAGAACAAGTTTACTTCACAGGTTACGTTACTCACAGCACTGGGGATCTTCATGCACACAGAGCTTCACTTGGACAGGTAGGTGATTGCTATAAGCACAGAACAGGTTTACTTCACAGGTTACGTTACTCACAGCACTGGGAATCTTCATGCACACCGAGCTTCACTTGTACAGGTAGGTGATTGCTATAAGCACAGAACAGGTTTACTTCACAGGTTACGTTACTCACAGCACTGGGGATCTTCATGCACACAGAGCTTTACTCGTACAGGTAGGTAATTGCTATAAGCACAGAAGAGTTTGTTTTCACAGTTTATGTTACTCACATCTCTGGGGATCTTCATGCACACAGAGCTTTACTCGTACAGGTAGGTAATTGCTATAAGCACAGAACAGATTTACTTCACAGGTTATGTTACTCACAGCACTGAGGATCTTCATGCACACAGAGCTTTACTTGCAAACAGTGGATTTTCGCTACAGTGTTGGTGCACCGTATTCCTTCGCCCATCCACTCAGGCTGTCCGGGCGTCGTAGGGACTAGTGGGTCCGATGACACGGAGCCGAACGCTTCCCAAACTCCCCCCTCCTTCTTCCACGACCGGGGTCACGAGTTGGGGCGAACTCTCGTCGGGGCTCCGCTCACCACGAGCTTCTGTTGGAGAGGTCAATACACACACCGCTACAACCCACAGTCCGCACGGTACACTCTTGGTAATACTCACTGGGTTTCACCACTGTCTGCTCTATGGATGAACCAAGCTCTCGTTGACACACCCCGGGCACAGGGCTCGATTTTCTCGCTCTCCTTAGGACCCAGGCCACAACAGATGTCGTCGTCTCGTGACTCGTCGGAGGCTAGGCAGTTTGAACGCTACAAGCACAGCATACACACAGCAAGTAAAACGTAAACACCATCAATCCGTGAAACTCACCCACAGCACTCTTATACACTTCACGTGGTTTTTAAATCGCCCTTGCCACCTGGCTACGACGACCTCGAGAGGAAGGTTGGGCAATAGCTGGACCGCCAATGAGGGTGAGATGTGTGTTATTTACAGGCCCGGTGTGTTGATTATCACTCCTCTGGCTCACCTGTGCTTCTGTTTTCCCACAGGGCCACTATTCTGCTGGTGAATGGTGCTTCCTACCAGATGCTTCGTCCGTGCTTCTGGTCAACCCGCGGCTCGCCCACGCTCTCCTCTCCAGTGGGGCCAGGGACCTCAAAAACACAAAGGAACACACCAAACAACTCTTCGTACAAGTATTGCACAGATAATTACCACAGCTGTTACTCACGCTTAGTTGTCAACAACTGTTATTAGCTACACTCTTGATAGCTCTGTGTCCACTCTTTCTCTGATGAAATCCCTCAGTATTCCTTCGTCAACTGACTGTCCCTCTTCCTCTTTTCCCCAGATACACAATCCAGCCAGCGTGGTCCGTCTGCAAAGCAGCAACACAACGTATACAAAGTACACCACAAGCACCCCGTTTGAAGTCTTCAAAGGTGTTTTTATACACTGACTCTTCTCCTTGTCAGCCTATTAGCAACCGCTGTGTAAATTATCCCCACCTGCGCGCAATCAGGCTTAATTTTGACTTTGGGGAAACCCCGGAAATGAAATGTGGAAGACGGGTTCCGCCCGTCGTCGGTTCAACCAAGGATGTGGAAGACCGGTTCCGCCCGTCGTTGGTTCAAAACATCACCTGTGACATCCTCCCCCGCCGAAATGGTTCTAGTCCCTAGAACCGCTTCCTGTGACCCACTCTCCATACCGGATGGGCGGCCGCCCCCGGGTTTCCCGCTGGGGGCGCTGTGGTAGGGGCTCTGGGGCTTCTTCAGCAGGTAAGTCATCCGGCTCTCCTGGAGCCTCTGGGGCTCCTTCAGCAGGTAAGTTGTCAGGCTCTCCTGGAGCCTCTGGGGCTACGTCGTTCACTGGACCCACTACGACAGGTAAGTTCTCAGGCTCCCTTGGGGCCACTCGGGCCGGCCCCTCCGCCGGGCCTCTTGGAAAGATGACCCACCCTTCATACCAGGGGGTAGCAGTCTCCGGCTCCTTAGGAGCCACCTCTGTGGCTAGTGGGGGATAGTTTGGACAAGGGCGGATCATGTTCTGATGAACCACCCGATCCGGTCCAGGCTTCCCTTCTGGCCGGATCGTGTATACCGGCTGCCCCGGTCTCTGCTGCCGTTGCACAATGTACGGCCTCCCACCGATCACTCAGCTTGCCTTCACCTAGTCGCCGATTGTCCCGGACTAGTACCCTTTCTCCAGGGAGCAGGGGAGCATCCCGCGCCGTCCTATCATACAACCTCTTGTTCTTCTCCCCGGCTGCCTGGATCCTCTTATTGACCTGTTCGTAGGCAAAGTGGAGACGGTGGTGGTGTCGTCCCACCCACTCGGTCACGTTCCCTTCTCTCTCACCTCCCGATGTTCCCAATAGGAGATCTGTGGGCAAGCGAATGTGTCTCCCAAACATTAAGTACGTGGGGGCATACCCCGTTGTACTGTGTACGCTGTTATTATAGGCTTGTAGCAAGTTCGGTAAAGCACTCACCCAATCATCCTGGCGTCTCTGGTCCAGAGTTCCCAGCAGGTTCAACAGGGTCTGGTTGAAGCGCTCACATCCTCCGTTTCCTTGGGGGTGGTACGAGGTCGTATGGGTCTTTATACACCCGTACAGCTGGCATAGTTCTCGGATTATACGGGACTCGAAATTTGGGCCCTGATCCGAGTGCAGGAACTCAGGGCACCCAAATGGCTGAAAGACCGCCCGCCATAGCGCCGTGGCCGTGGTACTTGCCGTCTGGTCGAGAGTGGGAATAGCCCAGGCGTACTTGGTAAACAAGTCAGTCACGACTAAGATGTTCTGGTAACGGTCCTTGGGACGACTCAGGGTCAGATAGTCCATCGCCACAATGTGGAGGGGGGCCTTTGCGTGAATCGGGACCATCGGTGCTCGAGGTTCCTGCCGGGATTTAAACAGAGTGCATCGGGGACATGCTTGAATGAACGTACTCACAGAAATCTCCATCCCTGGCCAATAGAAGTGTCGGCGTAGCAACGACACGGTGCGCTCCTGCCCCTGATGTCCCATCTGGTCGTGGTATGCCTCCAGCAGTGCCCGAACTTGGCTGGCCGGACCACAATCTGGCTAACCTCCTCATCGGTCCCTGGGTCCCGAATGTTCCTACACAACACACCTTCTCTCAATGTCAATCTCTCCCACTGTCCCAGTATTTTTCGACCCACCTCTGTCTGGGCTTGTCTCTCGGCGGGGGTCGTTCGCCGAGCCTGCCTAAGCCACTCGCCCAGATTCCGCAGCTCCTGATCCTCCTGCTGCCTAGCCTTCCAACGCTGGGGGTCCCATCCCCAACTTACGGGCGCTGCCTCCTGTTGGCTCCCAGGCGCCTCCACTACTCCAATCATCAGTCCTTCTTCTGCTTGTTCTCCTTCGAGTGGGGCCGGGCCCCTCGAGTCTTCCCTTGCTGGCAACCGGGAAAGGGCATCGGCGTTGGTGTGCTCCCGCCCCGGACGGTAC
This sequence comes from Misgurnus anguillicaudatus, assembly GCF_027580225.2. Classification (NCBI taxonomy): domain Eukaryota; kingdom Metazoa; phylum Chordata; class Actinopteri; order Cypriniformes; family Cobitidae; genus Misgurnus; species Misgurnus anguillicaudatus. The sequence continues at coordinate 10,297,417 of NC_073348.2, read as the reverse complement.
TGCAGCTGGTAGTCGTAATTTGCCAGCTGTGCCACCCATCGCTGTTCCACTGCTCCCAACCGGGCCATCTGCAAATGTACCAGAGGGTTAGTGTCAGTGACCACGGGTACCTTGGCTCCCCAGAGGTAATCCTTAAATTTCTCACTCAGGGCCCATTTTAACGCCAGCAGTTCGAGCTTGAAGGAACTGTAATTCGCATCAGTCCTTTCGGCGGGGTGGAGACTCCGGCTGGCGTAAGCAATTACCCGTTCTACCCCGTCTTGTTTTTGTGCGAGCACTGCCCCCAGGCCCAGGTTGCTGGCATCTGTGTAAAGCAGAAATGGTTGGGAAAAGTCAGCGTATGCTAGAATCGGGGCTTGCAAAAGTTCTTGCTTCAGGACCCTGAAGGCCGTCTCACACTCCGTGGTCCACTCTACCGTGGGGGATCCCCGCCCCCGTGGTCGCCCTGTCCCGGCCAACAGCTGGTTCAAGGGTCTGGCGATCTTAGAAAACCCTTTGATAAATCGCCGGTAGTATCCCACAAAGCCTAGGAAGGATCTCACTTGCCTTACAGTCCTCGGGGCCTCCCAGTCCCGCACTGCAGATACCTTCCCGGGGTCAACGGCCACTCCAGCCGCACTCACCACGTGGCCCACAAACTGCACCTTGCGGCGCAGCAAGTGGCACTTTTCCGGTTGTAATTTCAGCCCGTACCTCTCCATCTCTCGAAACACCTTCTCCAGGTGTTGCAGGTGGGTCTCGAAGTCTGGGGAATACACAATCACATCATCAAGGTATACTAGCACAGATTCCATTAACTGACCTCCCAGGCATCGTTGCATCAGTCTCTGGAAGGTGGCGGGAGCGTTGCAGAGCCCGAAGGGCATCCGGTCCCACTCGAAAAGACCAAAGGGCGTGGTAAAGGCGGTCTTTTCTCGGTCCCGTTCCTCAACCGGTACCTGCCAGTACCCGCTGGCCAAATCTAAGGTGGAATACCATGCAGACTGGGTTAGACTTGTCAGCGAGTCCTCAATGCGAGGCAGGGGGAACGCATCCTTCTTGGTTAGCTGATTCAACTTCCTATAGTCCACGCAGAACCTCCATGCCCCTGTCTTCTTCTGGACCAACACTATAGGCGCCGCCCAGGGACTGCTGCTCTCCCGCACAATCCCCTGCTCCAGCATACCTTGTAGGAGGGTCCTAACTTCTGTGTATAAGGTGGGGGGTATCGGCCGATACCGCTCCCGACTCGGTGCAGCTTCTCCCGTAGGGATACTGTGTCTTATTACCGTCGTACACCCATAGTCTTCATCATGGGTGGAAAACACGTGTTGCCATCTCTCCAGTAATTTCTGCAGCTCCTCTGCCTGTTCCTGTTCCAGGTCCTCTCCTCGTAAGGAGTCCCCTGTCAAATGGGCCGGTACCTTCTTTTCCCTCGTCCTAGACGCTCCTTCTGTTTGTGTTAGGGCTACCTCAACCACTGCGGGGTGCACCCGCCGGAAACTCACGTCCTTTTTGTCCCGCACCTGGTGGCCTTCGACCATCGTCACCGTCACTAGCCGCTGGTGTTTGTGTAAGTGCACTGGATAGGGGTTTTCATTGCAGACTTTTACCGGTACTCGGCCACGTCGCACCACCGCCAGTCCTCGGGCCACTCCTACTTGTGTGCAATCTTCGTGGGGCTCGACCAACACCCAACCTTCAGGCCCTCGATGCTGCTGTGGGACTCTGGCCCACACTATGGCTTCACTTCTCGCTGGCACTGATAGCGCAAACCGACATGCCACTCGTCCAATTTCTTCTCGGCCATCTCGGATCTTAGCCAACTGTACTCTCCGACAATCGGCCACCACACGTTCCCAGCCCGGCCGTTCAGCCCTCGGTATGGTCTGTACGGGCCTAGCCCGAAATAGCTCCTCCCAGCACTCCGAGAGGACATTCATACCCACGAGGGCTCGATGACGGCCGAGGCAATGGTCCTGCACAATAATGACCCCCTTCTGCGGGACTCGCACTCCATATAGCTCGAAGTCGGTGAGCCTATAGCCGATGTAGGGAATCTCTAAACCGTTCGCCCCCTTCAGGGTAAGCCAGGGCGCTTCAGCCTTGTGTGCAGGGTAAGCTCCAAATAACTCATGGGACAAGCTCTCTGAGAATAAGGTGACCTGGGAGCCAGTGTCGACGAGACATCGCACCGTGGTGCCACATACCTGGACCTCCACTGTTGGGCTAAGCCCGATCATCTCGTCCTTGGGTTCCACTCTTCTATAAGGGTCACTTTGGGGGGCGCCGACCACATGACCCACTGTGGCCGGTCGTCCTAAAAACCCCCCTCGGAGGCTCTTCGTGGCCCGCATTGCCTGCTTACATGTCCTGCGGTTCCACACCGATTACAAATGGGCCTTCCTTGTTCGTCCCACTCAAACCTGGGCCGATTGGCCTGCCAGGGCCGCCTCATCCCTTCTCGGCCATGGTCAGAATACGTCCGTTCTCGAGGGGCAGGCCCTTCTTCCTTCTTGCCTGGCCCTAGGCGCAGTTCTCCTACCAGGGTTTTTGTTAGTTCAGCCATCTTGTCCCGCACATCCTTTAAAAGTTCCCTCTTCAACGCTTGCTTCCAGTCCATTTCCTCTGCGGCCGCCACCGGGCCACTCACTGCTGCACATACGGGGGTCTCCTTCACTTCAACTTGGTCGCCTTCCAAGGCCATGGCCTCCTTCTTCAGGTCGTCGAACGTAAGTTCAGGGTCTCTTCTAAACTGTACCCGGAGATTTTGACGTAGGGGACCTTCTCGTAGCCCTAGCAGGAACTGGTCCCTTAACAGGGTCTCTTCGTCTCCCAACCCATGGTCTTAACGCCGCTGCAGTCGTGCGTACTGCTCGCGCAGCTTCAGGGCAAAGGCTCGAATCGACTGGTGGGGGCCTTGCTTGCAGTTGAAGAACTGCGCCCTCAGGACGGCCACAGGGGTGGTGTCACCATACTGCTCGGTCAGGAACTGGAATATAGACTGGGCGGTGGCTCGAACAGCCTCGGGGGCGGCTTGTACCTCTCGCCGGGCTTCTCCTCCTAGTGAGTTTAACACGAATTGCTGCTGTTGATTGGCCCTCAGCCCTTGTAGGCCGGCCAAATACTCGATCTGGGCCCTCCATTCGGTTAAACGGATCTCGGACTCGACCCCACTATACTTCTGCACCCAGGGGTTTCCCAGGAACACGGGCATGGCACGGGGTGGTGTCTCTGGCCTTTCAGGCACAACACGGGGTGGGGCTTCGGGCAACTCGTCGTCGGCCATTGGAGGGCCTTGGTCGCTCAACTCGAGGTGGAAACCCTGCCGACTACGCCAAATCTGTCACGGCCGGGGGCGGACCCGACTATACTAAAGGCCACGCCCCTCTCAACTCTTCCACCTCGAGGAGTTTCCCAAGACCACCCCAATGACCAGACAGACGAGTATACTATAATTAAAACAAACTTTATTAAATATTTAAAAGGAAAGGGGGAAAGGGGAAAGGGCAATTTAAAACTAAAGTGTCTCTTCTTCGCCTCCAGGGCCACTTGAGGGAAAGACTGGGGACAGGGGCTCCGTTGGGGGCTCTGGCCCAACAATCCGTGGCGCGCTCCGCTTCTCCTGGAGGCAGAATCAAATATCAGTCAGACAAGGGTAAGGTACTTTGTTACTAGTCGCTGTTCGTTCAACACGGAACCTTCGTTGGAACGGTAAGTGATGGCTATGGCCACAGGTCAAGTTCACTCCACAGGTTACGTTACTCACAGTACTGGAGGATCTTCGTTCCCACACCGAGCTCCACCGGCACAGGTAGGTAATTGCTACGAGTACAGAACAGTTTCACTTCACAGGTTATATTACTCACAACACTGGAGATCTTCGCTCACACGGAGCTTCACTTGCACAGGTAGGTAACTGCTATAAGCACAGAACAGGTTTACTTCACAGGTTACGTTACTCACAGCACTGGGGATCTCCATGCACACAGAGCTTCACTTCTACAGGTAGGTGATTGCTATAAGCACAGAACAAGTTTACTTCACAGGTTACGTTACTCACAGCACTGGGGATCTTCATGCACACAGAGCTTCACTTGTACAGGTAGGTGATTGCTATAAGCACAGAAAAGGTTTACTTCACAGGTTACGTTACTCACAGCACTGGGAATCTTCATGCACACCGAGCTTCACTTGTACAGGTAGGTGATTGCTATAAGCACAGAACAGGTTTACTTCACAGGTTACGTTACTCACAGCACTGGGGATCTTCATGCACACAGAGCTTTACTTGTACAGGTAGGTAATTGCTATAAGCACAGAACAGATTTACTTCACAGGTTATGTTACTCACAGCACTGAGGATCTTCATGCACACAGAGCTTTACTTGTACAGGTAGGTAAATGCTATAAGCACAGAACAGATTTACTTCACAGGTTATGTTACTCACAGCACTGAGGATCTTCATGCACACAGAGCTTTACTTGCAAACAGTGGATTTTCGCTACAGTGTTGGTGCACCTTATTCCTTCGCCCATCCACTCAGGCTGTCTGGGCGTCGTAGGGACTAGTGGGTCCGATGACACGGAGCCGAACGCTTCCCAAACTCCCCCCTCCTTCTTCCACGACCGGGGTCACGAGTTGGGGCGAACTCTCGTCGGGGCTCCGCTCACCACGAGCTTCTGTTGGAGAGGTCAATACACACACCGCTACAACCCACAGTCCGCACGGTACACTCTTGGTAATACTCACTGGGTTTCACCACTGTCTGCTCTATGGATGAACCAAGCTCTCGTTGACACACCCCGGGCACAGGGCTCGATTTTCTCGCTCTCCTTAGGACCCAGGCCACAACAGATGTCGTCGTCTCGTGACTCGTCGGAGGCTAGGCAGTTTGAACGCTACAAGCACAGCATACACACAGCAAGTAAAACGTAAACACCATCAATCCGTGAAACTCACCCACAGCACTCTTATACACTTCACGTGGTTTTTAAATCGCCCTTGCCACCTGGCTACGACGACCTCGAGAGGAAGGTTGGGCAATAGCTGGACCGCCAATGAGGGTGAGATGTGTGTTATTTACAGGCCCGGTGTGTTGATTATCACTCCTCTGGCTCACCTGTGCTTCCGTTTTCCCACAGGGCCACTATTCTGCTGGTGAATGGTGCTTCCTACCAGATGCTTCGTCCGTGCTTCCGGTCAACCCGCTGCTCGCCCACGCTCTCCTCTCCAGTGGGGCCAGGGACCTCAAAAACACAATGGAACACACCAAACAACTCTTCGTACAAGCATTGCACAGATAATTACCACAGCTGTTACTCACGCTTAGTTGTCAACAACTGTTATTAGCCACACTCTTGATAGCTCTGTGTCCACTCTTTCTCTGATGAAATCCCTCAATATTCCTTCGTCAACTGACTGTCCCTCTTCCTCTTTTCCCCAAATACACGATCCAGCCTGCGTGGTCCGTCTGCAAAGCAGCAACACAACGTATACAAAGTACACCACAAGCCCCCGTTTAATGTCTGCAAAGGTGTTTTTATACACTGACTCTTCTCCTTGTCAGCCTGTTAGCAACCGCTGTGTTAATTATCCCCACCTGAGCGTAATCAGGCTTAATTTCGGCTTCGGGGAAACCCCGGAAATGAAATGTGGAAGACGGGTTCCGCCCGTCGTCGGTTCAACCAAGGATGTGGAAGACGGGTTCCGCCCGTCGTTGGTTCAAAACATCACCTGTGACATAAACTTAATTATTTATTTGATTTGAGGTAGGTTGATTACATTTTCATATAAAAAAACTAGTGATAGACCGATATATCGGCCGGTTTTTGCGAGTTTTATGTGTATTGGCATTGGCCGATTTGTGGCTGCTGTGTTCACAGAGTTTTTTCGGCATTATTTACACACAGAAATATAGTTTTTTAAGTTCTATAAATGTTACTTTTTTAAATTGAGACTTATAAAAATGACACGATGATGCCAAATGTTACAAGTAAACTAAGTGAGCAAAATAAGTATCGGCTCAAGTAAATAGGCTCTCTCAGTCTGTCCGCATTACTTTCATCTTTCCGTCTATGCATGTTGGTGATTCCTCTCTCTCTCTGTAGCTATCTCTACAAATTAACCAAAGATATTTACATTTACATTATTAGTGTGAGCCTGCCCTGTCTACACTTAACAATGACATGTCAATTTACAATGATACTGATAAGTGCTATCTGTTGTCATTTATATAAAGCAATCAGTCAAAGTCCAGCTAAATTAGCGCAGAAAGTTTTCCTAGAGACCAGAGGTAGAATCATATAGCCTTCATTTATATCAATAATGAGTCAAGCTACTACTGTATGACTTAATTAAATTAATCTGGCCTAGTTCATTTTATCTTAGTTTGTAGTCCTAGTCAAATCACGTACAACATTACAGAAATATGACTAACAAATTATTTGTACTGAAAAATAATATATGTGCACTTGAAAGTTTCTATTTATTTATTAAAATAAAGAAATAAGTGTCATTTTGTCACTACCGAAACAATCACGTCACAACCGAAATGTCAACAAATGTTTCGGTTGTGACTGTTTCGGTAGTGACGATTTAAGCTAACTTTGATCCTACTGCTAAGATACTAATTAGTACGTAGTGAACTAGCACAGTTCTCAACATTGAAACATGAGTAAAACCTAAATGACCAGTAGAAAAAATAAAAAAAACTTAATTAATCATTGAAAACGTGTGATCGGTAGTGACATTCATAAATGTCACACACTGATTTCCAAACTTTTGATCACATTTACTTCAAAACCATGGGATTGATCTAATCACCATGTCACCACAAGGGAGAGAGGCACAGACAAAGTTTCTGGTTCAAAATGGAGGGGACTGACTTTAAGCATTATTATATTATTGACCAAACTATGCAATGTTTCGGTAGTGACGTGAAAATGCGGGACAGTGTTTTTTTACATGATTTTACATGATTTTTACTGAAAATATTCAATAAATATATTTTTGGTTTTAATTAACAAAAGTATTAAAAATGATACTTCTTAAAACAATGATAAAAAAATTACAAAAATTATTTCATATTTTTTTTCCTATGGTGAAATTCAGACCTTGGGGTTTGGGACAACCACCTCTCAATTGAGAGCACCATATAAATTATGATATTTTATATATAAAGCCTGCCGCTACCTCAAATATTACTTTGGGTTTTGATTGGTATTTGCTTATATTTTTTTATTATCAAACATTTTCCTACATTAATGCTTTTTAAATTAGTTTTTTGGTTCCGGGACAGCAATTTGCACGAATTCGGTAGAATGGCCCGTATAGTGTTGCATGACTCGTACTCGCTCCACCCACTGTAGTAACTCCTCCTTCTTCATTTTTTCGTACGTTATTGGAAAGATTCGGTAAAGCTAATCTTTCTTTTATAAATCTATTAAACTAAAGACTCTTCGGAGATATAAAGGATGTCATACTACTCTATAGGTACTCCAGATTAATATCAGAAATGCAGAAACAGCATGTGTTACGTGAGCTTTAACAATATGTTATGTTATAGGCCTATCAAATGTTGAATATAAATAATCATCTCATGGTGTCTGCATATCTGTAGGATCACAAAGTATAATTATGTGATGGTATGCTCTTGGCATTTTGTTTTAATGAGTTAAAACGCATGCACTTTTTTGCCAGTGATCCCAGAGAAGATTGTCAGTGTCCTGTAGACAATATAAGTCTGAAGCCCTGTGGTGAACAGTTACAGCTATGTTTATACTTGCCGCGTCCGCGAGTTGGTGCCCGCAACAAAAATGACGTCAACGCGGAGTGGGCGGTCGTGCGCGGTGGTTGCGCGAGACCCCATTTCGCGTTGAGGTGTGCACGGCATTTTTTGTAACTGTGCGCGCGGCTCCGCATCCTAAAATGACCGAACTCGATGCGATTCTGTCCGAGCAGGCAAGCCTGTGACGTATCTCTTTGATCAATCCAAGCAAAACAATGTATATATTTATCTGACACTCTGGAAGTAAAGTACGGAAACTTTGCAATTTAAAACACGAATTCATTTACATGATTCAGAATTTTTGGCTTATATTTGTATTGAATGAACCACTGGACCTGAATTAACATGCAAACCTTAAGATGTCTGTACTGTTTTTTTTAGTAAAAAACGTTAATGAAATGATAATGTTTAATAAAGACATATTTAAGAGATTGTTGTTTTATTCCTGTTGTCATATTTATATATCAAGCTCTGATGTTACAAGCACCAGGGTTGTTCCAGCGGACGACTTCTATTCTCTTCTTTGTGTTTGTTTTTGGCTTGATTGCAATTCAGCTGTTTGCCAGTAATTTAGGGTGGGTTGCACCCACAAGGATTAGGCCTAAATCTGGTTTAAATCAAAGCTTATTTAATAATTCTGTTGCACCAAACTTTAAATCTGTTTAAAAATAATCAGGTTTTCATTTAAACTGCCATTTTGATCCAAGTTTAAATCTTACAGTAAATCTAGATTATCTTTAATCCTGTTGCTCCATTACTTTTAACTCTGTTTTTAAATCTCAGTGAGGGATTAACTTTAAACTTGCATATGAGGAGGTTTAAATATATTTTTTTACAGTTAAATGTCTGGCTAAATGATTAGAAACACATACCGCGAGCGTGGTGGCGCTATTCAAAGATGCGTTTATTATAACGTCTCAACAAAGTGAGTTTGGCGGCTCAAAAAGATTATTAACAGCACTGGTGACAGCTACCGATGCTCGTATGTGCTTCTCCTCTGTCACAAGCGCTCCAGACAGTGAATGAACAGACACACGGTGGTGCTTCATGACAAATGCATCGACACATCTTGTTTATTATATCTGAGTTTTGCGATATTTCCTGCCGCAATATTTCCTGATCTGTTAATTGTTTTAAAAAATTGTAAAAAGTTTTTATTTGAATTAGGCCTTTAGATTAGCTTGCATAAACTGTTTATTTCCTTTTTGAATGACAACGTCAACATTGAGTACGTTTACATGCACAGAATAAGCGGATAACTATCAAAAATCTGCTAATTACAGAAAACTGTTTTCATGCGTTTACATGCAAATCAATAAGCCGGCTATGCAGACAAATGCGTTTACAAGGGAATTGAAGAATTATCAGTTTTCTCGCAGGCAGTGACGTCACCGCCTATAGTACACAATAGTCGTTCAAAAAGTCAACGGCAAATATGTCTTAAAGTGTATGTTGCAGGTTAACCACCACTGTCGATTAATGGGTACATAAATCACTCAAGATATGTGTATAATTTTTAAAATGTCTCAAAAATGGTCTTAAAGACCACTTTTTTTACGTTTTTGGTATTAACGGTTTTTTTAACGCAATTCTGCGATGACGTCACGTTGGGGAGAAGTGGAGAAAGACTCAGCCAGAGCCATAGAGATAGATGAGACATTTATTGCTATTTAATACTTACGTATATAATTTGGAAATCATATATACATCGTAGGAAATATATAATGTGTTATACTGCAAAGTTACCTTGCTAATTATTATTTATGATATATGTGGAGATAAATAAAACTTCGCAAATCTGCTGATTTGATCCATTCATGTACTGACCACCAGGCTAGAGATTTTTAAACATCCTTAATCCACACTTACTAGTCTATCAAATAATATCTCAAATATATTGTTTTGGGAAATAAAATGATGCTTTGTTATATTGTTTATGCGATTATAACGAATCACACGATCATTTTATGCAGCAGCAGTCAGCAGCTGCAGCATACTCGGATCAGACCGCATACATACTGTAATAAACAGGCGTTCGGCGGCTTTTTACATCACGACAGACTATGCCATTTGAGGAGGAACCGCTCATTGATCACCGTATTTTTATAAATCCTGTACATGTTTGGACCTGCCGAACAGGTTGAGCACTTTTATATACTTTATTGAGCAGAGAGGCTGCCTGCACAGTTTGACCAGCGGGCTGCGGGAACCGGCGCACATCACGCCGCCAGACGGTGTTGCTAATATAACTCGAAATGTATAACTATTATCAGATCGGCCCGGGAAAGTCCCGACACTCGATTGCCATTCCGCTACTGGCTGTAAGAAAGTGAGTTCGTTTGGGTCGCTGGTCCCCGCGAACAGACGTGACGTGCTTCACTCACCTTCCAGGATTAGAGACATGCTGCCAAAACCGTTTGTGCTGAAGATCGCATAAAGTTACACCCATTTCAGGCAGGATCATGGACCCCCTCAAGCCAGCATGCACGAGTATTTTAATTGTTTGTTTACTTTCTACACGAAGATATGCTAACGTTATGCTATCTGGCTGTCTGCCTATCTCTCTATACTAGCCTATCCATCTGTCTGTCTGTCTGTCTGTCTGTCTATCTGTCTATCTATTTATCTATCTATCTATCTATAATCTGCGCTCTCAGAACTGTACTTTACTCGTCTTTCTATAGTCATTCTCAATGCTCTCAAGGCGGCTTTGGTAAATTCTCTCCCCAGCGTGACGTCATACAGTGCGTTGTGAGGGAAAGGAGAATCATTGCAAATTGCTGTACTTTTTCATACTTTTTCGGGTTTTGTGATACCCAACAACATAAAATACAATGGATAACAGTTTAAATGTTTATTATCAACAAGCAAATTGCACAAATTCGTTGAAAAATTTTACCTGCAAAACGCCCTTTAAGCTGTACTGTTGTATCTGTTGTCGTGTCTGCAGAACCTGTAAATGTAACATGAGCTGCTATTTTAACAGTTTCTCTGCTAACTGCTGTAGTCAAGGGGAGACTTTTATGCTTTACTTTGCGCTTATTTCCGCATGAGAAAGCCGGTTAAGGTGTTTACATGCCACGCGAAATCGGCGTAATGAGCAAAAAACTACCTGTGCCGATCGGTTTTTGCTCACGCCATTTATGGGCTTTCCCCGATTAAAGAAAACCGATTTACGCGTTTACATGACCCCAAGTGTTATCAGTTTATTAAGCATAATCGGCGTAAGACTGTGCATGTAAACGCACTCAATGTTATTGTTATTGGGGCGACAGTGGCTCAGTGGTTCATGTAGGTTGTCTACAAACCGGAAGGTTGGTGGTTCAATCCCCGGCTCCACCGGACCAAGTGTCGAGGTGTCCTTGAGCAAGACACCTAACCCCAGCTGCTCCTGACGAGCTGGATAGCGCCTTGCATGGCTGATACCGCCGTTGGTGTATGAATGAATGGGTGAATGTGAGGCAACTTGCAAAAAGTGCTTTGGATGGCCATAGGTCTGTTAAAAGCGCTATATAAATGCAGTCCATTTACCATTTGTTTAATTACACCGAAAAATTCAACATGGCGGACAAAATAAATTGCAGATGAAGGGTTTAATACAGTTTAAAGTTTTAATCTAAGATTTGTTAATCTGTGTTTAAATTTAAGTGGTGCAACACAACTTGAATTAAAATTAAACTGAGATCAACAAACCCTAGATTAGCTCTAAAGTCTGCTTAATTTAATCCCACCCTTAAGGGGATCGCACACCGGCCGTGCAGCTCAGCGCCACGGCGTTCTAAAAAAATCAAATACATTGTTTTCTATGAGTATACGCACAACGGCGCCGCCAGGTGGCGCCTGTCCGCCCCGCCCAGCTGTGACTCAGGAAGTTGCTCAAATCGCTGTCGCGCCACAGAGTGCCACTCACATAGTTTAACATTAAATAACATCATATTTGTCCCAAATCATTAACGATTAACATTGGCTGCTAACATATATTTTGCATTTTGAAGTAGATGCTATCTGACGAAGCTCGCGCTATTTAATGTGCACTTCCGGTTTACAATACCTCCAAGTTGTCCTAGACGCGACTCGGTGCAGCGCGATGCTGAGCTGCGCAGCCGGTGTGCGATCCCCTTTACTGTTTTAAATGTATGTTATTTACTGGCAACAGTTTGTTCAAAGTTAAATGAACATTAAACATTAACAAGTCTTTGTCTTAATATACATTTAAATCTACAGTAAGTTACTGGCAAACAGCTGCACAACTACAGCTAATGTTTTAACCGTGTAAGAATAAATCAATGGTTTAAAATCTGTCAAAGGGTTTAACATGGCTCTATAACATGTCATGTAATAATGATTGTTCAAGAATATGTGTAACATATCATTTTACACAATCATTCCTACTGTAGATTTAGAAATGCTGTCCACCCACCATTCTCTCAGTGACCCCATTTTTTTCTTTCAAGAACAGTTAATCTGCAGGAGTAAAGCTGTGCTGCTTCTAGCAGCTAATTATGCTTAAATGCTTAAATCAACTACACTTCTTATGAACAATATATTTATGTTTTATTTTCACATGTTACTTTTGTGTCCACTCAAGTTGCTGCTTTTGAAATGACCCCAAATAAAAAACTTTAAGTTACATTTTAAATTAAATGTATTAAAATCAATCATCTGCTAAATATTTATTATATAGGTTACTTAGTATATTATAAATAATAAAAACAAGTAAAGACAGTAGACCCTTTTTATAGGTTGTAAAGGTTTAACATTTGTATATGGCATTCTAATAACTTACAGATTGTATTTTAAAAGTTAAAATCTGTGTTATGTTTATAAAGTACAGTATATAAAGAATACAGAAAAGTAGAAGCAAATAAACACTGTAAAAAAAATCAGTAGTTTTTTACGGTGAAAAACTGGCAGCTGTGGTTGCCAGAACAATTCTGTAAAAAATACAACTTAAAACCGTAAAAACAACAACACCACAGTTGTATGCATAACAGCGAACTTTTGTAAATTTTACAAATCTTACCTGTATACAGCATTTCTTTGATTTATTAACTGTTTAGAAACTCTTATTTTTTAATGGTAAAATGCAGATGTGATTGCCAGAAAACCGCCTTAAAAATACATGAACATGTAAACAACTTTTTGTATTTCATTAATTAAAATAATTTTATTCATACAAAAGTTTGCTGTAATGCATACAACTGTGGTGGTGTTATTTTTACGGTTTTAAGTTGTATTTTTTACAGAATTGTTCTGGCAACCACAGCTGCCAGTTTTTCACCGTAAAAACTACAGATTTTTTTTACAGTGAAGTTACATGAGTTCCAAGAGAGGGGGATTGAACCCAGGTCGCGGACAGGCAGCAAGCAGATAGTGAGGAGATGTTTGCTGTATGTAACAGAAAATGTTTTATGGTCTAAAACGCGTGAATTCGCTTAGAGCACGTTTAAATCAACCTAACAAATAAGGCGAGGCTAAAGTGGTTTCAAAAAAGGTAAATGAAGTTTATGCAATCCAACCAATTTGATCCAGATTTCCCTAGTCAAGATAATTGCGCGTGCATGCTATTCTTGAGCAGCCCTAGAGGTCGAACGTGGATCTAATCGATCAAAGTTAATGAGAAAGCGGCGGATTTATGATAAAAATGTATAAAGAATTTACTACTGACTGAAAATTAAAATACTACTGCAATAAACAAACCCATAAGATAGCTGGAAAGTCCTTATAGATTAAATCATATCATGCACCTATCATGATAGCCTAGTGGTCAGTGCTCTCAAGAGTGCATTCAGCTGATCAAACTGTAAAAAAATGCGATCTCTGTAGACAGCTCAGGGTCCACAAACTGCAATAAAACAAAGTGGCCAAACCTACCACCAGAAACGATAACAAAGTTTTCCAGCCAATAAACGACAAGAAAGATTTGGGGGTGGGGGTTGGGCACATTCATGAAAGCACGGAAGGGAGGGGGAGGAGTTAGCTACGCTCCGTTTGTTTGAAAACAGTTTAAACATCAACAAAAAGTAACGTCACACAGATTCGCTTAGAGCGCCTTTAAGTCGGGTTTGTAACTTGAATCCTCCCTTTTCCAAGCGAGTTTAATGAAATAGCCCTCAGATTCAGAACAAAAATCAAAACATACACATAGTTTTAAATTAATTATATTCGTTTTTGCTTTAGTTTTTATAAACTGGGTAAGAGCACCATCTAGTGGATAATAATGGAATTACAGAGTACCATAAAAACTTGCCAGGAAAGCATCATTGGCAGGGAAGGTTTTCTCTTAAAGGATTAGTCTATTTTCTTAAATAAAATAATCCAGATAATTTACTCACCCCATGTCATCCAAAATGTTGATGTCTTTCTTTGTTCAGTCGAGAAGAAATTGTGTTTTTTGAGGAGGGCATTCCGGGATTTTTCTCTTTTTAATAGACTTTATTGGACCCCAACACTTAACAGTTTTAATGCACTTTAAATTGCAGTTTCAACGCAGCTTTAAAGGTCTCTAAATGATTCCAAACAAGGCATAAGGATTTTATCTAGCGAAATGATTGTCATTTTTGACAAGAAAAATAAAAAATATGCATTTTTAAGCCACAACTTTTGTCTTCCTTCGGCCGTGTGACCTGCCATCTGATTTGTGTCTATTTGAGCATTTGAGGATGTGTGTGCATCTGCACAAACATAAAACAGCTCACTTTAACATTGTCTTGTGCTTAAATTGTTTAAAATGGTTTGAATGTTAACGTTTTCAAGGTTTAGAAACACATGCAAATGACAAACTTAGTCATTTATTTCTGAATTATGCATATTTGAACAATTTTTATAAAAGAGATTATTATAGAGTGATTTCTTCGGCTTTTCCACAAAAATAGTTTGTGTCTGTTTCTCTTCTGAGTGGGTCAGTGCCACCCAGGCTCTTATGTAGCCTCACCACTGATGCAAACGCATTGCATTACACCAAATACCCAAAGTAACTTTGTTTTTAGTAACGTCATAGCGGCTCTTTAAATTCAGTGTTATCCAGTCAGAATATTGTAATGAGATGAGTGGCATGTCTCAGACCTTTATTCTCATCTATATTTTATGGTGTTTATTTAGACATTCTCATGCTCTCTTTATCCATCATCTTTATCCCTCATTATATCATACAATATAATAGTTATGTAATAGTAATGTGACACAGGAGAACTGAGGTTGTACTCACAGTGGGTCTCATTAACTAAGTATGCATACGCATGTGTTGTGAATTAAGCAGAATAGTTTTTGTGAAAAGTTCAAGTGTGAATATAAATACATTTACGCAAAATTAGTGAATTATATAAATATGACAACATAGACTGACAGGCTGTGAGTCATGATAATGTGCATTGTGGCAACTTCAACTCGTAAGTTATGTTATGTGACCTTTATCTTAGAGTTTTGTCAATTCTGTAAATATAGCTTTTATTATTATGATCCAACTACATTCTTAAAAACTTCACTACATAATTTTTAAGGTATATTTCATGGTATTACTGTAAATACTCTTTCTATCCGTGTGTCTCAATTCGTTCCCTAGCTCCCGAGGTCGTGAATCAGTATATCATGTACACAGGTTCAGGCACTGGTAAGGACCCTAATCTCACTTCACATTGGGACAATGTTCACTTATTTTTCTGTCACGTGGCTGCTTAAGCGCGTTGTAATCACTCACAGCTGTTACTCTTCAACAACCGGCAAAACCAACATATCTCTGACTTAATTTTAAAAACAGTACATTGTAAAAAATGCTGTCATTATTTTCTTACATATCTGTTCATAAATTTGGAGGCATATAATTACATTTTACATGTAATAAATATATTTACAATTTTAAATAAATATTATTATTTTAAATATTGAGTAGATTGTGGTCCCTTACTGTGTAGCAATGTGTGTTTATATTTACAACTAAAACTAACGTTTGTCTTTATAAAAGTTCTGTAACATTTCATAAAGTTTATTGAGTTGGATCACGTGATGTTCGGTTGGCGAGCTTCAGAAAAGGTCACGTGATTTCCGGTTAGGGAACATAGGGACCATCGATGCTCACTGGTTTTTGCATTGCATTGTGGGAATTTTTAGGGAACGAACGTTCCAGTGCACTGAACAGATTTTGCGATTGAGACAGCACTTAAAATGGCTGACTCCCTGATCAGTGCCCTGACTACTGAACAAGGGAGCTGATTGAGACACACGGTATGTAACACTTCTGTTCTTATATAAGTTTATCTTCATTATAAGGGCCTTTTAAATGTTATCTGCAAAGGCATGTCTGGTTTAATGTGACACCAACACAGAAGCCGTTTCTCAATACCAAGTACGCCAAACTCGGACTTGTGTCCTTCGTAGTTCGAACTTGCAAGTTCAGACTCGGAAGAACGAACTCCTGACGCGAAATGCATTCTGGGAAACTTCGTTGTCATAAGTCCACACAAGTCTCCTCTGATGCATCTACGTTAAAATGGCGGATCAAGAACACATCCAGGGATTTTATGTGAACTTGGGCTTGATGCGAACTTTGAATTGGAACAGTACTTGGGCCGCGACTGATGACGTTTCACAAGTCCACAAGAACACAAGTACAGACAAGAACGCATATTGAGAAACGGCTAGAGTCATTGACTGACAGTCACTGTTGAGTCTCTTACATTATGATGAACAACATTATATGAAGATGATTCTCATCAACTTTTATAATAATTTACATCATACAAACACACACAAGTTGAATCTTATTGGTTTAAGGATTTTCTTACTTTAATATCTTCAGTTTACAGTTTGTATTCTTCAGTCCATCAGAGAGAAGCTTCACTCCTGAATCATGCAGTTCATTGCGACTCAGCTTCAGTTCTGTCAGACTTGAGGAGTTTGAGATGAGAACTGAACTCAATGATGAACAACTTTTCTCTGTCAGATTACACCAACTCAGACTGAGAGAGAAATAACAAGATAACGGTGTGTTAAACTACAACTTTTACTATCACTCACAGTCAGATATAAAGAAAACAAGTGTAAATGAATGAAGAATGAGAATATAATCATATAAGGGAGAGCGGTGACAGTTGCAACATGATTTATTTCTCCAATCAGAAATGAGCTATAAATTGATGAAACTCAACATGAATATTTAGGTCTTTCTTGTATCCTGAAAGAATAAGCCATATTTGACCATAGACTTGGTCGGTATTACTGGGAAATCTATCTTTACTTTTTGTAATGAATCTGACTGATTTTTGATTTGTGCAATTGTTGCTGTATGTCGTTCTGCACCTCTAATAAGTTGGAAAAAAACAATTTAAAATTTGATATAATGCTGAATAAACAGACGAAGCTGCCCAGACCCGGATTAACACACTTCAGATGCTGATCATTCTCTTCAGTCAGAATTAAGAAAATAGCAGGTATCTTCCATAAACAATGCAAACCAGTGGGGAGGCCAGACATTTTAAACTGAGTGGACCTCTATGAAATAGGGTGGACCTCAATGCCTAATCTCAAATTACATAATTTTACAATAATGTTGTTAAACGGATTAAGTCTTTTTTTTAGTTATGGATCGAAAAATTTTCAGATCAGCAAAAGAGGGAAATAAGAAAAGTTACAAATAAAGTATAGTATTTACAGAAATTTAATCAAATTAATAATAACACGGTCTTCTTCATTCTACAAAGTAAATATAATTCATTTTTTTAAAGCTACAGAAGTGATTTTTCTTTTGTTTTCTGTTGTTTGATTAACACAAAGACTCAAACATAAGCAGGTTTCTTAAGGGTACTGTCACTTTAAGACCGAATAAGCAGGGATCCATATACTGATACATCTCATTTCTTTCTGAACTTTTTACATTCACTTTAAGACATAACTGACTGTTTTTAAGAGATTACGTGCCAAGACTGTGGTATTTAGAGATAATTTTGCATGTATGTGTCCTGTCAAGCGCAGAGATTTTGTGTTTGCGTGCTTTTTGAAACGCGTGTCTCTGTGCTCTCGTTTATGTGTGTGTCTATTTGAGTATGTGTGTGCATCTGCACAAACAGAAAACAGCTCACTTTAACATCGTCTTGGGCTCAAATTGTTTAAAATGGCTTGAATGTTAACATTTGCAAGGTGTAGAAACACATGCAAATGACAAACTTAGTAATTTTTTTTGAATTATGCATATTTGAGCGATTATTATTATTAAAGCAACATCTAGTTTTTCAACCTTCATAATATATTTCCAAGACCCTTGTGATGGTACATTGACTTACAATAGGTTGAATGACACGTATGCCATAGCCTGACGGGGTCTATATCGCTTTTACTGGCACTACGGAACTTCGGGGTGCGGGTAGTAAACTGAGCACAAAAAGAACTACAAAATCTGACTGCTTTACGGCATGCCTCACTTCCGCCCCTCAACCCCCATTTTGTCAAGTTTGGATGTGAGAGCCTAACTAGTGTTTGTTTGTGCTGTCATGCAGGTGTATCTTGTTATCATGGCTGCTGAAGCAGCAACGAAACCCAAGAGGGCAAAGGTTTTGTCTGAGGAGTCTAGGAAGAGAGTGACAAAATTAAAGGCGAGGATACGAGGATAAACATTGGTACAGCGTTTGCTCGCTGACATGAGCTAAAGGAGGCGGAGGGCTGCCCAACCAATGCTGACTCAGCCGTCATGCTGTTAGACTAGTAAGTATTGAAGTAATTTGTTGTCTGCCTGACTATGTTACGGAAAGCTATCTGGTCCTCCATTTCTCTTCATGAATCATGTAATGCTAGTAGATGAGCAAATTATTATTATTATTAGCTTTTTTATTATTATTATTTTTGCAAGTAAATAATACATTATTAGACGGACTTATTAATCTTTTAGGCTAACTAGCCTGATGACTGCAGGCTGATAATCATGTTTGTTTATTTATTTTTCTGGTGAAAGTGTCTTGCCTCAGGCTATAAAGCAAATCGATTTTTCAACTTTGCAGATTCATCTATGGTAGCTTTGTTATTATAATATTGACGATATATGGCTATTACCTACCACACAAACATTGATTTACATCACAAAAATTGAATTGGCATATTCATTCTGTTAAACAGTAGACAATAGGCTACTATAATAACGCTGGCTTGTAAACGTGAGCTACCTGATCTTTTGGCGTTTGAAAAAAAAATAAAACCCATGGAAATTATATTGTATATAGTGTGTATATATTGTATAATAATGTCATATAATTGAATATATAATATGCTGAAATATATGCTTGTTGGTTTCGCACGTGTATCCCCTGGTGTAACCATGACAGATTTTACGACAGTAGTAGAAGACAATACTGTTTCCCAACTGTAGGGGGACCCCGCGAGCTAGACTTACATGGTGTTGCTTTAAAGAGATTGTGGGCTGAATCCGAAACCGCATACTGCAGTAGGCGAACGAATAGTATGTCCGAAACCTCAGTATGCGTAAAAGGGTAGGCGAGAATTTGCAGGATTTTGGACTATTTCTCGCGAGATTCAGAGGCACGTGTACTTAAGTATCGTCCGAAACCGCATACTCACTGAAAATGTAGTAGGGGAAACAGCACGTGAACAGAGTAGTACGTCCGAATCCTCAGTATTCATTAAATCAGTAGTAGAGAAATCCCCGGATACCCTACTGAGTCCGCCCAGATTTGGAAGCGTGCATCGGATGGACACTTCTATCCCAACTTTCCCATGATGGCCCAAGAAAGCAAAGCAATCAACCGGAGACCAGCCAATCGGATGATACGTTACACAGGACTGTTCCTCCCTGACTTCACGCACAGTGAACATTAAGGTATATTTCATGGTATTATTGTAAATTCTCTTTGTATGTAACACTTCTGTTCTTATATAAGTTTCTCTTCTTTATAAGTGCCTTTATAAATATTATCTGCAAAGGCATGTCTGGTTTAATGTGACACCAACAGAGAGTCATTGAATGACAGTCACTGCTGAGTCTCTTACATTATGATGAACAACATTATATGAAGATAATTCTCATCAACTTTTATAAGAATTTACATCATACAAACACACACAAGTTTAATCTTATTGGATTAAGGATTTGCTTACTGTAATATCTTCAGTTTACAGTTTGTATTCTTCAGTTCATCAGAGAGAAGCTTCACTCCTGAATCATACAGTTTATTGTAACTCAGGTTCAGTTCTGTCAGACTTGAGGAGTTTGAGATGAGAACTGAACTCAATGATGAACAACTTTTCTCTGTCAGATTACAGCGACTAAGACTGAGAGAGAAATAACAAGATAACAGTGTGTTAAACTACAATTTTTACTATCACTCACGGTCAGATATAAAGAAAACAAGTGTACATGAATGAAGAATGAGAATATAATCATATAAGGGAGAGCGGTGACAGTTGCAACATGATTTATTTCTCTAATCAGAAATGAGCTATAAATTGATGAAACTCAACATGAATATTTAGGTCTTTCTTGTATCCTGAAAGAATAAAGCCATATGTGACCATAGACTTGGTCGGTATTACTGGGAACTTTATCTTTACTTTTTTGTAATGAATCTCACTGATTTTTGATTTGTGCAATTTTTGCTGTGTGTCGTTCTGCACCTCTAATAAGTTGAAAAAAAAACAATTTAAAATTTGATATAATGCTGAATAAACAGACGGAGCTGCCCAGACCCAGATTAAAGGGGTCATATCGTGAAAATGTTAGCATTGCCACTTTGTAGGTTTGAGCAAAAATGTGTAGTTTTGGGTGTGTCTTTTAAAATGCAAATGAGCTGATGAAGTGCAAACACTGATCACAATGATGGTGGTTTGATGCAATTCACACTCAATTGTGCTGTCAATTATTTTTTCTCTCTTTCTTTCTCTCTGCACAAATGGCAGTGCAGTGGTTGGATAGTGCACATTAAGGGGGTGGAATTATTCTAATAAGATATCCTTATGACATCATAAGGAAAGCCAAATTTCAATGACCTGTTTTTGCTCACACCTACAAAGTGGCAATGCTAACATTTTCACGATTTGACCCCTTTAACACACTTCAGATGCTGATCATTCTCTCCAGTCAGAATTAAGAAAATAGCAGTTATCTTCCATAAACCACACAAACCAGTGGCGAGGCCAGAAATGTTAAACTGAGTGGAATTCTGTGAAATACGGTGGACCTCAATGCCTAATCTCAAATTACATAATTTTACAATAGTGATTAAACGGATTAAGTTACAAATAAAGTATAGTATTTACAAAAATTTTATCAAATTAATAATAACACGGTCTTCTTCATTCTACAAAGTAAATATAATTCATAGTTTTAAAGCTACAGAAGTGATTTTCCTTTTGTCTTCTGTTGTTTGATTAACACACAGACACAAACATAAGCAGGTTTCTTAAGGGTATTGTCACTTTAAGACCAAATAAGCAGGGATCCTGATACATCTGATTTCTTTCTGAACTGTTTGCAATGACTTTAAGACATAACTGACTGTTTTTAAGAGATTACTTGCCAAGACTAGTCTTTAGAGATAATTTTGTGTCTATGTGTCCTGTCAAGCGCAAAGAGATTGTCATGGCACCTTTGTTTACCTTTGGTGTTGGTTCCTCACGTGTGCACTCGCTCCTCCCACTCGTTTCTCTGATTGTTTCACAGACGTGTCCTATTCCTTTAGGTCTTTTTATAGCCTTCTGTTTTGTCCTTTGTCACGCGCTCATTGTTTCCCGGTTGGTTACTGTCTCGCTCCCTGTCCAGGTAGATCCTGCCCGCTGTTATTTGTCTCACCATCTCTGCTCTCGCCCCAGGTTCAATCGCCGACATCCGGACTCTTGTCTCTGTCCAGGATTCTCGATCCTGTGTGTTTGGTCAGTGGATTACCGTCAGTGTGTCTAGTTTCCTGAGTTCTAGTGCAGTTGGTTGCTTCGTCTTCAAGCGTATACCAGCTGTCTTCGGCTTCCTATTGTGTGACGTCATCGGAAGTGGGTGGATCTCCTCGTCACTATTGGACTTCTTCGGCGGTGCAGTGTGTGAGACTTTTTCCCCTGTGGATTGTGGACTCGTGTGGATCTATATTTACCCTGTGTGTGTGAGATTTTTCCCTGTGGATTGTGGACTCGTGTGGATCTATATTTACCCTGTCAATCTGATGTTTGTCGGGTGCTTCGTCTTCAAGCGTATCCCTTCAGACTCAGTGTGTTTCCTAAATAAACTTTTCTATATCTCACATTTGAGACTCTGACTCCTGAACTTTCTTGACAAATGAGCGCGTCAGAAATGGAGTCTGCGAGCGCGGAGGTTTTGGATCCTGTACAGACCGCACTTAACCAGCAGGGGGGAGTCATCGATCGACATTCCTCTCTCCTGAATGCAGCCTCTAGAGATTTCCGCCTTCTCTCCGATCGGCTTATGGAGCTAACCAACCGTTTAGATCAGATCAGCCCACCGGTTGGAGAATCTTATCTACCTCTCCACGCTGTTACACCATCCAGCACAATTCGGGAGCCACATGCGGCCACACCGCCTACTTACGACGGCGACCCTAACACCTGCCGGGCCTTCCTTCAGCAGTGCTCCCTGGTCTTCGCTCTCCAGCCCCGGAGGTTTGCAGCGTCTGTTTCCAGAGTGGCGTTTGTTCTCACGCTGCTCACGGGGAGGGTGAGAGACTGGGGAATGGCTGTTTGGGAGGTCCAGGCCCCGTGCACGGCTTCGTTCGAGGCCCTCAAGGACGAAATGCTGAGACTTTTCGATCGATCTCTACAAGGTGACATGGCAGCAGCTGAATTAGTGCGATTTTTACAACGAGATTCTTCCGTCACAGACTACGCTATCACTTTTAAAACCTTGGCTGTCACGTGTGACTGGAACGATGCTGCTCTCCGAGCTCAGTTCCTTGAGGGTCTCAACCTGCACATCCAGGATGAAGTCGCTGCACGGGACCCACCCACGTCATTGGAAGCTGCGATTGACATGGCATTATGCATAGAGACTCGTCAGCGTCAACGAGACCTTCGCCAGTCATTTCGTCCCTTTACTGTGGCATCTGAGTCTTCGGTTTCACCTGTTACACCTGTTTCACCGTCTGAACCCGAGGAACCTATGCAATTGGGTAGGCTCCGCCTTACCGGCAGTGAACGACAACGTCGCTTGAATAATGGATTGTGCCTCTACTGCGGTAAGGCGGGGCATTTAGTCACTGCGTGTCCAGTAAAAGGGGGTGCCCGCCGATAAATCCGGGAGTATCGGTTGCCGTTTCATCCTTTGATTCTCCCGTAAACCGCACCTTATTGCCTGTAATTTTGAAATATAACCACTCTGATTTTAATTCACAGGCATTGCTGGATTCTGGTGCGGAGGCAAGTTTCTTGGATGCCAGGTTGGCTGAATCTTGGGGTATTCCTGCTATCCCTTTATCCTCTTCTCTCTCTGCCTGGACTTTAAAGGGTCAGCATATGGCAGTAATCACCCATAGCACTCCCCCTGTAGGTCTGTATGTTTCTGGCAATCATCGTGAGGACATTGAATTCTATCTGTTACAGTCATGTCTTTCACCCATTATTTTGGGGCATGACTGGTTAACTAAACATAACCCTCACGTTGATTGGCAATATTGTCTTGTCTTGGAAGTCTTTGTGTCATGTTTCGTGTCATGTTTCGTGTCTTGGTCTTGGTCCTGCTCCTTCTGCTTGTTCTACTTTTCAGATTCCTGCTGCCGATCTCTCGGGGGTCCCAGCGGAGTATTCAGATCTGCACCAGGTGTTCAGTGAGGCTCGGGCCACCTCTTTACCTCCTCACCGGTCATACGATTGTTCTATCGATCTTCTCCCAGGTACTTTTCCGCCTAAGGGTCATGTTTTTTCCCTTTCTAAACCTGAAAGAGAGGCTATGGATAAGTACATTATTGAAGCGCTTAATGCCGGTCTCATTCGCCGCTCCTCGTCTCCAGCCGGTGCTGGATTTTTCTTTGTTAAAAAGAAAGACGGTTCTCTTCGTCCGTGCATTGATTATAGAGGGCTTAATGACATTACTGTTAAGAACAAATACCCCTTGCCTTTAATGTCATCAGCTTTCGAATTACTTCAGGGAGCACGCGTGTTTACCAAATTAGATTTGCGTAACGCTTATCATTTGGTACGTATTAAGGAGGGCGATGAGTGGAAGACAGCTTTTAATACACCATCAGGACACTGGGAATACTGCGTTTTACCATTTGGTCTTTGTAACGCACTGGCTATTTTCCAAACTATGGTAAATGAAGTGCTGGGAGACATGATTAATAATTTTGTCTTTGTGTATCTTGATGACATTCTCATTTTTTCTCCCTCCATGCAGATACACACTCACTCAGCATGTTTGCCAAGTTTTACAACGGATTTTAGAGAACCAACTTTTTGTTAAGGCGGAGAAGTGCGAGTTCCACAGGGTGTCAGTTTCGTTTCTGGGTTTCGTTATTGCTGAGGGAGAGATTCGCCCCGATCCCGCTAAAGTTAAAGCGGTCGCCGAATGGCCAGTGCCTGACACTCGTAAAGAGCTTCAACGTTTTCTGGGGTTTGCCAAATTTAACCGGCGTTTCATCAGAAACTTTGGTCAGATCGCTAAACCTCTTACTGCTCTCACTTCCTCTAAAGTGTGTTTCCGCTGGAATAAGGAGGCTCAGGAGTCCTTTGATGAATTAAAGTCCTGTTTCATTTCTGCTTCTGTCCTCTCTATTCTTGACCCGGCTTAACAATTTATAGTGGAGGTAGATGCTTCTGATGTTGGGGTAGGCGCCGTTTTATCACAGCGGTCGTCCATTGACGGGAAAGTACATCCGTGTGCCTTTTTCTCTCACCGGTTAAACCCAGCGGAACGAAATTATGACATAGGTAATAGGGAGCTGCTGGCGGTTAGACTCGCGTTGGGTGAGTGGCGTCACTGGTTGGAGGGAACCTCGGAGCCCTTTCTGGTCTGGACGGATCATAAAAACTTAGAATATATCCGTTCGGCCAGAAGGTTAACATCTAGGCAGGCTCGTTGGGCACTTTTCTTTGACCGTTTTAATTTCACCCTCTCGTACCGGCCTTAGGCTTGCCGCGATAGTCAGTGAAACGGTGATAACCGGTGCTTCAGCATCTCACCGGTTAGATCACTTGCCCACCGCGACACCGTCTTTCACCGTCGTTTTGATATTTTCGTGTAATTTAATCATTTAATTTCGTTAGAGAGAGCAAACTGAATGTGTCTGGTGCCTGAATTAAGCGGAGCTGAACGCGCTTCACGTCACAAAGCAGCAGGTGTCAGATTTCATTTATTCCTGTCAGAGTTTGCGAGGCAAGCTGACCAGACGAAGGCAGAAGCCGCGTGCTTACTCGTTTTTTTATAATATACATATATGATGTTTAATATAACCGAGATCGTTTTGTTGTTGTGTTTATCATCAAGAAAAATAATAAACCCATCATTCAAGCAGCGCTTTATGGAGAAGTAGCCGGTTGCTCTGCTTGGGACTGGCTGGTTCTTTGAGAATTACCTGCGCACATTGACTCAAGCACTTAATTAAATCAGCTGTTGGACTCGCATTGCACGCAAATTCATACGCAATTTAACGTAGCGTACGCAAGCACTGCATTTTAACAGTTGCGTAATTCAAAAGTGAAAGTAAATGTGCACGTCTGCATGCGCATTTATAAGCCCCTCCCACACGGTGACACCGGTATCACCGTGTTTGTGACGCGCTGATTAACCGGTGGGAAAATTACGTCACCGCGGCAACCCTAACCGGCCTGGCTCTAAAAATACTAAACCTGATGCTCTCTCCCGTCTCTTCGGTCATTCCGAGTCTGAGTGGACCGAAACCATTCTTCCTAAGGGCAGGGTGGTCGGTGCCCTCGTTTGGGGGATCGAGCAGCGGGTGAGAGAGGCCGGACGAGAGGAGGAAAGGCCGGATGGGTGTCCAGCGGGGTGTCTGTGGGTTCCTGAGTATTTACGTTCCGATGTCATCCGGTGGGGCCATGAATCCAGATTTGTCGGCCGTCCAGGTATTCGGAGAACGATGGCTGCCGTCCGCCAACGTTTTTGGTGGCCTTCTATGGCTACAGACATCAGACAGTTTGTATTAGCCTGTTCTACGTGTGCTCGTAGCAAAGCATCTAATCAGCCTTCCGCTGGTCTGCTCAATTCTTTGCCCATCCCTTCCCGCCCCTGGTCACATATAGCCCTTGATTTTGTCACCGGCTTACCGGCATCTGATGGTAACACTGTCGTTTTGACTGTGGTGGATCGTTTCTCCAAAGCGGTTCATTTTATTCCCTTACCTAAACTTCCTTCTGCCAAGGAGATGGCTCAGGTTCTGATCAACCACGTTTTTCGTTTACATGGTCTTCCGACTGATGTGGTTTCAGATAGGGGTCCTCAGTTTATTTCCCGGTTCTGGCAGGAGTTTTGTAGACAGATTGGCGCCACTGCCAGCTTGTCTTCTGGTTATCATCCACAGACCAATGGGCAATGTGAACGGGCTAATCAGGATCTCGGTCAAACGCTTCGCTGTCTGTCGTCACAATATCTGAATTCTTGGTGCCAACAGCTCCTGTGGGTTGAGTACTCACATAATTCTCTTCCTGTCGCTTCTACTAATATGTCCCCGTTTGAACTATCCATCGGTTATCAACCCCCCCTTTTCCCATCACAGGAACCCGATGCAGCGGTTCCGTCTGCATTAGCTTTTGTCCGCAGGTGCAAACGCACTTGGAAAAGAGCTAAAAACCTTTTATTACAATCCTCCAGATGGACCAAAGCTGCAGCTGACCGCCACCGACGACCTCCACCTCGTTTTGTGTGTGGACAAAAGGTATGGCTTTCTACCAAAGATTTGCCTCTCCGTGAGCCTTCTCGAAAGCTGGCTCCGCGTTTCATTGGGCCATACAGTATTGTAAAGGTCATTAGTCCGGTAGCAGTGAAGCTCAAGTTACCACTTACTCTTGGTCGGGTTCACCCTGTTTTTCATGTATCCAAGGTTAAACCTGTGATTTTTGCCAGTAATTTTCACCCTGTCTCTGCCCCCAACCCTCCCGCCCCTCGTCTAGTGGATGGTGCTCCTGCCTATACGGTTAGGAGAGTACTAGATGTTCGTCGCAGGGGCAGAGGTTTTCAGTATTTAGTGGACTGGGAGGGCTACAGTTCCGGAGGAGAGGTGTTGGGTTCCGGCTCGGGATGTGCTGGATCCTGGTCTGGTCGAGGATTTCCGTCGGCGACGAGGACTACAGAATCACTACAGAAGTGATTTTCCTTTTGTTTTCTTTTGTTTGATTAACACAAAGACACAAACATAAGCAGGTTTCTTAAGGGTATTGTCACTTTAAGACCAAATAAGCAGGGATCCATGTACTGATACATCTGATTTCTTTCTGAACTGTTTGCAATGACTTTAAGACATAACTGATTGTTTTTAAGAGATTACTTGCCAAGACTGTGGTATTTAGAGATAATTTTGTGTCTATGTGTCCTGTCAAGCGCAGAGAGATTGTCATGGCACCTGGGTGATCGGCAGTGTATGTGTGTCTGTTTGTTTACCTTTGGTGTTGGTTCCTCACGTGTGCACTCGCTCCTCCCACTCGTTTTTCTGATTGTTTCCCGGTTTCCGTTTTGTCCTTTGTCACGTGCTCATTGTTTCCCGGTTGGTTACTGTCTTGCTCCCTGTCCAGGTAGATCCTGCCCGCTGTTATTTGTCTCACCATCTCTGCTCTCGCCCCAGGTTCAATCGCCGACATCCGGACTCTTGTCTCTGTCCAGGATTCTTGATCCTGTGTGTTTGGTCAGTGGATTACCGTCAGTGTGTCTAGTTTCCTGAGCTCTAGTGCAGTTGGTTGCTTCGTCTTCAAGCGTATACCAGCTGTCTTCGGCTTCCTATTGTGTGACGTCATTGGAAGTGGGTGGATCTCCTCGTCACTATTGGACTTCTTCGGCGGTGCAGTGTGTGAGACTTTTTCCCCTGTGGATTGTGGACTCGTGTGGATCTATATTTACCCTGTTAAGCTGATGTTTGTCGGGTGCTTCGTCTTCAAGCGTATCCCTTCAGACTCAGTGTGTTTCCTAAATAAACTTTTCTATATCTCGCATTTGAGACTCCGACTCCTTAACTTTCTTGACAGAGATTTTGGGCCCTATTTTAACGATCTAAGCGCATTGTCTAAAGCGCACTGTCTAAATGGGCATGTCCAATGCCACTTTTGCTAATTTGACAACGGGAAAAACTGTTTGTGCGCCGAGCGCATGGTCGAAAAGGGTTATACATATTCTCCTAATGAGTAATGGGTGTGTTTTGGGCGTAATGTCCAATAAACCAATAAGAGCCTCAGCTCTCATTCCCTTTAAAAGCCAGTTGTGCTGGCGCTATGTTAAATCCCTATTTAGATGACGGACTGGTAAACTGAAAAACTATAAGCGACGGAAGAAGACCACCAGTTTAATAATAATGTTAATGTAAGGAAGGCTCAGAAACAACGTGATCCATTTTGCGGATGTTTATTAAAACAAACCAATCTGTTAAACAAATCCAAGACGTGAGGCAGAAGAGTAAAAAGTTACAGGCAGGCAGGTCAAACACAGTAAGCAGTCCAATCCAGGCAAACAATATCAGAGGATAATCCAAAGGATAAACAGGCAGATGGTCATAAACAGGCAGTCAGAATAATACTCAGAATAACACTCAGAATAATATTCAGAATAATACACAGAATAACGCTCGGCATGCAGAGGTAAGCTGGCGATACTTCGCGCTAGACCTAGGCTAGTAAGGCAATACAGAAAATGATCAGAGAAGCACAGGGTGACGCCATCTCAGTTTTCCGGAGAGGTGGCGCGGCGGTATGGACGTTACAGTTAAAAAATTGTGTTGTTTTTATTTTCATTGAAATTTAATTTTTTTTGGATTAAAACCTTTAAAAGTCGCTTTCTTTCAGTCATAGAAGTAAAAATAGCAGGCTTTTAATTGTTGTAAATGTATTGATATCCTATATAATCATTGTAATCTCATAAAATAATTTGCAAATATGCAAGAAAAGGTTTGTACTCTAAAAATACAAACAAGAGAAAAAATTTACAAACGTGCGGAGAGCCGAAGCATTTCAGCATTTAGACAGCACCATGGGATTTTTAAAAAGGATTACTTAAAAACGTAATAAATCCGTAGGGAAGCATTTAAAAAACATTTAAAAATAGATGCATTTGTTTAAAGCAAAACATTTATTTAGCCTACTTACAAGGCTACGGGTGAAGCAGCTCTTTGCGCCTTCTAACTTCTCATAATCGATCCTCATTTATATCCAAGAGACTCAATAATAATATTTTACATTTCAATCCTTTAATCTTTTATATTTAAAAGCGTTTTTGTGCTGCTGCGCATTATGTATGTGATAAGCAAACCCAAGTTGTCATCCCGTTTAAAGGCGCATATTACTAACGCGCTCTTTAAATAACAAAAAACATATTGCGCCATTGACTTTAGACCAGGTTTTGTTGGTCAATGGCGTAGTCTATTTTAGTTGCATCAAAATAGCAACGCGCCACCAATACACCTGAACACACCTTGTTTTTAGACCAGAGCGCCAATGGGTGCAAAACTGGGCGCAAATGCATTTGCTATTTAAACAATGTGGCGCTAAACGTAAAAAAATTATCATTGCACCGGTTTGAAACTAGCAAAAGACACTTGCGTCGCGCATTGTGCCGGGTGTTTGATAGAGTGTGGTTGCGTGCTTTTTGAAATGCGCGTCTCCGTGCTTGTGCTTATGTGTGTGTCTATTTGAGTATGTGTGCGCATCTGCACAAACAGAAAACAGCTCACTTTAACATCGTCTTGTGCTCAAATTGTTTAAAATGACTTGAATGTTAACATTTGCAAGGTTTAGAAACACATGCAAATGACAAACTTAGTAATTTATTTCTAAATTATGCATATTTGAGTGATTATAATAAAGAGATTATTATAATTTATGTGTGATTTCTCCATCTTTTCCACAAAAATAGTTTGTGTCTCTTTCTCTTCTGAGTGGGTCAGTGCCACCCAGGCCCTTATGTAGCCTCACCACTGATGCAAATGCATTGCATTACACCAAATACCCAAAGTAACTTTGTTTTTAGCAACGTCATAGCGGCTCTTTAAACTCAGTGTTATCCAGTCAGAATATTGTAATGAGATGAGTGGCATGTCTCAGACCTTTATTCTCATCTATATTTTATGGTGTTTATATAGACGTTCTCATGCTCTCTTTATCCCTCATCTATATCCCTCATTATATCATACAATATAATAGTTATGTAATAGTAATGTGACACAGGAGAACTGAGGGTATCACTCACAGTGGGTATCATTAACTAAGTATGCATACGCACGTGTTGTGAATTAAGCAGAATAGTTTTTGTGAAAAGTTCAAGTGTGAATATACATTTAAAAAAACGTACGCAATTATGTGACTGAATTAGTGAATTATATAAATATGACAACATAGACTTACAGGCTTTGAGTCATGATAATGTGCATCGTGGCAACTTCAACTTGTAAGTTATGTTATGTGACCTTTAACTTAGAGTTTGTCAATTCTGTTAATATAGCTTTTATTATGATCCAACTACATTCTTAAAGACTTCACTACATCATTTTTTCAGTATGTAACATTTAAGCAATATCGTTCGAGTAGGAGTGCCAGAGGCAATCACAGCCGTGATGATATAGAGCAATATCACACGACTCTGAGAGAGATATTGCTTTTATACAACAGTTCAACCGCACACGTTTGAAAAAAGAAAACTAGAAAACAACAGAGTTACTTTAAAAGCCTCTATGTTTGGGAACTTCTTTCTTTCGCCACTGATTTGAAGCTCAGAATGACAGGTAAACCTTTCAGCTCTTTTGAATGTCACAATAACTCAATAGACTGAATAGCAGTTTCTTAATATTACCGTTTCTTGGTCACAAAGTGTAGTTTTAAGATTAGTTCAGTCAAGAATATATATGTATAATATTAAAATCTGCAGTCGATTAGTAGAGATAGCGTCTATTTGAACCTTTGCTTAGAAAGATTCGGTACGTGACAACCAGACGCATTAGCGGACGTCAGTGTTTGCTCACCCCGCTGATTACTGCTCTATCTGGGCTACATCCCTGACAGGGATTCCCTGGCTCTGATGTAGGCCTATCGGTGTTCAAAAATTAAATTAAACCCGGAGTATTTGGTGTCATGAAACTATTACATGTTTTCACTATTACATGTGAAACTATTATTCATGTTTAGGTCTTTTGTTTTGTTATTGTTTTGGCGCGAGGTAAAAGTTAATAAAACTATATTTATATTATTGCGTTTCCATTTAATCTTAACGCAGTACGAGCATTTGCTTTATTAATGGACTTTATTTTTCTCAGTACCACATAAACAGATTAATTAAGTGTTTTATATTTTAACCAGTTTTTATAAGTCAGAGAGATGCGCGAGTGATATCAGTGATGATCTCTCACAATGTGTTTTAATAGTCACATCACACTAAAATAAATGAACAAGTGTCCATGTAAGTATACCTTAACTGCTTCCAAGCGGTGTTTTTGCGTCCTCTTAACTGGATCGCTCCTGAGTTTTCATTGCTTTATTCCACGTTTATGTTAGTCCACACGATGTGACATTACAGTATATTAAGTTTATTCCTGTCAAAGATCAGCGCTCTTGGATGTAGAGATAATTACTTCCGATTGGAATTCACAGATTGATTTACGAACTAGGGAACATTTTTGACACACAAAATTTTTTTGAAAACAGCACGTGTGTCTGTGTGTGTGACCAGTCAAAGATGAGTGTATGACACTAATACTAAAATGACCAGTAGGTGGCGGAATGATACAAACGGTCCGTCTAATAACGGTGAAGCGGTTACTTTTATGTTATCAGTAGAATATCGCACGTCTGGGAAGAGCTCTTAGCCAATTAGATTTGAGAACCAGAAAGAACTATTGTATAATAATGTTTATACCACGAGTCTGTTGAATGCTGTATTCTGATTGGCTAAGAAATGTTCTGTGGGTATGCATTAATTTCTGATAACCGCACACCTAACTTGTCAAATGTCTTAAAAATAGGCACCAGAGCAATGTTTGTGGTAACCATGGTATAAGAGGATTAATTGACTCCGGTCCTTTGAATTATTCGAAAATAATGCACACCCTTGGGTGTGTATTATTTTCTTATAATTCAATGGCCCGTCATCAATTATTCCTTACATATTTCATGGTATTACTGTAAATTCTCTTTGTATGTAACACTTCTGTTCTTATATAAGTTTATCTTCTTCATAGGGATCTTTTAAATGTAATCTGCAAAGGCATGTCTGGTTTAATAAGACACCAACAGAGAGTCATTGACTGACAGTCACTGTTGAGTCTCTTACACTATGATGAACAACATTATATGAAGATAATTCTCATCAACTTTTATAAGAATTTACATCATAAAAACACACACAAGTTGAATCTTATTGGTTTAAAGATTTTCTTACTTTAATATCTTCAGTTTACAGTTTGTATTCTTCAGTCCATCAGAGAGAAGCTTCACTCCTGAATCCTGCAGTTTATTTCCACTCAGGTTCAGTTCTGTCAGACTTGAGGAGTTTGAGATGAGAACTGAACTCAATGATGAACAACTTTTCTCTGTCAGATTACAGTGTATCAGACTAAGAGAGAAATAACAAGATAACAGTGTGTTAAACTACAACTTTTACTGTCACTCACAGTCAGATATAAAGCAAACAAGTGTAAATGAATGTAGAATAAGAATCAGTTGTGTGTGAATTAAGATGAGAAACATCAGATCAGTTCAGTCAGATGAATACAAGATGACTTTTAAAATCATGCAGTCAAACAAAGTCATTCAGTGTGAAATCAGACAGAATTAAAGAAACATGTTTCTCTTCAGACTCTCATTATCTTCACACTTTGTGTTATTTGAGATCTAAAACTAAAGTCTACTAGACATTTCGTGCAGATTGAAATATTAAAGTTAATATCCGGCCAAATAACATTTTCCCCTACACACCTGATGACATCATCATCACAAACATGTTACAAATGTTACATGTAGCATGATGTGTTTTGTCTGTAACATGAAGCACTTCAGGTCACGATCTTCCTTTAATATCAACAAAAAGTCAATAGAGTTTAATAATCCTT
This sequence comes from Misgurnus anguillicaudatus, assembly GCF_027580225.2. Taxonomy (NCBI): domain Eukaryota; kingdom Metazoa; phylum Chordata; class Actinopteri; order Cypriniformes; family Cobitidae; genus Misgurnus; species Misgurnus anguillicaudatus. The sequence goes on along the minus strand of NC_073348.2, from coordinate 10,264,464 downwards.
GTGGAAATGATGAATTATAGATTTAATTTCTATAAGAAGTTTAACATTGTCAAATGATTCTCACAATGCAAATAATATTGAACCTTACACAACTTAAATGTTCATATCTGTCATTTTACCCATGATCCAATTTTTTTTCAAACGTAGAGGCCATTTAATATTTTTATATTTTGAATCATTAAGACTTCATATCTACTTATAAGACCAGTGATCATAATTCTTGATACATCACACTTTATTACATGACACTCTGTAATGTTTGATTCTGATTGGCCCATTGTGACATTTAAAGATATTTCATTCTGAGATACAACTGAAATTAAAAGCACACCCTCATCCAGGTACTGTGAGTCATCTTGACAGGTGTTTTTTATAAAGATTCAAATATAAAATATTAATAACATATCTGAGGTTTATTTTATTTTTAAACTGAACAACACTGATTCATAACTGACTGAATCTGTGTCTGTCTTCACTCCTGAACACTAAATATACAAACACATTAAACTACACAAACTATCACCAACATAACAACAACAACACACTGTTTATCATCTAACATACAAACTATCTTCATAAACTCATCTCTATTATTTAGTTTAAAGATTAAATGACTCACTCAGCTTTTCTGGATGCTTTGATCACTGGCAGCAGCCTCTGAAGACATTCATCTGATTCATCATATTTCTCCAGTATAAACTCATCCAGCTTCTGATCTGAGTTCAGTAACACAAACACCACAGCCGACCACTGAGAGGGAGAGAGTTTGACTCCAGAGAGACGACACCAGTAATCTCCACTGTTCAGATATGTTTGTACCTCATTCACTAGAGATTGATCATTCAGTTCATTCAGACAGTGAAACAGATTGATGGATTTCTCTGGAGATTGATTCTCTCTGATCTTCATCTTAATGTACTCAACTATTTCCTGTCTGCTGTCAGATCTTCTTCCTGTCTGTGTCAGTAGATCTCGTAAGATCATCTGATTGGACTCCAGTGAGAGACCCAGAAGGAATCGGAGGTAAAGGTCCAGGTGTCCGTTCTCACTCTGTAAGGCTTTGTCCACTTCACTCTTCAGTAAATCACTCATAGTTGATCCTGATGTTTCTGGAGAAAATGAAAGAAACTGAAATAAAGCAGCGAGAAACTCCTGAATGCTCAGATGCACAAAGCTGTAGACCTTCCCCAGGTTCAGTCCAAACTCCTCTCTGAAGATCTGAGTACAAACTCCTGAGTACACTGAAGCTTCTCTGACATCAATGTCACACTCTCTCAGATCCTCCTCATAGAAGATCAGATTCCCTTTCTCCAGCTGTTGAAAAGCCAGTTTTCCCAGTGACAGAAGACTCTTTCTAACCTGTTGAAGATCTACCTCACATTTCCCATCATACTTCTGACTCTTCAGTTTGGTCTGAAAGATCAGGAAGTGTGTGAACATTTGAGTGAGAGTCTTGGGGATCTCTGCTTGACTCTCTGATTCACTCAACATTCTCTCTAGAACAGTGGCTGTAATCCAACAGAAGACTGGGATGTGACACATGATGTACAAACTCCTGGATGATTTGATGTGTTTGATGATTCTGTTGGACAAACTCTCATCATTTATTCTCTTGATGAAATACTCGTCCTTCTGAGGATCATTGAATCCTCGTACATCTGTGATCTGGTGGACACAGTCAGGAGGAATCTGATTGGCTGCTGCTGGTCGTGATGTTATCCAGATCAGAGCAGAAGGAAGCAGATTCCCCTTGATGAGGTTTGTCAACAGCACATCCACTGAAGCTTTTTCTCTTACATCAAACAAACTCTGATTGTTTGAGAAATCTAGAGGAAGTCGACACTCATCCAGACCATCAAAGATAAACACAACTTTATAGACATCAAAGTCTCTTGATCTCAGTTCTTTTGTATCTATGAAGAACTGATGAAGAAGATCCATCAGACTGATATTTCTGTTCTTCATCAGATTCAGTTCTCTGAATGGAAGTGGAAATATGAAGTGAAGATCCTGATTTGCTTTTCCTTCACTCCAGTCCAGAATGAACTTCTGTACAGAGACGGTTTTTCCAATTCCAGCAACTCCTTTAGTCAGCACAGTTCTGATGTGTTTGTCTTGTCCAGGTAAAGCTTTAAAGATGTCATTACATTTGATTGGTGTTTCTTGTGTCTCTGATCTTCTGGATGTTGTCTCAATCTGTCTCACCTCATGTTCATTATTGAGTTCTTCACTCCCTCCCTCTGTGATGTACAGCTCTGTGTAGATCTCATTCACAAGTCTTGAGTTTCCTTGACTTGATATTCCTTCATTTATTCTCTGGAATTTCTCCTTTAGTCTGGATTTGTGTTTTTTCACACACAAAGGTAAAAGTTCTGTTGTGTAAATGAAGAGAAATGGATGTGAATGCATGAAATATATCAAATAAAAGTAAATGAAGGTAATGTACAGGAATGAGTTCATGACTCTCTTACTGGTCTGTAGTTTATCAGCGAGGTTTGTCTGGTTCATCTTCTTCAGGACGTGCAGTGTGATCTTCAGAAGCTCCTCTCTGACTCTGATCTGATCTTCATCCTCCTCCTCCTCTCTCTCAGAGCATGCTGGGTAATCTGAGCTCAGTAGATTCTTGAAGATCTTCAGCTCTTTCTTCATCAGAGAGATGATTTTGTCTTCAAGATCCTGTAATCGTTGTTCAAATAGAGTTTTATTTAAGTCTTTATCTCAGTCTTGTTCTAATGTAGATCTTTATATTATGTGTTATAATCAAGATTTAACACATTGTATTATAGACATAGTTAGTCTAGATATAGTAATAGTTCACTTAAACCTCTCACTACACACAACAACAGAAGTGTTTAGAGAGGACCGCAAATTTCTTCTCCAGAACTTTAGACAAGAAAGACATGAAATAAATAAAAAATGTCTAAAGTCAGCTGGGTCACGACTGCGCTTCTTCAGAACTGAACTAATGTGTGTTTAAAGCAGTACAGAAGAGTGACGATACTCAATGTAAGATGTAAAGGAGAGAAATTTCATTCATGTCAGTGATTTGTTTGAGTTTATTCACCAAAAAGACTCGTTCAGATTTGTTCACTCATTTGTTCAAAAATTTCTTTATATTACATAAATACACCAGTAGGTGTCAAACATGAGTATCTTATATTATAATTTAATAAATTAATTAATGAATAAACTCATTAGGCTTTGTTAAAATGTTTTAAAAAATAAATCTACTAAGCAATTTACTCACAAATGATCACAAAGCAGATTAAATGTGATTATTTAAATATAATGTATATAATATATATATAATATAATACAGCACTGCACTGTCCATGATGTTTGTGTTACTGCAGCAGTTTATATGGATTCATTTTCACCTCTTACACAAACACACAAACAATCCTACCTGAAAAACTGAATCCATCTGCTTCCCTTTGAAGGACTTTGATTCATCTGTTGTGTTACTGGAATTTAATAATATATTATATATTTACATTTAAAGAAATTCACACATGTAATACACAACAGTTAACACATAGATATGTGTTGTGTATTTGTCCTCACCTCACATCTGCACCAGAGTCTCCTGAACTGAACTCAGGTGGATTATTCATTGAATTATCACTCTTCATAGACACACAGCTGGATTCAGCAGATTCTCTATCAATCAAACTAAAACCCAACAACAATTATACTCAAAATCAACTAAATGAAAAGTAAAAAAAAAAAAACACACAAGTCTCTTTTTCTTTTGCGTTTATAACACAGTAACCATGTTATTTTAACTCATTCCCCACCAGTCTTTTTTTAAGTTGCCCGCAAGCATTTTTTGTGATTTTCACAAAAGTTTCACAAAATGCCTTCCAGGAAATTTTTCTTCTAAAAATATATAAACATACAAATACATCAAATGAAAGAATAGACCCTCTGCTTTCAAACAAACAATAAACAAACAAACAAACAAGATGGGAAAAAACATATCATCTGTATTTTTCTCTGCTTATAAACTCTTAAATATGGGTATTTTTCTTTATCAATAATTTTTGTTTTACCAAAAGCTGAAATAATTGCATTTTTGTAAAGTAATTTTTCTAGAGATTAGATTCAGAAGAAAAAAATTAGTAGTAACTTTTTGCTTCAGTTTTTTATAAATTGGGTAAGTGCCCCATCTAGTGGATGATTGCTGTATTACAGATAAACATTAAAATTAATCAGGAACACTTTTTTATGTAAATGTTTTCTCTTAATTGATGAGATAACTCGTCATTGGTGAGGAAAGAGTTAATACAGCTGAAATATAAAAAAGCTCTCTCTATATATAGAAATGACTGTGAGGATTAATGCTTTCGTCTTGTTGTTCATTCACTTCTGTTAAATATAAAACAAATTCTCTCACCTGTTCATTGTGTTTGTTTCTCCAGAGAGACTCTTTCTCTTTCTGAAGCTCATGATAGACGTTCAGTTGTTTATACCTGTAAATAAACTGAACACAACACACACGCAAACACACACACAGTCAGGTATACATGGTTTGCGGGGACAATTCCATAGACGTAATGGTTTTTACTGTACAAACTGTATGTTCTATTCCCCTAACCTCAACTTCACAAAAACCTCATGTACCTGTAAACCATATACCCCCCAGACTCAGAGCCTGCAGCCACAGTCCCCCACCCAGAGACCCGCATTCTCAGACCCCTCGTTTTTCGAGACAGCGCCCCCTATCAAATTGGATTGGATAAACATTTGAAGAAACGTAAGTATCGTCAATTTTATAAAGAATCATACTCATTCGAATAATTTTTTATTCAAACTACTTAAGCTCATCGATACACCAACATATGAATAGTACATTTAATATTTGTAAAGATAGTTTGTAACAAAATTTGAGCCGTTAATGTAAGTTTTTTCACCTTTTTCCCCAAAAAATATTTATAGCTAAATAATATAGCTAGCTAACGTTAGCTTTTAACCTTGGATTTTTGTAGACAAGCCATTGTAAAAATTTGATTAAAATTAGTTGACATTAAAGTAGACCAATTAAATACATTAAGGGGCTGTTTTACGTACAGGAATTAGACTAGTCCTAGACTAAAATAAATATAAAAGCTGCCCAAACTGAAAACAACTTGCACTGACATGTCTTAAAATACATCAGTTGCCATTGTTTTGCCTCAAATTGTACACAAGTAATGTTTTTACTAAGGCATGTTTGATCAAACTAGTTATATTTTCTAATTAAACTAAGGCCTAGTCCTGGCTTAAACTAATCCCTGTTCGTGAAACCACCCCAAAGTGTGTTAATATGAAAGAATGTCATCATTAATTATTTAATCAGATTGACTGTTTGACCGTTATTTTTGTAGTTTTCTTTTTCCTGAGATAGACAAACATGTTTGTCAATTGGATTGTTTCTGTTATTGTCATATATGTTTTTATATTAATTAATTCAATGATGTATTTATTGGTCTATGTGAAATGCAGGCATTATCCTGACAGGAAGCTGAGGAGGTGTTCCTCCGTGGCCCTTCTTATTACTCTAGGTATGCTTGTAATTTGCATTTGCAAAACAAATTTTATTTATGACACAATATTTTTTGACAATGGCATTCATCTTTTATTTTAGTGAAGGACGAGGAATTTGACAGAGCAGTTTCACCTACCAGGAAGTAATTATTTTACCTTATGCATTTACATTATTTTACATTTATTCATTTACCGGCACTTTTTCCAAAGTGACTTATAAATGAGGAGTTATTTTTAATGCAATTGAAGATGAAAAGTCACTAACACAATTCTTTCTTCCTTTTTTCTTTGCTTTCTCCTGTTCAAAGCAAGATGATGATTTAGGTGATTGTTCAACAATGTACAGAATTGTTTATTATTGGTGTTTTGTCTGTTCTTATTTAAGTTTTGCTTCACATTCAAAATATCAAAAAACAGGTTTTGTAATGTTAGCATGATATAATGTTAATAAGACTATTATAGGTTGAACTGAAAGTTGGAATTTGAAAAAAAACATTGTAGCCAGGGCCATGCACATACCTTTTGAGGGGCATGTGCTGAAACTGAAAATAAATAACATAATAATCGCTTTAAAAGCTTTATATTTATTTACTGTTAATGATTAAAAAATTTACTGTTAATGAATGAAAAATTAAATTTTATGATGGCTTGGCTTTAGACAGTGCAAAGTAGATCTGGCCTTCTAAGTTGTCTTTAACAATTTACCTCCTGGGTGGTTGTCTGAACTGCTCTTGAGTACTCCCTCTTATTTAATTGTGTAATATATTAATTTTCATTTTTTTTCTTCTGCTTTGCATACATAAAGTTGAAAAATACTATTTAACTATTCTGTTTGGTTTTATGAGCTAATTTTGATTATTTTTTAACATGTTTATGTATGTCATTGATAAGAGGGGGAAATAGGAGATTAAAGATCAAAATAGGAGATTATACTATAGCCATACCATTAGCATCTGTCTAGTGCCTACCTGGCAAAAACTGTGCGGAACACCAGGGACCTTGGTCTTTTGAAGGTGCACTAAGCACAGCGGTTGTTCACTCTCATGCACTACACTTTCCTTAAAATAAGCCAGCAATGAAAATGTATAAAAAATTTGGTCTAGTCATTCAGGGCTAACTTTTTTGTTATTATAAGCACTGTAGCCCCTGACAGAAAATGTTAGGAGCAAGCAGAAAATTTTGAGCACATCTTATGTTAATGTAGGCTAGAAGTTCTATCCAGCACATCTCTGCCATGTCTAATTTTAAACCCGCGCGGCCGCGTCTTCTCGGGGTTTTGAGTGAGATGTGTTGACTTTACCCAGGCTGCGTAGACCCATCGGTTAAACGATTAAGACGCGTCATGCAAATATGCGGTAAAAACCCGATCCTCCTTCACATGGGTGAACAAGTTTTGCATTGTGTCAAAAACTTGGTCCCCCCCAATTGGCCATTCGGCCAATCTCATATGGATAATCCGGCCCTGCTCAAATTTATAAAACATGCGCCGTTATAGACATACTAGTGTTTCTTTCGCAATAAGACAGAATTGTACTCAAACAACAAGATATTTATTTACCGTTACAAGACGTTCAGCTGCTCTGCTGTGGAAGCTCGCTGCACTCAGGGGGCGGAGTTAAGAGGTTTGACTGACAGGTTAAGCACATCCAAAAATATTTTGTCACAAGTTTTTTTAATACCTTTTATTTGATAAATATATTTGTAAAACAGACAGAACGACGTAAAGGGTTACCAATAGCATTGATTTAAGCATTGATGAAAAAATCTAATATAACGGCTCCAAAAAAAGGGCACTTCGGAGTGTAAGGACAAAAATGGCATGTGTTCTGCACAGGTTGAGCCCTATCTGTGCACGTGCCTGATTGTAGCAATATAATATCACAATTTTCTTTCAATTACACCCACGCTCAAAACATAACTACTGGGTAATTTGTTAGTCAGAGAACACAATGAGTTTTTTGGCACATGCATTAAGCAGGGAAGGCAAGTATTTATTTGGATAACTTTAAATAAAACGAGACCGTAATATTGCATCCTATTGTTTTTAATGGCATTTGGATAAGGTCTTTGGATAATATACGATCTTCCAAACAGCAGGGGGCGCTGTCTCGAAGGGGTCGGAGGGGTCCGAGAATGCTGGACTCTAGCTGCAGGCTCAGAGTCTGAATTTCTTATTCAAATGATTAATCTACCAGGCTACCAGGGCAGCACTGATTTGCAACATTTACAGTACATTAAAAACATAGGATAGATGAAAACATTAGCGGATCCACCAATGCAAACAAAGTTTAGAACAAACAACAAGAAAACAAAGAACAGAAATCAAACATGGTGACAAAAACACTTCACAGCTTTCTGTTCTTGGAAGAAGTGAAAATAAATAAAGAAAAGACGATGGTGTGTGTGCAAATGCTGTCTATTGCCTTTGTGTTATTGTTTATAGACGGGTTGCCGGTTTACAAACATTACAGGGTGCACACGCATCCAGGAGGCAGAAAGCCTGATCGGTGAGCTGGTCCGCTACTGCAACAACCTTAATTATTGAAGCGTTCTTTATTGTTTGTATATAAATAAAACTTGATTTTAGTTGGATCTGTTTTTCTGTCTTTATTTTTGCAGTGTTACTGTGATACATGTATGAATTATAATGTTAGACTAGTAACGTAATAGTCGCATCTACTGGTATGTTAACATCAGGCACCCAGCACTGGCTCTGCTGGTGCTATTACCCATGCAACAACTCCTTGGCATTTTGACTTACAGACACCGCTACTAGCCTACAACACAAGGCACATCTCTTCTTTCTGCCTCTCGGTTGTGCGCGCAACCAGTTAATGACGTTGCCGAGCAACCCATCTATAGTGTATGCTGAGTCCCAATTCGCCTTCTTATACTACGACCTAAAAGTATGTACTGTTTTTGTGAGGAAAACGTGCATACTTTAGAGTGTGTAGCAAAAGAGTATGCACGTTCTGGGACATACTTCGATGATGTCATGCAACGTGAACGAAAACGTGGTTGCCTAGTTACGTACACCACAAGTCCACGACTGTTAACAATATTTCATTCATTCTTATAACTTATGTCAAATATAATTTTATTTATTATTCCCATCTTTTTATTCATCGTTTTTTTCACAATACATTTTACAATGTGTTGTACCAAGTTGAGGACGTGGAGCAAAGTGTCATTAGAACCAAACGCAGGTCGTTTGGGAGGCGGGTGGTTCTAACGTTCATGTCAATGTGTGTAACGAAAGCTACTTATTTTAAAATCAAAATATTAAAAGTTTATAGTATAACTATTGTTTAACGTATTTTATACTTAATTTTATACTTATGTATATAACTCAAAAATACCCAGATGAAAATTATGCTTTTACTATAGTAAATGTGTAGTAACCATGTTTCTTCGTTGGACTAATAAAGTTAACATTTGTACAGCCACAGTATTACTACAAATACACAAGAGGGTCAGTGTGGTTAAGCTCCTCCCTCCCGCACCAATGGGTTGTGCAATATTAGCCGTTAAATTTTTAATGACAAATTGTGTATTAGGACTAAAAGCATGTCTATCTATCTCTCTCTCTCTCTCATTCATTTGCTCTCTCTCGCGCACACACACACATGGTGCGCATGGATACGCTCCTGATGAAGGCAAGAATGCGCATCGGTCGTGCGCGTTGGGTGCGCGAGACCCCACCTCGCGTGGAGGTGTGCACGGCATTTTTTGTAACTTTCCACGCGGCTCCGCATCCGAAAACGTCCGAACTCGAGGCGATCCCGTCCGAGCAGGCACTCCTGCGACGCAAGCCTCCGCGGATCGCGCGCGCGTCTCACCAAACGGACGAGGCGTTTATAGTTGACGCGCTTGCTGTTGCACTATTTTTTGAACCACCAGGGGGTGACGCGAGCAATAAAGTAAAAAACAAACACAAAGAAGAGGATAGAAGAAGTCGTCCGCTGGAACAAGCCTGGTGCTTTTAACATCAGAGTTTGATATATATAAATATGAGAACATTAATAAAACAACAATCTTTTAAATATGTCTTTATTAAACATTATCATTTCATTAAAGGCACACCATGGAACTTTTTGGCCACTAGGGGGTGCTAGACATGTATTTTTCACGCCTAGCCCCCCTTGAGGCCACAAGCGCCGCAGCACTGTCGCAAAGAAAAGGAACTGGCCAACCTTAAAACTAAACTAAAAACTAAACATTTAAAACACTAAACGATCAACACTTTGACACAACAGGGAGAAACGCAGTCATGTTACAACTTTCTGATGAGGAACTCGTCGTGGCAGAAGCCATTTCTCAATCTGAAGGTTGCAGCCTCCGGATGTCGTATTTCTAAGCTGCATACGTCATCAAGACTGTCTTATTTCAGAATATTAACAATTATAAAGTTGACTATTATATTTAGTTAATCGTAAATTGTTGCAGTATGCTTATGACTTGCAAATGTAATGCTCAGTTTACCTTAATAAACCAGGCTTGATGACTGCAGCCTTCCATTTGAGAAACGACCAGAAGTATTTCCTTGCTTTTTTCGAAACAAATATTGTTGCACCGTCTCTGTCTCGCCCTCGCCACCAGGATTTTCCGCAATGGCGCTCGTTTTTCTTCTCTTTTGTGTGAAAATTGTCGCTCCAAATCCAATAAACCGATGTGTTTAGGCAAAGAGATTAGGTCTGCCGCTTTGTAATACGTCACACGAGTGACAGCGGAACGCAGCAAATGAGGAAGAGAGAAACGCTCCGATCTGATTGGTGAATGAATAGGGTTTGGTTTTACACTGTGTGAGTTTGAGCAAGTTTGACTGACTGCTATAGCATCCTGGATTGTAATGTAAATACCATAGACACAGTAAAAGAAAGGTAAATACGTGAACACAGCATCTGAATACAGGGAACTATATGCAAGATAATCACCGTCATTTATAAAGAAGATCGCATTTATGTATGAATCAAGATCGTGAGTTTATATAAAAAATTGCCTTAAAGGGGAATCGAACCCGGGTCGCCCGTGTCACAAATACGTAAAACTAACACGGTCCCACAAAGTCATATACTAGAAATTGCTCTCTACACTTCTTAAGTAGCCTCCAGCAAAATTCACGTTACAAACAAATTGTGTGGAGGAAGTGACGTATGCCGTAAAGCAGTCGAATTTTGTAGTTTTTTTTGTGCTCTGGTTACTACCAGAAACCCTTAGTTTTAAAATACGAGTAAAAGTGATATAGACCCCGTCAGGCTATGATAGACATGTCATTCAACCTATTTAAAGTCGATGTACTATCACAAGGGTCTTGAAAATTTATTATGAAGGTTGAAAAATTACATGGTGTCGCTTTAACGTTTTTACTAAACAAACAGTACAGACATCTTAAGGTTTGTATTTTATTCCTCGTCCAGTGGTTCATTCAATAAAAATATAAACTAACCCAGACAGCACGTTCAGTCTTACCGACGTCGGCAATTGGAGGGCACCAGCGGCAAAGTGTCGGTTGGGGTTTTTCCCCTGCACACAGAATAAAAGTAGGTGGGTAAACGATCGGCGCGATGAGTCTGCAGCCGGAGATCGGCAGAGGAACCGCGAGCAACCTTTATGCCGACCGCGCCTCTTTTTTTCTTCACTAGATCTACGCAGTTGTTGGTCCACATCAAGCCGGCAGTGTAAGCGCGAAGGTATGTTGATTAAATATGATTGTGGAAATGTTTTCGATAAACGGATGACAGAAATTGGCGTCGGAGGCAACGTTACATGTTTTTAAACTTGGTTTGTTGTTATAACTGTTGACTTGGGGTGCGTTTACCAAAAACATAGTTGCTAAACTGGTGTGTTAGCAACTAGTTGGTTGGCAAATGAAAATAAGCAAAATTGTTTTTGGAAACGCACCCCAGGTTAGTTATTATTAATATGTTCGCGTATTAAATATTTTTCAGTGAGTTGTTTTAGACAGTATTTTTGACGTGAGGGGATCGTTCGGTAAACAGTTAGGTAAACGGTAATAAATTGACGGACTGTCTTTTGTCTACACAAAAATGACATCTGTCATTTTATAATATGGACCCCTTACACTCTAAATGCATTTTTAATGATTTTGTCTAAGTGACATGCTTAAAATTAAAGGCAGCTCTTGTTGTGCGTTTTTATGGTAACGTTAAAAGTAGACCTGTCAATCAAAGAGCTAGTTTAGTACAAGTGCACAGCCACTGTAGACAGTCAGACAAAGTGGTTATTAAGTAATAAAGTGATAGGAAGTAAGTGTTTTTGGACACACACCTATTCATAAAATAGAGCCTTTATTTAACCTTTGTAATTTAGGCAAAATAAAATGTCTTTTCTGTTTTTTTCACTCAGGTAAATACGATGAAGGCATGGCTTGGTGGCCTCCAGAACCTTTTACAGCCCACGTGATCAAATAGCTTGCGCGCGCATTTCGGCCACGGAAGTGTTGTTGTTCCCCAGTGGTTCTCTAACCTGTTAGCAACTCAGAAAGTTTATTAAAACGGTTTCCCAGCATCAAAATGTCTGGTTGTTGCGTTTGGTTGCACTAATATAATATACTAATATACGTATATATGTATCTGGCCACTTTATATTTGGCCATCTGCTAATGTCTTCTATCCACTCCACTATAGTACACGGATCTGGTAGATGTGTTGAAAAAGTTGATAAGTCAACTTTTTAAAATAACTTTGTCTGTGTTACTTCACTGCTGATTCTTACCATACTTCCGTTGCCAAACTGCGTGCACCTACGTTGCCACATCATCATTGTGTACAAAGAGTAAAAGGGTCTATAAAGACTCATACAAAATACTCCAAAGTTTTTTCAAGAGGACATCACCCAACCCATCTAAAGGATGAAAACAATACTCTTGTTGAATACTACATGAGACAAGTGAGAGTGGGGGGCTATGTTGTTCTGATGTTACTCATTGTACTTTCTATGTTCGATGTGATCAATATGAAAACTAATCTTTGTAAAAACTTTTCATTTACAGACCATCCTGACTTAGATCACCATCACCACCATCATCCCCTGCATCGTGCCCTTCATCAGACACCCAAAATGCACCACAAACATCACAGGCGAAAAAGAAGAAAACGCACAACAAACCTTCCAAAAAACCCTCCTCCCCCTTCCCTCCTACCTATGGCTGGAAACAACATAACAGTTGGCAAGTTGAATTAACTATTTTGACCTTAAAGGCTTATTTTTTTATCTTATTCACTGTATCCCCATAGTTAGATAAGTGCATACATACTCCTTTCATCTCTGTGCGTGCCGTAACTCTGTCTGATGCACCCACCGCTAGCTTAGCTTTGCACAATGACTTGAAGTAAATGGCTCCAGCTAGCATGCTGCTCCCAATAAGTGACAAAATAATGCCAACTTTTTCCTATTTATATGTTGTGATTTGTATAGTCACAACATGTACAAATAACAAGGTCATGTGAGACACAGCCATCTATTAATCATATACATACAGGGAACTATATTCTCAGAAGGCAAAGCCCGGCTACTTGGGTGCAGTGATTTGCTAGCAGCACCTGAGAAACCCCCGGTGAGGAGCAGAGAGTTCGGTCAGAGTTGTGCAGTTACTCCCCCCAAGTAGCAAGTGCTTCACCTTCTGAGAATATAGTTCCCAGTATGTATACTGTTAAAAGATGGCTGTGTCATGACCTTGTTGTTTGTACACGGTGTGACTAAACAAATCACAACACATAAATAGGAAAATGTTGCTGTTATTTTGTCACTTATTGGGAGCAGCATGCTAGCTGGAGCCATTTACTTCAAGTCTTTATGCTCAGATAGGCTAGCGGTGGGTGCGTCAGACAGAGTTACGGCACGCACAGAGATGAAGGGGTGTGTATGGACTTATCTAACTCTGGGGGTTACTGTGAATGAGCTAAAATCCCAAAAAGTCAGCGTGTTCCTTTAAGTTTCCATATGTCCATTAGAAAATTAAAGGGATAGTTCACCCAAAAATGAAAAATAATGTCATTAAGGACTCACCCTCATGTCGTTCCAAACTTGTAAGACCTCCGATGTTTTATGTTTAGTCCGAGAGCTTTCCGACCCTACATTGAAAATCCATGCACGGTGTGCTGTCCATGTCCAGAAAGATAATGGAAAGCATAATCAGGGTTGCCATTTGGCATCAGTGGGTCAGTTGGGATGTGTTGAAGCATCCAAAATACATCTTGGTCCAAAAATGACAAATTTATTCAGCATTCTCTTCCATGTCTATTGTGTAGCGCATGTGTCTGACTAAAGTCTTGTGACGCAGATGGCGTGTTATCCTCAGATATGTTTGTGAATTTTTTTCACATTTACAGCATTCGTCTCCCTCAGACTGTAAACGAAGCTCGGGCGCACAAAAAAAAGCGGGGACGCACCTAATAACACATCAGCCACGTTGTACGTCAGCTGCGTCACTGCAGTCATGTGACTTTAGTCTCGTGCGCGTTCAAAACAGAACCGGAAGAGAAGACAATGCTGAATGATGTCGTAATTTTGTTATTTTTTGACCAAGATGTGTTTTCGATGCTTCGGCACGTTTTGGCTGGCCCACTGATGTCAGGTGGCTACTTTGATGATGTTTTTTTATTACCTCTCTGTTCCTGGACAGTATACTGTGCATAGATTTTCAATGGAGGGTCAGAAAGCTTTCAGACTAAATCTAAAATATCTTAAACTGTGTTTCGAAGATGAACGGAGGTCTTACCCTCATGTCGTTCCAAACTCGTGAGTCATTAATTACATTATTTTCATTTTTGGGTGAACTCTCCCTTTAATTACATGCTCATACTTTAATTATGCCTGATAAGAATTTGTAATATTTGTGTTTAAACATTTTTCGAATTTTAATCCTTGTTTTTAAATGGCCATGACAGTGACAAAAAGGAAGCAGCCTTCTCTAGCCCACCCAAGTTTCCATCAAAGGAGCAAGCCTAGTAAGACATTTTATGTGTATAATGCTGCACTTCTCATACAGCGAATATCAGATGTAGATATCTAAGGTGCAAATCTTATGGTTGATGTGCCTTTTTGATCATCTTTCTGTTGTAACCTTTTTTAATCTTCTTGAAGTGTCAGTAAGAAGAAAGCTGGCTAACCCTCCCACCCCTTGTTTAACTCCTCCAGCCCATCCCACATCATTGTAGAGTGAAGGTAAGTGTACCCTATATAGTAAAATGCATCAGGTCCCTAAATTCAAGCAGACACAATGTACTCCACAGGTCCACAGCACATACCATAGTTTGATGTTCCAGAGATATGATTTTTGAGTTTATATTAGTAGTGTGATCAGTAAACCAAGGTTTTCTGTCTTTCCAAGAGACTGCGGTTAATATTCAGAAAGAGGCGCAGAGAACTGAAGGCTTTCCTGACTGTAAGCCATTTAAAACGCAGACAATGAAAACACTGACACGTGTGTGTGTGTGTAGAAATGTGTGGCAATTACTCAGCCCACTGACATTAGTTTATCTAATTGTGATAAACTTGACTTACTGTTCACTCCAATAATTTCGTTTTTCTGTATTTTCTAGTGACACCGAATAATAACGAAGGCCTGTGTGCTTTGCAGCAGCCTCCACGTCATCCTCTTCCAGGGCTCCGTCAGAGGACTAACAATAGTAAGATATTTTACATGTAATGTATGAATCTGCACTTTTTACTCAGAACATCATACTGAGGTAGTAAAACAATACATTTCAGAATAATTCAATAGCAAATGAATTAGGGCCAGATTTTAAAATCAAGCTGGATCTGGGCCATTTGTGTTTTTTCCATTTAAGTGATTACATCAGTGAATGAGGACCTTCTTCGTACTGAATGTAAGTTTCCGTTAAATATGTGATGCATAGACCCTTTTACAGCCCACGTGATCAAATAGTTTGTGCGCGCATTTCGGCAACGGAAGTGTTGTTGTTCGCCAGTTGTTCTAACGTGTTAGCAACTCAGAAAGTTTATTAAAACGGTTTCCCAGCATCAAAATGTCTTGTTGTTGCGTTTGGTTGTACTAATATAATATACTAATATACGTATATATAAAGAGTTTGGTCCCAAATAAACGCCATTTTTGAAAAAAATGAGTTGCTGCCAGAATCAGTATTATATCAGGTCAATATTAAAAAGTAAATTCTTAATTTTAAGCAAAATCCAATATACGCCGTTTTATTCTGTCATCTTTTCTCCCTTTTTTCCCAAAATGCAATAAACGCCACTCCTCCTTTTCTACAGAATGCCATAAATCCGCTCCACAGTTTGCAGCGCACCATTGCAATGTAAACAAACAATGGTGGCGCGTTGAGTACACGGAATACTAGTTTTCCTCATCTACTTTGTACTTCGTGATCAACAAACAAACAAAAACAAAATAATACTTTAATAGCATTGATAAACCTGTGATGGTTTTCTGTGACGGGAAAGAAACGTAAGCCATCAACATCTAATAATTTACGCAAGAGACACTCGGGAGACGGGTGCTTGTTTGCCCGGGCCGACAACATCAAGTTTCTGTCATGCAAACACATTGACCCCAGCGGATCTTATGAAAAACGTTCCATAATTTTACTCAAAGTCAACGAAAATCGAGCAGGACCAAAACATTTTACAGCTGATCGCTGTGAAACACGTTAAGCGACGACATCAAGTATAACCACATCAATGACAGTGTTCTTAATATCACAAAGTAAGTGTTTTGATTAATTGGTGTATACCACTAGTCAACTAAATGAATAACATGGCAAAGATGAAGGCACATTTATAAAGGCTATTGATTCAATAGATTTATAGCATTTTGAATAAAAACTTGTCATGGATTTATTGCATTTTGTGGAAAAAAGAATCTGTTTTTATAATAAATCTTTGAAAATCAAGTTATGGATTTGAATTTTTTTTTATGTTTTTATAACCTAAAGATGCTATGTGAAAGTTTGTAACAGAAAATAGTGGTTTTCATCTTGTCACTTTCTTGGTATAGAAAACACGTTTTAACAAAATTTGTCAAAATGGATTTATTGGGTTTTGGAACCAAACTCTTCATATGTATCTGGACACTTTATATTTGGCCATCTGCTAATGTCTTCTATCCACTCCACTATAGTACACGGATCTGGTAGATGTGTTGAAAAAGTTGATAAGTCAACTTTTTAAAATAACTTTCTCTGTCTGTGTTACTTCACTGCTGATTCTTGCCATACTTCCGTTGCCAAACTGCTCGTGCATACGTTGCCACGTCACCATTGTGTACAAACAGTAAAAGGGTCTATTGGGTCTTTAAACTTGTGGCTGTAAGCGCACTTGAAAAGTTTGAGAGCAAAAAGCCTACATACTGTTTAGCAGTTTCACAATCTAATTTTATCATTTCATAGTGACAACCGTTAATTGGCAGCAGGAAGATGAATATGAAGGGCTGGGCTCTCCTGAACATAAGCTGTTTAGCATGCAGATCAAGAACACACTGAGACAGGCACACACACACAATACACAGCGCACACACAGCACAGTCCTACATAAAATGGGGAATGACAAAAATGACAGAAAAAGTTTTAGAACCACTGCTGTGGGGTCACTTATTTAGCTCTGTTAGTTGGACCTGGGTGATGCTGTTCTTTGTGTAACGGGACTTTTTCTGTATTTCCTAGTGCCACAAGATGATTGGCAGCAAGACACACCCAGTGATGAAGGGATGTGCTCTCCTTAAATCACAGCCTATTCATCAGGTACTCCTGAGTAAGTCCTACAATGTGTTGAAACAACATGATTTTATTTTTTGCAAAATGCTCTGACTTTTCTGAATTGTCTTTTTAGAAACCATCCACGAAGATATATAGACTTTTGTGCTGTCTTATTTTTTTCTGTTGCTTATTACATTATTACATTTTTTTAGGTGCTGTGTTAAGAAATCCTGCCTACAAAGTTCCACTGAGGCTGATATAAAGATGACTGTGAGAAACTGGCTGCGGCTGTCTGAGCAGAGACAGGAATGGGGGCGGCAAAGGCGGGACAAGCAAGCATCTTAAGTGAAATAATTGATTGGACTGATTCTGGAGTATGACTTATTCTGGAGGGAATTTCTTATTTTTGTTGCAGTTTGCTATGGGACGGTTTCAAGGACAGGGATTAGACTAGTTCTAGACTAAAATAAATGTAAGAGCTGTCCAAACTGAAAACAACTTGCACTGACATATCATAAAATACATCAGTGTCTTTTGTGATGCTTCAAAATGCACACAAGTAATGTTTTTATTAAGACATGTTATTAAAACTAGTTATATTTCAGAATTAAACTAAGGCCTAGTCCCGGTTTAAGATAATCCCTGTCCGGGAAACCACCCCAAAGTGTAATTTGTGGAGTGTTAAAATAAATGAAACTGCCTTTGCAAAAACAAAGTAAAAAAAAATTTCCAGATGCCCTTCTGTTTTGTTATTTCTCCTGGAAAACTCACTGATCCATTTTTTTCTGTTAGACTGACATTTACCAGGTTGTCATATTGTGTATGAAATACACCCTACACATAACAATCACTTACTTTCAATTTAAACTTTTTTTGTCATAAAACCTGGCAACTCAAAAGGAAGCGGCTGCAGACTGCGCAGCCACGGACGGAGTCTTGCATGCAAGTGGGCTAGTTGCCTACTTCTCCACTAGCTCTTGTCAAATTGTTAGGGAAGAAATTTTATGATTAACACAACATAAACTGTTATTGAGGGTTGATTGTTGTTGATACACAATATGAAATGAGTTAGCCTGCAGGGGTCTCCAACATTGTGAGCAAGGGCTACAACAATATGTATAAAACAATCTGGAGGGCTACTTTTTTATTTATTCTACTCAAAACTTTTTTGTTTTACTTACTGATTTTATTTTATTTTACTTTTTGATATGTTTTAGTATTGTTTAATATGTTAACATACGTAAACCAAGCCAAGTTAATATAAAACATATGTATGTAATAAATAAATATTACAATTGAGACTAATAGAATGTGCTGGCACCATGGAGACCCCTGGCCTAAACAAATCAATTATATAACGGTGGGATCCTGACGCCTCGCTCCCTTTAACACTGGAACAGCTGCTTTATAAGCATGCCTTGACGTTTACAGCGATGCAGCCGAAAATCAGCTGTGTTCAATGGGAGAGCGAAGCGGATCGCGCCGCATATAGGTCATAATAATTAGGGCGGGTTTACGTTGGCTCACGGTCGGCGATCATTCTAATGCCACCATCTTCCCGATGTCTTGCCTATTAGCTACCGATCTCCATAAGACATCTCACCGAGGCACTTTATGTCGGGCAAGTACATGCGCCCCAACGTCGGTAAGAGCTAAATTGCTGTCTGGGCTGTGACGTGACGCGCGTTCAGCTTTGCTGAATGCAGGCAGGAGACACATTCAGATGTAAGTGTTTGCTCTCTCTAACGAAACTAAATGATTCAATTACACGAAAATATCAAAACGACGGTGAAACACGGTGTCGCGGTGGGCAAGTGATCTAACCGGTGAGAGGCTGAAGCACCGGTTATCACTGTTTCACCGATTATCGCGGCAAGCCTAGTGGTGTCTGTTATTAAATTTTTGGGAGCGCGAGGCCTGCCATTTCGAGGCGACAACGAACTGCTGAGCTCTGCGCACAACGGGAACTATTTGGGACTCCTTGAATTGATAGCAGAGTTTGACCCCTTTTTAAAGGAGCATCTTGAGAAACATGGCAATAAGGGTAGAGGTAAGCCATCTTACCTGTCATCAACTGTGTGCGAAGAATTTATTTCATTAATGGGTGAAAAAACTAAGCAAGTGATTGCAGATGAAATCAAACATGCTAAATATTTCTCTGTAATCGTTGATTCAACACCAGATTTAGCACATGTAGATCAGCTCACATTTGTTTTTCGTTTTGTTAGTGCAGAGGGCAGAGTAGTGGAAAGATTTCTCGGGTTTGAGCCCATCCACAGCCACACAGGTGTCAGCCTAGCTGAATCTGTGATTGAAATGGTGCGTCGCTTGGGGTTAGACTTGTCAAACTGTCGTGGCCAAAGTTACGATAATGCTAGCAACATGTCTGGCAAATATAGCGGGCTCCAGGCGCACTTGAAAAAACAAAACCCGCTAATTTATTATACACCGTGTGCTGCCCATTCTCTGAACCTCGTAGGTGTTAACTGCGTTGAAAATTGCTGTGAGGAGGTTAACTCTTTTTTTGAACTGCTACAGTCTCTGTATAGATTTTGTAGTGCATCAACACATCGCTGGAATGCAGTTTTCAATAACAGCGAACATAACATAAAATACACTTTTAAATCCCTCAGCACCACCCGATGGAATTGCAGAGCAGACTCCACTAAAGCTCTCAAAGAAAATTACGGGGCAATTAGAGATATATTAGTCAAAATATCTTTAGACTGTGATGAGAAAACACAAACTAAACTCGAAGCTGCTGCATTGGTCGCAAAACTTGATAAACTGGAGACGGTAATAATGACTATGCTGTGGGACCGGGTACTGCATAGATTTAAAGCAACAAGTGACCAACTCCAAAAAAGTGATATGGATTTAGCCACTGCTCTTGGCCTTTTGCGCTCACTGCTTTCATGTTGGCACTCTACGCGAACAGTTTTCAGAGCTCGAAAAATTAGCACGCGCGCTCAGTGTGACACAAAACTACCAGTTTGACACTAAACGTGTGAGAAAAAAAAAGAGATTTGCAGATGAGTCTGCTGATGACAGCACAGTAGATTTTAATGACAGCAGTCAGAAATTTAAAGTTGAAACATATTACATCATCATTGACAGACTTTGTTCATGCCTATCCAAGCGCATAGAAGCCTACACACATGTGTGTGACCTATTTGGGGTTTTATTTGAGAGGGACTGTAATGATTGTGATGTGCGTGTAAGAGCTGCTAAGCTGAGCTCCACTTATCCAACAGATCTGGATAGTTCCTTGGCAGATGAACTTTTTCAGTTTAAGCACTTTGTGCAGCATGAGACTTCACCTGTACAGCTGCTGCAAGCTCTTGACAGACATGGACTTAAGACAACATTTTCGAATGTTTATGTTGCACTAAGACTGTTTTTAACCTTACCTGTGTCTAACTGTGAGGGCGAGAGGTCATTTTCTGTTTTGAAACGGGTTAAAAATGAGCTGAGGACCACAATGGCACAGACACGGCTCTCTGCACTTTCTCTCTTAGCCATTGAACATGAACTTGTTAGTGGCCCTGATTTTGAAGATATTATATATCAGTTTGCACAGTCAAAGTTCAGAAAAAAGCCAGTATAAGATGCCAAATGAAAGCAAACATGCACTTCCTCGTTACTTAGGATTAAAATTGTGTGTTTTTCCAGGTTTTGTAGTATTTATTTTTATCTTTTCTTCTAGAGAGAAATTGTGTCACAGACATTGCACTTTCTATTTTAGCTATTGGAGAAGAACTTGTTAGTGGCCTTGATTTTGAAGATGTTATACACCTGTTTGCACAGTGAAAGTCCAGAAAAAAGCCATTAGACGTGTTTGCCAAATGAAGGCATTTTTAAATTCAAACATGCATTCCTCATTCATTCAGATTATATGGCATTTATTTCTGTCTCGTCTTTTTCAGAGAAATTAACAGATTTCTAAATGTTTATGTAGCACTAACATTTTTAACTGGTTATTTGTGCTGTGATATGTTGTTGTTGTATTTTAAAACAAGTTAAAATGAGCTTAGGATAAAAATGTTTATGAGCAGATAATATTGATACTACATTTTATTTATTTTTTCCTTCAGGTGCCAGCTTTATTAAAATGCTGTAAACTGTTGTGGAGGGATAACTGGCAGATTTTGAATTGTTTGTGTTGGACTTATAACTTGATTGCCTTGTTGAATTCTGGAGACAGGATCACCCTGTCAGGGTGATTTCTGCTTTAAATGAGATGAGGACCAAAATGTTTCTTGATGTGTTGTCTGTGTTCTTCTGTTATAGCTCTATCAATTCAATACATTTCTATTGGGAATAAATGTTGTTAAATAAGCGATGGTTTGAAAGTGGTTGCTTATTTATTCATTTTTGTGAAAATTGAGGATATTTCACTCCCTCTTAATGTAGTGGGTAAATTTTACCAGATTATACAGATGCTGATGTGTTTTGTTTTTCGTAGCATCATGAGTGAATGTCTTTGATAGGGGACATAGTAGTGAATATTAGAGTAATATATTCTGTATATGACCATATTATGGTGATCCTGCGGTCGTGATGATTGGGCCCTTGAATATTGATGCCCAGGGTATAACAAAGTGTTAATCTGGCCCTGATTGTGGGTAGTATTTATAGGGCCCCCTCTGCTCCAACTGACTCGTTGTCAAATATCCTAAATACAATTGGCTCATTAGACAAAAGCAATACAAAATAATTAATAATTTTAGGTGAGTTCAATAGAAATTGGCTTGACCATTGTTCTACTAAGGACGAGGATTAAATTAAAAGTGTAACTTTTGGTCACCAATCCAGAACGAATAATAGTTCGGGGGTAATGTCTGATTGTATGAATGACCATTCCTTTGTAAATTTGTGTATTGTGTATTAGAGTTTCAAAATTACCACCTAAATTTATAAAATTAAGGCAATGTAAAATGTAAAAAAAATTATTTTAGACTACTTTAGAAATGACTTACTTAATATAGCCTATAATGGAATGGTATGTCATTAATCCTTTCAATTGATGATATCTGGGAATTTTTTATTCTGAAGTAATGAATGTGAATGATAAACATGCCCCATATAAAATTCAAAGGGTTAAGTGAAGGACTTTACCATGGTTAAGCTCTGATTTACTGAGCCTGTATAAACTAAGAGATAAAGCATGGGATAAATATCATAACAGTAAACATCCTGATCCCTACGTAATGACTGCAAAACTAGGACTAGAAATGCTACATACAATTATTATAAAAACAGCCTGTCCCAAGAAACTAATAACCCAAGGCAATTTTGGAAAAAGCTAAAGCAGTTCTTAATCGCAACAACAAAAATCTGATTAAACAAATCTGTGTAAATGATGGTTTTATCTCTAAGCCAGAAGAAATATCCCATATTTTTAATGAACATTTCTCAAATATTAGCCAGTCACGACCAACACTGTATTGGAATACACCTTACCAAAATGAAACTCCCTCACATCTTTTTTGTTTTAAAATGATTTCACCACAGGAAGTGCTTAAAGTTATACATAAAATGAAAACCAATACGAGTGCTGGGCCTGACGGAATTGAAGCAAAATTTATAAAATATGCTAACTATATTCTAATGTATCCCTTGGCAGAGCTGTTTAAGGCTCCGTCAGACTGGAATAATTTGCCAGCAGCTCTTCGTTCGATAACGACACTACCTATGTATAAATCTTCATTATACCTCTATTTAACTGCGCCTTGTACTTGCTATTGATGTACCATACTATAAATGTTATTAATATCATTATTCCATGTTTGGTATTCTTATTACAGATGAATTTCTATCTTGTATATGTTTCAGAAGTATATATGTTATGCTAATTTATACCAAATAACTTGTATGAATTATGTAAAATCCTACAAAGGACAGTGACTTAATCTTTATCTAATGTAGAGAAGATTTTGTCACCATTAAAAGGTGAGGATTCAAGGGGAACAGGGTTGGGGACGTGTTAAGCAGGACAATTGTTAATTGTTATTGGGTATGTGTTATTGCTATGTGTTTGTTGTATAATGTGGGATGTATTGTGATGTTGTACCTGTAACAGCTATCCTTGTGCTTTAAGATCACCTCGAAAAAGAGATGGATCATCTGAAGGGGCTATCCTTGAATAAATAAATAAAATAAACAATGCCATATGGGGCATGTCATGTCAAAATAAAGTTATGGTTCAGCTCTTTAAAACGAGGGGCTTACATGCAGATTAACATTCACGACGAGAAATGTCTGCAAACTGGATTGAAGGGATCTCGTGAAATATCCACTCTGATCCACTAACTGAGATCATTCACCAGCATACTAAAAAGGCGCGCCACATGCTCCTTTATAGTCTTAACATAAACAAAAACATATAATTTATTTTCTGGAGTGAGAAATAATGGATAATAAGCAAACTTCAGATGCTGCGGAGAAAAAAACTACCAAGTGCAGGACTTCACTTCACGTGTCTTTCCGCGATATTAACGGTATCTGTGTGAACGAAAACAAAGATTCAAGCAAATCATTGAAAGTGTGAACAAAAAATGAAATGATCCCGGACGCATTTCCTGTGTATTTTCCGTTATGTCTGTGTGAAAAGGTCTATGCTAACCTAAATAGCGATCTGTTCTCACGTCATGTAATGTGTAGGTCACAAACACATAAACGATGGTCCACATTTCAGTGCCTCTCCATATTAAACTGATTAAATATAAATTAATTTACTCTTACTCTGCAGTACATTAACAGTGCTGATCCTGGATGTTGACATCTGTGATGGTGATGACTGTAACCGAGACTTCCATATTTATTTTAAAATCTTTTATATATCCCTCCATGCCAAATTAAAGTCTCACTTGAAGGCTCCTTGACAAGAGGTGGTCTTTCTGTGTCCAAAATTTATTCTCACTTACAGCTGTTATTTTAAGTCAATGTGTGGGAAACACTGCACCCACTTTTTAAGACCACTCACTTTTTCTCTAATTTAACGCATTTGTCTGTTCACTTGTCAGTGCGCTGTCAGTCAAATCCATTACATTTGAGGAATTCCCTAATGCATTAAACTCTGTTCTGTGTTTTAGCTGTGATGATAAAGTAAAATTTATGCAATGTTGGGGCATGGAGGCCTCAGGTCCTGACTTTGCTTAGGGCCCCCAAAATGATAAACCCGCCCCTGCTTATTCACACTTTCACATTTGCGGCTGATGTGATTAATGAAATGTTAGCTGGCCATCAAAGCTTTTTGCAATTATTTCAAATGCATCTGATCACTGTGAACTTTGCAAAACGCAAAATTAGTGTCACTGCCAATACTTTTGGCCACATCTGTACAGCAGAAATTTGAGAGTAAAACAATTACAGTACATGACATATTTAATAATGATTAATGAATTCAATAACAAAACTATAAATCAAACAGTAAATGAATAACTCACTGTAGTTTGTGTAGTTTACAGTGTGGATCCTTCAGTAGATCAGAGATCAGCTTCACTCCTGAATCTCCTGGATTATTAAACTTCAGATTGAGTTCAGTCAGGTGTGATGGGTTTGATCTCAGAGCTGAAGCCAAAGCAACAAAACCTTCATCTCCAATACTGCAGGACTCCAGACTGAAGAGAGAAGAAAAACTCCTGACACTTACAGTAAATGAAGTCATGAATTATAATTATATGTGTGAGACTATGATCAGAACATATACAGTAAAAGAAAGAGAAACAGAGAGAGAGAAAGAGAGAGAGAGAGTGAAAGCAAAAGATCAATGGATTTTCAACATTCATTCATCTGTTTAACAAATAAATATTGGTGGTGTTGGATTTGTTAGATTTTGACAGCAGAGTGAAAATAAGAGTGTGTGTGTTTATTTTGATGAGATGATATGAGTGAGTGTGTCACATAAGTTTACTGAATATTATAAATATTTATAAATGTTTTTTTATATTTGAGTGTCTTTTGTCTCCATCATACAAATTAAGACAAATTAATTGAAATTCTCTTTTGTTTTTCGTGTGTGTGTGTGTGTGTGTGTGTGTGTGTGTGTGTTGAGTTTCTTACATTATGATGAACAACATTATATGAAGATGATTCTCATCAACTTTCATAAGTATTTACATGATACAAACACACACAAGTTGAATCTTGTTGGTTTAAGGATTTTCTTACTGTAATATCTTCAGTTTACAGTTTGTATTCTTCAGTCCATCAGAGAGAAGCTTCACTCCTGAATCCTGCAGTTTATTGTGACTCAGGTTCAGTTCTGTCAGACTTGAGGAGTTTGAGATGAGAACTGAACTCAATGATGAACAACTTTTCTCTGTCAGATTACAGCACCTCAGACTGAGAGAGAAATAACAAGATAACAGTGTGTTAAACTCCAACTTTTACTATCACTCACAGTCAGATATAAAGAAAACAAGTGTAAATGAATGTAGAATGAGAATATAATCATATAAGGGAGAGCGGTGACAGTTGTAACATGATTTAAATCTCCAATCAGAAATGAGCTATAAATTGATGAAACTCCACATGAATATTAAGGTCTCTTTTGTATCCTGAAAGAATAAAGTCATATGTGAACATAGACTTGGTCGGTATTACTGGGAGCTTTATTTAAAATTTGATATAATGCTGAATAAACAGATGGAGCTGCCCAGACCCGGATTAACACACTTCAAATGCTGATCATTCTCTTCAGTTTGTCTATCAGCATTGGGGATCCCAATGTTTTAAAAAATTTTAATCTGAAAGGCGCATATAGCCAGAGACCAGAGCCGGATTAACGCAAAGGCAAACTAGGCGCGTGCCTAGGGCCCGATTGGCGGGATGGGGCCCAGACAGAGGGGGAAAAAAATTTACATAGGTCCCATCTACAACGTCGCTGTCGGACGGAAACCTTGTATGCCCAAAATGTGTCAATTTCATATTTTTTCACAAATCGATGCTATTGGTCAATCCCCACGTATTTCAACTGTCTGAGAAACCTCGTAACTCCACCTCTTCATCACTCTGTGGGAGAGCTTCGCTGCATATTTCTCTTCAAGATTGAGAATCGCAACGAAATCTTCGTCTAGCAACACGTCCACTGAGGTAAATGTCCTCAAAACACTGTTTATTTATAATTCAGTTATATGAATTATATAATAAAAAAATTATATTATAAATAACAGTTTTAAGTAATGGTAGTGCTAAAGTCTAATTTATCGTTTCTGAGGCTGCTAGATTTTTCTTTACGCTATTCACGTTTGTGAAAAAAAGAAAAAAGAAAAAAAATCTTGACCCAGTTCTGCCATTGCAGTCATGAATTATTATGCAAGCTAACTGTTTTTTTGCCTCATTATTATACGTAAACATGCCTTATATAACGTAGGGAAATGATCGTTTGTCCTTTATTTATTTATTTTTTGCAGCAACCATGTCTGTGTCCTTAAAGGAACTCTGTCAGGTACAGAGTGGAACGATGAACTTGAAAATCAACCATTCTGATGACTGGCGTCCCCATCCGAGTCACCACCTCAGACAACAACAGTCACAAACTCACAAACACAAATACACTCAGTAATGGGCTTAATAAAGAAAGACTTAACTATCATTTTATCTCTGTTAACCTATGATATCAGTTATTGATGTATTTTAAATATTTACGTATTATAGGCTTATCATACATGCATTGAAGTTTTAAAATGTATCTAATATAATACTTGAATTAAATTGAATGTTTTGGATACCACCATTAAATTATTTTGTGCATGTTAAACACAAGTAAAGGTTTTATTTATTGGAGATAAAAGGGGTGTTTAATTAATATAATAATTCTGCTTGTTAGGTACTAGTTTGAGTACATTTATTAAAACTCGATAGCTGTAATGCTTCTGTGCAGAAGGAAGCCCGTGAGCCACGAAGGTAAGTTTGCGAGCAGATTAATATCCACTTATTAGACAGCATAGTCCGCTCATCGTGTTTTGTATTGCATCACTTATAGACCGTAAACCTTTAAAATAGAGATCTTCCAGTTCAAAGCAATGGCTCTTCTGTAACAATCCAATAATTTGTTTTTGCGCCTTTAAACATGCTTCAGTTCATTCAAATTCCTCTATTTCTTCTTGAATGTCTTTCCTCCATGCGTTTAATTTGTCTACAGTAGACTCTTTAAATTATAATATTTTGACAATTGGCCCTTTTCACCTCTTTTTCCAACTATTTCCTCAATTAATGACAGTTTTGGAATGTACATAATATCTGTAGACCTGGAAGACATAAAACTTTTTAGCTGTGAATATTTAATAAAAATGTTTTGAGGGAATCTGGTGTTTATCACACAAATCTTGAAATGTAAGAAGTATCCCATCCATATATAAGTCTTTAATAGTCTGAATACCTTTAATAGTTTAAATCCTCCATCCTTATATTTATTATTATTTATCGTTAGACAGTTTCTAAATGGTCTTGATGAATGTGATGGGGTCATGTTTGCCTTCTTATTCCTAATTACAACATTTATAAATGTTGTAAGCTATTGCATTTTGCAGAAAATCTTAATTAAATGTGTTGATTAAATGATTAAAGATAAACTTATTTGCTCTGTTTACATAGTTTACTGACACCTATTGGTTATTTACTGGTACTACTGCCTTAACAATGACACTCCAATGGATAAGGTGAGGATAATTTAATAGCATTTAATAGAGCCGTGTAATGACTTATAAATAATACATTTAGCAAAAAATAGTCTGATAGTCTTAATATACAACACATGACTTAATTTGGCATACAAACAACCAATTTGTAACCAAAGACTAGGCTATGTAAAATGTGAATTAACTTTTATTAGTAACTTTGGTAAGTTTCAGATTTCAATTCATAAATAACCTCGATGGGGGGGCCCAAAAAATGCAGCCTGCCTAGTGTAGTCCATTTGTTTAATCCGGCTCTGCCAGAGACTCAAATAAACTCTGCTTTTGACCTTTACCACTCCTCTAGCTCTGACCCAAGGTTTTTAGCGAGTCAGGAAAGCATGACCTATAGCCCAGACGAGGCATAAACAAGCCCCTGAAGTGACAGTGCAAACGCGACAGGTCCTGGCACGCTCGCTTGTGGCCCGGTACTGCAAACAAGGCTAATGTAGTGCCCTAGGGTGACCACATTTAAAGTGCCCCTCCCCCCATATTTAACTAATTTCAGGCCAGCCTTATTTTAAAGTTGCCTGTCACAGCATTTTTGTGATTTTCACAAAATGCCTTCCAGGAAAATGTTGCTTCTGTTAAAACAGGTCACGGCGGCGCGTCACACGCCCAGAGAAAGACAATAAGTTGTGGTTTAAAAGTGCATAATTTTTATTTTTCTTGCCAAAAATGACAATCGTTTCGCTAGATAAGACCCTTATGCCTCGTTTGGGATTGTTTAGAGACCTTCAAAGCCGCGCCGAAACTGCAACTGTAAACTGCATTAAAACTGTAAAGTGCTGGGGTCCAAAAAAGTCCATTAAAATGAGAAAAATCCTGGAATGTTTCCTCAAAAAACATAATTTCTTCTCGACTGAACAAAGAAATACATCAACACTTTGGATGACATGGTGCTGAGTAAATTATCTGGATTGGGAGGCCAGAAATTTTAAACTGAGGGGCTTTTTACACTTGGTCACTTCATGCGTTTTCTCTGATCGGATAGCTATACGATCGTAAAAAGACCAGGTGTAAATGCCCTCCGAAACGTTTTCGAGACGAATTTAAATCTGATCGCTCAAACCACTTCAGGAGGTGGTCTGGGACACATTTTTAGATGAAACTGGACAAGTGTAAATACATCTAGTTGATGAAACCACATCTTTCAGCGCATAACTCCTCCCAAACGTAAGCACGTCACCCAGAAGTTAGCCGTCAAAGAGGCAAACAAACAAAGATGACACGCTCGTTGCTTTATGGAGCGACAACAGCGGGTATAAAAGCTTCCTATAATCAATAAAAGACAAACTCAAATGATATTAAACAAAGAAATAAAACTTTAAGAGAGAGTTTTGTGAATGCTTTTCCCACCATGGACCTGCATTAAATCACCGCGCTGTCACTCCCCTGCTGCGGTGAACTGCGAGCTTCAGCTCATGCTGAGCAAGGAGACGCGTGTCCCCTGCCCAACATACAGTACAACATACAGTAAGTGGTGGCTATTGCTGCATAAACGTCATCTTTAGTTTTTTAAGGCGGAGTAATAAATAGTGTATTTGCATTTTGGGCGGGGGTAAAAAATAGGGGGCAACAGGTATGCCTATAATATTAAATATTTAATTTCATTATTGTTTCATGTAATTCTAAATAACTTCCTGCTTGTCATGAATGTACTGAATTATGAAACAAATGTCATAAACAATATGCTTACATTAAAGTGTGCTTTTAAGTCTAGGCAATGCTTTTGAGTTGGTGAAACTGTCAATGTATGTGTTAAGGAGGATCAGACAGCACCTAAGCCATTTTAAGATCCTTTGTGAATAGGTCTTAGTGAGTTAGGAGTCCTCTCGACTTCTTTTAAGCTGTCCCAGACTTAGGTGCTACTTTTAGGGCTAAAATGCTTCGTGAATTACTCTTAGTGAAAAAAATTAGGAGTCCTAAAGTTAGGAGTGACAACGCCCATTATTATTAGGAGTTGCTCCTAAATTCGCCAGTTAGGAGCTACTTTTAGCCTTAAAATTCTTTGTGAATACGGCCCCAGAGGGCTGTTTCATAAAACTAGATTACAAAATAAGCCAGGCTTATTTTGTTAAGTCTGGCTTATTGCCGGTGGATTTCGTTTCATAAAACAAACTTGAACTAGTTTAACCCTGGTTACTATGGAAACTTATGCTTGGAAACTAGCCTGGTCCGGGGCAGGGTAACTGTCAGGCTATGCCTCAGTTGTTGCTTAACCAGAGTTCAACTAACACTGAACTGTGAATGCCACGATATTAAAGCTAACTCTCTGACATATTATTTGACTTTATTAACCACTATCAATCTAACAATTAAAGAAAATAAACGTATATATTAAATATATTAAATTTGATAAATTCTGTTTTTGATAAATTCCTCATGCTAAACGTAGGCAAAGTGTCAAAAAAAGCATTTGGGCGTGTTACAGAGTATTTCTGTGCCGAATGCACTTCGCCAGGGTTCGTACAAGTTTCTGAAAGTTTTTTTCGATTACAGGTCCAACTGACGTTTCAGGGGTTTTCTATACGTATCACTTCTTTATATGGGCACTTCCCCCGGAAATCCCCGCCCACCCGTCAATCAGCGGGAGACGCTAAAACTTGCAAACATCTTATCACGCGATACAGCTTTGTTTAATTTCAAAACTCAACAATGGCACGAAAGAAGAAGTGTGTATTTGGATGTAAGGGAAAGAAAGCCAGCCTTTTGCGTGTGCGTTTGATGCGCTGGATTTTCCCAACCGGGTCACGAGTTGCATGCGGTAAGTAAGACTTCTGTCTTATGTTGGAAATAGGCGCGTGCACATTATAAAAATGACACGAACATGTAGTGAATCATAAGTTATAAGTGTTGTATAGTGTTGCATGACTCGTACTCACTCCACCTGCGGTAGTAACTCCTCCTTCTTCATTTTTTCATACGTTATCAGAAAGATTCGGTAAAGCTAATCTTTCTTTTATAAATCTGATTAAACTAAAGACTCTTCAGAGATATAAAGGATGTCATACTACTCTATGGGTACTCCAGATTAATATCAGAAATGCAGAAACCGCATGTGTTACGTGAGCTTTAATAATATCCTATGTTATAGGCCTATCAAATGTTGAATATAAATAATCATCTCAAATACCCCAATATAAGTATAATAGCCACAGCAACACAATTTGAACAATTATATTGTTAAAGAAGTGACCAAAGATGTTGTATATAAATCCATATAATTGCTGTGTATTGACATATTTAAAAACATACAAGTTAAGTAAAGTCGTATAACAACATAGACTGAAAGGCTGTGAGTCATGATGCATCGTGGCCACATCAACTCGTAAGTTATGTGACCTTTAACTTAGAGTTTTGTCAATTCTGTTAATATAGCTTTTATTATTATGATCCAACTACATTCTTAAAGACTTCACTACATCATATTTTCAGTATGTAACATTAAGGTATATTTTATGGTATTACTGTAAATTCTCTTTGTATGTAACACTTCTGTTCTTATATAAGTTTATCTTCTTTATAAAGGCCTTTTAAATGTAATCTGCAAAGGCATGTCTGGTTTAATGTGACACCAACAGAGAGTCATTGACTGACAGTCACTGTTGAGTCTCTTACACTATGATGAACAACATTATATGAAGATGATTCTCATCAACTTTTATAAGAATTTACATCATACAAACACACACAAGTTTCATCTTATTGGTTTAAAGATTTTCTTATTGTAATATCTTCAGTTTACAGTTTGTATTCTTCAGTCCATCAGAGAGAAGCTTCACTCCTGAATCCTGCAGTTCATTGCGACTCAGGTTCAGTTCTGTCAGACTTGAGGAGTTTGAGATGAGAACTGAACTCAATGATGAACAACTTTTCTCTGTCAGATTACACCAACTCAGACTGAGAGAAATAACAAGATAACAGTGTGTTAAACTACAACTTTTACTATCACTTACAGTCAGATATAAAGAAAACAAGTGTAAATGAATGTAGAATGAGAATATAATCATATAAGGGAGAGCGGTGACAGTTGCATCATGCTTTATTTCTCCAATCAGAAATGAGCTATAAATTGATGAAACTTCACAAGAATATTTAGATCTCTCTTGTATCCTGAAAGAATAACGCCATATGTAACCATAGACTTGGTTGGTATTACTGGGAGCTTTATCTTTACTTTTTGTAATGAATCTGACTGATTTTTGATTTGTGCAATTGTTGCTGTGTGTCGTTCTGCACCTCTAATAAGTTGAAAATTTTTTTTTTTTAAATTTGATATAATGCTGAATAAACAGACGGAGCTGCCCAGACCCGGATTAACACACTTCAGATGCTGATCATTCTCTTCAGTCAGAATTAAGAAAATAGCAGGTATCTTCCATAAACCACGCAAAGCAGTGGGGAGGCCAGAAATTTTAAACTGAGTGGACCTCTATGAAATCGGGTGGACCTCAATGCCTAATCTCAAATTACATAATTTTACAATAATGTGGTTAAACGGATTAAGTCTTTTTTTTTAGTTATGGATCGAAAAATTTTCAGATCAGCAAAAGAGGGAAATAAGAAAAGTTACAAATAAAGTATAGTATTTACAGAAATTTAATCAAATTAATAATAACACTGTCTTCTTCATTCTACAAAGTAAATATAATTCATATTTTTAAAGCTACAGGAGTGATTTTTCTTTTGTTTTCTGTTGTTTGGTTAACACAAAGACTCAAACATAAGCAGGTTTCTTAAGGGTACTGTCACTTTAAGACCGAATAAGCAGGGATCCATATACTGATACATCTCATTTCTTTCTGAACTTTTTGCGTTCACTTTAAGACATAACTGACTGTTTTTAAGAGATTACGTGCCAAGACTGTGGTATTTAGAGATAATTTTGCGTGTATGTGTCCTGTCAAGCGCAAAGAGATTTTGTGTTTGCGTGCTTTTTGAAACGCGTGTCTCTGTGCTCGCGCTTATGTGTGTGTCTATTTGAGTATGTGTGTGCATCTGTAC
This sequence comes from Misgurnus anguillicaudatus, assembly GCF_027580225.2. Classification (NCBI taxonomy): domain Eukaryota; kingdom Metazoa; phylum Chordata; class Actinopteri; order Cypriniformes; family Cobitidae; genus Misgurnus; species Misgurnus anguillicaudatus. The sequence goes on along the minus strand of NC_073348.2, from coordinate 10,231,556 downwards.
AAACAGAAAACAGCTCACTTTAACATCTTCTTGTGCTCAACTTGTTTAAAATGGCTTGAATGTTAACATGTGCAAGGTGTAGAAACACATGCAAATGACAAACTTAGTAATTTTTTTCTGAATTATGCATATTTGAGCGATTATTATTAAAGCAACACCAAGTAGTTTTTCAACCTTCATAATATATTTCCAAGACCCTTGTGATGGTACATTGACTTACAATAGGTTGAATGACACGTATGCCATAGCCTGACGGGGTCTGTATCGCTTTTACTGGCACTACGGAACTTCGGGGTGCGGGTAGTAACCTGAGCACAAAAAGAACTACAAAATCTGACTGCTTTACGGCATACCTCACTTCCGCCCCCCCAACCCCCATTTTGTCAAGTTCGGACGTGAGAGCCTAACTAGTGTTTGTTTGTGCTGTCATGCGGGTGTATGTTGTTATCATGGCCGCCGAAGCAGCAACAAAACCCATTAAGGCAAAGGTTTTGTCTGAGGAGTCTAGGAAGAGAGTGACAAAATTAAAGGCGAGGATAAACATTGGTACAGCGTTTGCTCCCTGACGTGAGCTAAAGGAGGCGGAGGGCTGCCCGACCAATGCTGACTTATGCCGTCATGCTGTTAGGCGAGTAAGTATTGAAGTAATTTGTTGTCTGCCTGACTATGTACGGAAGCTATCTGGTCCTCCATTTTTCTTCATGAATCATGTAATGCTAGTAGATTAGCAAATTATTATTATTATTAGTCTTTTTATTATTATTATGCTTGCAAGTAAATAATACATTATTAGACAGACTAATTAATCTTTTAGGCTAACTAGCCTGATGACTGCAGGCTGATAATCATGTTTGTTTATTTATTTTTCTGGTGAAAGTGTCTTGCCTCAGGCTATAATGCAAATCGATTTTTCAACTTTGCAGATTCATCTATGGTAGCTTTGTTATTATAATATCGACGATATATGGCTATTACCTACCACACAAACATTGATTTACAACACAAAAATTGAATTGGCATATTCATTCTGTAAAACAGTAGACAATAGGCTACTATAATAATGCTGGCTTGTAAACGTGAGCTACGTGATCTTTTGGCGTTTGAAAAAAAAATAAAACCCATGGAAATTATATTGTATATAGTGTGTATATATTGTATAATGATGTCATATAATTTAATATATAATATGCTGAAATATATGCTCGTTGGTTCCGCACCTGTATCCCCTGGTGTAACCATGACAGATTTTAAGACAGTAGTAGAAGACAATACTGTTTCCCAACTGTAGGGGGACCCTGCGAGCTAGACTTACATGGTGTTGCTTTAAAGAGATTATTATAATTTTTGAATGATTTCTCTGGCTTTTCCACAAAAATAGTTTGTGTCTCTTTCTCTTCTGAGTGGGTCAGTGCCACCCAGGCCCTTATGTAGCCTCACCACTGATGCAAACGCATTGCATTACACCAAATACCCAAAGTAACTTTGTTTTTACTTTGTTCAACGTCATAGCGGCTCTTTAAATTCAGTGTTATCCAGTCAGAATATTGTAATGAGATGAGTGGCATGTCTCAGACCTTTATTCTCATCTATATTTTATGGTGTTTATTTAGACGTTCTCATGCTCTCTATATCCCTCATTATATCATACAATATAATAGTTATGTAATAGTAATGTGACACAGGAGAACTGAGGTTGTACTCACAGTGGGTCTCATTAACTGTATTCATACGCACGTGTTATGAATTAAGCAGAATAGTTTTTGTGAAAAGTTCAAATGTGAATATAAATACGAAAAAATTTACGCAATTATTAGTGACTGAATTAGTGAATTATATAAATATGACAACATAAACTTACCGTACAGGCTGTGAGTCATGATAATGTGCATCTGGGCCATGTCAACTTGTAAGTTATGTTATGTGACCTTTAACTTAGAGTTTGTCAATTCTGTTAATATAGCTTTTATTATTGATCCAACTACATTCTTAAAGACTTCACTACATCATTTTTTCAGTATGTAACATTAAGGTATATTTCATGGTATTACTGTAGATACTCTTTGTATGTAACACTTCTGTTCTTATATAAGTTTATCTTCTTTATAAGGGCCTTTTAAATGTAATCTGCAAAGGCATGTCTGGTTTAATGTGACACCAACAGAGAGTCATTGACTGACAGTCACTGTTGAGTCTCTTACACTATGATGAACAACATTATATGAAGATGATTCTCATCAACTTTTATAAGAATTTACATCATACAAACACACACAAGTTGAATCTTATTGGTTTAAGGATTTTCTTACTTTAATATCTTCAGTTTACAGTTTGTATTCTTCAGTCCATCAGAGAGAAGCTTCACTCCTGAATCCTGCAGTTCATTGTCACTCAGGTTCAGTTCTGTCAGACTTGAGGAGTTTGAGATGAGAACTGAACTCAATGATGAACAACTTTTCTCTGTCAGATTACAGCTCATCAGACTGAGAGAGAAATAACAAGATAAAGTGTGTTAAACTACAACTTTAACTATCACTCACAGTCAGATATAAAGAAAACAAGTGTAAATGAATGTAGAATGAGAATATAATCATATAAGGGAGAGCGGTGACAGTTGCAAAAAGAAAAGTTACAAATAAAGTATAGTATTTACAGAAATGTAATCAAATTAATAATAACACTGTCTTCTTAATTCTACAAAGTAAATATAATTCATATTTTTAAAGCTACAGAAGTGATTTTCCTTTTGTTTTCTGTTGTTTGATAAACACAAAGACACAAACATAAGCAGGTTTCTTAAGAGTACTGTCACTTTAAGACCGAATAAGCAGGGATCCATATACTGATACATCTGATTTCTTTCTGAACTGTTTGCAATCACTTTAAGACATAACTGACTGTTTTTAAGAGATTACGTGACAAGACTTTGGTATTTAGAGATAATTTTGTGTCTATGTGTCCTGTCAAGAGCAAAGAGATTTTGGGCCCTATTTTAACGATCTAAGCGCATTGTCTAAAGCGCACGGTGCACGGTCTAAATGGGCATGCCCAATGCCACTTTTGCTAATTTGACAATGGGAAAAAATTCTGTGCGCCGAGCGCATGGTCGAAAAGGGTTATTCATATTCTCCTAATGAGTAATGGGTGTGTTTTGGGCGTAACGTCCAATAAACCAATAAGAGTCTCAGCTCTCATTCCCTTTAAAAGCCAGTTGTGCTGGCGCTATGTTAAATCCCTATTTAGATGACGGACTGGTAAACTGAAAAACTAAGCAGAGGAAGAAGACCACCAATTTAAGAATAATGTTAATGTAAGGAAGGCTCAGAAACAACGTGATCCATTTTGCGGATGTTTATTAAAACAAACCAATCTGTCAAACAAATCCAAGATGTGAGGCAGAAGAGTAAACAGTAACAGGCAGGCAGGTCAAACACAGTAAGCAGTCCAATTCAGGCAAACAATATCAGAGGATAATCCAAAGGCAGAAAACAGATAAACAGGCAGATGGTCATAAACAGGAAGTCAGAATAATACTCAGAATAACGCTCGGTATGCAGAGGTAAGCTGGCGATACTTCGCGCTATACCTAAGCCGTTTCTTAATACCAAATATGCCAAACTCGGTCTTGTGTCCTTCGTAGTTCGAACTTGCAAGTTCAGACTCGGAAGAACGAACTCCTGACGCGAAATGCATTCTGGGAAACTTCGCTGTCACAAGTCCACACAAGTCTCCTCTGATGCATCCTCGATAAAATGGGCGGATCAAGAACACATCCGGGGATTTTATGTGCACTTGGGCTTGATGCGAACTTTGAATTGGAACAGTACTTGGGCCGCGACAAGTCCACAAGAACGCAAGTACAGACAAGAACGCCTATTGAGAAACGGCTTTAAAACCTTTAAAAGTCGCTTTCTTTCAGTCATAGAAGTAAAAATAGCAGGCTTTTAATTGTTGTAAATGTATTGATATCCTATATAATCATTGTAATCTCATAAAATAATTTGCAAATATGCAAGAAAAGGCATTAAGAAAAAAGAGAAATGAGGCACTCCTGATAAATGTATAAAAAGCCTTTAATGAAACAATGGCTACATGCCTGCGCGTTTCAACTACACAGTTTTCATCAGGGCATGCCAAACATACACAGGTGAATGCATTTATCAGGTAGAGAGGTATGGGAATGGTCACATGACCCAAGCCCCACCCCCAACCTTAAAACTTATTTAATTCTCTACATTACAGCCAAACACACTGAGCTGTTCACAAAGAATACACTAATAGTAAAAAACAAGTAACGATTGCACAAAATATTTGTTACACTTGAACATTGCTATGCACACACAAGTAAAGATTGCACAAAATATTTGTTACACTTGAACATTGCTTTTCACACACATATCAAAAAACATTACCCATGATAAATCTAAAAACAAACATTAGAAAAGTACTACCAAAGATATATCAAGATAACTAAATGCCTTATAAAAATGGTGAGAAATCCACATCATCATTTAATCCTGGAAAGGTAGTGGCTCTAAGTTTTACAATCCACCAGGTTTCCCTTTGAAGAAGACGTCGAAGCCTGTCACCACCCCTTACATTCCTAGAGATTACTTCAATGACCATTACCTTCAAATTATTCAAATTCATGTGCCCAGCCTCTTTGAAATGTACGGCCATAGGGTAGTTAGGATTCACAGTTCTGATGGCGTATTTGTGCTCTGCAAGACGTTCTTTGAGTCTTCGCTTAGTACGTCCAACATAGAAACACCCACACTCACATTCAAGTCTGTAAACAACATAGGTGGTGTTACAATTAGCAAAGTCCTTACAATGAAACACTCTTTTTGTAAACACATCCATGAATGAACTTTGGCGGGCCACATTTACACAGTGATTACATGAGCCACAACTGTATGTGCCCTTAGGTCTCTGAAGCCATGACGAAGGTCTAGAGGAAGGGAGATGACTATTCATCAGTTTGTCTTTAAGAGTTGGTGCCCTCCTAAAGGAGAACATAGGGGGCTCTGAAAACACTGGGTGCAAATTGGGATCACTATGTAGTATGGCCCAATTTTTTTGAATCACTCGTCTAATGTTAAACCCCATAGAGCCATACTGTGTGGAGAAAAAGATCTTGTTATTGGGTGCACGTTGTCGATGTGATTTCTTAAACAAATCTTTCCTGTTTAATGCTTTTGCTTTATCCAAAGCTGAATTAAGATCTTTCTTCTTATATCCTCTACGCTGAAAACGTTTGTACATATCTTCAGCCTGCACTTCGAAGTCCACATCAGAGTCACAGATTCTACATAGTCGTGGAAATTGCCCATAGGGGATGTTTGAAATAAGTGTGCTAGGATGAAAACTATCAGCCTGCAAAAGAGTGTTCCTATCCGTGGGCTTCCTATAAATGGATGTATGGAGAAGGCCTAGCTCATCAACAGTGATTTTGAGATCTAAAAAGTTGATCTCTGACTGACTGTACTCCAAACTCAATTTTATGTTTGGGTTAGAGGAATTAAGGTATCGATGGAAATCCAACAGCTGCTCTAAAGAGCCTGTAAAAATGAAAAAGAGATCATCTATGTATCTTCCATACCATTTAATCCACTCTTTAAATGGGTTTCGATTGCCAAGAATGTACTGGCCTTCCCACATGCCCATAAATAGACCTGCAAAATAAGGAGCATATGCTGCCCCCATAGCTGTCCCCTTCTTTTGACAAAAAAGCTGGTCCTGAAATAAAAATATGTTATTATTCAGTGTCCATTTAGTGAGATCTACAATAAAGTCCGTTGGAGGAGAAGCATCAGTTCTGGTCTCTAGGGCCTGCCTCAGAGCCTCCAGGCCTTCTTCATGTTCAATATTTGTATAAAGTGCTTCAACATCCATTGTAACCAAAAAAGCATTGTTCACTTTACCAATTTCCTCAAAGATGGAAAGGACATGTGTGGTATCACGTATATATGCTGGCAATGCCATGGTGAGAGGCTTAATATGAAAGTCAATATATTTGGACGCTGGTTCTGTGATTGAACCTATCCCACTGATGATGGGTCTGCCAGGGGGTTGGCTTAGATTCTTGTGGATCTTTGGTAGCATATAAAAAGTAGATATCTTGGGGTTATTTGGCAGTAAAAAATCATACTCCTTCTTTGTAATCCATTCATTAAAAACAGCATTATCCAGCAAGGAAACCAGATCCGCTCTCACCTAATCCATAGATCCATAGATTCACTCTTTTGCAGGCTGATAGTTTTCGTCCTAGCACACTTATTTCAAACATCCCCTATGGGCAATTTCAAAGACTACGTAGAATCTGTGACTCTGATGTGGACTTCGAAGTGCAGGCCGAAGATATGTACAAACGTTTTCAGCGTAGAGGATATAAGAAGAAAGATCTTAATTCAGCTTTGGATAAAGCAAAGCATTAAACAGGAAAGATTTGTTTAAGAAATCACATCGACAACGTGCACCCAATAACAAGATCTTTTTCTCCACACAGTATGGCTCTATGGGGTTTAACATTAGACGAGTGACTCAAAAAAACCGGGACATACCACATAGTGACCCCAATTTGCGCCCAGTGTTTTCAGAGCCCCCTATGTTCTCCTTCAGGAGGGCACCAACTCTTAAAGACAAACTGATGAATAGTCATCTCCCTTCCTCTAGACCTTCGTCATGGCTTCAGAGACCTAAGGGCACATACAGTTGTGGCTCATGTAATCACTGTGTAAATGTGGCCCGCCAAAGTTCATTCATGGATGTGTTTACACAAAGAGTGTTTCATTGTAAGGACTTTGCTAATTGTAACACCACCTATGTTGTTTACAGACTTGAATGTGAGTGTGGGTGTTTCTATGTTGGACGGACTAAGCGAAGACTCAAAGAACGTCTTGCAGAGCACAAATACGCCATCAGAACTGTGAATCCTAACTACCCTATGGCCGTACATTTCAAAGAGGCTGGGCACATGAACTTGAATAATTTGAAGGCAATGGTCATCGAAGCAATCTCCAGGAATGCAAGGGGCGGCGACAGGCCTCAACGTCCTCCCCAAAGGGAAACCCGGTGGATTGTAAAACTTAGAGCCACTACTTTTCCAGGATTGAATGATGATGTGGATTTCTCACCCTTTTTGTGGGGCGTTTGGTAATCTTGATATATATTTGGTGGTGCTTTTCTGATGTTTGTTTTTGGATTTGTCATGGGTAATGTTTTTTGATATGTGTGTGAAAAGCAATGTTCAAGTGTAACAAATATTTTGTGCAATCTTTACTTGTGTGTGCATAGCAATGTTCAAGTGTAACACATATTTTGTGCAATCTTTACTTGTTTTTTACGATTAGTGTATTCTTTGTGAACAGCTCAGTGTGTTTGGCTGTAATGAAAATAATTAAATAAGTTTTAAGGTTGGGGGTGGGGCTTGGGTCATGTGACCATTCCCATACCTCTCTACCTGATAAATGCATTCACCTGTGTATGTTTGGCATGCCCTGATGAAAACTGTGTAGTTGAAATGCGTAGGCATGTAGCCATTGTTTCATTAAAGGCTTTTTATACATTTATCAGGAGTGCCTCATTTTTCTTTTTTCTTTATGCCATTATATTACAGGCCCATTTTTGAAGAGCACCCTGGATTGTTTATACATTATTTATATTTTTTGACCCAGAGAAGCATTCCTTTTTCTTTTTTCTAAAATGCAAGAAAAGGTTTGTACTCTAAAAATACAAACAAGAGAAAAAATGTACAAACGTGCGGAGAGCCGAAGCGTTTCAGCATTTGGACAGCGCCATGGGATTTTTAAAAAGGATTACTTGAAAACTTAATAAATCCGTAGGGTAGCATTTAAAAAACATTTAAAAATAGATGCATTTGTTTAAAGCAAAGCGTTTATTTAGCCTACTTACCAGGCTACGGGTGAAGCAGCCTTTTGCACCTTCTAACGTCTCATAATCGATCCTCATTTATATCCAAGAGACTCAATAATAATATTTTACATTTCAATCCTTTAATCTTTTTTATACAACAGTTCTTTCTGGTTCTCGAATCTGATTGGCTAAGAGGCGTGCAATTATGGCAAGCCGTTTTAACTTTTATTCATTCGTAGGATATGAATTTGTGATATCAACCATTCAATTTTCACTAGTTAAAATTGTAATTCTTGATATCAGATATTACATTTCTACTAGTAACAATGGCAATTCTTGATATCAACAATTACATTCCCACTAGTAACAATGTTAATTCTTGATATCAGCAATTTAATTCTTGATATCAACAATTCAATTCTTGATATCAACAATTCAATTCTTGATATCAACAATTCAATTCTTGATATCAACAATTAAGTTATTGATATCTGTAATTGTATTTTCACTAGTGAAATGTCACCATAGGTTGCCATTCAAATTCAATTGTTGATATCAAGAATTACATTTCCACTAGTAACAATGTTAATTCTTGATATCAACAATTCAATTCTTGATATCAACAATTCAATTCTTGATATCAACAATTCAATTGTTACTAGTTAAAATGTTAATTCTTGATATCAATAATTCGATTGTCACTAGTGACAATTTTAATTTCTGATATCATGAATGGGATTGTTACTAGTAAGAAAGCCATTTTAGATATCTGAAATGATATTGATATCAGAAATACAATTTCAGATAACAGAAATTAACATTGTTACTAGTGACAATCGAATTATTGATATCAAGAATTGACATTTTAACTAGTAACAATTGAATTCTTGATATCAAGAACTCGATTGTTGATATCAATAATTTAATTCTTGATATCAAGAATTGAATTGTTGATATCAAGAATTAACATTGTTACTAGTGGAAATGTAATTCTTAATATCAAGAATTGAATTTGAATGGTAGCCTATGGTGATATTTCACTAGTGAAAATACAATTACATATATCAAGAATTTAATTGTTGATATGAAGAATTGAATTGTTGATATGAAGAATTAAATTGTTGATATGAAGAATTAACATTGTTACTAGTGGAAATGTAATTGTTGATAACAAGAATTGCCATTGTTACTAGTAGAAATGTAATTTCTGATGTCAAGAATCAAAATTTTAACTAGTGAAAATTGAATTGTTGATATCAAGAACAGAACGAATAAAAGTTAAAACGGCTTGCCATAGTGCAATATTCTACTGATAAGCACAGTTACCGCTTCACCTTTCGTATCATTCCGCCACCTAGTGAATGGAGGTCCTCTAAACAGGCTCATCTCTCAATGGAAAAACTGCAGGCACACACACGGACACACACAACCGCACTGTTTTGAATCACTCTCCGTGTGTCTCATTAGTTCACCAGCTCGTAAATCAGTCTGCGAATCCCCAATCGGAAGTCATCATTCCGTCAAAGATCAGCGCTCCTGGATGTTACGTTAAAGTTAATGGGAGTAATGTCTTCGTGTGGATGATTAACACTTGGAAAGAGAAATGTAAACACTCATTTTTTTCTGTAGCTATATCTCTTATCAGAACGCGAAAACACCGTGGAACTGCAGGTAAGCACCGCAGCTTTTAAATGTGGACATTGATCATTTATTTAATCGCGACATGACTATTAACTCATTCACCCACCTGGATTTTTGTAATTTTAACAAAATTTTCACAAAATTCCTTGCAGGAAAAATCATTTTCTATAAATATATAAACATACAAATTATATCAAATTAAAGAACACACCCTCTGCTTTCTAACAAACAATAAACAAACAAACAAACAAAATGGGGAAAAAACGTTTCATTATATATTTACATTTTCTACTTAATTTAACCACTGAAATATGGATATTTCTCTTAAAAAATACAACATTTTGAGCAAAAAGCTTAAAAAATTGCGTTTTAGTAAAGGAATTTATGTTAGAGATCAGACTCAGAATGACTATCAAACATAAAGGCAGTTAAAATAAAACATAAACTCTTTTTAACTTCCGTTTTTGATAAATTCGATTTGGCGCCATCTGGTGGATAAAAGCGGTATTACACTTTCACTTTGAAATTCGTCCAAAAAGGCATATTTATTAGTTAAATATGAACTCATAAATGACGAGATAACTCGTCAATGGCGGGGAATGAGTTAAAACATGTTATGAGATATCGCCACTGGTATATTTATAAGCAGCATGCAAAAACATCTCTCTGACACTTATAAAAACAGTTTTATATAGTACTGACAAGAACGAAGTCTAATAATAACCGAGTGCTCGTATCGCGTTAAGATGAAATGGTAAACCAATAGTAACATTATAGAAGTATAGTTTTATTCACTTTTACCTCGCGCCAAAACAATAACAACACAAAAGACACTAAATATGAATAAGAAAACAAGTAATAGTTTTATCAAGACACCAAATACTGCTGATTTGATCTCATTTTGACCATCAAACACAAACAACGCCAACATGAGAGCCAGGGAATCCCTGTCAGAGATGTAGCCCAGAGAGGGCGGTGGTCAGCGGGGCGAGTGAACACTGACGTCCACTCATGATTTCCCAGATAGCAGTCAGTTCTGGGCCGATTCTGGCTTTTTTCCGCCAGTGTCGGCTGAAAGCCGGACAGATTTTTAGTGTATGCGCCAGAACTGGCCCAGATGAGGAAATAGTATACCAGTAATAAACACTATTTATAGCTGTTGGCCCGAGTGTAAGCATACTCAGCTGAAGTCCGGGTCTACTAAAGTAGCGTCTCAGTGTAATCGGGCCAAATCTGGCGTTGTGTAGTCGGACCGTCTACGTTGCATTGTGCCTGGACCGATTATGGTTTGATATGATACTGCCAAGATGTGTATGATGTCAGAAATTCAGTATGTGGCCCGATACCAGTGGAACTGACACATGCCGGTTGTAACGCTGTTTGGCGGCAATTTAAAAATGTTTATGCTTCAGACGGACAGTATACAGTACACGGCCCGATTCCGTGATGCGGCAATCAGCCCTCTAGCTGTTGAACGGCAACATCACCACTGCTGTTATGATTTGAATCAAGCAGAGCACAAAGCTGAGCTCCCGTTCGACACAGACACCATCATCAATAACTGGTAAGTCACTGATTTAGTTTTTATATGTTAAAAATGCATGATAACAATGAAAAGGAATTGTTTGCTACATATTCAAAACCGTGAATTTTCCTGCATGTTTAGCCAGCTATCACGTTAGCTTAAATATTGTTGTTAGTAAGCTGAATCCATTTAGAAAAATGTAAATAACCAGTCGTCGTTCACGTGCAGGTTAACAGGTTTTTAATAATCAAGCAGAGAATTCAGACACACGTTCGTATCTTCATAAAAAGGAGCAGTACACACAACCTTATATGAGCTAAAGTAGTTAAGAAGTTAAAGAGCATCCTGCTGAAAAATCCAGCATCAAACCAGCATGGGAATTATGATGGTCTTTGCTGGTGGTCACCAGCATAACAGCACCAAAACACAACATATGCTGTGGCCTGCTGGTATGACCAGCATGGGATGCTGGTGCTAATGCTGGTTTGGTGATGGTCCGGGTTTGAGGCTGTTTAGCTGGTGTTCACTAGCAAACCAGCACCAAAACACAACATATGCTGGTCTTGCTGGTATGCTGTTTTTTCAGAAGGGCACATTTTTCAGATTCACGAATTTACACACCCTTTGATGTGTAAGTGTTAGAGACATGTGAACGATGTGCAAATGTACAAAACCCTACACTGTAAAAAATTTGCTGTAATTATGCAGCTGGTTGCCAGTAACTTACTGTAGAAGTTAAAGACTGAAAATGTTTCATGTTAATTTAACTTTGAACAAACTGTTGCCAGTAAATAACATAAATGTAAAATCTACAGTAAGTTACTGGCAGCTAGTTGGCAGTAACACCCAGTAATACTGTAATTTCTACAGAAATTTTTTACAGTGTAAGTAAACAATGACGCCAGTTATCTTCTTCAACTTAAATCTCTTTTCTTGAACTACAACAAACACACAACAGTTAACTTCTATGGATTGCACACAACTTTTCTTAAATTAGCACACAAAAAATAGCATGCATCACCTCTTTGATATAAGCAATCAACTACTGTATGACCTGTGTCCTGTATGAAACTATGACCAACTATTAAGACTATAAATCTGTTTCAGGTTAACTGGTTGGGGCTTATTGGCGGGACAGATGTACGAGACTGCACATGGCATATATTGAAGAGGGCGACCGACAACTCCCTGGCTTAAAACCTCAACTGGATGAAAAAGACTTTATTTGCCACCCTCAAACTCAGAGAGGTAGTGATTGGTAAATATATCTGATATTAAGCTCTTTAAAGATAACGCGTCTTTTCTTTTTCTTTTTTTGATTTGTTTTTATCTGTACGCTGTTTTGTTGTGATATTACACTGAGCTTATGTTAAAATCCGCTGTGGATCTCTTTTATTTATCGAGTAAAATATAATAAATTAATTTGATTCATTAAGCTCAGTAATGTTATTTTTAGGGAAGCGAGCAAATGATACTTATTTGATTTGATTTGTTTCAATATAAGATTTTTTTTTTTTTTTCTTAAGTGTGTTTGTGTGTGTGTGTGTGTGTGTGTGTGTGTGTGTGTGTGTGTGTGTGTGTGCATGTGTGTGTGTATGGTTTGCTCTCATATTTACCTTACCCTAATTACTATCATTATTGTGTATCAGATATGTCTAGTAGGTTTTACTTCTATTTTTGTTTTTTAAACTGTAATCAATGGGCAAAGGTCTTCATGTAATTCACCTAAATATTCGTAGTTTAGTTCCTAAAATAGATCAACTAAGGGCATGGCTTGTTTATAATAATCCCAATGTCATAACATTATCTGAAACCTGGTTAAATGAAAATATAGCAGACTCCAATGTTAAGTTGGACAATTTCATCTTATATAGGTTGGATAGGGGAACTAAGGGAGGTGGAGTTGCCACTTACATTTCATCAAATTTGAAATCTCAATTAATTATTCCTACAGTGAAACCTGAACTTTTTGAAGGCATCTTTGTTAAGATCATTCTTCATGCTAATAAACAATTAATAATTGGTAATATATATCGCCCACCAACATCTCCTAAGATTGAGTCTATCAAGAATATCTTAGCTACTGTCTCATCATTTGGTGACTCAGTGGAAATTGTGCTTTTGGGGGATTTCAATTTAAATTGGACGGATCCTTGTACTCTCACTGAACGTAATATGTTTAATGGTTTAAATTTTACACAAATTATTAAAGAGCCCACAAGGATCAGTACAAGTTGTAAATCTCTTTTGGACTGGATATTAGTCACCCACCCCAACAGAATATTAAATTCAGGTGTTCTTTCAGATTGTTTCAGTGACCACTCTATTATATATTGCATTTGGAAAATCTCAACTCCTCATCTTTCCCCTAAATTTATTAGGATTCGTGATAGGAAATCATTTAATAGTGATTTATTTAAAAATGATGTGAGAAGGTTAAACTGGAATAGACTTAGCCTTATTCCAGATGTGGAAACTGCATGGACTTTTTTCTATACAGAGTTTATGCGTGTTATTGATAAGCATGCCCCATGGACAACTATTAAGGTTAAAGGTCATCATTTACCTTGGATAAATGGAGATCTTATTAACCTGTTTAAGCAGAGGGATAGGGCTTGGAATAAACACAAAAGTACAAAACTTACTAGTGATTGGGAGGAATACAAACGGCTAAGAAATACGTGCACCACCAAAACCAGAAATTCAAAAGCTAATTATTATAGAAATAGTTTGGGTGATGACTTCAGAAATCCTAGACAATTCTGGAAAAAGATGAATGACTTACTTGGCAAATCTAACAGCATTACGAGTAATATGACAATTAATAATGAAATTGTTAATGATCCAGTAAGAATTTCTAATGCATTTAGTCAGCATTTTTCCCAGACACCGCAGGTAGAGTCATCATCTTTTTGCCCAGAGTTGACTGTTAATTATCAGCCCTATGATGGCTCTTTCACATTTAGACAGGTTACATCAGATGATGTTCAGTTGGCCATTAGCAAGCTGTCTTGTAGCAATGGACCTGGTCTTGACGGCATTGAGGCTATCTTCATTAAACTTTCTTCAGATGTGTTATCCTCTCCATTGGCTGTGTTGTTTAATTTATCATTTCTAACCCATGAAGTGCCTCTGGCATGGAAGTGTACAAAAGTTATTCCGTTACATAAAGGAGGGGATACTTTAAACATGAACAATTATAGACCTATTTCAATTATTAATAGTATTGTAAAAATTTTTGAGAAAATTATCTTTGATCAATTATCTAACCATCTTTCTCATTATAACTTATTGTCTCAATGCCAGTCAGGTTTCAGGAAACACTTTTCAACTTCCACTGCTATTGTGAAATTTACAAATGATATTTTTTCTAGTTTAGATAATAATATGTGGACTGGTGCCATTTTTTTAGATCTTACGAAAGCATTTGATTTAGTTGATCATTATTTGCTTTTGGATAAGCTATATTCAATTGGCCTTTCTCGTTCATCTCTTCTTTGGTTTAATTCATATCTTCATCATCGTCGCCAGTGTGTGTCCTTTGGGGGCAGTCAGTCGAACTTAATAGGTGCAGATAAAGGTATACCTCAGGGTTCGTCGCTTGGACCTTTGTTATTTTCCATTTTTATTAATGATTTGCCTCTCTGCTGTTCAGAATGTGACATTCATCTTTATGCAGATGATACAATTATATATTGCTCCAAATCAAATACTACAGACTTAAATTATTCTTTACAACACGATTTTGACTCAGTACAGCAGTGGTTGTCTTTTAATAAACTCCTGTTGAATAAAACAAAATCTTATTGTATGCTTTTCCAGAAGAAACCTAAGAAAGATAGAAGTAAGCTTAATCTGCATTTTCTGGATCTTTCTCCCCTAGAGACAACCGAGAAATTTAAATATCTCGGTGTTTGGTTAGAACCTGATCTTTCGTTCAAAGCTCATATTTCTGCACTTACCAATAATCTTAACTTTCGTCTTAAAACATTATATCAATCGATAGATTGTTTTAATTATCAAGTTAGGAGAAGAATAGTCTCTCAATTGCTTTTACCTATTTTGGACTATGCAGATGTTATATATGCTAATACAACTGCTACCAACTTACACCCTCTTGATGTGGTATATAACAGCTTGTGCAGATTTGTGCTTCGTTGCCCCTATAGGACACATCACTGTGTGATGTATGAACAGTTGTCCTGGCTTGCACCCTCAGCCAGAAGACAATATCATTGGTTTCAGTTCATTTTTAAATGTATCTACTTTCAATATCCATATTATTTATCGCAATATTTAGTGCCTTACAGTTCACAATATGGCCTTCGTCATAATGAACAGCTCTTTTTTATTGTCCCTAGAATTAAGAGAGAAATTGGTAAATATGCATTTTGTGTTAGAGCTCCTCATGATTGGAACACACTTCCTGAATTCATTCGCTCGCTTACGTCTCTTTCTCGGTTCCGCACTGCTTTGTTAACATACTTCCAGAATTCCTGTCAATGTTTCTAGTTTCTTAGATTTAGCATTGATATGTGTTATGTTATGTATCTGTGTATGTATGCACATTTATAGCAATGGGAACTTCTTAGGAATATCTGGGATTATTGTGTTATGTAAATTGTTTCTTTGGCTGTTTGGAGACATATTCCATGTGATGGGGATGGGGGTGGGGATATTGAGAGCGCGTGTGTGTGTGTGTGTGTGTTTTGTATTCTATTTTTTTTTTTTTTTTTTTTTTACTTTGAGTCTATTATAATTGTATTTACTGTCAAGTATACTTCGCTTGTACTTGTTGTTTGTTCATGATCCTGAGGACCCCCATGAAAACGAGATGTTGCATCTCATGGGGTTGATCCTCTAATAAATGTCAAATAAATAAATAAATAAATATCTGTTAATTATTTGTTAATAAAAATTTGACATTTCTTTTTAATATGCTCATTAAATGTTAAAGATTTCACAATGACAATATGGATTACTTATTTTAAAGATGCAGTTCGGAGAAGGTCCCTTACAGTTGTGGAGGGGACAATAAAGAGGTGGCTCGATCGAGGGGGTGGGTGCAAGAGACAACTTTAGCAAAAGAAAAGCAGTTAGTGTTAGCGCCTGTGTTTGAGTCTGCAAAGGAGAATGTTTTGTGCTGAAAAAGAGTGATGGTGTTTTGGTTAAATGTGCTTAACTTGTTTTAATTACTTGGCTTGTGTGTGAGAGGTGTGTGTGCGTGTGGGTTGGTATATGTGGTTTATGGGGAATAGTGTATAATGACATGTTTAATATGCTATAAACATGCTTTACAGGGACACAATACTAAGTGGTACTTTTTCAGATTAAAGACTTCCAACAGATTTTTGTTATGGTTGGGCTTAGGGACTGGGGTAAGTTAAGGCAATAGAATATACAGTTTGTACAGTATAAAATGCATTGTGTCTATGGAATTGTCCCAGTAAACCACATATGCCAATGTGTGTAAATGTTAATTAATTTGTTTTACATGTTGTCTCGCTGTAATTGCTTAAGGGGATAATTCACCCCAAAATTGCAATTTTATCATAAATCACTTCCCCTCTGTCGTTCTAAACCAACAAGTGCTTAGATTGTCTTTAGAACACGTTTTTAGATATTTTTGATGAAAACTGGGAGGCTCTGTCCGTCCCATTGATTTTAGTAAGTTTTACAATCCATTTAACACAAAAGAATGAAAGACATTGCCAAAAAGTTCAGTGTTCCATCAGTATTTCAATGAAAATTTTTTTCAACAGTTTGTTCTTTTCCTTGGTCGTTCAGGGCCTGTTAACGACCAGACTACGGCGCATCCTGCTGACGTCACCTGCTGACGTAGTTCCCAGCGTACAGACAGAATAGGCTGCCAAGTAATTTGTACATTTATTTGGGCTGTTTAAGTATTGTTACAATGTTTGCATTATGCTTTAAAAAAAGCGTAGAAAAACAAAAAAAAAAACATTGGTAACCACATCAGCAAGTGACGAGAGCTGCAGGTGATGTCAGCAGCATCGCTGTAGTCTGGTCTTGAATACACTTTCAACGACTAAGGAGGGGAACAAATTGTTGAAATCGTTCGTTTTATTTTCTTTGTGCACAAAGTGTTCTTGTCACTTCATAATATTATTATTAAACTACTAATGGAAAATGGACCTCTTTGGCGATGTCCTTCACTCCTTCCTGGGAAACGGACTGCGAGACCAACCCAAGTCAACGGGACAGACAAAAGCCTCCCGGCTTTCATAAAAAAATTATAAAAATGTATTCTGAAGACAATCAGAGCACCCGGTGGTCTAGAACGACACAGGGGTAAGTGATCCATGAGAAAACTACAACTTTAAGGGTGAACTATCCCCTTAAAAATGTTTATAAAGTGGGTTATGTGCTTGTAAAATGTGTTGTGTAAGAGATATATGTCTGTTTGTATTTGTTGGGTTTTTGTAAAGTGTACTGAATTTGTTAAGAATTAATATGTTCAAAATTACGGTTAATTGTGGGTACATGTTAAAACATGTTCATATTTATGTATTTGTTAACTGTTAATTCACATTAATGTGATGTGTGTATTTTTTTAATAAAAGGCTCTTAATCTTCTTAAATGGGTGTATTTTTCTTGAAAAATAAAAAATATACAATATTTACCAGTTTCTGGGCCACATCTGGCCCAGGGACCATGCAGATGTTGTCAGCCACATAAAACAAAGGGTCTGGGCCAGACCTGGGCCAAATAAGCAATTTAAGTCACTTTACAGTGTGCTAGCCAGACCTGGGCCAAATAAACAATTTAGGTCACTTTACAGTGTGCTGACCAAATCTGGGCCAAGTCAGTATGTAAGATCTATTTTACTGGGTGTGGGCCACAACTGGCCCAGATTTAATAGTTTGATCCAATTTTTAGTGTGTAGGCCAGTTTTGGGCCGGGGACCCAGCCAGAACTGGGCCAGAACTCAAGCAAATATGTGGCCCAGTGATGGGCCAGCCAGATTTTGCTATCTGGGTTGGTTCTCATACGTACCGAATCTCACTAAGCAAACGTTCAAACAGGCGCTATCTTTACTAATCGACTGTAGATTTAAATATAATACATATATATTCTCGACTGAACTAATCTTAAAATTACACTTTGTGACCAAGAAACGTTAATATAAAGAAACGCCTATCCGTCCATTGAGTTATTATGAGATTCAAAGCAGCCAAAAGTGTTACCTGTCATTCTGGCCGTCCTCACAGTGCGTTTTATTAACTAAGTATGCATACGCACGTATAGTGAATTAAGCAGAATAGTTTTTATGAATATAAATTAAAAAAACGTACGCAATATTAGTGAATTATATAAATATGACAACATAGACTAACAGGCTGTGAGTCATGACAATGTGCATCGTGGCAACTTCAACTCGTAAGTTATGTTATGTGACCTTTAACTTAGAGTTTTGTCAATTCATGATATAGAGCAATATCACACGACTCTGAGAGAGATATTGCTTTTATACAACAGTTCAACCGCACACGTTTGAAAAAAGAAAACTAGAAAACAACAGAGTTACTTAAAAAGCCTCTATGTTTGGGAACTTCTTTCTTTCGCCACAGATTTGAAGCTCAGAATGACAGGTAAACCTTTCAGCTCTTTGGAATGTGACAATAACTCGATTGACTGAATAGCAGTTTCTTAATATTACCGTTTCTTGGTCACAAAGTGTAGTTTTAAGATTAGTTCAGTCAAGAATATATATGTATAATATTGAAATCTGCAGTCGATTAGTAGAGATAGCGTCTATTTGAACCTTTGCTTAGAAAGATTCGGTACGTCAGTGTTTGCTCACCCCGCTGATCACTATCTGGGATACTGGGATCTGACAGGGATTCCCTGGCTCTGATGTAGGCCTATCGGTGTTCAAAAATGAGATTAAACCCGGAGTATTTGGTGTCATGAAACTATTACATGTTTTTTATTCATGTTTAGGGTCTTTTGTTTTGTTATTGTTTTGGCGCAAGGTAAAAGTTAATAAAACTATATTTATATACTGTTGCTTTTCCATTTAATCTTAACGCAGGACGAGCATTTGCTTTATTACTGGACTTTATTTTTCTCAGTACCACATAAACAGATTAATTAAGTGTTTTATATTTAGGGGTCAAGCCCAGAATGGGCGAGACCCCTATTGGGATTGTTAGTTTTCTTATTATTATTATTATTATTATTATTATCTATTATTCTTCTTCTTCCGCCATTGCGTCTATGGCAGCCCATAGAACCGTACATAGGAAAGTTATGAAATTTGGCACATTCATAGAGGACATTCCAAATAGTCACCACACCAAATTTGGAGTGTCTATGTCAAACCCAATAGCGCCACCAACAGTCCAAATTTTCACTTACATTTTTGGTTATAACTGCTGACCCGTACGTCATAGAAACGCAATTCTTGTTTCTTCTGATTCCTTGGCTCATGCCGATTCGATTGCACCATATGACATCATTTCCGTTATGCTAATTATTTCGATATTTTGGATTGGTTGTAAAACCTACTTTTTCTAACTCGTCCTAGAGCTTTTGTCCAATTTGCTTAAAGAATGGGTGTGTAGCATCTATAGACACTCATGGCAAAAAGTTATGGAATTCGTGTTGATTCACCAATCCGTTACCGTATAACGCGTCAATGAATTTTACGTAGAACGCGAAAAAATGGATTTGAGGCTGTATCTTCACCAAAGTTAAGCGTATTCATATGAAACTTGGTAGTTTTGATGGCAGTCATGACCTGAGGGTGCGTGCCCAGTTTTGTCACAGCGCCACCTAGTGTTCACGAGATTTGAAAAATGGCTATTTTTGCTTATAACTACTGCAAACTTGAGTCTAAAATTATAAAAGTGCTATTGTTAGATTCCTTGAGGCATGCCGAGTCAAACGATACCAAAAGGTTTTCGGTCTGCCATTTTGGGGGTCGGCCATTTTGAATTTTAACTTTTTTTGTAGGAAAGTTATGAAATTTGGCACACTCAAAGAGGACATTCCAAATAGTCCCCACACCAAATTTGGAGTGTCTATGTCAAACCCGATAGCGCCACCAACAGTCCAAATTTTCACTTACATTTTTGGTTACAACTGCTGACCTGTACGTCATAGAAATGCAATTCTTGTTTCTTCTGATTCCTTGGCTCATGCCAATTCGATTGCACCATATGACATCATTTTCGTCATGCTAATTATTTCGATATTTTGAATTGTTTGTAAAACCTACTTTTTCGAACTCGTCCTAGAGCTTTTGTCCAATTTGCGTAAAGAATGGGTGTGTAGCATCTAGAGACACTCATGGCAAAAAGTTATGGAATTCATGTCGATTCGCCAATCCGTTTCCGTACACCACGTCAACGAATTTTACGCAGATTGGGAACAAATGGATTTGAGGCAGTATCTTCGCCAAAGTTAAACATATTCACATGAGATTTGGTAGTTTTGATGGCAGTCATGACCTGAGGGTGCGTGCACAGTTTCGGTACAGCGCCACCTAGTATGAGCATGTTGATGAGCATGCCGCAATGGATTTGCGGCTATATCTTCGCAAAAGTTCTGCACATTGGCAGTGGTTCAGTGGTTCAGGGGTTAGTGGTGGTTGTCTACAAATCGGAAGGTTGGTGGTTCAAACCCCAGCCCCACCTGACCAAGTGGCAAGATGTCCATGAGTTATATGTCATAACAGTCATTGAAAAGTGAATTTTTTTTTGCTTATAACTACTGCAAAATTGAGTCTAAATTCATGAAAGCTATTGTTAGATTCCTTGAGGCATGCCGAGTCAAATGATATCAAAACGTTTTCTGTCTGCCATTTTCAATAACAAAGCATACCAACTTTTTCAAAACTCCTCCAACAGCGTTCGTTTGATTGGCTTGGATTTGGTACACACAATCTAGGCTCTAGACAAAAAGTTTTTGTCAGTTGTTGTATAGCACATCAACAAATATAATGGTGAGCACGAAAATGGATTTGAGGCTATATCTTCGCAAAGGTTTTGCACATTGATGTGTGTATTGGCAGTGGTTCAGTGGTTAGTGTAGGTTGTCCACAAATCGGAAGGTTGGTGGTTCAAACCCCAGCTCCACCTGACCAAGTGATGAGGTGTCCATGAGTGAGACATCTAACTCCAAATGTTCCCGATGAGCTGGATGGCTCTTGTGTGGCTGACACTGTATGAATAGGTGAATGTTTTACAACTTGTAAATGTCATGAACTGAGGGTGTATGGAATGTTTTGTTACAGCACCACCTAGTTCATCAGTGACATTTTTTGAAAGCCCTTGTAAACTTTTCAGTGCCCCCTACTGGTTAAGGGTTTTGAGGCTTTATCTCCAGATCACTTTATCGTATGTACACCAAATTTGGATTTGTCATCACAATCATGACCTGAGGCACCATATTGTTTCGGTGCAGTGCCCCCAGTGGTCAAGTCATTTGAGGCTATATTTCAACATTGCTTAATCATATGTATATCAAATTTTGTGGGTGTCATCACAATCATGACCCAAGGCATCATCTATTGTTTCGGTGCAGTGCCACCTAGTGGTCAAGTCATTTGAGGCCATATCTCCACATTGCTTAATCATATGTACACAAAATTTGGTGGGTGTCATCACAATCATGACCTGATGCACAATCTATTGTTTCGGTGCAGTGCCTCCTAGTGGTCAAGTCATTTGAGGCTATATATCAACATTGCTTAATTGTATGTATATCAAATTTGGTGGGTGTCATCACAATCATGACCTGAGGCACCATCTGTTGTTTCGGGGCAGTGCCCCCTCGTGGTCAAGTCATTTGAGGCTGTATCTCAACATTGCTTAATCGTATGTATATCAAATTTGGTGGATGTCATCACAATCATGACCTGAGGAACCATCTATTGTTTCGATGCAGTGCCCCCTAGTGGTCAAGTCATTTGAGGCTATATCTCCACATTGCTTAATCGTATGTACACCAAATTTGGTGGGTGTCTTCACAATCGTGACCTGAGGCACCATCTATTGTTTTAGTGCAGTGCCCCCTAGTGGTCAAGTCATTTGAGGCTATGTCTCAACATTGCTTAATCATATGTATATTAAATTTGGTGGGTGTCATCACAAACGTGACCTGAGGCAAAACCCATTGTTTCTACACAGCACTCAAGATTTGAAAAATGGCTATATTTGCCTTAATCTACTGAAAACTTCTTAAATCTTAAATCATGACGGTCATCAACCAATACTTCATTCGGTGCCCTTTTTAGCTTGACCCCGGCATCGCTGCTTGCAGCTATATTTTAACCAGTTTTTATAAGTCAGAGAGAGTCTGCGCGAGTGATATCAGTGATGATCTCTCACAATGTGTTTTAATAGTCACGTCACACTAAAATAAATGAACAAGTGTCCATGTAAGTATACCTTAACTGCTTCCAAGCGGTGTTTTTGCGTCCTCTAAACTGGATCACTCCTGAGTTTTCATTGCTTTATTCCACGTGTATGTTAGTCCACACGATGTGACATTACAGTATATTAAGTTTATTCCCGTCAAAGATCAGCGCTCTTGGATGTAGAGATAATTACTTCCGATTGGAATTCACAGATTGATTTACGAACTAGGGAACATTTAAGACACAACACAAACAAATGTTTAAAAACAGCACGTGTGTGTGTGTGTGTGACCAGTCAAAGATGAGTGTATGACACTCATACTAAAATGACAAGTAGGTGGCGGAATGATACAAACGGTGAAGCGGTTACTTTTATGTTATCAGTAGAATAATCGCATGTCTGAGAAGAGCTCTTAGCCAATCAGATTTGAGAACCAGAAAGAACTATTGTATAATAATGTTTATACAACGGGTCTGTTGAATGCTGTATTCTGATTGGCTGAGAAATGTTCCGTGGGTATGCATTAATTTCTGATAACCGCACACCTAACTTGTCAAATGTCTTAAAAATAGGCACCAGAGCAATGTTTGTGGTAACCGTGGTATAAGAGGAATAATTGAGTCCGGTCCTTTGAATTATAAGAAAATAAACCTTGGGTGTGTATTATTTTCTTATAATTCAATGTCGTCAATTATTCCTTACATATTTCATGGTTTTACTGTAAATTCTCTTTGTATGTAACACTTCTGTTAATATATAAGTTTATCTTCTTTATAAGGGCCTTTTAAATGTAATCTGCAAAGGCATGTCTGGTTTAATGTGACACCAACAGAGAGTCATTGACTGACAGTCACTGTTGAGTCTCTTACACTATGATGAACAACATTATATAAAGATGATTCTCATCAACTTTTATAAGAATTTACATCATACAAACACACACAAGTTTAATCTTATTGGTTTAAGGATTTTCTTACTGTAATATCTTGAGTTTACAGTTTGTATTCTTCAGTCCATCAGAGAGAAGCTTCACTCCTGAATCCTGCAGATTATTGTCACTCAGGTTCAGTTCTGTCAGACTTGAGGAGTTTGAGATGAGAACTGAACTCAATGATGAACAATTTTTCTCTGTCAAATTACATCGACTCAGACTGAGAGAGAAATAACAAGATAACAGTGTGTTAAACTACAACTTTTACTATCACTCACAGTCAGATATAAAGAAAACAAGTGTAAATGAATGTAGAATAAGAATCAGTTGTGTGTGAATGAAGATGAGAAACATCAGATCAGTTCAGTCAAATGAACACAAGATGACTTTTATACTCATACAGTCAAACAAAGTCATTCAGTGTGAAATCAGACAGAATTAAAGAAACATGTTTCTCTTCAGACTCTCATTATCTTCACACTTTGTGTTAGGCATAAAAAAAATAAGTTTGGTTCTGGTTGGTTGTCAGTTTAGGTGATGGGTCGGTAGGGATTTTATTTTATTTTTATCTTTTTTCAGTGGCAGCAAGGGATAGGTAGGAAATTGTTACATTTTTAAATTGAATAGCGGATATATGAGGTGACTTTGGCTATATTGCGTGTTTGTCTCACGCAGCGCAGCACGTCTCCACGGATTATCTCTTTTGTCATAATCAGGATTTGACATTAACTTTTTTGCTCACCAGCCAAAGTGGCTAGTTTTTCAAAGTTACTAGCCACTCAGCATTTTCACTGGCCAAATTTTTGTTGCTGGTAAAATCAATTTTATATGATTAAACTTGACTTTGGCATCCTAAAATGACTTTAATTCGAGCAAATTTACTTGCTAAATTAGATGCAGACTGAATTTCAAATGCAGTCTGACTACCCAAATTAAGACAACATTTATTAGCTGGTATATAGCTGGTATATCAGTATAGATCATATCATATATATTTAGGTGCATGAAAAACATGCTAGTAAGTAAGGCATAAATAGATTAACTTTGAATGAATATATTAAAAGTAGAGCAGGGGTGTAGAAGAAACACTTTCTTAACTGAAAAGATAAACACAAAACCCATCGACAACCACTTTAAATATTTATTAACAACAGCAGTAAATACTGTCAAGAAATGTACATCAATTTTACTGTCAGCTAGTTTATGCATTTGTATTTTATAAGCTTGATCATGGTTACTGATAAAAGTGATTTAAGACTTTTTAATGACAAATGTTGAGAGGGCATTATTGTAACATTAAAATGATGCGCAAACCTCTCAGCTGGCGGGTTTTCTTTGATTTCGTGTGCATTCAGGTATGCGCTGAATTTCTCTTCGCTCTTGCCCTGAGAGTTTGCACGCAATTTATATCTAATCAATCACTTCAATGCAATTGTTTTATCTTTCCCGAAGTGTGTATGCGCTCAGACTGCGTCCTCTTGTGCATTCGCAAATCCATCAGCTCTTGCGCGCTCTCTGGAAGGTGACGCTTTGGTCCGCAACGCCCCGCTGATCACGTGCGCGTCTCTCAACAAACGGTCTCTTTGCGTTGGGTGCAGAGTGCTCATGGAAGTTGTCACATTGCGTATTGTTTATCATTTCGCATAACTTTTAAGAAAACTACAGTTAAAAAATTATATTCAACCTGGCAAAGTGGCTAGTGGGATTGGCCTACCCAGTCTCACAAAGTTTCGTGATATAGTCACGTATTTTTTTGATTCTTTTTTCGTGCTATTATCACGAAATTTCGTGTTTTTTCGTAGTCGTATAACGAATTCCTGTTTTCGTGTGATTATCACGTATTGGTTACTCGACTGTTTTTTCCTATTTTTAAACCATTGTCGCTTCGGTTTAGGGTTAGATTTGGTGCTTGCATTAGAATGTCACTTAATATATTGATCTATACTATTTTTCCTGATTTATTTTTTTATATGTCGCCTGGCGTTAGGGTTAGAGTTGGGTTTGGTTAGGGATGTCATTTTATGTAAATCTAACCCTAAACCGAAGCGACAATGGTAAGAAAATAGGACAAAACAGTCGAGTAACCAATACGTGATAATCACACGAAAACAGGAATTCGTTATACGACTACGAAAAAACACGAAATTTCGTGATAATAGCACGAAAAAAGAATCAAAAAAATACGTGACTATATAACGAAATTTCGTGAGACTGGGCTGGATTGGCTGTCTTACCCGCCACGGCCGAAATCTACCCGCATTTGGCGGGTGTTAATGTCAAGCCCTGGTCATAATACCATAAATTCAAATATTATAATTCACTTTCTGACTGCAAAAATGAGCCTTGGTTTGTCCTCTCTGGAAGAGAAAAGACCACTTGCATATCGTTGTTCAGTCTCGGCGGGCGCAAAAGATTACGTTGCTGTGCACGAAAAAGCATCTCGAATGCACACCAAAAGTTACCAGTGCTTTTGTAAGTGACGACAACGATGTGTGAACGATTGTGTTAACGACCGTATAGCTGCCTTGTTTTTAGCATTGGTAGAGGACGTTGCATCGCGTGCTTTACAAAAACGGTGCTGTACTTAAAGGTAAATTA
Organism: Misgurnus anguillicaudatus; assembly: GCF_027580225.2. Taxonomy (NCBI): domain Eukaryota; kingdom Metazoa; phylum Chordata; class Actinopteri; order Cypriniformes; family Cobitidae; genus Misgurnus; species Misgurnus anguillicaudatus. The sequence continues at coordinate 10,205,601 of NC_073348.2, read as the reverse complement.
TAGTTTGCCTCAAAGTTTTTGTGTATTTATTTAATGTGTATTATTTCTTCCCCAAGCTCATAAAATAAATTTGGGTCGCACATAAATTGGCAGGGTCGGTCGGAAACCGGAACCAAACAAATTTTTTCTTATGTCTTATTTGAGATCTAAAACTAAAGTCTACTAGACATTTCGTGCAGATTGAAATATTAAAGTTAATATCCGGCCAAATAACATTTTCCCCTACACACCTGATGACATCATCATCACAAACATGTTACAAATGTTATAACATGATGTGTTTTGTCTGTAACATGAAGCACTTCAGGTCACGATCTTCCTTTAATATCAACAAAAAGTCAATAGAGTTTAATAATCCTTGTGGAAATGATGAATTATAGATTTAATTTCTATAAGAAGTTTAACATTGTCAAATGATTCTCACAATGCAAATAATATTGAACCTTACACAACTTAAATGTTCATATCTGTCATTTTACCCATGATCCGATTTTTTTTTTTTCAAACATAGAGGCCATTTAATATTTTTATATTTTGAATCATTAAGACTTCATATCTACTTATAAGACCAGTGATCATTATTCTTGATACATCACACTTTAGTACATGACACTCTGTAATGTTTGATTCTGATTGGCCCATTGTAAGATACAACCGAAATTAAAAGCACACCCTTATCCAGGTACTGTGAGTCATCTTGACATGTGTTTTTTATAAAGATTCAAATATAAAATATTAATAACATATCTGAGGTTTATTTTATTTTTAAACTGAACAACACTGATTCATAACTGACTGAATCTGTGTCTGTCTTCAGTCCTGAACACTAAATATACAAACACATTAAACTACACAAAATATCACCAACACAACAACAACAACAACAACGCACTGTTTATCATCTAACATACAAACTCTCTTCATAAACTCATCTCTATTAATTAGTTTAAAGATTAAATGACTCACTCAGCTTTTCTGGATGCTTTGATCACTGGCAGCAGCCTCTGAAGACATTCATCTGATCGATCATATTTATTCAGTATAAACTCATCCAGCTTCTGATCTGAGTTCAGTAACACAAACACCACAGCCGACCACTGAGAGGGAGAGAGTTTGACTCCAGAGAGACACCAGTTATCTTTTGTGTTCAGATATGTTTGTACCTCGTTCACTAGAGATTGATCATTCAGTTCATTCAGACAGTGAAACAGATTGATGGATTTCTCTGGAGATTGATTCTCTCTGATCTTCATCTTAATGTACTCAACTATTTCCTGTCTGCTGTCAGATCTTCTTCCTGTCTGTGTCAGTAGATCTCGTAAGATCATCTGATTGGACTCCAGTGAGAGACCGAGAAGGAATCGGAGGTAAAGGTCCAGGTGTCCGTTCTCACTCTGTAAGGCTTTGTCCACTTCACTCTTCAGTAAATCACTCATAGTTGATCCTGATGTTTGTTGAGAAAATGAAAGAAACTGAAATAAAGCAGCGAGAAACTCCTGAATGCTCAGATGCACAAAGCTGTAGACCTTCCCCAGGTTCAGTCCAAACTCCTCTCTGAAGATCTGAGTACAAACTCCTGAGTACACTGAAGCTTCTCTGACATCAATGTCACACTCTCTCAGATCCTCCTCATAGAAGATCAGATTCCCTTTCTCCAGCTGTTGAAAAGCCAGTTTTCCCAGTGACAGAAGACTCTTTCTAACCTGTTGAAGATCTACCTCACATTTCCCATCATACTTCTGACTCTTCAGTTTGGTCTGAAAGATCAGGAAGTGTGTGAACATTTGAGTGAGAGTCTTGGGGATCTCTGCTTGACTCTCTGATTCACTCAACATTCTCTCTAGAACAGTGGCTGTAATCCAACAGAAGACTGGGATGTGACACATGATGTACAAACTCCTGGATGATTTGATGTGTTTGATGATTCTGTTGGACAAACTCTCATCATTTATTCTCTTGATGAAATACTCGTCCTTCTGAGGATCATTGAATCCTCGTACATCTGTGATCTGGTGGACACAGTCAGGAGGAATCTGATTGGCTGCCGCTGGTCGTGATGTTATCCAGATCAGAGCAGAAGGAAGCAGATTCCCCTTGATGAGGTTTGTCAACAGCACATCCACTGAAGCTTTTTCTCTTACGTCAAACAAACTCTGATTGTTTGAGAAATCTAGAGGAAGTCGACACTCATCCAGACCATCAAAGATAAACACAACTTTATAGACATCAAAGTCTCTTGATCTCAGTTCTTTTGTATCTATGAAGAACTGATGAAGAAGATCCATCAGACTGATATTTGTGTTCTTCATCAGATTCAGTTCTCTGAATGGAAGTGGAAATATGAAGTGAAGATCCTGATTTGCTTTTCCTTCACTCCAGTCCAGAATGAACTTCTGTACAGAGACGGTTTTTCCAATTCCAGCAACTCCTTTAGTCAGCACAGTTCTGATGTGTTTGTCTTGTCCAGGTAAAGCTTTAAAGATGTCATTACATTTGATTGGTGTTTCTTGTGTCTCTGGTCTTCTGGATGTTGTCTCAATCTGTCTCACCTCATGTTCATTATTGAGTTCTTCACTCCCTCCCTCTGTGATGTACAGCTCTGTGTAGATCTCATTCACAAGTCTTGAGTTTCCTTGACTTGATATTCCTTCATTTATTCTCTGGAATTTCTCCTTTAGTCTGGATTTGTGTTTTTTCACACACAAAGGTAAAAGTTCTGTTGTGTAAATGAAGAGAAATGGATGTGAATGCATGAAATATATCAAATAAAAGTAAATGAAGGTAATGTACAGGAATGAGTTCATGACTCTTTTACTGGTCTGTAGTTTATCAGCGAGGTTTGTCTGGTTCATCTTCTTCAGGACGTGCAGTGTGATCTTCAGAAGCTCATCTCTGACTCTGATCTGATCTTCATCCTCCTCCTCCTCTCTCTCAGAGCATGCTGGGTAATCTGAGCTCAGTAGATTCTTGAAGATCTTCAGCTCTTTCTTCATCAGAGAGATGATTTTGTCTTCAAGATCCTGAAATTATTGTTCAAACAAAGTTTTATTAAAGTCTTTATCTCAGTCTTGTTCTAATGTAGATTTTAAGATTATGTGTTTTAATCAAGATATAACACATTGTATTATAGACTAGTCTATATACAGGGAGTGCAGAATTATTAGGCAAGTTGTATTTTTGAGGATTACTTTTGTTGTTGTGCAGCTGCAGTGCTCTCGGTCAATTCAAAATGTTGCCAAATCCTCAAACCTGAACATTTAAGTAGTAAAAGTGAAATTTTGGCTTTCTTAAGAGAATATTTCTATGTACATCATTATTAGGCAACTATTAGTGTACAGAATTATTAGGCAACCAAATGAAAAACAAAGATTCCACCATCCCACCTGTCTTTCCCACCTGTTAAAGTGAGAATAACAAACAAACTCTACATCCACAAAAAAACAATAACAAAACAACAAAAAATACAAACATTTAAAGACTCAGTGACCAATATAGCCACCCTTCTTTTCGATAACAGTCACACGCCTTCCATTCACGGATTCAGTCAGTCTCTTGATCTGGTCCGAACCAACATCCCGCGCAGACGCAACCACAGCCCCCCAGACACTGCCCAGAGAGGTGCACGGTCCACCCTCACCGCAAATGTCCTGCCCAAGAAGGGATCAAAAGGTCTCAATAGGGTCCAAGTCAGGTGAAGAAGGGGGCCATGTCATTAGTTTTTCACCTTTAAGGCCTTTACTGGCCAGCCACTCAGTTGAGTACTTTGATGCATGTGCTAAAGCGTTGTCTTGCATAAAAAAAGTCTTATTGAAAGATGCAGATTTTTTCCTGTACCACTGCTTGAAGAAAGTGTCTTCCAAAAATTGGCAGTAGGTCTGAGAGTTGTTTTTTATTTCCATTTTCAACCCAAAAAGGTCCAACAAGCTCATGTTTAATAATACCTGGCTGTGCCTGCCTGCCTGTAATGTAGAAGACACTTTCTTCAAGCAGTGGTACAGGAAAAAGTTTGCATCTTTCAAGAAGACTGATTATTTTGTAAGACAACGCTCCATCACATACATCACAAGTACTCCACTGCATGGCTGGCCAGTAAAGGCCTTAGAGATGAAAAACTAATGCCAAGGACCCCTTCTTCATCTGACTTAAACCCTATTAAGACCTTTTGATCCCTTTTTAAGCAGGACATTTACAGTGAAAGTAAACCGTACACCTCTCTGAACAGTGTCTGGGAGGCTGTGGTTGCGTCTGCACAAAATGTTGGTTCAGACCAGATCAAGAAACTAACTGAATCCGTGAATGGAAGGCTTGTGACTGTTATCGAAAAGAAGGGTGGCTATATTGGTCACTGAGTCTATATATTTTTTTATTTTTTATTGTTTTATTAATTATTTTTGTAAATGTAGAGTTTGTTTATTATTCTCACTTTAACAGTTGAAAAAAAACAAAGTGAGATGGTAAAATCTTTGTTTTTCATTTAGTTGCCTAATAATTCTGCACACTAATAGTTGCCTAATAATGATGTACATAGAAATATTCTCTTAATAAAGCCAAAATTTCACTTTTACTACTTAAATGTTCAGGTTTGAGGGTTTGTTAACATTTTGAATTGACCAAGAGCACTGTAGTTGTACAATAACAAAAGTAATCCTCAAAAATACAACTTGCCTAATAATTCTGCACTCCCTGTATAGTAATAGTACACTTAAACCTCTCAGATTCGTTCACTCATTTGTTCAGGGAAAATGTATTTATATTATACATAAATACACCAGTAGGTGGCAAACATGAGTATCTTTAAGTCAATAAATTAATTCATTCATAAACGGAAATGGATTCATTTTCACCTCTTACACAAACACACAAACAATCCTACCTGAAAAACAGAATCCATCTGCTTCCCTTTGAAGGACTTTGATTTATCTGTTGTGTTACTGGAATTTAATAATATATTATATATTTACATATAAAGAAATTCACACATGTTATACACAACAGTTAACACATAGATATGTGTTTTGTATTGGTCCTCACCTCACATCTGCACCAGAGTCTCCTGAACTGAACACAGGTGGATGACCCATTGAATGATCACTCTTCATAGACACACAGCTGGATTCAGCAGATTCTCTATCAATCAAACTAAAACATAACAACAATTAAACTCAAAATCAACTAAATCAAAAGTAAAAAAAAAAACACACCAGTCCCTTTTTCTTTTGCTTTTATAACACAGTAACCATTGTGATTTTCACAAAAGTTTCGCAAAATGCCTTCCAGGAATTTTTCTTCTAAAAATATATAAACATTAGGGCTGTCAATAGATTAAAAAAATTAATCTAGATTAATCGCATGATTTCATGAGTTAACTGCGATTAATCGCAAATTAATCGCACATTTTTATCCATTCTAAATTTACCCTAATTTAACACTTTTCAGGTTTTTAATATTCTAATCATATATACATATATAGATGCTTTATGCAAATGTATGTTAACAACAGCCTGTTTACATTTTAACAGAATCACCAGCCATTGTTTTGTATATGAATTTTCCTTTCAGAAGATTTTTCTTTCTCCATTTTTGTATGCTGCTGCATCATTTGTGACATGTGCTGGCAAATTGAGTCGGAATTAGCAAATTTAAAAAAAAAATAGTTGTTCATATTTTGACATTCTCTATTAAAACATAGAACAAATCATGATTTGTTGAAATATAACAAAATATGACAGAACTACACGTGTTTGAAGTTGAAAGAGTCAAATTACCACAAAATTACCACATCCATACATTATATTACCACATCAATACCTTAAAATCACTGGTAAAACTAATAGATTTAGCACACACAAAGCAAAAACATCATCAATGTATGTTCAACTTTTTTTCCTTTTGTTTGATTGACATTGAGACAGACTGCTTAAAAGCTAAGTGATCTAATATAATGTTACACATCAGATAGTTTTACCCAACAGTTAACCAAACATTTACTTAAAACATAACAGATTATAGAGCCTACCTGCGTGAATTCTTATCAAAACAGATATTTGTAAAACTGTAATTTTGTGTAGATGTCTATATATCCGGGTCGCGCACTCGCGCGTCTGTGTGCACGCGCTTCAGATATCAGTCAGTCAGCGTGAGGGGATCGCTTTTGAGTCTTGTCTCTCTTAATAACTCTTTAACATTAATCAGGTACCGAACTTTATCTCTCTTAATGACTCTTTTAAAATCAAGCAAGTCCTGCAGTCTATTTTCTAAGTCATGCATAAAAGCGAAACCAAAATGAATTGAGACGCATTTTTGTATTAGATTAAGCATTAGGAGGACGGTAACGTTACACCTCTCAGACGTATAAATAAAGATCATATCAGATGTCCAACGAGCATTTAGAGCATTGGATTTGGTAGACGATTTGCTTAATGTTCTTATTTCTATGAAAACCTTTTACTCATTTAGAGAGAGTCACATTTGTCTGCGTCTCTGTTCATTCAACTATGGGCTGGACCAAGGGTCAAACAGAAATTGCGCGATGCGTTAATCTCCGTTAATAAAATTAGTGGCGTTAAAATGAATTTGCGTTAACGCGTTATTAACGCGTTAATTTTGACAGCCCTAATAAACATACAAATACATCAAATGAAAGAATAGACCCTCTGCTTTCAAACAAGCAATAAACAAACAAACAAACAAACAAGATGGGGAAAAAACGTTTCATCTATATTTTTCTCTGCTTATAAACTCTTAAATATGGGTATTTTTCTTTATTAATAATTTTTGTTTTACCAAAAGCTGAAATAATTGCATTTTTGTAAAGTAATTTTGCTAGAGATTAGATTCAGAAGAAGAAAATTAGTAAGTAACTTTTTTGCTTTAGTTTTTTATAAATTGGGTAAGTGCCCATCTAGTGCATGATTGCTGTATTACAGATAAACATTAAAATTAATCAGGAACACTTTTTTATGTAAATGTTTTCTCTTAATTGACGAGATAACTCGTCATTGGTGAGGAAAGAGTTAATACAGCGAAAAATATAAAAAAATCTCCCTCTATATAGAAATGACTGTGAGGATTAATGCTTGTGTTTTGTTGTTCATTCACTTCTGTATAACATAAAACAAATTCTCTCACCTGTTCATTGTGTTTATGTCTGTTTCTCCAGAGAGACTCTTTCTCTTTCTGAAGCTCATGACAGAAGTTCAGTTGTTTATATCTGTAAATAAACTGAACACAACACACACACGTTTCCATGTTTTGTGGGGACAATTCCGTAGACGTAAAGGTTTTTATTCTGTACAAACTGTATATGCTATTCCCCTAACCTCAACCGTCACAAAAACCTGTTGTCTTTAGTTTTTAGAAAAAGTTTTAAACCGTTTATGGGGACACAGGAAGTACACTATACTATGGACTATACTGTATATACACTATTCATGTCCCTGTAAACCATATCCCCCCCCCACACACACACAGAGCAGAAGTCTTAGGCCGGTGACACACTGGATGCATGCAGCTACAGTCCCCCACCAAGAGACCCGAATTCTCAGACCCCTCATTTCTCGAGAGAGCGCCTCCTATCAAATTGGATCGGATAAACATTCGAAGATTAAGAATCATACTCATTCGAATTCTTTTTTTATTCAAACTACTTTAGCTCATCGATACACCAACATTTGAATAGTAGATTTAATATTTGTAAAGATAGTTTGTAACACAATTTGAGCTGTTAATGTATGTTTTTTCTAGCCTGGGTGCCAGCCGATCTTAGCCCCGCCCACCACGATTTAAAATACGGGGAAGATCGGTCTGGGGATTCACCGTTGAGGAGCTATGAGAATATCAAAACAGGCCGACGAATCAAATTGTGAGGGCGGGCTTTATACGATGATTGACAGATAAACGACAGTAACGTAATGAACCACGTCACCAAAGAGCGCGTGTGTTGAATGGCTGCCGCTGTAGAGTTCAGATGTGTGGATTCTGACATTGAGTCTGTTCTAAAAGATATCGACAGAGCATTGATTTTAAAAGAGGAACAGAGAAACGCGAGCAGGGCATTTGTTTATGTTTTTGCCGTCCTTCCTATGGGATTCGGCAAAGGTTGGTCGCAACTGAAATGGGCAACCTTATCATGGCGATGCAACTCTGCGTGCACGACGAGATGGATATAATTAGCGGTCGTTGCCAGCTTCTTTTCGGAAGCCCGGAGTCGTGGTTGCTGAATAAGTGGAGGGACATGCTAGGCTCCGATATTTTCAAGCCAACGTAGGGTATCGTCGTGGATGAAGTTCACCTAACGCACAAATGGTAAGAGATAGTCATACTCCATGACTTAGTAAATACTTCATGTTGTGATATAAACGAAATGTTGTAAACATAGTAGGTGTTGATGTACATTCGCTAACTCAGACTTAGTATAATCACAATGTTAGTGTCATTGTAGCGAAATAACTAGCAGTTCGGTCAGGCTGCAAAGACGTAATTTCAACATACACTCCGTTGCTCTGATTGGTCGTAGGTCTATCCAATTGAGTGCAGAGGCATTTTTCGGTTGAGACACGCCTCATAATTATAGCTCAATGGAGCGGTATCAGACTCAAATTCTGACTAGAATTGAGTATGACAACGTCAGGCTATGTTTTTTCAACTTTTCCCCAAAAAATATTTATAGCTAAATAATATAGCTAGCTAACATTAGCTTTTAACCTTGGATTTTTGTAGACAAGCCATTGTAAAAAATTTATTAAAATTAGTTGACATTAAAGTAGAACAATTAAATACATTAAGGGGTGGTTTCCCGGACAGGAATTAGACTAGTCCTAGACTAAAATAAATATAAGAGCTGCCCAAACTGAAAACAACTTGCATTGACATTTCTTAAAATACATCAGTGGCCATTGTTTTGCCTCAAATTGTACACAAGTAATGTTTTTACTAAGGCATGTTTGATCAATCTAGTTATATTTTCTAATTAAACTAAGGCCTAGTCCTGACTTAAAATAATCCCTGTTCGGGAAACCACCCCAAAGTGTGTTAATATCAAAGAATGTCATCATTAATTATTTAATCAGATTTACAGTTTGACGGTTATTTGTAGTTTTCTTTTTCCTGAGGAAGACAAACATGTTTGTCAATTGGATTGTTTCTATTATTGTCATATATGTTTTTATATTGATGAATTTATGTATTTATTGGCCTATGAGAAATGCAGGCGCATTATCCTGGCAGGAAGCTGAGGAGGTGTTCCTCCGTGGCCCTTCTTATTACTCTAGGTATGCTTGTAATTTGCATTTGCAAAACAAATTTTATTTGTTATGACACAATATTTTTTCACAATGGCATTTATCTTTTATTTTAGTGAAGTCGAGGAATTTGACAGAGCAGTTTCACCTACCAGGCAGTAATTATTTTACCTTATGCATTTACATTATTTTACATTTATTCATTTACCAGACGCTTTTTTCCAAAGTGACTTATAAATGAGGAGTTATTTTTAATGCAAATGAAGATGAAAAGTCACTAACACAATTCTTTCTTCCTTTTTTCTTTGCTTTCTCCTGTTTACAGCAAGATGATGATTTAGGTGATTGTTCAACAATGTACAGAATTGTTTATTATTGGTGTTTTGTCTATTCTTATTTAAGTTTTGCTTCACATTCAATATATCAAAAAACAGGTTTTGTAATGTTAGCATGATATAATGTTAATAAGACTATTACAGGTTAAACTGAAAGTTGGAATTTGAATAAAAAAAAACATTGTAGCCAGAGCCATGCACAGACCTTTTGAGGGGCATGTGCTGAAACTGAAAATAAATAACATAATAATAGCTTTAAAAGCTTTATATTTATTTACTATTAATGATTAAAAAATTTACTGTTAAGGAATTAAAATTTTTATTTTATGATGGCTTGGCTTTATACAGTGCAAAGTATATCTGGCCTTCTAAGTTGTCTTTAATAATTTACCTCCCGGGTGGTTGTCTGAACTGCTCTTGAGTACTCCCCCTTATTTAATTGTGTAATATATTAATTTTCATTTTTTTTCTTCTGCTTTGCATACATAAAGTTGAAAAATACTATTTAACTATTCTGTTTGGTTTTATGAGCTAATTTTGATTATTTTTTAACATGTTTATGTATGTCATTGATAAGAGGGGGAATAGGAGATTAAAGATCAAAATAGGAGATTATACTATAGCCATACCATTAGCATCTGTCTAGTGCCTACCTGGCAAAAATTGTGCGGGGCACCAGGGACCTTGGTCTTTCGAAGGTGCACTAAGCGCAGCGATTGTTCACTCTCATGCACTACACTTTCCTTAAAATAAGCCAGCAATGAAAATGTATAAAAAATTTGGTCTAGTCATTCAGGGCTAACTTTTTTGTTATTATAAGCACTGTAGCCCCTGACAGAAAATGTTAGGAGCAAGCAGAAAATTTTGAGCACATCTTATGTAAATGTAGGCTAGAAGTTCTATCTATCTTATCTCTGCCATGTCTAATTTTAAACCCGCGCGGACGCGTCTTCTCAGGGTTCTGAGTGAGATGTGTTGACTTTACCCAGGCTGCGTAGACCCATCGGTTAAACGATTGAGACGCGTCATGCAAATATGCGGTAAAAACCCGATGCTGCATTCCGCAATGTTGTCACAGGTGCCTTCACATGGGTGAACAAGTTTTGCATTGTGTCAAAAACTTGGAGTATATAAAAAAGTATATAAAAAAGTATAAAAAAGTATTCATGACTAACTGATATCAGATGATTGTAAGTTTCATTCGTGTTGTCTTGTGAGTGAAATTTAATCTCAGTGTTTGTCAGGTCAGTTCAGTTCTTACCTGTGTCGAGCTGTTGATCTTCACTTCCTCACTACAATATCATCAACTTAAATCATTTACTAATAACTCTACAATATCATCTACTTAAATCATTTAACTAATAACTCTTCATTTTTATTATATGTACTTGATTTTGTTAAAGTTTTCTCTGCTCACAAACCTTTCAGCTTAACTTAAATCTCAAAATGGATCCTGGTTGAATAGTTTTACTTTCACTTGTGAAGTCAGGAGACAAACAACATTTAAAGTGACAGTACACATTTATGCTCGTGGCAACTTTAAAAGTGCTTTAAATGATCATGTGTGTTAAATATTGGAAATCTTTAGTACTATTTTTAAGGGTGGCATTCAAATAAATGGTCATTACAGTTTTTTCAGTAGCTAGCACGCATTCAATATACCACATTTTCAAAACTCTTCACTCAGTCAACGAAACAGAAGTCAGTGCAGACCAAACTGTGAACCATTTTTTATTTCTTTCAGACAAAATGAATTCAGTGACCCCACTTTTCAAAATTCAGGCACTCTTTTCCCATTCATACTACACAACATGCAAAATACTAGAGATGAGCCGGATACTCGGCTGAAACGAGTATCCGGTACGGATAAAGCACTTCTGCCGAGTACGAGTATTATACGAGTAATACGAGTCAATATCTGTGCTCGGATTAAATGAAAATCATCATTGGGTAGCTGATTGTGTCAGCGTTCTGTGATAGGCTAGTAGTAACAGCGCCGCCCCTCCCCTACACAAATACAGATGTATTGTGTTGCTGTGAGTCCCGCAGCTCCGCTCTGCTCATTTACACACAGGAAAGCTCTCTGTCTCTCTCCCTCAGTCACTCGGGTTCGCGGTTCTTTTCCGTTAAAGTTTAGGGTTTCTTTAGCTTTTTACTTCGGGTTGTAACGTTCAAATACGTACTAACCAGCAGAGTTCTGGTAAACGTGGGTTCGTTCAGACGTGAATGGGACGCGCATCGCGTCTCTGCCTGTCGGAGATTTTTTGTTCTTATTTTAAACCTTCAGCTGGGAGCTGTCTGTGTCCCGCTCTGCACACTCATACACAGAACAGCTTTCTGTCTCTCTCTCCCTCAGTCTCTCGGGTTCACGGTTCTTTTCCATTAATGTTGAGGGTTTCTTCAGCTTTTTACTTCGGGTTGTAACGTTAATACATACTAACCAGCAGAGTTCTGGTAAACGTGGGTTCGTTCAGACGTGAATGCAACTCGCATCGCGTCTCTGCCAGTCGGAGAATTTTTTTCTTTTTTAAACCTTCAGCTGTCTCTAACCAGTAATCAGACACTGAGTGTCTGGCACGTATTTGCTGTATTTCATACAAAAATAAAGGTATTAAGCTATAATATAAATATTACAAATTAATTTAAGCTACACTTTTCGTTTTAACATCAGCTGGCTTTAACCAGTTTTTTTTTTACTCTGACACTTTTTGCTGTATTTCATAAAATATAAAGGTAGTAGTGGTATAAATAATAAATAATATTACAAATTAAGCTACACACACAACATAACACACTCTCTCTCTCCCTCTTATGATCAGTGATACAGAAATATAACAATTTCTGATTAACCCATATATTAATTGCATGCTTAAAATAACATACCGGTTAAAGCCCCGCCCATTTCAAGACAAACCCCGCCTACTTCCGGGTTAGGCCACACCCACTCCGAGTACAGATACAGATACAGATATTCATATGGTTTACAGATACAGATACAGATAATGCTGTACTCGCCCATCCCTACAAAATACTCTGTATTTCCAGCATTTTCTAATGCTAACACAGGCATTCAAAATGGTTAAAACACATTTAAAACAGAATGATTTTGCATTAATGCAGTAATTTAAAATGTTTAAAGTATTGTCAATTTTATAGCCGAAAATTAAAAAATAATCATTACAAGCCTCAGTATCATAATGATTTACAGTTTTTTTCAGTTGCTATCAAGCATTGTTCAATAGTGAAACCAAATTTTCAAAACTCTTCACACTTCACTACCATCATGAATGTTGGCCAAACAGTTTATCTCACCTTCAAAACTCACTCAGACCAACATAAAACTCCAACAATTCTCATTCAGAAAACACACATTTCATTCACAACATGTTGACTTTCACGAGTTCGCCCTTACATCTAATATGATTGCGAAAGCATATTTTGGCGTGCTGTCCTGGATGAGGGCTACGAGGCTAAATTAGGACTACCGGTAGATTTAGGGCCAATCCCATTTCTCTGTCTTACCCCTTCCCCTTACCCCTACCCCTTAGTTTTGCACGTTCACGTGAGAGTAAGAGCTATCCCAATTCTCGTTTTGATCAAGGGGGTAGGGCTAAGGGAAGTGGTAGATACCCCTTAAAACCAAGAATTTCCACGCGCTTACTTGAAACAAAGGGGTACCCAGAATACACTGCGCAACCGGCAAAAATGGCGGCCAGATCGTCCAGAGAGTCCCATAAATGTAAGTATTTTCGGCTTAATAATTAATTTAAAAATTACTAACGTGTTGTTTTGTGCTCTACACATTCCTGTTCATATATATTTGAATTATGTTCTTAATTTAAATGTTTTAAAATTTCGCTAGTTTGCTACGCTAACGTTACATTGCTGATTTGCACAACATTCCCGTATTTGCTGATTTGCACAACATTCCCGTATTTCTCTAACTAGCCATGAATGGACTGCATGCTTGTCTACAGTTTTAACTAAATTCCATTAACGTTAGCAGCGAATTTCGTTTGATATCAGTGCATAACACTACTTGCTTTGGAGACATCGGTACGTGCTTTACGTATACCGTCCTGTATCACACAGGGACGCCAGAAGAAACTCGGCGGCTGATTCACTTTCGGGCTGAAAATGAGCAGCGGTTTCTAAAATCAAAATATGCTGCAAAGCAACTATGGGAGTGAGTGAATCATGCATTCATGTTGTATCCATTCATTATTGTATTGTTACTGTATTATTGTAATCATTTTGTAATTATTTCCTGGTCATACAATGTTGTTTGTTATGATGCAGGACACTGATGAAAGAAATGGGGTTGGAGGGAAGGGTTACCGGCCAGCAGGGATCAAAAAAGTGGGAGAATCTGAAGCAAAGATACAAGGTATGTGATGTTGTGTTAAAGAAAAAAACCCTATTTCTTTAATCTCAATGCAAGGCAATGAATGCATACTGTATAAGTTTTAGGCATCATTTTGTTTTGTGTGTTGTGTGTCTTTCCAGGAACTAAGAACTCCCAAAACAGGGTCAGGTACGGACAGGGGGGAAGTGACTGCTGCAACCTGGCAGTATTATGAGGAAATGCATGAGGTGTTGGGTGCCAGGCCCTCACTTGACCCTCCTGTGGTGGTGGCATCATTTTATGAGGATCCCACACCAATCCTCATGGTATGTAATGCAGTACATTTTGTGGTCTGGGATTTCAGAACAGCTGAATGTTAACATGTTAGGTAACACTTTATAATGACGTTCAGTTACAAGTTATTAGTTGAACTAATATTTTATAAAACATGACTATACATTTACAATAATTAACTAGTGACATGCTAAACTTTTATAAATGTTTCGTTAATTTAGTTAAATTTCATTTACAATTTATTACTTAGTGATGAACTAATCATTTACTAAACACTTCATTCATAAATTATTAATACGTGGTATGCTACCATTTTCTAAATGTTTGTGAATTCAGTTAAAATTAATTTAAAAGGTCAAACATGCAGGTATGCTATACTGCTAGAGCAGTGTAAGAAGAGTAATTTATTTGTTTTTAAGCAGATTAATGTTTATAAATGCCATAAATGGGATCTAGTGATGTTAACCAGTTTTACCTTCCACTGAAGCTCATATCAGGTGCACATGCATTTAAATACTCCATGTGTTTCAGAGAAGACAGCTGTCTATACCCTCACTAGTCAGCATTTACATTAAAGTACACACTACAAAGTGTTAAATAATTTACAAAGATTTCTGCATCCCCTAATCTACAGTGTAAACTTTAATCACTGATATATACAGATACAGTATAGCATACCACTTATTAATCATTTGTGAAAGTTCTAAATTATTAGTTAATACAAACTTATAACTGAGTTTCAAAACATTCATAAAATGTTAGCATATTACTTATTCATCATTTATGAATGTATAGTCATGTTTTGTGAATGATTAGTTCATCATTAACTAATAGCTTATATGTGACTTAAAAGTTAATGCTATTATAGTGTTACCACATGTTCTAATTGCTGTGTGCTCTCTCTCTCTCTCTCTCTCTCATATATAAATACATAGAAACATTTTTTTACATGACCACAAACATTTGTAAATTGTAAATCAAGATTTTTCTTGTTCCTTTAGGAGATTGTTGAGCCCTCATCCACAATCAGCACCTCTGCAGCCAGCACCTCTGCAGCCAGCACCTCTGCAGCCAGCACCTCTGCAGTCAGCACCTCTGCAGCCAGCAGCTCACAAATGTCTGCACCCTCTACCTCTGCCATGACAAGCCCCCCAACTCCCTCACCTAAAAAAAGAAAAAGAAAAAATCCCATTCTGGATTTCCTCACTGAGGAGTCCAATAAAGAGCAGAGGCGCCACGAGGACAGCGAGGCCAAGACAGAGCGGTTCTTAAACCTTTTTGAAAAGCTGGTAGATAAGCTGTAGTTTTTTTGTTTTGTTTGTGGTTGCCATTTGCACAGTGTTGTGTTTTATACATTTGATTGCCCTTTTTTATGTGTGTTTTTACATTTAAGTTATGGTTCTAACAGTTTGTAATGCCTCTGTAATATAATATTTTTATATAATGTTTTTGCCCGTTATGTTCACCTAATTGGGCAATAAAGACAGATTTTGTTAACAAAGAATGTGTTTCTGAACTCAATGACATTCAAAACAGTTATAACTGAAACAGATATACAAAGCACAATGCAGTGTGTTTAAAAATATTTATTGCAAACAGACCTAAGTACACAGATAAGAACATCTGCATTCATATCCATCACCAAAGTACACATAAAAGAACTATAAAATATATACATGCATATGACACTGTCGTTATGTTCATGGGGCTTGCATGTTGCCGGAAATTAGGGCAGCCAGTCTGTTTCTTGTGTCATTCCCAGAGGTTTCATTGTATGTCATGGGTTCACGGGAAGGTTGGGGGTCATACCTATCCATTAAAATGTCTTCGTCTGGAACCAGTGTGTCACCATTGTCCATACACACATTGTGCAAAAAGGCACATGAAGCAATTACCTGGGGTGCAAACGTGGGCTTTACCTCCAAAGCTCTGAAAAGTGTTGACCTCCACCTGGTCTTCATCATGCCGAACGCCCTTTCAATGATGCTGCGCCCCCTTGACTGATAGTAATTAAATCGCTGCTGTGCTTGTCCATGCACTGGCTCCTTGAATGGGGTAATGAGGCAAATTGGAGTTTCCAAACAGGGATACCCACCATCGCCCAGAAGAATGTAGCCCGTTGGGGGATACCGTCTCGCGGTATAAAAACTGCTGTTTTTCATTATTCGTGTGTCATGGACAGACCCCGGATACCCCACATAAATGTCCAGAAACCTGCCATTCGAGTCACATATTGCCTGCATGTTGATTGAGTAAAAGCCTTTATAATTCAAATAGTCTAATCTGTGACGCAGAGGTGGTTTTATCCGTATGTGGCTGCCATCGATTGCTCCAACCACATTGTGGAATGCAGGGGTTCCTGAAATGTTGACAAATCCCTGACCAACTGCAGGCAGTTCCTCTGTTCGAGGGAAGCAGATGGCTCTCCTCAGATTGTCCCATATGTTCTGGGCAACTATGTGGATGATGCGATGAACTGTAGATTTTGGTATATTAAAAACACGACACACCACCCGATAAGAGAGTCCATGTGCCAGCCAATAGGTGTATACGAGTACTTCAAGGTCATTACCCCAGCCATGGTCCTGCTCCCTTTGCAAAAGCCTCTGTAAGCTGTGCATCGCTGTTCTGCTGAGGCGGAAATCCTGCCTCAGCTCAGTCTCGACATCGAACCACATGCGCAGTATAGGCATGTTGGAGTTTATGGCACAGTACCTTGTTGGAGCATCAGGCTGGAAAAGAAAACCATGTCACACTATTAATGTGCTGAGTTGGAATTTTTTTATTTAAATTGCTTAGTAACCCCTTTTATTAACTGAAAGTGTAAATTTTGATTATTATGTTATGACTTGACTTGTTGAGGCACATGACAAGTAACTAATTGTTAGGTAATGTCATTTTGGTTTTGACATCCAAACTATGGATTTTACTATGACATTTTACTTAACAATTAGTTAATAGTCACATGCCTCAACAAGTAAAGTCATAATATAATGATACCTTTGCAAATCATTAGCTAATGATTATTTAAAGCAGAAAGCTGGAAGTTGAAGTTCATAGCTTTGACCTATTGAGGTAATGAACACATTAATTTACACTTTTAGTTGATAAAATAAGGAATTAATACATTATGACACATTTAATTAATAACTATTAATCTGTTAATCATTTATACTCTTTTTAGTTGTTGATGCAGTAATAATTAAATACCCAGACAGCACACATACATCTGGCCGACGTTGTGCCGACTTTCAAAGTTCCATCGGCAAGATGTCGCT
Source organism: Misgurnus anguillicaudatus (assembly GCF_027580225.2). Classification (NCBI taxonomy): domain Eukaryota; kingdom Metazoa; phylum Chordata; class Actinopteri; order Cypriniformes; family Cobitidae; genus Misgurnus; species Misgurnus anguillicaudatus. The sequence goes on along the minus strand of NC_073348.2, from coordinate 10,188,110 downwards.
CAGGGAGCGTTTGCTCATTGGGAAGATGTCGTCTAGATGTCGGCATCTCGTCGCAAATGCCCTCGGGCCGATGTTTAAACGATTCAATTTCAGCCGCTCTGCACGGGCTTTACCGGGCATTTATTTATTAATTTAAACCTTTATTCATTCACACTTATTCAGAATAATGTGCTTCTGTGCAATAACAACTAAAAACAAGTACACCACTGTCAATAACCGTTGAAAATTTATTCATTTGACAAATATAACACATAAACAAGTCAAATAAATCAGTAACAGAATATTTAGATGTGTCACACATAAATTACATATTCTGTAACTATTATATACTGCTATACTACTGTGTAAACGTTTTTAAACACTTAACTAAAATATTTCTTATACCCTTCAAAATAATTTACTCTTAAGGTATATGATTCAATTACGTTTGTGGACAAAAATAGTCTCAACATATACATTTATTTCAATTGAGAACTAAAATTTAAATTAAAACTTTTTTCAAATTACTTGGACAAAATGATAAAATAAACAAGTAATTCAAGCCCATAATACATGGACATTTCTTTAAAAATATCTCAGGGTGAGATCTCAAAAAATTACTGAAAAAACCCAAGGGTATATATTTCAAATTCTAGGCAAAAGGTGGCTGCATTTGAAATGCTAAAATATAACAGTTTGGATTTCAGAAGTTTTAGTCTCAAGATATTTCACATATGTTGTACAAATGGGACACAGCCTGTGAAAACCCAGCAAAGTATTTCTTTGTGACTTACTGTTTTCTACATAAAATCATCCTACACAATACAGAAAACATTCTCTGAAAATATAATCTTGACATCTTCAATACTGACCGAGTAAGGTCATGCCAAAGACTGAACTCAATGTTAAATCAGTAAATTCAAACTTTAGATGTCATTAGATGTTAAGACAGTAGCCTGGATTTCATATACAAGGTCACATATTTATGTATCTTAGAAATATATTGTAAATAATAATAATGTGCATGTACATAACAAAAACATTTAATCATAAAACATTCTCGTCAGGTCTTCTGTCTTTGTTTCCTACACTTGTCTCTGCAAGCAGCGCCTTTAAACCTTAGAGGTCTTCTTTGTTGCCTTTGTTTCCTGTCCCGAACGCCGCCTTTTAAACATCTGGACACCACTTCTTCCTATCCATTGTTCCTCTTTTGTTGCTTTAGGATCACCTGAAATGGAAACATCCCAAAAATTATTAATCATACGATCACATTTTTATATTTAAATTTAGGTGCCTATGGCAAACATGAACAATCGTGTATATTGGATAGATAATCAAAAAGTGGACCCACAAAGCATACAGCACTTTATGTAAGCATATAAAACATCTGGTCTACTGTGTTGTTGCATTCCTGAATGTCTGGCTGTGCATTATAAACAGTGTTAATTCTTCATTGCATCCTCAGCTATACTTAAAATGAGTGCTATAGGAGGAATTAATGCAAATGTCTTGAAAATTATACATTTTATTGTTAAAGATATCTAAAGATAACAGTCACCCACTTGCTTACCACCAAACTGTGTTGAACAAGTGCTTGCATCAGCGTTCGTGTAATCGAGTAAAGTATAACCTTATTCACACAGCACTTTGGTCCCAGAAAATATCCATAAAATTGGCAGACAGGCATTTGTGTGAACGCAAACATGTGCTGCAGATGTTCTGGGATTGTTCCAGGAAAGAGGACCTAGTACCATTACCGTAACATACCTGGAAAGCCCTCTTTGTGAATGAGATGCAGAAACAATGGCGTAGTTTTTAAGTTATGGTTCAGCTCTTTAAAACAAGGGTTTTACAAAGGTCGTCAAACTGTACTGAAGCAGAGAGATCAGGGAGCTCGTCACTATCCACACTGAAGCAGAGATCATTTAGCAGCATAACAGTTCTAGCGTGTCAGGCGCTCACATGAGCTTATATTAAACAAAATACATGTGCGCCATCGCAACAAGATATACCGTTCAGCTCTTTAAAACGGGGGTTTAAATGAACATTTACATTCACGATGAGAAATGTCTGCAAACTGGACTAGGACAGAGTTCAGGGAGTTTCAAATATCCACTTTGAAATTGGGTTAATTTATGTGCATACTAGAACAGCGCATCACGCATTCCATTATAGTCTTATCATAAACAAAAATGCAGTCTTCTGCAGAGAGAAATAACCACTAATAACAAACCTTCAGACACTGTGGATAAAACCTATCAAGTGCAGGACTTTAAACACATCATGTGTCTTTACGGCATAAACACAGATTCCGGAAAATCATTTGACAGTGTGAATGAACCAAAAATCATATGGTGCTGGACCAAGTTTAAGTATAATATGAATGGGCCCTTCTTCAATGTATTGTGTCTAACAGATACCAGGTAGCAAAGTTTGTCTCACCTGTGGGCCACAACACTTAGTTCTGTCCTAGTATACGCCTTAGTCCTCGGTCTAGATCTCACCCAAACACTGTAAACGGAGCAGAACAGAAATGTTAATTTGCAAGTAGAAATGATAAGTGTATTAAATGAATCTATTAAATGAAATTAACATGGCCTGCTTTGTCTAAGATAAAGGATAAAATGCACCGTTAAATAAAAGACATTTTAAAAGGGTTGAGTTGTCTGAACCAAGTCATCTTGTTGCTTTGACGTCTTTGTTTAAGTTTATCTTTACCCTTCTGATTGTTAACAGCACACATGATCAGTAATGTTCAATTATCACTTTATGCATTACTTCATTATTTTATTAATGTTAAACACACCTTCAGGATCGTCAGTGTACTTAAATAGATAAGACTGAGCAGTGTTGATTTACCACCAGGGATTTTGATCTGTAACTGAATTCAGTCAAAGCAACAAGATGACTGTCTGATGACTCGAATGAGTTAAAGGATTACTCCTCCCACCAAAATGAAAATTGACTGATTATTTACCATCATGTCATCCAAGAAGTTATCTATTACTTTTTTAACAGAACACAATCAGAGTTATATTAAATAATTTCCTGGTTCTTTACATTTATATATTGTATTTATATTTTTGCTTTATAATGTCATTGACTGGGATCAATGCTTTTCAAAGCTCAAAAGTATATCCATCCATCACCAAAGTAGTCCATACATAACCCAAGGATTAATAAATGTCTTCAGAAGCGAAACCATACATTTGTGAGAAAAACTTTATACTTATAGCTTTTTGTGATAGAGACAAGACATTTACAAAGTTAAAAAGACAATTTAAATATGGCGGCACATGTTATCGCATTGGATGTTATGTATCTCATGACTAGTCGTAATATGAATTGTGATGAAACACAGTAGAGACACGTGAGAAACAATGCGATTGAGTTGTTGTAGTCTGTTTACATTACATATGCATCGTAACTCGCTTAAAGCTTAAAATATAAAGTTTTTCTCACAAGCCCATAATTCCGCATCAGAAGACCCACTGGGCCATATATGGATCACTCCAACGATGGATGGATGCACCCCTGGAACTTCAAAACATTGATGCCCAGTCAATGCCATTATTAAGCATTGAAGAACCAGGACCAGTGGCGGACAATGACTTGATTTTCCGAGACAATGCAATGCGAAGCTCATCCCAACATGTATGTAGCCCGTCATGTGTGTGGTTCGTCATTTCAAAATATGTGTTAGGCCTATCGCATAAACCCATGTGAATCACGTGGTGTCATGTCAAAATAAGTGACTGCTGCACACACGTCTGAATGGTTTATGATAAAAGATACCTGCATTATCTCATGCGTAATCAGAGTTTAATGTTAAGTGAATGTGTTGTGTGTATTTTGTGAACGTGAGCATCTCTTTTATCATAAACGGTTTTGACGCGTGTGCAGCAGGCACCTCTCCCGACAAGACACGTGATGCACATGGTTTACACGACGCAACAAACACATATTTTTGAAAACACGAGCAACACACATGACACTCTGAACACTTATTTTGAATTCGCACCCCTCAGAAGAGCAGTCACGAGCCGCCACTGGCCAGGACAGTATTTAATATAACTCTAATTGTGTTTGGCCAAAGAAAGAAAGACAAACATCTTGGATGACATGGGGTTGAGTAAATAATCCTTCAAAGCTAAAAGTTTATATAAAAATTATAATTGTATCATTTACTCACCTTCATGTTGTTATAAACTTGCCAGAAATTCTTTAATCTGATAAATGATGTCAATCATACAGTTGATGGTACCCATTGACTTCCATAATAGGAAAAATAAATTTTATGGAAGTAAATGACTAGCTGTGTACTTAACATCATTTATCAAAATATCTTGTTTTGTGTATATCACAATAAATAAACTCATGCCGGTTAAGAACATAAACAGGGCCTGTGTGATCACTAAAGCACAATGAAAGACATGTAAAGCTATCATACCTTGAAATAAAATTTGACACAGACTCCTGAAAATCTAATGAATGAAAAAGACAAAAAATAATATATTATGCACAAACGTTAAAAACAACATTGCCGTATAGTGCTTAGTATAATGTGTTTTAAATAAGTAAATTCAACTTACATTATTTGTATAGTATATATCAGTACAGTGACATGCACAAGTTTGGGCACCCCTGGTAAAAAAATTCTGTTAATGTAAACATTTAAGCGAGGGGAAGATAAAATGATCTCCAAAAGGCATAAAGTTAAACATGAAACGCACATGATTACCACTGTATGTAGTCCAGTGCTGGCATTGTCTGAAGTCCTTGCAAGGGCCGATGTCATCTTTCCATTTGTGTTAGGTCATCTGACAGAGGCAGGATCCAGACTGCAGCTCACATAATTGCTAGTAGAAATAGAAAAGCAAATTGAGAAAATTTGCATGACTGCTGTTCATAGCTTTTTAGGTAGTGGATAGTTGTGATTATTAAGTTATTTATAACCTGAGGCAAAGGTTAGTGAATGCAATTATGTGTATGCTAGACAGAGCTGTTGCGTTTGGTCGATTGAATCGGCGGTGTCAATTTCAACGTCAATAATTAGTCAACATAAATATTGTGTCATCACAACAAAAATATAGCCTTTTCCCCTTTGACATGGCAGATTTAAATGCAGATTAACATTCACAATGAGAAATATCTGCAGACTGGACTGAAGAAGAAATCAGGGAGTCACTATCAGCTATGAACATTCACCAGCATAACAAAACAGCGTGTAACGCAGTGCTTCCAAATCCTGGTCCTCGAGCACCCCCTCCAAAAAACTTATTTAAAACACCTGATTCAAGTTATCAGCCTCTTTCCAAAATGGTAAACATGTCTCCCTAACAAGCTGATGAGTTAAATAAGGAGACATCTAAAACTTTTTGGGAGGGGGTGCTCGAGGACCAGGATTGGGAAGCACTGGTGTAACGCATTCCTTTATGATCTTATCATAAACAAAAAAATACACGTGTTGTTTCTCGAGAGAGAAATCACGGATAAGCAAACTACAGATGCTACAAAAAAAACCTACCAAGTGCAAGACTTTAAATATGTCATGTCTTTATGGCATGTGTGTGAAAGCACAAACAAATTCAGAAAACTATTGGCAGCGTGAATTGACCAAAATCAAATAATCCCGAACAACTCCTGGATGTGTTTTCTGTATTTTTTCCATAATGTGTGTGTGAAAAGGGCTACAGACATTAACCATTCATTGAAAGCAAGTTGTCCATTGAACCTTAAATGTCCTTGTCAGTATCGGGAAAGCGGTCCTGAAACAAATATCCTTGTCATAAGAGATGTACGGCGTACTGTCTCGACTAAACATATGGAGTCCTTCTTTAGGATCTCTGACTGCCGCACTCTGATGTTGTTCACCTGGCGTGTAACACAACAACCCAAATTGTCTTCATTATCCCAGGCACCTGCACAGAAACATTGAGAACACAAGCTCCAGGGAAGCAGTAAGTGTGCGTCTTACCTACACCTGATGTAGCGTGTACATGCCGGGCGATGGAGGCCCCGGTGATCCCAACATAGCATCCGGTCTCATGAAGAGGGAGCAGTTATAAGTGGTTATCTCCAAAGCCTGAGGCAATGTGGGGGGAGAAGTGCTGGCTCGTGTCTTCCACTGTCGGTTTGCTGGCATTGGAGAGAATCTCATCTGGATAGGCCGCATCCTAGATGTACATGCCCTGCACAGAGAAACAGATGGCTTAGAGGTGGCATGTCCTTTCTCCGATAAAACTAATATGACAGTATGGTTAAGATTAAAAACACTTAGGGTTAAAGTCAAATAATAAAAATGTCTGTAACAGCTGGTTAAAAACAACTTACAGCAAATGATGTTGTGATCTGTTTTGCAAAGACATAAAACATAACAATTGAATATTACAGATTTACATAAAAGATTTCCAGTTACACCCACTAAAATGTCTTGAGGTGTCTGTCAGTGAAATACTTACACAGCAGTGCCAATGACCTGTTTACACACAAGAAGAGAAGAAACATATATAAGGAAAATATTAGCTGAGGGAAATATTAGCTAAGGAAAAAGGCAAGAAATGTATTCAGTCATTTCCAGCCCTTGATGTGTTTAAAATACACAGTATGGCAAATGACTATGATATGAAACACCTGTTCATTAAATCACTGTACATTTCATTCATCTGACATACAATAACGTAAATCAGATTGCACTGTGCATAACAAAATGGTTGTCAAAGTATCTAAACTAACTTACATAAACATCTTGTTTGTTTTGCTTTTAAATTTGCTGCCATTGTAAGCACTCAAACTATCATACAGATCATAATAATACACTTTATACAGTAACTAAAACTGCTTGATGATTTAAACTTGATCATTTAAACACCAAACAAACACTCATAAAGAAATTAAACAACCAAAATTACTATGTTATTGAACTCAATTATATAATCGTCGATACTCATCTTCGTATTTTTCCTAAAATTTAAATTACCTCAGAATACTTCCAACTGCTGTTCAGAAAAGCAATGGCCATCTGCCTATATTAAGTGCATCGTTATATAGCAACAAAAACACAATACTGAACAAGTGAAAGGGTATTTAGATTGATTTCAAGTACCACATTTTGTCATAGTATAAAAAACTAGACGATAAATGACATTTGTGTCCTCAACGTTAACATTACCTCTAGTCGGTCAGACTATACATAACAACAAACTGACACGTATTGCTTCACAGAAACATTTTAGAACAACAAAAATTAATGGAAATTATAATACACAAACATTTTAGCAAAAATGCCTCAAGTCTGAATAGCGCTGCAAGTACTACAAATGTTACTAACTATGACTTTATTTGCTGTGCTGTAGTAGACGGAGTGCCTTATACTAACTTTTAAGAGTCACAGACATTTAATATAAGATTTTTGTCGAAAACTTACCTGAACCACGGACGTTTGCGAAGCCAGCTCCCGCACTTTTTCCTTGTTCATGGCAAGACGAGACTGGAGTGGCTTCTCTGGGTTAAGGAATATATCGCCATCTGTTGGTTTGGCATGCTCATGACAATGCTTCATACCGGGGTTTTGCGTGTTCGAGTTGACGTGGAATTATTTGTTTTTTTATGAAGGAGGGAACCACAAAACAATGATACGTGTAAAACAAGCCAATAATTCCTTATTTTTCCTCACTTTCCCCAGTTGCATTTTCTCTAACTTACTTGAGTATTAACGGCGGCTGGCAACCAGCGTATGTACATTACTGCCCCCTTCTGCTTCGGAATAATGGAACTTAGCAGCTGTGTGTCATTAAAAGCAAAGAAGGCGCTGCTATTTTATTTATTTTACTTGTATATTATATTAAAACATTTACATTTACTTAACGGATTCCATTTTTCTTCACTTATTATCATTTACTTAGTTCTTGTACATACTTACACCCATAATGTCGCCTTTGCTCTGGTGGTTGCAAAGGGAGGAATAACTGGGCACGCACCAACAGAGAGAAGCGCGGCATCGGCCTCCGGTATAGTTATCCGACCCAAAGCCGACGTAACAGACAAGCCTGATGAGCGGGAAATACCGTCGACTTGACTGAAGATTTGGCAGATGCCTGGCCGATACTTATTAGATGTTTTAAATAAGGAGGCCGACGTACGCTCTTGAGCCGACGTCGGGCAGACGTACGTGTGCTGTCTGGGTATTGGTTTATGTCTTAATGAGTAACACATCACCCCATGACGATCTGTACATTAGTTAGTCATGAATTAATGCATATTACAGTGCACCCGTATTGTGAAGTGTTACCAATATTGCTTATACACATAGATCTTTACTGGGTTTGTATTACAATATAATTCAAGTCTATGTAATTTACGCGTGTCCAGCTCAGCTAACGTTACGGTATTGGTTAGCATTAATACAATAACGTTGTTTGCAACCAATCCATACATACCGTAAGCTGGTCCACCAGCATTCGTAGGCGTCGTAAACCTCTTCTTCTTGCTTGATTTCTGCGATTTGTTGCAGACAGTCACAAAAATATCACCAAAACCCACGCAATCGACATATACACACTTGCACTCGGCATCTTGGAAGTTTGTGATCAACATTTGTCGCGTCTGGTGACGTTGCAGCCAGCAAACGGCGATGTATGATGACGTAACCGTAACCAAGTGGTGTCTCATTTCATAGGGGTATGTTTTCACCCCTAGCGCTTAACACTTGGTTTTGAGGGACAAGGGCTAGGGGTAAGACGAAGGGGAAGGGGAAGGGGTAAGACAGAGAAATGGGATTGGCCCTTATACCTTCCCCCATACTCCCCCTTCCTGAATCCTATAGAAGAGTCTTTTTCTGCTTGGCGGTGGAAGGTATATGACCTGCGGCCCTATGACCGTGTGCCCCTCATTCAGGCCATGGAGCAGGCCTGTGATCTTATTGAAGCAGCTTCAGTGCAGGGGTGGATTCGTCACACAAGGCGATTCTTCCAACGGTGCCTTGCCAATGAAGACATAGCCTGTGATGTCGATGAAATCTTGTGGCCTGATCCAGCCTGACGAAGAGATGAATAGTTACAGTATACTTGTTGCTTTACTGTAACAGTAGTGTTCTGTAATTTCTGTTTACTTTACTTTTCTCAAAGTGTAAGTTCTGTAATTCATGCAGTAATTTTTATTTGACTACAGATTTTGTTTCATTGAATTCATTGTTTGTTGATTACTGTAAATGATTATGGTCAGGGGTGGGCGGATCGATCTAAATATCGATAGTATCGATGCCAACACTGGTATTGGTATCAGATCGATACAATTGTAATTGAATCGATACTTTAATTTAAATATCTTTCCTCTACGTTCATTATACTTTGCTCGTGTTTTCTACCACTAAAATCCTGAGCAAACACTGCTTTCACATCCTGGCCCACTTTGCTACTCCTCCCCCTCCTGCTGCTCTGCTGTGATTCGTTGTTGTGTCGTCACGTGACTCACTGACACAACGCGCCGAGGAGCAGCGAACTGAGTGAGAGATCAGGATGACCGGGAGGAAGAGAAGCGTTGTGTGGAGCTATTTTACGGCTCTAAATAATAATACTGTTACTTCATGCGTGTAAAAAGTAAAAATTGTGTGCCCTTTATTTCATTTGCTTTTAAAACCAGAAAAAAGGGAGAGAATTTTGTTATTCTTTTTTTTTTTTTAAAAAAAGGTTGTAACAAATTAATTCTACAGTTTCTAATAACTAATAATTTTGTGGACTTCAATACTTTAATAAAAAAAAGCCTAAAGAATTTATCATTCATTCACCTCAGAAATAATGACATACTGCTCTTCCCTACACAAAAGTATTTTTTAAGTAAAAAGTATCGGATTGGTATCGGAATCGGCAATACTGACCCTATATGTATTTGGTATCGGATCGATACCAAATTTTGCAAACTAATCATGAGGAATGTTGTGGGTTTTCACAATTTTTTTCCCTTATTTAAATTATCCCTTACATAACAATGTCTGGACAAAAATCTAGCACATGCTATTTCCTAAAATAATTTTTTTTACGAATGTGTTTTTTATTTATCACAGCAGTGTAAAACTGGCTGCAATAGTGTCTGATCATTGAGAACTGTGTTGGTTAAATGAAAACTAATAGCATTTTCACAAATATGTGTATATGTTTTGACTGAAGTGTGTATGTTTTGACTTAAACGTGTCCTTCTGCAGAGAATCTAGGAATTATGCAAATTGAGTGTGGTGTTTGGATAACTGTGATAATATTTTGACAAAAAGAACCCGGTTTTCAAAATTGCGTGTAAACAACTGAAAAAAACTGTAATTGTATCACTGATTTGATGTGGAACTGATGATTCTTTTCTGCTGCTTTAAGGTTTAAAGAAAAAAATATATAAAGCATGGTTGCAAGATTAAGTTCATAAAGTACATACAAAGCTTAAATGCAGCTTATGTCTCATACCATTATAAGATGTTAACATTACTATCATAATACAGCAAGGCTCTTCAAAAGTGGTCCTGAAGGGCCACTGTGTAGAGTTTAGCTCCAGCACTGATAAAACACAACCGAGTAAATGAATCAAGGTCTTGATTTGTATACAGTCTTGTTCAAAATAATAGCAGTACAATGTGACTAACCAGAATAATCAAGGTTTTTAGTATATTTTTTATTGCTACGTGGCAAACAAGTTACCAGTAGGTTCAGTAGATTCTCAGAAAACATTCATGATATGCATGCTCTTAAGGCTGTGCAATTGGGCAATTAGTTGAAAGGGGTGTGTTCAAAAAAATAGCAGTGTCTACCTTTGACTGTACAAACTCAAAACTATTTTGTACAAACATTTTTTTTTCTGTGATTGAGCAATCCTGTGAATCACTAAACTAATATTTTTTAAAACTGCTTGACATCTGTGTGGCATGGAGTCAACCAACTTGTGGCACCTCTCAGCTGTTATTCCACTCCATGATTCATTCACATTTCTTGGTTTTGCTTCAGAAACAGCATTTTTGATATCACCCCACAAGTTCTCAATTGGATTAAGGTCTGGAGATTGGGCTGGCCACTCCATAACATTAATTTTGTTGGTTTGGAACCAAGACTTTGCCCGTTTACTAGTGTGTTTTGGGTCATTGTCTTGTTGAAACAACCATTTCAAGGGCATGTCCTCTTCAGCATAGGGCAACATGACCTCTTCAAGTATTTTAACATATGCAAACTGATCCATGATCCCTGGTATGCGATAAATAGGCCCAACACCATAGAAGGAGAAACATGCCCATATCATGATGCTTGCACCTCCATGCTTGACTGTCTTCACTGTGTACTGTGGCTTGAATTCAGAGTTTGGGGGTCGTCTCACAAACTGCCTGTGGCCCTTGGACCCAAAAAGAACAATTTTACTCTCATCAGTACACAAAATGTTCATCCATTTCTCTTTAGGCCAGTTGATGTGTTCTTTGGCAAATTGTAACCTCTTCTGCACATGCCTTTTTTTTAACAGAGAGACTTTGCGGGGGATTCTTGAAAATAGATTAGCTTCACACAGACGTCTTCTAACTGTCACAGTACTTACAGGTAACTCCAGACTGTCTTTGATCATCCTGGAGGTGATCATTGGCTGAGCCTTTGCCATTCTGGTTATTCTTCTATCCATTTTGATGGTTTTCTTCCACGTCTCTCTGGTTTTGCTCTCCATTTTAAGGCATTGGAGATCATTTTAGCTGAACAGCCTATCATTTTTTGCACCTCTATATAGGTTTTCCCCTCTCCAATCAACTTTTTAATCAAAGTATGCTGTTCTTCTGAACAATGTCTTGAACGACCCAGTTGGCTTCATCCTTAAATAGGGGCCACCTGATTCACACCTGTTTCTTCACAAAATTGATGACCTCAGTGATTGAATGCCACACTGGTATTTTTTTGAACACACCCCTTTCAACTAATTCAACTAATTGCCCAATTGCACAGCCTTAAGAGCGTGCATATCATGAATGCTGGGTCTCATTTGTTTTCTGAGAATCTACTGAACCTACTGGTAACTTGTTTGCCACTTAGCAATAAAAAAATATACTAAAAACCTTGATTATTCTGGTTAGTCACATTGTACTGCTATTATTTTGAACAAGACTGTATGTTTGCTGTGGACATCTGTGGCTGGTCAAATTGTTTTTATAGCTTTTAATTTTAAGATTTAAAATATATTTCAATAAAATATTACTGTAGAAATGTAGCAAATTGCTGGCTTATTCAGTTTTGTATTATGTTATTGTTTTGAACATAAGTTTAACAGTTTTGAAAACAGTATGTTAGAATGTACAAATTGACCTGAACGTACAAAGAGTTTTGGCAGTTGTTTTGTCTGAGTGAGAAAATAATTCATGAAATTTAAAGGTGCAATTTGTAAGATATTTGCAGTAAAATCTCCAAAAACCACTAGGCCAGTGTTATATATTTTGTCCAGCTGATTACTATCAATATCTGTAATGTTTTCTACTACTTGTAAATCGTGAGAAAATTTCCATTCAAAACATTGACACGGGGCAGTGCAGTCTCCTGTCAATGACGTTAATATCCATGTGACCCTTTGTCACCGCCTTTACTGACGTTACCCACATGAGAACACTGGTCGAGCTCGAAAAAATAAAATGGCGGCCAAGGAAGCGGCTGGAGCACAAATTTAGTGAAAATAAACGTATATTTTCCCTTTTTAAGCATTTTAATTTCATTTCTAGCGAGAAATTAGTATTGTAGTTTTCAAATATGTGATTAGTTATCACAAAGGCGCTCTCTGTTTTTATTTCAAACACGCTGCCTTTGAAGTGCGTCGGAAAGCCTTTCTCTGAGCGGCCTTCAGGCCTCCGAGTCCAAAGTCATGTCCTCATGAGGCAGCGAGGCCACAAGTCCTCACAGTCCTCACTGCCTTGAGTTTTCGGACACAGCCAGTGTCGTGGACAAATGCGGAACTGTCACGACAGGGTTGGAGAGACAGGACGCAAACGCAAGGTTCAACAATAAATAACATTTTATAATAAAAACACGAGGGCAGACATGGTGAAGGCAGGAACACAGGAACATTAACACAGGAACAGACAGGGTATCAATGACAATGATCCAGCAGTGAGCAAACAGAAGACAGAGGTATATATACACACAGACTAAATGACAAACAGGTGTGATGAGGCAGGTAATTAATCAATGAATGTCCAGGTGATAACAATCAGAACAGAGACAAGACATGACACGGATTAACCGTGACATTACCCTCCCCTCTACGAGTGGCTACCAGACACTCACATAAAACAACAAAAACAAAGTCTGGTAGCGAGAGTCCAAGGGAGGGGTGGAGGGCTTGGGGACCCTGGCGAAGCCGGCAGCCGCCGGGATGAGACCAACGGCACGGTTGGCCGGACTGCGCCAGAAGAACCGGAGCGATCGCTCCGAGAACCGAGGCAGGCGAATTACCCCCCTCCTGGGAATCGTCGACGATCAGATGCCCCCAGAAATCATCTCCCATCCCCTCGCGGAAACGGAGACCCTTGGTAGCCACCCCGGGGAAATGATCGGGCGTGGTCCATTCCGGATCCCCCTGCGAGCAGGATGGTGGTCCTCCGAGGGACCGTCGACGACGACTCAACCGTTGAGGGACCGCCTGGGCCGATCCTCCTCCCGCAGGAGCGAGCGATCGCTCACGGTGGTCCTCAAGAGACATCGGGGCTGATGGGGAATGCACCCCGATGTCACTACTCCCCCTCGACGAAACTCCTGGGGGAGCCGCCCTCCGTGAACCTGCTGCGTCCAGTTTGGCTGGATCATTCTGTAACGACAGGGTTGGAGAGACAGGACGCAAACGCAAGGTTCAAAATAAATAACATTTAATAATAAAAACACGAGGGCAGACATGGTGAAGGCAGGAACTCAGGAACATTAACACAGGAACAGACAGGGTATCAATGACAATGATCCAGCAGTGAGCAAACAGAAGACAGAGGTATATATACACACAGACTAAATGACAAACAGGTGTGATGAGGCAGGTAATTAATCAATGAATGTCCAGGTGATAACAATCGGAACAGAGACAAGACATGACACGGATTAACCGTGACAGGAACTATTCAATTCAATTCAATTCAATTTTATTTATATAGCGCTTTTCACAATTTGGTAATTGTATCAAAGCAGCTTTACATAATAGATGCAGTGAAAAGCACAGAAAATCGACAGATAGCACAACATAATAAACGATAGCACAAGCAGTTAAATTTGCTACGGCTATAAATCAACATTATAAGCAAACGAATACTAATGTAACGTATAGAAGTTAAGCCCAAAAAGGCTGCCTCCCCGGGTTGAAAAACCCCCTAGGAGAAAAAAACCCCGGAATTTTAGCCGGGGAAGTAAAAAAAAGTCATAGGAGGAAAAAACCCTTGGGAGTTATATATATATATATATATATATATATTAGGGCTGTCAAAATTAACGCGTTAATAACGCGTTAACGCAAATTCATTTTAACACCACTAATTTTATTAACGGAGATTAACGCAAAGCGCAATTTCTGTTTGACCCTTGGTCCAGCCCATAGTTGAATGAACAGAGACACAGACAAATGTGACTCTCTCTAGATGAGTGGAAGGTTTTCATAGAAATAAGAACATTAAGCAAATCGTCTACCAAATCCAATGCTCTAAATGCTCGTTGGACATCTGGTGTGATCTTTGTTTGTGCGTTTGAGGGGTGTGGCGTTGCCGTCCTCCTGGTGCTTAGTCTGGTGCAAGATGCGTCTCGGTTCATTTTGGTTTCGCTTTTGTGCATGACTTAGAAAATAGACTGCAGGACTTGCTTGATGTTAAAATAGTCATTAAGAGAGATAAAGTTCGGTACCTGATTAATGTTAAAGAGTTATTAAGAGCGACAAGACTCAAAAGCGATCCCCTCACGCTGACTGACTGACATCTGAAGCGCGTGCACACAGACGCGCGAGTGCGCGACCCGGATAGACATCTTCACAAAATTACAGTTTTACAAATATCTGTTTTTATAAGAATTCACGCAGGTAGGATCTATAATCTGTTATGTCTTAAGTAAATGTTTGGTTAACTGTTGGGTAAAACTATCTGATGTGTAACATTATATTAGATCACTTAGATTTTAAGCAGTCTGTCTCAATGTCAATCAAACAAAAGGAAAAAAAGTTGAACATACATTGATGATGTTTTTGCTTTGTGTGTGCTAAATCTATTAGTTTTACCAGTGATTTTAAGGTATTGATGTGGTAATATAATGTATGGATGTGAAAATTTTTGTGGTAATTTGACTCTTTCAACTTCAAACAGGTGTAGTTCTGTCATATTTTGTTATATTTCAACAAATCATGCATTGTTCTATGTTTTAATAGAGAATGTCAAAATATGAACAACTATTTTTTTTTTAAAATTTGCTAATTCCGACTCAACTTGCCAGCACAGGTCACAAATGATGCAGCAGCAAACAAAAATGGAGAAAGAAAAATCTTCTGAAAGGAAAATTCATATACAAAACAATGGCTGGTGATTTTGTTAAAATGTAAACAGGCTGTTGTTAACATACATTTGCATAAAGCATCTATATATGTATATATGATTAGAATATTAAAAACCTGAAAAGTGTTAAATTAGGGTAAATTTAGAATGGATAAAAATGTGCGATTAATTTGCGATTAATCGCAGTTAACTCATGAAATCATGCGATTAATCTAGATTAATTTTTTAATCTATTGACAGCCCTAATATATATACACATTGAAACGGAAGGAGATTAAGCGGGTTCTGCCGGTCATCTTTGGTCAGGCATCAGCTGGACATCACGTTGAAGAACAGCTAGTAGATCAGTTGTGTGCCGACGTTCACATGTACCGGAACTGGATCTGTTTGTCTCGTCCTCGGGATGAAGGACGAGAAAGGGAGAGAGAAATAAAATCTTATTAGCGTAGGGGCCGTTCACATAGAAAACAAGTGTCACACAGTAATGTGGATTTAGTCAGCTCGGTTCCGGACAGGCTAACTATTGCTGGTTAAGTGTATTACATATAGTTGATGATTTTAGAAACGGAAACAGAACTCGTTTGACTAAGGCCAGAGGCCCCACTGCCGTCGTTAATGCTAACGTACAGTGGCAAACGGTTCTGTATGACATACTATTTTAAGGTCATGGAAAAAGGCCAAAATTGCAAGCCGGACATATTTGGCAATTAAGACTCAATCGAAAACCAATTCAAAGTTTCAGCATATTACTAAAGAGTATTGATGAGATTTACCATGCTTTGGAGTGTTAACGAAAAAAAGGTTTTAATTTATTCATTAATTTATTTATTTATAAGGTTGTACAAGCTAGCTATTAGGAGATAAGTACCATTGTTAAAACAACTATTTGAAAGCCTTGTTAAAGAGAAAAGTTTTCAGTCTAGATTTAAAGTTATCTACTGTCTCTGATTTTCGGACGTCGGTTGGTAAATCATTCCATAGCTTAGGGGCTAAGTAGGAAAAGGATCTGCCACCTTTAGACACTTTTGATATTTTAGGGATAATTAAGAGGCCAGAATTTTGTGACCGCAATGCACGTGATGAATTGTATTCTGATAATAATTCTCTAAGATATGAGGGTGCTAGGCCATTTAAGGCTTTGTAGGTGATTAGTAATATTTTAAATTGTATACGATATTTAACTGGTAGCCAGTGTAAAGATGCCAGAATTGGGCTTATGCGGTCATACTTCTTAGATCGAGAAAGAACTCTTGCAGAAGCGTTTTGAACTAGCTGAAGCTTGTTGACCTTTTTTGCATGGCATCCTCCGAGTAACGAGTTACAATAGTCTATTATAGAGGTCATAAAAGCGTGGATAAGCTTCTCTGCATCTGATGCAGACAACATATGGCGTATTTTTGAGATATTTCTAAGGTGGAAGAATGCTGTGCGGCAGACATTGAAGATATGGCTGTCGAAGGATAAACTGCTGTCGAACATCACACCTAAATTCTTAACCGTGGAGGTTGGCACCACAGCGCAGCCATTTATGGGCAACTTGTAATCTGTCATATTATATTTGTAGCGATTCGGTTCGATAACAAGTATCTCTGTCTTATTGGAGTTTAGCATAAGAAAGTTATGTGACATCCAGTCACTTATATCGCTGATGCAGTCTGATAGCTTAGAAAAATTTTGTGTTTCGCTAGGATGCGAGGAGATGTAAAGCTGTGTGTCATCTGCATAGCAGTGAAACTGTATGTTATGATTTCTGATAATATCTCCCAGAGGTAACATATATAATAACATATATAACATATATAATTCTTTAATAAGATTGCTGAGATACGTAGATCTGGCGATTTTTATAGCCTGTCTGTAGTGTTTAACACTCTCTTTCCATGCTGCATGCCATACCTCTAGCTTTGTGCTTCTATAATTTCTTTCCATTTTTCTAGCAGCCTTTTTAAGGGCAGCGGTATGATGGTCGTACCCTGGAGCTGGCGTTTTTTCTTTGATTCTCTTTTTTCGAATTGGAGCTACGGCATCCAACGTGTTAGAACAAATACTGTTCAGGTTTTCTATTACAATATCTAGATCTTCAGGGTTATCTGCTACATGTTTCATTTGGGACAGGTCTGGAAGAGTGCTAATAAAGTTATCTTTAGTGGTGGAAATTATTGTTCTGGCTAGTCGGTAGCGTATAGTGGATCGAGTGATCATATCAAGAAGTACAGTGTATGAGAAAAGTCCATGGTCTGAAACTGCATCGCTCTGATGTGATATCTCGAGTTCATTAATAGTGAGCCCTAGTGACAGAATTAAGTCTAATGTGTGCCTATGAGTATGCGTGGGCCCTGTCACGTTTTGTATAATATTGAGAGAATTTAGAATATCCATAAATGCTAATCCTAATGTATCTGTTGGGTTATCAACATGTATATTAAAGTCACCAACGATAATAGCTTTATCTACAGTGACTACGAGTTCAGACATGAAATTTGATATTTCTTTAAGAAAATCTACATGATGGCCCGGAGGTCTATAGATTGTAGCAAGGACAAAAGAGAGCTGTTTATGGTTACGATGAGTTATTTCCATATTTAATAGCATTATTTCAAATGAATTAAATTTTAGTTCGGATTTATGGTTTACTTTAAAAAAATGTTTGTAAATTGTAGCTACACCACCCCCTCTCCCCTTTAAATGCGGTTCATGTTTATAATAGTAGTCTTGTGGGGTGGATTCGTTTAAACTAATGTAATCGTCTGCTTTAAGCCAGGTTTCTGTTAAAGAGAGTGCATCTAAGTTTTGGTCAGTAATTATTTCATTAACAATGGGTTCTTTATTGGTAAGCGATCTAATGTTAAGAAGGCCGAATTTTAACATTCGAGGTTCATCTGTAAACGTATTGTTTTCTAATTTTATGTTAGTAAGATTTGTACGAGACGAGGTAAACGGTGCTCTGTATTCGTTTGTTCAAGGGAACGCACACAGTTGAAATGTGTTGATACTCTGGTAAGATAGACTCTAAGTTCTGGAATATATGTGATCTTGACATGTCAGAGCAACTAACAGATGGACGGGTAGGCCGATCTATCTGTTTCCTGAGCTGGGCCCTGGCTAGTCAGACTGTATTAGAATTTAGAGTATTGGTCAGATTTCTAGAGAGTATAGCATTTCCTTCCGATGACGGATGAAGGCCATCTCTCTTTAGCAGGTCAGGTCTCCCCCTGAAGTGTTTCCAATTATCTATAAACCCTACGTTATGCTGAGGGCACCATTTTGACATCCAGTGGTGAAGAGACACTAATCTGCTATAAGTTTCATCACCCCGGTAGGCGGGGAGGGGACCAGAGCAAATTACATTATCTGACATTGTTTTTGCAATTTCACACACCTCTTTAATAGTATCTTTGGTGATCTCTGACTGGCGGAGTCTGGTGTCATTTGCGCCGGCATGAATAACAATTTTAGAAAACTTACGCTTAGCATTAGCCAGTACTTTAAGTTTGGATCTAATGTCTGACGATCTGGCTCCCGGTATACAGTCAACTATGGTGGCTGGTGCCTCAATGTTCACGTTCTTAAGTATCGAGTCTCCAATAACAAGGGCACCTTTAACAGATGTCTCAGCCGCTGTATTGTTTAGTATGTCGAATCTGTTAGAAACTACTAGGGGGGACTTCGATGGGCATCGAATATGACTACGCCGCCTGACAGTCACCCAGTTAGTCGGCCGTGTTAACTCAGTTGCCGGAACCGAGCTATGTGTACTACGCGTTACCGTAGGCGCACCCGAAACAGTGTTTGAAACATTAACATTAGCGGTCTTACTGTCCTCAACGAGCGTTCGGATGTGCGCTTCTAGTTCTGCAACCTTCTCCGTCAGCCTTACTACTTCAATACAGTTAACACATGTAAACCCCTCTGTGCTGACGGAAGAAGCTAAACTGTACATGTGGCAAGCAGTGCAGGTTACAATGACAAGCGGAGTCTTACCGTTTTCATTTTGGGCGATGGCGTCTCTGTTCGCCTGAATGCGGTCCGTGAAGCTGCATCGAGACCGGTGCTCGCTCGCTGGGTGCCTCGGTCGTCTCCGGGTGTCTGGAGCCAGGGTGATGTGAGGCACGCTGTACCGTCTGTTGCGAATGCCGGGCCACAACTCCTCCACAGCTTCCCGCTCTGGTGAGGAAAGGTCTGAAAAGCATACATCGGATGAGTCCGCCATTAGACCGAAAAGGAAGGCAGATTTACAGTAAACAAACAGTGAGGAAACGGTAAACAAACTTAAGCCGGCACGTTTGTTGATGCTAGCGGGCTATATGCTAACACTAAGTGTTTACCAGTGATAAATCGATTTAGTTATAAATACTGTTGAATAATTGTCACGCTAAAGTATTCCTAAGATGAACTAGTAAGTTATATTATATAGATAGTAACAAGATAGTAAGAAAATAGGATTTGGATGATGAACTCGACGGAGCTCCGATAACGCGCTTGCTTATGGACTTATGGATATCTCTGTACCGTCTGCCGCTGGTTGTGTCAGCTCCTGTAAGTGTACGGGCCAACCAAACGACCCAAGAAGAGTTTGGAACAAAACAAGGGAGGATCAATTTGGTGTTGCATTATCTGGATAGAGAGAGCTTCACGACAACATTTAACTAGACCGAGATTCTGATCCTGCTTGTGTTTTACGCGATGGGTGAGTTGTTTTGATTCGTAACCCTTCAAAAAACGTATGCAATTATTAGGGATGCACCGAATCCAGGATTCGGTTTCGGATTCGGCCGAATACTGGGCTTTTTGGCGGGGTTCGGGTTCGGCCGAATCCTAGATTTTTTTTCCACCGAACCCTAGGCTTGCGCTACGCTGGTCGACGTCACGCAGCCGTTGATTACACACATCGGGTGCTGACGTGGAGATGAGCTTTTTCTTTCGGTCAGCTGGACACACCAAAACTTTTAAACACCGCTGAAAACGCCTTGAGGACCCCAAATGCCAGCTGTTTTTCAGCCGAGCGCTTGGTAGCTGTGATGCTTCAGCTGTGAGCCGGTTGGTTGCTGTGGTAATGTCCCGCCCCTCCTCCACTGTAATTGGATGGCCGTGTGAAGACTGACATTGACGAGCGGAGCTTCTCACTCAAAGTTAAATATAATTTTCAGGCCGGAGCTGCTTGCTTATTGGAAAAACGAGCGTGTCGCAACGCTTCGCTTTCATTATGCATAGGCTTACCATAGTAATTGTCAAAATAGTTTTCCAACTTGTCATCCTGGCATAATGTACAGTTCAATTTAAATAAAATGAAAAATACACTGCTGTGGACGTTTTTTACTTAATTAATGTGTTTTACTGTGTTGGAATAAGGATGCGAGTAGGATTCGGTATTCGGTTTCGGATTCGGCCGAATCTTAAACGGTGGATTCGGGATTTGGCCGAACCTAAAAAATCTGGATTCGGTGCATCCCTAGCTATTATATTGATGACAACATTACTGTAATCAGCGCGTCTTCCCGCGGACGATATGCACATCAAAGGTATTGTGAGATTCTGATCCTGCTTGTGTTTTACGTGATGGGTGAGTTGTTTTGATTCGTTACCCTTCAAAAAACGTATGCTATTATATTGATCACAACATTAGTGTGTAGACTGTAATCAGCGCGTCTTCCCGCGGACGATATGCACATCAAAAGGTATTGTACAGCAATATAAATGGTCATTTTAAGACACTTCACAATAAGATTTGTACTGTCAATACATTATGTGAAAAATCATTGTAGATTGTAAGTTGAAAACTTAATTCTGAGCTGTGTTTACCATCGAATTTGGACTAATACTGTAATATCAATATGACTAACAATTTCGTTTTGAACATCACATATAAACTTACATAATGAAATAAACGATGTCATCAAATGCAACATTTATAAGACTTGATTACCTTATCCATCAACGTGATTTCTCGTTCTCGTCTGATTGATGGCTAAAGTTAAAGACTACAAATCCCATAATTCCACGCTGCTTCAGAGCGTCAGTAAACAACATCATTGTTTTTGTTTGATCTGGCGCCATCTTTCGGCACATAAATACAAATTGTTTTGCAAAAAGTGACAGAAGTATTGAGAAATGTGTCCTAGCGTCTGTAAAAAACTGCAAAAGCCACAATAACTTGCAAAAGCTCTTCCATGGCACCCAGAACAAATAGCCTATAGCTTTTCTCTTTTTCAAAGTATTCCCTGGATTTTGTCTACTGTTATAGACTTGCTACAAACTGTGTAAAAAAGACAAACATAATCTTTCTGGGCTTACCAACAATAAGAATGGCAACACCCAGGGAGGCATTTCTTTTCAGAGAACTGTCACGAAACATGAGAGGAAGCAAATGCAAGTTAAGAGTTTTATTGATAACAGAGTGAAATGAATAATGCGAACAGCTGAGCGGGTGACACAGGCAGTTGAAGTGGCCAGCGTGAAGACAGTGAAACTCCAGTGTGATATCCAAATCCAAAACACGATCACGAACACGAGAGCAGGAACACGGAAGACAGGAACACACAGCACGAGACCTCACCAACAGCTAGACATCCGGAACGATCTGACAAAGAACACGAGAACTGAGTGAGTATAAATAGGTGAGTTGATGAGCTGTAAGTGCCAAACACACCCACACACACAGACACCACTACACAACACAGCCATGTGAATCAGAAGGAAACAATGTATTCATAAACCGTGACAGTACCCCTCCTCCTAGGAACGCCGCCTGGCGTTCCCAGACTCCTTTACCTGTCGATTGAATTCCTCGATAAGAGAGTGATCCAATATGTCCCGAGCAGGAACCCAACTTCTCTCCTCCGGAACGTAACCTTCCCAATCCACCAAGTACTGAAATCCGCGTCCCCTCCGCCTAGAGTCCAGAATACGATTTACCGAATACGTGGTCTCCCCATCTACGAGACAAGGCGGGGGGGAACCGGGGCAGGCGGATTAAGGCGTGACAAAAACACAGGTTTAATCTTGGAAATATGAAAGGCGGGATGAACTCTCCTGTACGCAGGAGGAAGACTAAGGCGGACAGTCACTGGATTAATGATTTTAGTGACCTTGAACGGGCCAATGAATTTGGGAGCTAACTTATTAGATACGGATCGGAGAGGAATATTCTTGGTAGAAAGCCACACTGTTTGACCAACGACATATCTCGGAGGCCTAAACCGGTGGCGATCGGCTTTGGCCTTGGTGCGCTCCCGCACCTGGAGTAAAACCTCACGGGTTCTAGTCCAGGTGCGACGACACCTCTGAACAAATGCGTGAGCAGAGGGGACCGTGACTTCGGATTCCAGACTGGGAAAAACAGGTGGTTGGTAACCTACACTACACTGAAACAGCGATAGGCCCGTAGATGATACCGGTAAAGAATTGTGGGCGTACTCCACCATAGAGAGCTGTTGACTCCAGGATGAAGGATTCTTGGAAACCAGACATCGCAACACTCTCTCCAAATCTTGGTTGGCTCTCTCGGTTTGACCATTGGTCTGGGGATGAAACCCAGAGGAAAGGCTAACAGTCGCCCCTAGTAATCTACAAAACTCACGCCAAAATTTGGACACGAACTGGGGACCCCTGTCGGAAACAACGTCTGTCGGGAGGCCATGTAAGCGAAAGACGTGGTTTACGACAATCACCGCTGTCTCCTTGGCTGACGGTAATTTGGGCAAGGGAATGAAATGAGTCGCCTTCGAGAATCGGTCCACCACGGTCAAAACAACTGTGTTGCCCTGGGAGGGCGGGAGGGCGGTAACAAAATCTAGAGCGATATGGGACCAGGGTCTTGAAGGGACAGGCAGCGGTCGAAGTAACCCATCAGGAGGACGATTGGAAGTCTTACCACTGGCACAAACCGAACAAGCCAAAACAAAACTGTGAATGTCCCGAGCCATACGTGGCCACCAGAATCGTTGCTTGACCAAAAATCTGGTTCGACTTACTCCGGGATGACAAGCAACATTGGAACAATGACCCCACTGAATGACATTGGACCTTAACCTCTCCGGCACAAATAAACGGTTCGGTGGACACCCGACCGGAGGCGTTACCCCTTCTAGAGCCGCTTTGACCCTCGATTTGACCTCCCATACAAGTGCAGAGATAACTATCTTCTCTGGTAAAATACACTCGGGAGTAGAAAGGCGTTCGGAACGATCAAAAATGCGTGACAAAGAATCGGGTTTGATGTTTTTGGAACCCGGACGATACGAGAGAGAAAAATCAAAACGACCGAAAAAAAGTGCCCACCGAGCCTGCCTGGAATTCAGTCTTTTAGCAGTTCTAATATATTCCAAGTTCTTATGATCGGTCCAAACAATAAAAGGTACCCCGGAACCCTCTAACCAGTGGCGCCATTCTTCCAATGCTAACTTGACTGCCAGCAACTCTCTATTACCAATATCGTAATTACGTTCCGCGGGGGACAATCGATGTGAAAAAAACGCGCAAGGGTGCATCTTGTCATCTGAGGAAGAGCGTTGGGATAACACTGCTCCTACCCCCACCTCTGACGCATCGACCTCGACCACGAACTGACGTGAAGGATCAGGGGAAATAAGAATAGGAGCTGAAACGAAGCAACCTTTCAGTTTGGCAAACGCAGCTTCAGCTACGTCTGACCACCTGAACGTAGTTCTTGGAGAGGTCAAGGCAGTCAGAGGTGCAGCTAGTTGGCTGAAATTGCGAATAAAACGCCGGTAAAAATTGGCGAACCCCAGAAACCTTTGCAGGGCCTTACGGGAATCTGGACTTGGCCAATCTACCACAGCCTTAACCCTTTCAGGATCCATACGCACTCCCTCAGTAGAGATGATGTACCCCAAAAATGGTACGGACTGTGCATGAAACTCGCATTTCTCCGCCTTGACAAAAAGCCCATTCTCTAGCAACCTCTGAAGCACTCGTCTGACGTGTTGCACATGTTCCTGGAGAGATGAAGAAAAAATCAATATGTCATCCAGGTAGACATAGATGAACTGGTCAACCATATCTCGCAACACATCATTGACGAGTGCTTGGAAAACTGCCGGCGAATTAGATAGCCCGAAAGGCATCACTAAATATTCAAAATGGCCACGAGGGGTGTTAAAAGCAGTTTTCCATTCATCCCCCTCCCTAATGCGGACCAAATGATAAGCGTTACGTAAATCCAATTTTGTGAAAATGGATGCTCCCTGCAACCTCTCAAAAGCTGAAGACATCAATGGTAAAGGATAAGTATTCTTAACCGTGATGTTGTTCAGCCCTCGGTAATCAATACAAGGTCGCAGAGAACCATCCTTCTTCCCCACAAAAAAGAACCCCGCCCCTGCTGGAGAAGAGGAAGGGCGGATGAACCCGTTTGCTAGAGAATCAGAAATGTATTTCTCCATAGCCTCCCTTTCGGGAATCGAAAGCGAATATAACTTGCCTTTAGGCGGAGACTTACCTGACATTAATTCTATAGCACAGTCATAGGGACGATGCGGAGGAAGAGAAGCAGCCCGTGACTTACTGAACACTTCCTTCAGGTCATGGTACTCTGCGGGCACGTTAGATAAATTCACTGCCTCCTCCTGAAACACAGACAAAGGCACAGACGAACAAGCAGAAACAAGACAAGACTCATGACACTTTACACTCCAAGCACACACTGAATTAGTCTGCCAGTCCACTTTGGGGTTGTGTAATGTTAGCCAGGGATGTCCGAGTACAACAGGAGCCAGAGGTGTGTCCATAATGTAAAATGAAATAGTTTCAGTGTGGTTGCCCGAGGTGATGAGTGTGATATTGTCAGTGACAGAAACAATGGTGGGAAGATCTTGTCCGTTGAGTGCATGAACTGAAATTTGACGTGAAAGGGGTCTGAAGGGAATCTGGTGTCTGACAGCAAATGAACGGTCCATGAAATTACCTTCTGCCCCTGAATCCACCAGTGCTCGACAATCGTGATGACGTGCTGACCACCTCAGTCTCACCGGGAGGAACGTAGATGTAGATGAGGACTTTTCGGCTGAGACCCCGCCCGATAGTAGCCTCGAATTTACTACCGGGCTGGACCTTTTACGGGACAGTTGTAAGCAAAGTGACCAGTTCCACCGCAATATAAACAAAGGCCCTGGGACCTCCGCCGCTCCTTTTCCTCCCGGGAGAGTCGGGCTCGACCCACCTGCATGGGCTCGGGATCGTAGACAGGGCTGACCACGTCACCACCAGTGACTCGAACTTCCTCCGTTCTGCTGATACCGGAGCTGGGTTTGACTCTGCGATTCATACGAGTCAACCGGGAGTCGACTCTTAAGGCCAGTTCAATGAGTCCGTTGAGTGTAGTTGGTAACTCCGTGGTGTAGATCTCCCGATGGACGCGGTCAGCCAACCCATGCAGGAACATGTCCCACTGCGCCTCCTCATTCCATTGACACTCAGCAGCAAGCGTTCTGAACTCAATCGAATAATCAGAAACTGACCTCTCTCCTTGTTTCAACTCCGCCAGTAGACGAGCCGCTTCCCTACCAGCGAGAGCCCGATCGAAGACTCGCTTCATTTCTTCTGATAGTGTCTGGAATGAGGCGCAGCATGGATCCTGGTTCTCCCACACCGCCGTTCCCCAGAGCGCCGCCTTACCCGTCAAAAGGGTTAACACAAACGCCACCTTGGTCTGTTCGTTGTTGAAGGTTCTAGGTTGCAAAGAGAAATGCATTGAGCAACGTGTTAAAAATGCTCTACAAAAATTCGGCTCACCAGCGTAAGATTCGGGAATCGGTAGGCGGGGCTCCGAGGACGTGTTGTTATCCGGTGGTATGGGTTGAACAGGCGGTGTGGGCGGCGCAGTGGGCATCTGAAGTTGTTGAAATTGTTGGGTGAGCTCCGATACCTGTGCCACCAACGCCTGAACAGCACGACCAGTCTCACAAAGATTGCGTTCTTGAGACTCCATTCGTCTGTTGCTGCGATTGAAGAACTCCTCCATGGATGTAATATTTGAACTCGCTGCTTCCATGATGTGGTCAGATCGTTCTGTCACGAAACATGAGAGGAAGCAAATGCAAGTTAAGAGTTTTATTGAAAACAGAGTGAAATGAACAATGCGAACAGCTGAGCGGGTGACACAGGCAGTTGAGGTGGCCAGCGTGAAGACAGTGAAACTCCAGTGTGTGATATCCAAATCCAAAACACGATTACGAACACGAGAGCAGGAACACGGAAGACAGGAACACACAGCACGAGACCTCACCAACAGCTAGACATCCGGAACGATCTGACAAAGAACACGAGAACTGAGTGAGTATAAATAGGTGAGTTGATGAGCTGCAGCTGGAGCGAGTGATGATCATCAGGTGCGCTGGAGGTAAGTGCCAAACACACCCACACACACAGACACCACTACACAACACAGCCATGTGAATCAGAAGGAAACAATGTATTCATAAACCGTGACAAGAACAGGATGTGCCTTTTATTCAAGAGCTATAATTTATGGAAACAAGATTCGTTCAAAGAAAAGCACAACACTGTCAAGAAGAATGTAGTCATGCAGTTGTAACAGAATAAGGCACAATGGCATTGGTGAGATCATTTGTATGTTTTGGCTTTATTGATCCAGTTATTACATAAAAGTTTAACATGGTTAAAGATAAAGAAACAGGAACATCGTTTTCTGGAATAGTTAAGGACAATTATATTTTACTAATGTTAAAATAATCAATTGCAATTAGATTAGAAGAGTGTATGTATGTATGTACGTATGTACTGCTTGTATTAAAACACTTTTTTGTTTTGAAATATTTGTTTAATATTTCTATCAGAAATAAACATTAACATTCCAGCAAAACCATGAATTTTATATCTGGTGTCTTATCATTTTTGTAGGTTGTTTTGCATTCCTACAAGAAGTCAGTGGACATATTCAATTAAATTCAATTTTATTTATATAGCGCTTTTCACAATACTCAATTGTTTCAAAGCAGCTTTACATTAATAGAAGCAGTAAAAGCACAGAAAAACGACAGATAGCATAACATAATACACAATAGCATAAGCAGTCAAATTTGCTGCGGCTCTGACGCGACATTATGAGCGAGCTTATTACTAATGTAACGTCTAGAAGAAGAAGCTAAGTTAAGCCAAAGCAGGCTACCTCCCCGGGGTAAAAAACCCCCTAGGAGAAAAAAAACAAAAACCCCGGGTTGTTTAGCCGAGGAAATAAAAATAAAAGTCCTAGGAGGGAAAAACCCTTGGGAGATATACATGTATATACAAACATATAAACGGATAAGGAGCTTAAGCGGAGATTGAGCAGAGATTAAGCGGATATTAAGCGGGTCCTGCCGGTGGTCGTTGGTCAGGCATCAGCTGGGCATCACATTGAAGGACGACCAGTAGATCAGAGGTGTGCCGACTTTCACATCTACCGGAACTGTCCCTGAGGACAATGGGACCTAGGGACGAGACAGGGAGAGACAAACAAAATCATATTAGCGTAGGGGCCGTTCACATGTAATGCAAGTGTCACACAGTGATGTGGTTTAATCAGCTTAGTTTCAGACAGACTAACTATTGAGGCATAATTGTTTTATCCACAGTTGAGGATTTTGCAAATTGGGGGCCCACTGCGACGGTATATATGGTAACTAAGGGTCACCTTTCGATTTTTAAGAGAAAATGAAACCTGTCGACCCGTTTGACTAAGGCCTGTAACCCCACTGTCGTCGTTAATGCAGGTTCAGTGGCAAACGGGTCTATATTGCATACTATTTACAAGATCACGAGAAAACGCCAACATCGCAACCTGACCATACGTGTCAACCCGTTTGACTAAGGCTGGAGGCCCCACTGTCGTCATTAATGCAGGTTCAGTGGCAAACGGGTCTGTATGGCATACTATTCACAAGACACAAGAAAGCGCCACAATCGCAACCCGACCATACGTGCCAACCCGTTTGACTAAGGCCGGAAGCCCCACTGTCGTCGTTAATGCAGGTTCAGTGGCAAACGGGTCTGTATGGCATACTATTCGCAATAGAAAGAAAGCGCCAAAATCACAACCCAACCATACGTGCCAACCCGTTTGACTAAGGCCAAAAGCCCCACTGTCGTCGTTAATGCAGGTTCAGTGGCAAACGGGTCTGTATGGCATACTATTTGCAATACAAAGAAAGTGCCAAAATCACAACCCAATCATACGTGCCAACCCGTTTGACTAAGGCTGGAGGCCCCACTGTCGTTGTTAATGCAGGTTCAGTGGCAAACGGGTCTGTATGGCATACTATTCACAAGACACAAGAAAGCGCCAAAATCGCAACCCGACCATACGTGCCAACCCGTTTGACTAAGGCCGGAAGCCCCACTGTCGTCGTTAATGTAGGTTCAGTGGCAAACGGGTCTGTATGGCATACTATTCGCAATAGAAAGAAAGCGCCAAAATCACAACCCAACCATACGTGCCAACCCGTTTGACTAAGGCCAAAAGCCCCACTGTCGTCGTTAATGCAGGTTCAGTGGCAAACGGGTCTGTATGGCATACTATTTGCAATACAAAGAAAGCGCCAAAATCACAACCCAATCATACGTGCCAACCCATTTGACTAAGGCTGGAGGCCCCACTGTCGTCGTTAATGCAGGTTCAGTGGCAAACGGGTTTGTATGGCATACAATTCACAAGAACACGAAAGTTCCAAAATCGCAATCCGACTATAGGTTAAGATAAGGTTTTTATTTATTTATTTGGTTGGTCTGTGTTATGACCGCGAGTGCTTTGTTCCGTACAGATAACTATTTCGAGTTAAGTACTTTTACTAGACAAATTATGTGAATGCTTTGTTGAAGAGAAAAGTTTTAAGTCTAGATTTAAAATTATCGACTGTGTCTGATTCTCGGTTGGTAAATCATTCCAGAGCTTAGGGGCTAAGTAGGAAAATGACCTTCCACTTTTAGACACTTTTGATAGTCTAGGGATAATCAAGAGACCAGAATTTTGCGACCGTAGTGTGCGTGATGGATTGTATTCTGATAGTAATTCTCTAAGATATGAGGGTGCTAGGCCATTTAAAGCTTTGTAGGTGATTAGTGATATTTTAAATTGTATGCGATATTTAACTGATAGCCAGTGTAAAGATGCCAGAATTGGGCTTATGTGGTCATACTTTTTAGATCGAGTAAGTACCCTTGCGGAAGCGTTCTGAACTAGCTGAAGCTTGTTTACTTGATTTGCATGGCATCCCCCGAGTAGCGAGTTACAATAGTCTATTCTAGAGGTCATAAAAGCATGGATAAGCTTCTCTGCGTCAGATGTAGACAGTATATGGCGTATTTTCGAGATATTTCTAAGATGGAAGAATGCTGTGCGGCAGACGTTGGCGATATGACTATCGAAGGATAAGTTGCTGTCGAACATCACACCTAAGTTCCTAACCGTGGAAGATGGCACCACAGTGCAGCCATCTATGTGCAACTTGTAATCTGACATATGTTTGTAGCGATTCAGTTCAATAATAAGTATCTCTGTCTTATTGGAGTTCAGCTTAAGGAATTTTATAGGTAGGAATACTATAGGTAGCCTACATAATAAATCCTGCAGGAGTGATACACCCTGTCCTGTAGGATTTTTATTCAGTCATATAGGATTCCTGCAGGATTTTTTGGAAGGGTGTTGTAATGAGAGCCATCATGGCTCCCTTTGCTGGCCTTAAGAGGCTTCTCCCTTACATCTCCTTCAGGACTCCTGTTTCCTATTATCCGGACTATTTAAGCCATACTTACACTCAACACATTGCAAAGTATTGTTTGATCTGTCTGCATTACTGAGCACTTACCTGTCATTCTGTTCTATGTCTTGCTTTGTTTTTTGACCCGTACTTGTATATCGTTTATGATTTATGACCTACGCCTGGATATTTTTTATTTGTTTGTAAAGGTAATAATGGTTCAATTAAAGGACTGTGTTAAAAGTAGAGCTGTAAATGATCAAACCTAAATATTTTGTATCCCTTACGAAAAAGATGTATACTGCAAGTTCATTTTTTTAAGTATACTTAAGTAATGTTGGAGTATAGTTTTAAGTAGTAAGTGTACTAACATCTATGTTCTAGCCCTGCGTTCCAGTTCATTTTTTTATTACCTTCCCTCGCTAACTTCCCTCAGTCTCGTTCACTCGGATGTACGTCATTGCTTACGTTGTACGAGTGCCCACTACTGCTGAAACCTGCTGAAGTAGGTTCAAATGGATCGCCCTAAACCTTTAATCACATGGAAAGTGGAGACCGCCCCCTCCATCATTTAAACTGTGCAAAGCACGAGTTGCAGAAGTGACGTCACAATCGTGTTGCATTGCGGGATATGGAGCTGCATGAAGTGTACATATGAAGCAGACTCTCTCCCTCTGTCAAAATCGAGGGAGCGAGGGTCTGTCCATACAAACTTCCCTCGTCCACTTGACGAAATGGAACGCACTTTAAAATGCCGACAGGGATTTCCCCGAGGGAAGTGTTTAGTGAAGTTTGCGAGTGCGTGTCTAAAACTGGAGTGGAACGCACCCCAGTAGTATACTTGTAAGTGTACTACATGAATACCGCTTGGAACTAAATTGTCCCACCTTTTAGTATATAAAAGTATACTTCTAAGTGTACTATAAGTGTAAGAGTAGTCAACTTTAAGTGCACAACTAGAGCACAAGTACGTTCTTCATTTGTACTGCAAGTGAACTCATGAGTACACTAGTAGTTTGCTAGACTTTTACTTCAAGTGTACATGCAAATGTTCTGTTAGTGTACTCTTAGTAAACTAGTAGGTTATTAATTGTGTGCTGCAGGTATACTTGCAAGTAATCTTTTAATATACTTTTAGTTAACTAGTAGTGTACTAGACATACTGAAAGTGTACATGCAAGTGTTCTGTTAGTGTTCTCTTAGTAAACTAATAGGTTACTAATTGTGTGCTGCAGGTGTAAGGTGATGTGAAACCCTGACAAAAGGTATTTCTAAGACCAGCAGCAAATCTACAGTGAACCGTTTTCTAATTTCTGTTGAATTATCATCTGAAACCTTTCTCAAAGAATTCACATCTACCCCCCAAGTAGAGCCCTGCACGGGCCAAAAACTCCAGCCCTAACCCGGCCCTGGCCCGAAGTGTTCAAGCCGTACCCGACCCCAGCCCGACAATGCCAGCAATTTTTTAAGCCCGAACCCGACCTGACCCGAGAACAATATCAATCATCTCTCTCTGACTCACGCGCTCTTTGATGCGCGCTCTCTCTCTCGGATGCATAATAAGAGGTGAAGTATAGCTTTAGCCTACAGAAATGCTTATTGCTTTAATGTAGGGAGTTATAATAGTTCATTGTTCACAGTTCATATTTATGATCTTATAGTCCATTTGAACATTTTTGTACGAACTGACTGTATTCTTCAGAAAAACACTAAATAACTTATCTTCCCTTACCTGTCGCTGTTCAATGTGCAATTAATTAATAAAAATTAGTATGACGTTAATTTTTAAAACTGTGCGAGGTCCGTGCACGTCCTCCGCTTTAGCAAAAAGCGCAATCGGCTAAACGAGCATTAAAAATTAATATGACGTTGATTTTTTGTTTTTATTCATTTATATTCACAAAACTTATCAACAAAACATCGATTAAAATTAAGAGACAAATTATATGAAACGAAATTCATTTTAAAGTAGCAAGAAAACTTAAATTAAACTCGAAAATAATGTTTTACCCATTACAATTCTCCCTTCAAATAGGGCTTGGGCGTCGTGACGTCATTACTTGTCGTGGCGGCCATGTTGGTTGCCTCCTTTACTGCTGCGCTCCATGCTGCGCTCTGTTTATAGACATACTTTCTCTCAATTGTGTGTCTTAATTTAATTAATTGGTCGTTATTTTTCAAACATGGTAAACCGTTGCTGTATTAATAATAAAGTAACACATTAAAAGTAATTTACATTAAAAATGACAGATTACAGGAAACTTCATTACGTTTTATTCAATATCGGAAACCAAACATTAACCTCAACC
This sequence comes from Misgurnus anguillicaudatus, assembly GCF_027580225.2. Classification (NCBI taxonomy): domain Eukaryota; kingdom Metazoa; phylum Chordata; class Actinopteri; order Cypriniformes; family Cobitidae; genus Misgurnus; species Misgurnus anguillicaudatus. Next base: position 10,155,603 of record NC_073348.2, on the reverse strand, counting down.
CCTCAGTAATGTGTATACATGACATATAAATGACATTTATATATACGACAGTGAAGTATAACATCTGAATATTAATTTATATAGCTGAAGTCAACATTGAACATAAGGGAACTGTCCCGTTACTCGCCCAAAATACGGGAACATTTCAACATTCATCTTTCTGTTGCTATCCCTCTGCTGACAGCAAAAACTGCTGCATTAACTAAGCTACTTGTGAAGCTAGGTCGTATGTGACTTTGCTTACAGATTGGCGTGAAATCGTGCTCTCACAACAACCACGCTGTTATCTTTAAAAGGCTCTTTATTAACTCTTTTTTCATATGGATCCTAACCGTTAATAGTTCCGATTTTGTCCACATACCGGTCCCTGCTTCCCTGTTTAACGTATCCCAGTAAATTCCACATCCTTTTCCGGATTTTAACATCTTTTTTCTTTCTTTTAATTCTCCCAACTCCGCCGCTTCTCCTCGTTCAACTTGCTGTATGTTTACATTCGCAAGGCCACCAACATGGCCGCGACGTCCCAGAATGCAACGCGGCGCCCAAGCCCTATTAATCTTTACAACGCGTATGGCGTTTAAAATGGCGGTCTATCTTTTGTAATAAGCTAAATAAATTTAAACAAAACAACAACAACATTACAACAATATTCAAACCTAACAATACTCAAACATAAATATAAAACAGACATTATCTATAAGGTTACATAAAACAATCTATAGCGTTTATAATAGCTGGTTGGTATAGATGTTTACTATTTTTGGCAAAACCTCCGTTACAAACCTCCATTTACCTGAATAAAACTAATTTTTACTTTGAAAATGATGCGCTGTCACTGACAGCGCCTGTCACATTAAAATGAGCTGTTCGTTTACATAAGACTACATCTACGTTCATTTACACTGCAGCGCAACGTCTTGAGTTCTCAAACTAAAACAGGGTCTGCAGCTTTTGCGAACGAATCCGCTTATGAGGGTCGAAAATGGTGGTGTGTAAATGAAAGGCGTAAACGTAGCAAAAGTAACGTTTAAAGGATAAACCCATTAATGTAAGCCTCAGATGCGCGCTGTCTCTGCTACACACGCAAACACACACACAATGAGGAGAGACGTTAAAATAAGCCCGACCCGAGCCCGGTCTGTAAAAAAAAAGAACGGCCCGAGCCCGGCGGGCTTGTAGGGCTCTACCCCCAAGACAGTTACCCCATGCTGTGAGGACAGAAGAGTCACACCCTACCACACTTTCTTGTCCCCCTCTCCTCATGTTCTGAAAGCAAACTGTATATGGAATGCTACATTCTACATGCACAAAGTATCTGAAACTGGTCTTGTTTGGTGTTATATGAAATGTTTCTAATGCAAGCGGTACATTTGGGTTTATTAATATGACAACAGGATTCAATGTTAATCTGCAACAATAAGCACATTTAACCTAATGTTGGGAGACACCTCCTACCTTAGACATGTTGACCAATCACCCACTGTATGTATATTAGGCAACACCCCTGGGCTTACAAGAACCAATCAGTATATCATTATCACAATGCTTTGTTCTCTGGATATTTAAGGAAAATGGTAAAAGATTCAGGTGGGACTTTCTATATCTAGAAATGCACCCCCATGATGCTGTCCTGGCACAGCATCATGTATTTTTATTTTATTTTGAGGAATCTGTAACCAGAACTTCATCTCATTACCAGGAATGCAATGGGTTTTTCATAGTATTGTTTCATATTTGAATTGGGATGTAAATTGGCTTCTGAATTATGTTTTTCCTACCTGGTTGATAAATTGTTACATTTGCATTTATTCTAATTTGCTCTGTATTATTGAATCTTCTAAGTTACTATAAAGTATTACGATATCCTTTGTTACCACATATCTTTGATCGGGGTTAATAAATGTTAATTAAGTTCTACTTATAACTAAGTTGTTACGCAGTCGTGTTTATATGTGGGCCATCAGGGTGATGAGTCATTACCTCTAATCATTGCCTTTACTTTGATTAAGTTTTAAATAGTAATATGATTTAACTATATTAGGCTAGACCCAGGATGGGCAACTTCGGTCCTGGAGGGCCGGTGTCCTGCAGAGTTTAGCTCCAACTGGCCTCAGCACACATGCCTAAAAGTTTCTAGTATGCTTAGTGAGACCTTAATTGGCTGCTTCAGGTGTGTTTAATTATGGTTGGAGCTAAACTCTGCAGGTCACCGGCCCTCCAGGTCCGAAGTTGCCCATCACTGGGCTAGACGGTGCTAGGCCCGAACCTCTGGTTATAGTGTGAATTTTGTATTAAGTTGTATACAAACGATTGCTTGGGGCTATATGGGGACTTTTAGCAAGAGATCGCGGGAGCGGCATTGTTAAATTGTGTTAGTCATAACTTCTAGTACGGTCACGTATGTGTTCGGAACCTGCATAACGGCCGATGTGGGCTGATACGACATGGGTAATCGAATGAATGAGTTCAATATAGAATGATCAAACGTTTATCCAAATTCTATAATTACATCAATTTGTTTCAGAATTACATCTATGTGTTCTTTATCTTTTGGAGTCAGATGAAGTTGTGTAATTTAAAAAAGTCATTGATAATGCCGGAAAAGACAGAACGCGTCCAAGAGTCCAGAAGAGTCCTTCAACATGCCGTTTGGATTCTGCCGTTGGGCCAAATGGATGGATATATATTGTTATTTTTCACCTTACAATACATGCTTTACCAACAACGAACACCAACCTTAAATGCTAACTTATTTGTTGTTGAAACACAAAGGTTAATAAAATATGACATTCTGTGATTTTGATAATCATCTTACCAGTTTTTGGTCTTCACAGCAAACAGAGAAATGTTGTCTTTACTGTCCTGATACTTATGGAGGGCACTGTGTGTGTGTGTGTGTGTGTGTGTGTGTGTGTGTGTGTGTGTGTGTGTGTGTGTGTGTGTGTGTATTAAGGAATAAATGATGACGGGTTGTTGAATTATTTCTAAATAATGCATACCCGAGGTAGTAATGCGTTACAATGTGGGTGTGCATTATTTTCAAATAATTCAAAAGGACCGGAGTCAATTATTCCACTTATACAACGGTTACCACAAACAAAGGTGTGCGGTTTACAGAAAATAAATCAGCACCCATGAAACATTTCTCAGCCAATCAGATAAACCATTTGACAGGCCACATTCTACGTGGACAGCTGCGCAGTGATTTGTTCACTAGAACCCCTCTCCTCAGGTAAAAAAAACTTGAGCGCTGATGAGGCAGCATCTGAAATACTGAAAGGGATGATCACATGAATACAGATAATTCTCCAAGCTAGAAAATACATTAGGTCCATAAATATTTGGACAGAGGCACATTTTGTGCTATTTTAGCTGTTTACCAAAATGTATTCCAGTTACAGTCATATTATGAATATTGGCTTACAGTGCACACTCTCAGCTTTATTTTGAGGGTATTCACATACAAATTGGCTGAAGGATTTAGGAATTTAGGTGCCGCCAAAACAGGTGCATTGCACAATACAGCCTTAACACTTTCAAAAGCATTTTGACATGCTTCAGTCCATTTAAATGTGCACGAAGGACTAAGGACTGAGGTCAATGGATTAACAACAGTAGAAAAGTTCTTACAGAAATTCCAATAGTAACCGGCCATTCCTAGAAATCTGCGCAACTCCTTGCGCATAGCAGGAACGGGGAAATTTGCAACAGCGGATATTTTTTGCTTCGACAGGTTTTACCTGTCCTTGCCCAACTTTTCATCCCAAATAGGTGATTGTAGCTTGTCCAAACTTGCACTTAGCAAGATTTAACGTTAGTGAGGCTTGTTTCAAACGTTCAAACACAACTTGAAGAATTAAAACATGCTCTTCCCAGTCAGTAGAATATATCACAAGTTCATCTAAATATGCATTACAGTTTGGGACACCAGAAAGCACAATATTTTTTTTTTTTTTTTTTAAATATTTTATTTATAACCGTTTTTCATATAAACATAAAACAGATGAAAGAATATGGAATATATACAAAAGACATACTATACACAAAGAAAAACAAAAAAACAAAAAAGGAGAACCACCCCCCCCCCCCCACAAACAGGCACCAGATACAATAAACACCTTAAACAAAGACATACGTAATCAAATAAAACAGAGTGGAAAAATACATCCAATTACATAAATGCTCAAACAAATTCAATTCTTAAAAAGATACCCGAGGAAGGGACCCCAGATTTTTTCAAATTTTTTAGAAGCATCGACCCTGGAAGAGCGTATCTTTTCAAGCTTAAGTGCGGCAACCATCTCAGCCAACCATTTATGAAAACTTGGCGATAGGGTGGACTTCCACTCCATCAAAATCACTCTTTTAGCTACCACCATACCGAACATAAGAGATAATTGCTGAGAATATGTTAATGCTAGTGCAGAGTCAGAACACCCAAGCAAAGCTAATTCAAAGTCTGGACTAATATTTTCTCCAAAAACATTTGAATACCAACAAAAAATATTCTTCCAGAACTCAGAAATCTCAGGGCAAAACCAAAAAGTGTGAGCATGCGTGCCATCTGAGCTCTTACACCTATCACATAATGGGGAGACTGAGGGGTAAATTTTATTAAGTTTAGTTTTGGTATAATGTAACCTATGCAATACTTTAAACTGTATAAGTTGTAATCTAGCATTAATAGAACAGGTATGAATTCGTTTCAGGCCCTCTTCCCAAATCTCATTTGAGATACTAGTTCCAGTATCATTTTCCCATGCTACTTTGAGGTAATCTGAAGACACTGCAGAATGAGAAACAAACAAAGAAACAAATCGTGTCACCAAATGTTTGTCCTCAGGAGGTTGGCCCAAAAGATCATACATGTAATGATCCTTAGGCAAATCCTGAAAGTCAGTAAAAGAATGTTTTATGTAATGGCGCACTTGTAAATATCGGAAAAATTGCGAATGGGAAAGATCAAAGGTTTTATACAAGTGTTCAAAGGTGGCAAATTTTCCATCTATATAAAAGTCCTTGATAGTGGTTAGTCCTTTGCCTTTCCACAGTGAAAATACCTTATCTGATAGGCCGGGCAAAAAATTTTGATTATTGCAAATAGGCAGGCGCACAGAGGGACACATAATATTTAGCACGGTCTTCATTTGTTTTAGAATTCTAATGGAATTAAGCACAACTAAATTCTTACATTTTAATTTCTTTAAAGACATAGGATTAGAAAAAAGAATAGCAGCAAGAGAGCATCCAACAACTGACTTAGCCTCAATGTACAGCCACTTAGGATGTGTATCTAACAAATTATCGGCAGCTTGATCACTAATCCGCCAGAACATCATAGCTCTTGCATTAGCAGCCCAATAATAATGACGGAAAACAGGGAGCGCTAGACCACCTAACTCTTTCGGCTTCTGCAAATGGGCCTTAGAAATTCTATGCGATTTAAAGCCCCAAATGAACGGCAGGATAAGAGAATCTAATTGTTTAAAAAAAGAATTTGGCAAATATATAGGCAGGTTTTGAAAGAGATAAATAAATCGGGGCAGAGAGACCATTTTAATGGCATTAACCCGACCAATTAAAGATAACGGAAGAACCCTCCACCTATCTATAGAATTTTTTAACTTATTTATGGCTTCTGTGAAATTTAGACTAAAAATATTCTTAAAGTTTTTAGGAATGACCAACCCTAAATAAGTAAAGTGATCCTCCGTTATTCTAAAGGGTAATGACCTCAGAAATTGACCATCCAGCCCTTCGCCCAAGGGCATGACAGAAAGCACAATATTAATGAGCATTCAAAACGTAGATGGAGCGTTACGCATTCCAAAAGCCATTAACCCTTGCCAGTAACCCTTCAATAAATCTAGTTTACTGAAAAATTTCACAGGACCAAGTGTGTCAACGCAATCTTCCATGCGAGGTAATGGAAAACAGTCGGGTTTTGTTACAGCATTTACTCTGCAATAATCCGTACAAAATCTGGCAGATCCATCACTTTTAGTAACCAGCAAGCACAGTGAGCTCCACGAACTACAACTCCCCAAGCCATTCTTCAATAAGTAGTCAACTTCAGCTCTCATGACAGATCGTTTTTCAACATTTACTCTATACGCATGCTGCTTAATCGGAGCGGCAGTACCCACATCAATGTCATGTTGCAAAATAGTTGTACAAGTTGGAACATCATGGAATAACGAAGGAAAATCCTTGATTAACTTTTCAACATCAGATTTCTGAGTATCAGATAGGTGAGACAAAAGAGAAGACAAATCCATAAGCATTTCAGAGTTCTTCAGTCTAGCACATTGCTGATACATGTGTCGAATTATCACACCATCGTCTTCATCATCAGGAACATCAGAAACAACATCAAAAGTGAGCGCAACGGTAGGTGACTGATCAACCTTACACTCAACATTTTTTTCGACATCTTGTGGAGACTCCCTTACATGATATGTTTCAGCATATTTATATGACATACGCGAGATTTTTTTCTGCGATCAGGTGTATGAATTACATAGTCCGTGTCACCCAATTTTTGTATTACCTCATATGGACCCGAGAAGCGTGCAGATAACGCAGAACCAATAACTGGTAGAAGAACAAGCACTTGATCTCCTGGATTAAATTGACGTGAAACAGATTTAAGATCTGTTTGAGATTGAGCAAAACGTTTTGACAAAAAATTTGTCCCCTGGTCACTTTGTACAATTCTAGGCAACCCAAAGGTTGAAAAAAACTTCACGAGCGCAGAAATAATTACCAGAGCCGTAATCTTCCGTAGTGGAATCGCTTCTGGAAAACGTGTCCCTGCCCACATTACCGTTAACAAGTACTGGTTCCCAGCTCTCGTTTTTGGTAAGGGTCCGACACAATCAATAATAATGTGCTCAAAAGGTTCACCCACTACAGGGATAGGAACAAGCGGCACACACGGAATTATTTGATTTGGCTTACCCGAGAATTGACAAGTCTGACAGGTTCGAAATTTTTAGATTTTAACCTGGGCCAAACAAAGTGCTTCAGAATTCGACTGTATGTCTTTTTAATACCCAAATGTCCAGATAGGCTATGATCATGAGCCAACGAAAGCACAGCTTGTCTGTAACATACAGGAACAACGATCTGATTTACAGTACACCACTCTGGATCAGAAACATTACTGCACCACCTGCGCATTAACAGGCAGTTTTTCTCTCACGCGCCATCTCCAAAGGTACAACAGAAGAGACACACTTATGCAAAGTTAAATCTGCTTTCTGAGCTGCAGCAATATACTCTTACGTGTAACTGGTAACTTCGCATCATCTACAGTCGGAATTGATGTCTTATCTGGCACACCTTCATCAGGCATCAAAACATCCAGCTAAAAAGTAGGTGCCATAAAGGTTGACGATAAATCATCTGCATCAGCAAATTTTCGAGCTTGTGCTCGGGTGACGGCACAGACAGGGAAAACTTCTGAAAATTTTTCTAAAACGTCATCAGACTGATCAGACAGAGAAGGTTTCTCATAAACTTCTAACAGTGGCATGGCTTTTCCGCCAGCTACATTGTTACAAAGGATAAATTTTACCCTGCACACAGGCAAACTCTCACGCACCACAACCTTTACCATTCCTGAGAACAGGTCGGACTTCAAATAGACTTGATGCAAAGGTACCTTAACGACATCCATTCCAATACCTCATACGAACACATAACTACCACAAAAAGTCTGCTCAGAAAAAGGGAACGCATCTTCAGCCATAAATGACTGCATCGCCCCAGTACCACGTAACATTATCACATTTACATGGTTTGTAGACTGAACATCAGCGGATACCAACCCCTTCATCAGAAAAGGTTGATAACTTGCATCCACTTTGTCGGAATGCTCGTTGTCAATCATGTCAACAGTTTTCACAAAAGCAACACTTTTAGGAGGATTGCTTTGCTGCTTGCGTTTTAAAGCAAGACAATCAGCAATCACATGCCCCGTTTTGTGACAATAAAAACAATCCCTCTCTTCCTTAGGTTTTGCGACAGTAAAGGTAGAACTTGACTGTTCCTTTGAAACGAAAGACACAGTCGGAACTTTTTCAGTACGTGCAGTAAAAACATTTTTATGCGTGAGCACAAATTCATCAGCAAGCACAGACGCCGCTGACAATGAGCTTACCTTTTGTTCATTCAAGTACACCACAATACGTTCAGGAATGCAGCTTTTAAACTCTTCCAATAAAATTAGCTCACGGAGTTCCTGAAAATCTGTAACTTTATTTGATGTACACCATTTGTCAAACAACATAGACTTCTCTTGAGCGAATTCAACGAATGTATGATTTGATCCTTTTTTACGGTTCCTAAAGCGCTGCCTGTAAGCTTCGGGAACAAGCTCATAAGCTCTCAAAATAGTCGTTTTACGACATCATAATCTAAACTGTCCTCCAAAGTCAGAGCAGCACATACTTCCTGAGTCTTTCCTGTAAACTTACATTGTAAGAGCAAAGGCCACACATCCTTAGACCAGTTTAAAGCTAAAGCAATCCGCTCAAATGCAAAAAAATACGAATCAGCTTCATCCTCCCGAAACTGTGGTACAATATGCTTACTTACATCGAAAGTAAGACCTGACATTCCTAACCCAGTCCCAACATCAGCGTCTGCAGGCTGCACATGTGCATCTGAAGGTGCAGTAGGACTCATAGGCACATTAGAAAGTGGTGTCACAGAGGGAACTGGCGTATCTCTGGCCATTTTTAATTCAAGCTCACGCAACTTGATTTGTTTTTCCGCCTCAATTTCCATACGGGGAATTTCAAGTCGCAATTCTAACTCAGACTGATGCTCCGATATCCTCAAGCGCTCCTCCATTTGGAACTTACCAGCTCCAGACCCAAAAGTCGGAGAAAAAGGCTTGAAGGCCGCCAGAACAGCTTTGGCTTCGGACCCCTCCACCTCAGCAGTTCCACTCGCTTCCTCCTCACCTAACAAAATTAAATGAGCATCAGCACCAGGCAAACGCTGTCCAGCTCCATCTGCCAAAGCCAGTACACCAAGCTTCTCTAGACCCTTCACCACAACACGCTTTATATCCTTCTTCAGACGCTGTTTAGCCACATTAATTTTAAAATGCTCCGCAACACGCACCAAGTCATCCTTTCTATACTTCAATTGCTCGATCGTCGGCCTACTAACAAAGGGGTAAATTAAACGGGAAAAGGGAAAAAAGGTGAGCAACGCCAAATAAAAGAAATAATCAAAACAAAACCCCAAATAACTAATACCCCCAAACTAAACTCACTACCAAAAAGAAAATGTAGAAAAGAAACCGAAATCTTCGGCGTATGCGACGCCCAAACTAAACTCCCTAATTAATAACAAAAATACATAAACGGCAGTCACTCCTAACTAAATTCTAACAGAGGATACTAGAAAATAACAAAGGCTTACAGCAGGGCCAAGCTCAAATCGCAGCAGTGGCACCTCGTGTTGGCCCTTCCGACTCATCTCGAGGCAGCTAGTAGTGGCACTTCCGGTAACTTGAGGCAGCTAGTTGTGGCACTTCCGGCATCTGACACATCTTGAGGCAGCTAGTGTTGGCACTTCCGGCATCTGACACATCTTGAGGCAGCTAGTGGTGGCACCTCCGGCATCTTGAGGCAGATAGTGGTGGCACCTTGACTTTCTGAGGGAGCTGACAGTTTTTGTGTCATTAATTTATACTTATATTTATCGGATATTTATACTAGCAGCCAATGTTTGTGTATACTGGCACTTGATCTGTGCGCTTGTTATGCATTTTGCTGTTAAATTGAGATATCCAGCTGCAGCCCCGCAGAGCCACGATTCAGGGCACATGAATCAGGGCGCTCGTTTCAGAGACATAACAGCATGGCGGAGAACACGGTCAGTTGTTTATACTATTTCTGTAATTATGTTATGAATTCAACATAAAATAAATGATAGATAAGTGTATATCAGATTACATACCAAACATGTACAGATAAATTAATTGCAGTATGTCATCTAATAATTTTCTGTGTTTTGTTTCGGCGGACGTAAATGCGTGGTTTAAATATGCTTTATTTTTTCGATATTACTTTTTTTTTATTTACTGCATAGTTGTAATTCAAATATTTATCTTTTTAAGTGTGTTTATCGTAGGCTACATTAATCTAGAGTACTAGCTGTTTACTTTGTCATGGAATGTTTATTTAATCCCTCGTAGGAACATGTTAAACTTCCTACAGGAAGGGAACTTCAACAGTGTACAAGCTGCAATGAGGTATTCATCAGTATTACAATTTATGGTTTCAAATATTAACTTTAAATGGAATATAAACATTTTATTTTTCTTACTATTTTCTAATGAAGGAGCTTCCAATAATAAGGGAAATGAAGATGGCTTTAAAATGGATAAATGCCAACAGGCATTTGTTCAAGGGCCCCGTGAATGAACCTTCATTCCTAAAAATGGATGAGGAGGAGCAGGAAATGACCCTGAACAAATTGAAAGAGCAGTTGGAAGGCTGTAGGGAGCCCTTTTCCTTTTGTTTTTTATTGCAGGAAGACATTGAGTCTTTTCTCTCTGAAGTTAGGGACATAATGGGACTACAAGTTAATTGTTATTTTTTAGTTTTTTAAATCTTAATTTGTCTATTATTGTTTATTTTGGTATTATTCATGTCATTAAGTTTAAAATTAAATTGTAGTTGTTTTTTTTTTGTGGTGCAGAAATAAGTGGTACTTTGTGAACACAAAAAGGGTTTATCTGTGGCACTGCTGTGAAGAACCTTTTGTAGCCCATTTATTTTTAGGAGTGTAGCACAGTTTCTCCACAGTGTAGTATGTAGTTGAAATTCTAAAAAATAAAGGATATTTGAAATGTAAACATTATGCTCTGTGTATTTATTACAAAATTAGCATTAAGTAGATACTGATATCTTTATATCAAATGAAAAAGTATTGTGACATTACTTCATTATCTACATTAAAATTAATGTTAATAAAAATATTTATATTTGGCTATATATTTTAGTGAACTTTCATGTATTTTTTTAAGTACCATACATATGATTCAAATGTTTAGTATTTATCAAAATCCATGATAAAATTAATATTTACGCGAAGACATGTTGGTTTTCACAACCAGTTCCACCAAACCATATATGGTTCAACTTCCGGTCTGAGACGAGCGCCCTGGATCGTGTGCCCCGAATCGTTGCGCTGCGGGGCTGCAGCTGGATAATATATGAAGTTTTATTTTAACAAAGTTTGCTCAATCTGCTCTAGCAGAGCCTGAAGTAGTAGACAAACTAATAAAAAAGGAAATCGAATCAGGGTTTATGATCGGTCCATTCGAAACGCCCCCCCTTTCAAACATTTCGTATCAGCCCCATTGGTATAGCTACCAGAAAGTTTTCAGGGGAAAAGCGCATGATAATCGATCTCTCTGCGCCTCACAACTCTCCATTTCCAAGCATCAATAGTCTTATTCCACTCGAAGAATATTCTCTCCATTACCACGATATCGAGCAAGCAATAACAATGATTAAAATCATTGGCCGCGGCGCATGGCTGGCAAGGTAGATATCACATCAGCTTTTAAAGTTATGCCAATACACCCAGATTTGTGGCATCTATTCGGCGTTCGCTGGCGCAATAAGTTTTATTTCGCCGTGCGTCTAACCTTTGGTTGCAAAAGCAGCCCAAAAATCTTCGACACGCTATCTAAAGCAACATGCTGGATTCTATCCAACAATTATGCAATTCCCTATCTCCTTCATTTGCTAGATGATTTCTTAATTATCTCACCTCATGACGCTATCCCCGCAGCGCATCTCCTTACGGTGCAACAGGTTTTTGCAAAGCTAGGGATTCCGATAGTTCAAGAAAAAACAATGGGCCCATCAACATCCATTACATTTTTGGGCATCAATTTAAACTCAGTAAAATTCCAGGCTTCACTGCCTAAGGAGAAAATCGATAGAACCATTTTGGTCACGTCTGATTTTCTAACCCGCACAAACTGTTCCAAACGCAAACTTCTCTCTTTACTTGGTCATCTAAACTTTGCTATGCGCATAATTCCACAAGGTCGCCCCTTTATCGCGCATGTCCTCGCCCTCGCATCCTCGGTTCTCGCACTAGAAGACGAAATTATTTTATTCTACGAATGCAAAAACGAGCTAAGCCTCTGGATAACTTTCCTTAATCAGTGGAACGGCTTAACTTTTTCTATGACAATTGCATTTCTTTCCCCCTTGACATTAAACTGTTTACCGACGCAGCCCCCTCAATTGGTTTTGGGGGATTTTACCAAGGACGCTGGTTCGTGTCCTCCTGGCCGCCCCAGCTTCTAGTCTTACCTCAGTCCTCAGCCCTTTTCGAGCTCTATCCGATCATCGTCGCAGCTTCCCTATGGGGGAAAGAGTGGTCGTCAAAAAGCATTTTAGTCCATTGTGACAACGAAGCCACTGTATACTGCATTAACAAAGGCCGTTCTCACTCCCCTGCGTTAATGCCATTCATCAGACGAATTTGGATTTCCGCATGCGATCAGTTTATTATAACTGCTAAACACATTCCAGGCTCAAAGAACCAAAACGCTGACTCTCTTTCCCGTTTTTCGTTTCAGAAATTCAGGACGCTGGCACCAGATGCGGACCCAGTTCTAACCCCAGTCCCTCATTATTCTCAGCTGATCTTCCCATAAATCACCTGTTAAAATCCCTTCTGAGCACTTATATCAATACCATCCTCCAAGCAGTCTCACCTAAAACCCTCAAAACATATTTTACAGCATGGAAATCTTTCAAATCTTTTCACCTGTCTAACAACCTGCCGTTTCCCGATTTCTCTCTCGTGTCCATTACGTCATTCATATCTCACCTTAACAGCATTAAAGGCTAACAAGCCGGGTCCATTAAAGGCTATCTAAGCGGCATCCAATTCTTCCATAAATTATCTTACGGTTAACCCGCCCCAGCCATAAATAACTCTCAAACTTCCCTCTTAATAAAAGGAATTCAAAGAACCCATCCCACCCGCCCAGATAACAGACAGCCTATTACTATCGACATACTCACCAAATGCATCTCCACACTACCGCTCGCACACTAGAAGCAATGTTCATCCTGGCTTTCTTCGGTTTTCTTCGCTGCTCCAAATTAACAGTCACGTTTAACTTCAACACTAAAATCCACCCTACAATTTCAGATTTACAGGTTGTACAAAACGAAAACGAAACCATATCTTTTTTCATTAAACAAAGCAAAAAAGGGTCACTTAATTTACATTTTCAATCTGCCAACTCCCATTTAGCCGTACCACTCTCTATTAAATTACATGTAGTACAGACGTTCCATAATTAAATCCCAATCAGATCCACTCTTCGCCGATGATTTCAATAACCCAGCTACAAGATTTTGGTTTCAAAAACACCTCAAAGCAGTTCTCACCCAGTCTGGTATCGCAGCAAATACATTTTCAAGTCATTCTTTCCGCATCGGAGCAGCAACTACAGCCTCACAAAACGGTCTTTCACAGGAAAAAATTCAAATCCTAGGTCGATGGTCATCACACGCTTTCAAAACCTACATCAGATCCAGCCGCTTTCACATCAGAAACGCACAACAAGCATTAACTAATTAATACCCATTCATTCGTACCACCTGTGTTTATTTTTGACATCGTCAGACGCTCACGTTCGCGTCGCCGCGAGGGTTCCCCGCTCGCAGGGGGCAGGGTCTATCCCCCTGTCACAACCCCTTCAAAGCGCTGGTCGAACCCTCCCGACCGAATGTATTGGGGCTCCCTCCGTTCGACTGCAGGCGGGGCCTACCCGTCCAATGCCGCGAGCAGGTCTTTCAAAGCTCCCGTTGGGCTAAAGTCGATCCTGAATCGTGCCGTACGCTAAAAGGTTTCCGTTCAACTCCTGGCGGGGCTTACCTGCCCAACGCCGTCGGATGCTGCGAGAGCCCTCCCGGTCGAATGGCCAAACCCAAACAAATTTTTGTAAGTACTTCTCACGCCTTTCACTATATTGGGGGATAAATTTCACTACGTTTTTTACCCGTGCTGTCCTGTACTTACTTTGCTTTTATGGGGGAGTTCTCTGGTTTGGGCCATATTCCAAGCTCGGAGCCCTCCCCGGACAGCACGCCAAATACGCATAAATTAATATATATGAATTACCCAAATTACGATTTCATGTACGTGTAAACTCGTGAAATGAAATTTTACTTTAACAAAGTTTGGGAGGCGCACTTGTTTAGGGAATCAACCAATCAATGAAGAGAAGACCCGTATATAAAGCCATCTCTCACCTCTATCCCGCAACATGTTCAACAGCATCCCTCCACCACCCCCTCACCTCACTCTAGCCTGGGTTCTTCTCCCAGTGATTAAGGGGGGGGGGGTTCTCTGGGTTCGGGACATATTCCGAGCTCGGTGCCCTCCCCGGACAGCACGCAAAATACGCATAAATTAATATATATGAATTCCCCAAATTACAATTTCATTTATGTGTAAACTCGTGAATGGTTGAATTACGTGGTTCATGTGATGTCATAATGTTTGCGCACTGGCTGTCAGTCGTGTGTAGGTGCGGGCATTTTGAGATGCCACCACTCCAGCCCCCTCCTAGTATTCTTGCTTTCTCATTTTTTTATATTATCTTATTATTTTAGCGGGTAGACTTAGTAACATATAGCTAAAATATTGCTAATTTATTTAAACAATATTTTAAAACCAAGCACCACTTTCTCGCTAATCTGACAGCATTGCATTTCTGTTTTCTACCGGTAGGTGGCACCAAGGACAAACGTGAAACACCGCCTATGGTTTTCACTAATTGTGCGCCCTGCGAGTTGTTGGTTGTCAATTGTTTTTGTTTTGCAGATTAAACAGAGTCATACAGATTTGGAAAGACAAGAAGGTGGATAAATTATAAAATATGAGTTTTGGTTTAGTCCTTCAATTCGAAAACGTATAGGGCGTTTTCCCGGACAGGGTTTAGATTAATCCAGGACAAGGCCGTATTTTGTTTCAGGTCATTTGAGAAGTTTTTACAAACATACCCTACAAAAACACCACAGGTGTGCATCTTAAGTCAAAACAATGTTAACGATATATGTTAAAATTAAACAGAACAAGGGGTTTTTAAATTAAAGCAGCTCAAACATGCATTTAAGTCTGGGACTATAAGATAAACCCTGTCCAGGAAACCGTCCCATTTAGTTTTTACACATAGCAAATGTTAAATAAACTCCAACAATTGTTATGCTAAATATGCTTTGTATTTTGAAAAGTAGAACAAATTCAATATTTACAATATAAAAACAAATATGTACAATATATATATAAACAATAATGTGGTACTGCTTGTGATTTTTAGTGATTTTCAAATCTAGCAAAAAGTCGGTACTTTCTTCTATCCAGCAAATGTCTCAAAGTCCTTTCTTTCCTCAAACACAAATGTAAAATCTTCTGCTGGAGAAGTCTCGTCATATTCCCACTTCCAGCTCCGCAATTCTCAGATTTTTTCCAGTTGTTTGTCTTTGTCCATTGAAAGGACACTGGGTAGAATGAAGTTGCCTTCAAATGTTTTCTTTTGGCACCATTCAGCTGCAAGACTGCTGTCTCTCAGAAGAATGTTTTGCTGCAGTGCAGGAGAAAAGATTTGTTTAAATAAGGTGAAAGTTGTATTTATTGTTTATTTTTGTTACCAAACTAATCTTTTAATCTTCAATTGCATGTACAGTACAATATTAAGATTTTCTTTTTTAAGGAATTATTGTCACTGAACAATGAAGTCAATTCATTAAATCTCTATGATTGATATGTGAATCAAGATAACACGTTTTATGTTTTACCCTTACGAAAAAGAAGTACACTTCAAGTTCATTTTATTAAGTATACTTAAGTAATGTTGGAGTATAGTTTTAAGTATACTTTATGTAGTAAGTGTACTAACATTTATGTTCTAGTAGTAAACTTGTAAGTGTACTGCTTGAATACCGCTTGGGACTAAATTGGCCCACTTTTAGTATATAAAAGTATACTTGAAAGTATGAGTGTAAGAGTAGTCAACTTTAAGTGTACAACTAGTGCACAATTAGTTCTTCATTTATACTGCAAGTGAACTCATGAGAATACTAGTAGTTTTCTAGACTTATACTTCAAGTGTACATGCAAATGTTCTGTTAGATTACTCTTAGTAAACTAGTAGGTTACTAATTTTGAGCTGCAGATATACTTCCAGGTGTTCTTTTAATATACTTTTAGTTAACTAGTAGTTTACTAGTCATATACTGAAAGTGTACATGCAAGTGTTCTGTTAGTGTACTCTTAGTTAACTAGTAGGTTACTTATTGTATGTTGCTTGTGTAACAAAGCACTTTGACACTGAGGATCCATCTGCAGGTTTTTATTAAACACACTCATATACAAGGTCAAACAACAGCAAACACAGCAATGTAGGGCAGGCAAATCTCATAGTCATGAAAAGGGTCAGCAATGACAGCCGGTACAAATCAAGACTTTGCACTGACTAAATGTTTCCAGAGAGTTTATATAGGCTGTCCAATGAGTTTCAGGTGGCAGACTAATCAGTCCAGGTATGCAGGATTATGGGAAATGGAGTCCAGAAGGAAAGTTAATATTCAGGGGATTTAGCCATATATATAGATGCAACCTCAAATCAGAAAAAGTTGGGACACTGTAGAAATTGTGAGTAAAAAAGGAATGGAATAATTTACAAATCTCATAAACTTATATTTTATTCACAATAGAATATAGATAACATATCATATGTTGAAAGTGAGTATATAATATATAAATAATATATTTATTTTTATTTATTTATAATTATTTTTGTTTGATTAGCTCACTGATAGCATACGAAAGATTTAGCTTCAAATTGAAAGTACAATTAAAAGGTATATGTCAAGTATAAAAATGAATACACAGGAACATTGTATTGTACTTTAAGTGCAATATATATATATATTTATAGTATGATGTTAAGTTCACTTTAAGTAAAGTTTAGTAGTAAACTACTAGTTAACTAAAAGTATAGTAAAAAAAATACTTGCAAGTATACCTGCAGCACACAATTAGTAACTTACTAGTTTACTAAGGGGCTTTTTACACCTGGTCACTTCATGTGTTTTCTCTGATCGGACAGCTATCTGATCGTAAAAAGACCAGGTGTAGATGCCCTCTGAAACGATTTCGAGACGGATTTAAATCCGATCGCTCAAACCACTTCAGGAGGTGGTCTGGGACGCATTTCAGAGAAGTGTAAATGCATCTGGTTGATGAAACCACATACGTCGCGCTTTACTCCTCCCAAACGTAAACACGTCACTCGCAAGTAAGCTGGAAGAGCGCCAAACAAACAAAGATGACCTATTGCTTTATGGAGTGATGACAGCGGGTAAAAAAGCTTCCTAGAATCAATAAAAGAGTCTAATGACAAACTCAAATGATATTTAACAAAGAGATATAACTTTAAGAGAGAGTTTTGTGAATGCTTTTCCCGTCATGGACCTGCATTAAATCATCGCGCTGTCACTCTCCTGCTGTGCTGTAGGCTACTGCGTGCTTCAGCTCATGCCGAGCAAGGAGACACGCGCGTCCCCTGCCAGTGTTAATTTTAGCAGCAAATTCTGATTTAGTCTTAGTCTTTTGAATAACACACCATTTAGTTTTAGTCTTATTTTAGTCATCTGAAATCTTAGTCTAGTTTAGTCGACGAAATATCATAAGAGTTTTAGTCTTAGTCTAGTCTTAAGTTTATTAGTCTGTTATGGAATGGTATTAAGGTTTGAATATGCAATACAGACACAGATTTAATGGTTGTTATAGAAAACACGTATTTTATTTCATTCTTAATGTCAAAAAAACTGACCGTGGCTTTTTCACAAAAGATAATATCACATAAAATAAGCATAAAGCCAGCTCTACCTAAACATGGTCCCTGAAAAAGATATGCATTCTCCCTAAATGACATGCACACACAGACACACACGCGTGCAGACACACAGACAGAGACACACGCACGCACGCACTTACGCACGCACTTTGTCCAGTCATGTAAAACCACAACATCTACTATAATAGTAACTTTACACATTTCATTCAATTTGAGGACACTGAATATTTACACTCAGTATTAATTCAGACAATCCAATACAATCAATTCAGTTCAGATGTGTATTCCTTTCGTTTCTATGTTATACCAAGTTTAGCGAAAACACAGTGGTTTATCTGATAAAATAACCTTAGCGTGTTTGTTTACCTTCGCATGTATTTCTGGATGAGTCGTCTTTACAGGCTGTCGTCTTGTCATATTTGAAGTGTGACCAGATTAGACGCTAGCTCTGACATTTATGTTGTCAAGGAGACATGTCTTCGGACCGGGTGCAGCGCAAAATGTTAGCATGTTGCTAACGAGCGAAGTCAACTGAAATCAGCCAAAGCTGGGTAACTAAGACTGTACAACTAAATATAATGTAAACAACCTGTTGAGAAAACGAACTTTGCCGCGGCTTTTTAAAATGCCTCTGCTGCCTGCTGCTGTCCTACAAAATGAGTAGCTCTGATTGGATCTCTTCTCCATTCGTCACTCCCTAACATTTTTGTCTTATTTTTACTCGTTGACTAAAGTGTCAGTTATATTTCGTTACAGTCTTCGTCATCATATATGATTTTATTTAGTTTTTATTTAGTTTTCGTCCGTGAAAAAGGTTCGTTGACGAATATTTTTCGTCATAGTCTTCGTCAATGAAATGAACACTGTCCCCTGCCCAACATACAGTACAACATACAGTAAGTGCTCCATATTGTTGCGTAAACGTCATCTTAAGTTTTTTAAGGCGGAGTAATAAATAGTTTATTTGCATTTTGGGCGGGGGTAAAAGATCGGATTCATATTCGTTTTGCCAAGACGCATTTATGTGGCCAAATGTAAATGGAACAGTTTTAACAAATCAGATAGCTATCCGATCAGAGAAAACACATGAAGTGACCAGGTGTAAAAAGGCCCTAAGAGTACACTAACAGAACACTTGCATGTACACTTTCATTATAAGTACACTAGTTAACTTAAAGTTTACACTGTAAAAAATACTTTGCTGCCTTAAAATGTTTTGTTAAATCAACTCAGATTTACAAGTCATGTCAACAAAGATGAGTTGTCACAACTTATAAAATATAGTTGAGTCAACTTAATTGGTACTCACCTGTAGTTATAACAACTGATCTCTAGTCAAGATAAATAACAGTAAGTTGAAATGACTTGTAAATCCGAGTTGATTCAACAAAAAATTTTAAGGCAGTAAAGTAATTTTTACAGTTTAGTAAAAGAATACTTGCAAGTATACCTGCAGCACAAAATTAATAACCTACTAGTTTACTAACACTAAAGATTTTCCATAAAGATAATATACATTTGTACACTACATATACTTTCAAAATTTACTTAAAATATACTGTTTCTAAATGATGCTAAATAATGTATTTTATAAATATGCTGTCAGTGTCAGGATTCTGCCACAAGAGTGTGGTTTTATATTTATGTTTTATTGTGATGGCAGAGTCCTGACAGTCTCTTGTTTAATGTGGAGGTTCATGCCTTGTTATGTATGGCATGCGCCTCTGGTGTCTCGTCTTGTCCCCGCCTCCTTGTTCTCCCTGTTAATTATTCATTATCAGTTCATCCCTCTCACCTGTGTTGCCCTCGTTATCTTGTTTAGTTTCTCCTATTTAATCTCCTCTTGTCTCTTTGTCGAGTGCTGGATCATTGTGTTTTATCATGTCATGTTTGCTGTCTATCGTGTTCATTTAGTTAATGTTACATCGGAGTGTTTATGTCTAGTCAGTGTTAGTAATTCAGGTTTCATGTTTTGTTGCCCCCTCGCGGGCTTTTGTTTTCATGTTTATTTATAATAAATGTTCTGTGTTCACTCCCCGATATCGCCTGCGCATGGGTTCTCTTGTTCCTTGTCTCCAGACCCTCACAGTCAGTGCATTATTATAATGATAATTTTAACAGATAAAGTATACCTAAAATAAACTTTAAAATAAGTTCAAATTACTATACTTTAAAAATTGCACAGAACTTTAACTCCACGTATATATTTTTTTTTAAATATACTTTTAGAAAATATACTAAATTATAATTATTTTGAAATATGTTAAAAGTTTAATTGTAAGCAAATATGTTGTAAGCATACTTTCAACATATTCAAAGATGGTACATTTCTTTCTAAGTATATTTGTAATGTACTATTGCAAAGTTAAATATACTTGAAATACAATAAAGTATATTTATTTTTCACCAGGGCTAATCATATGGCTTTTTGCAGCTTTCCTGATGCAGTTTTTGTTGTTGCATTTTTACTTTATACTTTTAAGTATATATAAGTAAACAAGTATAGGCCAAATACACTTAGACATTTCGGTCAGTATAGGTCAAGTATACTTTAGTACAATTTAAGTATATTTCTGAGAAGTACCTAAAAACCATTTTAGAGAAGTACATAAAAAGTAAACTGAAAGTATACTTTCTTATTTTAAAGTTTAAAAGAGGTATACTTATAGCACACTTGAATAAACTTCTTTTTCGTAAGGGTAGTTGTGAAGTGACACACGGTTGTCTAAGATCAATCATCAGACAATATCTTTATATGATATAATATTTATCAACCATGTGTATATTCATCTCAGTAGTTTAATTCTTTCTGCATGGAATGCTTGTAAGAAAATCTGTCCAAACATACAGACCAAAGACTAAACAGAAGCAAGTGTTTTTAAGGTGTTAAAGTGTTTAAGTAATTGTTACCTCTTCTGTGCTATGTGGGGGTACCTGTTTGGTCTTTGCAGCCCTGGAAAAAAGAACATAAATTCCATATGATGTCATACAAGTGATCTCATCTCTACCTAGGCAAATCTATCTATGTTAGGACTGACAGAATAGGTTTTGTGATATTACACACAATGTAGGTTTGCACAACTACAATGCAAATAATTATCCATACCTTTTTTTTCTTTTAAAAGTTGTTGACTTCAGAAGCAAAGATTCGGCTTGAAATCGAGACAAGCCACTGTTGCTTTGCAACCACTGAATGAATACCTGTAAGACAAATATGTATTAATAGGCTAAGTAAGTTTCCATTTTATCCACATTGTTTATTTCTTACATTTCATTTAAATTGCCATTTAAAATCAAGTATTTGCAATTTGAGAATGCATTATAAACAACAATGACAATACTTCTACAGCATTCATGAATCATTTCAGCATTTACTGATACATTTTACATAGCTGTAACTGTTAACATACAGTTAGCATAGTTATTGCACAATAAACTACAGTATTGATATGATGAATAAACAATAGTTAATCAACGATAAAAACTATACTCTGATAATTTTATGTTTGGTAATGCATTAAGTAATGTTGACAAATACAACCTTATAGTAAAGTGTTATCATTCATGTAGGGGTTAGAGTTGTCAATGGCAAGTTTTTGAAAAAAATTTATATTGAATACATGTCCTCTATAGCTCACCTCAGGCAACATGACCTCAGTAATGAACATTCGATTCTCCACTACAGTTCCTGGCAATACAAGTATTTTTTCCAGACGCCGTATTATCTCTTAGTCTGGGGTAACAAGTAAAGAAGATACATGGAAACATTACTGACAGAGTAACATAAGCTTTCATGGCATGTTGACATTTTGTCCATCTATTTCTCACATTTACTATTCTCTGTCTAAAGTCCTAAAATGCATCTTTAAAGTTTGTCATTTTTCACCCGTCAACATTCCTTTGCCTAAACCAAGATTTCTGACCTATGTCGCCCTATTCCATTGAACAGAGTGCAGCTGCTGTTTGCCATCTTGCTGTTTTGGTAAAGCGTGTCTTGTACAACACTGAACGAAAGAAAAGAATCTCAAATAAGGCGGCGAAGATATATCAGTGATTATGAGTAAATTTTCCTATATTTAAACTGCATAACAACAAAATCAGTGCATTGTACAATAGGCTTTTTCTACAAACATGATTTTTCAAACTGCATACAACAAAATTAGTGCATTGTAAGATGTCCAAGTAGGCTTTTTCTACATCCAGATATGTTCATATGTTGTATGTTAAAACTGCATAACAACATAAGTCCACTGTAAGATTCCCGAGAAAGCTTTAATTTACATTTAAAGGGGTAAATAAGAGCCATATCACACTCATTGAGAATTTAACCTATTTACTTACTTTAGTACACATAACAAAAAAGTTTACAATATGTAACATAACATTGTTTTATGCTGTTTTTGTCAAAGCTAATTATTTGACTACCCTTATTTAAACTACAACAGCCATCTTAATAATTGGCAAACATTAGGCTAGCTTCTAATAAGAGAAATTATACTTTTAGATTTCGCTAATGTTTGTCAGTAGATACGCGTTCAGTGGTACAGGTGTTGGGCGCGATGGGTGATTAAACTGTAATCGTTTCAATGCGTTTCCTTTATTAAAGGTCACATATTTTTAGGCTTTCTAGAGTTTTATTTTAGGTTATGATGACCTTAAGAATATATATTTGCTGTTTAAGTACCAAAAACAATCTCTATATATTTTTTACAGCTCCTCTTTCAGGAGCTCTGCTAAAAACAGGTCGTTTTGGCATGTAATAGACCAGTTCAAATGATGTAAACAACGCTGGTCCAAAAACACTTCCTGTTACAGTTTGTGGCAGTTATTTTTTTATTTTACATATATTATTATCTTTAAGATGTTTTTTTAACTTCAGTTAATTAAGGTTTATATGTTCTGTTGGTTTATTTTATCCCAACGTTTATCTAGTGTTAAAAAACGGAAACAGGAAGTGCCTCTGGACCAGTGTTGTCCACATCTCTCGAACTGGTCTATAAGTAATATTCATGAGCCTCTCTTCTGATAAGCTTGTTATTTTGTGAGTGAAATATGCAGTTGAAATAAAGTTACCCATGGAATTACAGTAAGTGTTAGTTTCTGGACACTAAATGTTAGGTTAGTAAACCAATAGACACAGAGACTAAGAGATTTTAACCTTACCATGTTTAACTCAATAAACAAACAAACACCAAAAGGGCTTGTGTCTATAACTTAATACAAACAACGTCTGATTTCCAACAGATATTCTATCAAAACCGATGGCTACCAAAGACTTTAACGTTACAAAACAACACTTTAGCATCTAGTTAGCAAACACGTTAGCGTTGCATAATTGTTTACAATATATCATTTCAGTTTTCTCTGGCTCCATAATGTAATTTAAAAGTTAGGACTGCTGATAAATCGCATGCGATTGTCTCGTGCATCTCTTCAGTAAAGCTGGTTCATTGATTAGTAGTAAATCGCCATCAGCTGCTTTCAGAAGCGGCAACCAGCAGCCGGTTCTGAGAGCAGGTGATGTCGCTTTACTAACGACGAGATTCGCGTGACAGTCGCGTGCAAGTTATCGTGCAGCCCTGCTTAATATGTGTTTACTTACGGGTTGTGGATTTAAGGTCGGATCCAACAAAGTAAGGACTGCAACATCTTTGAGTAGATTCCTGGACAAACCAGCATTGTACTGCCACACTGAAGCAGTCACTTGTGAAATGTTTAGATCAGACGGCTAAAGTTGAACTAATTGTTGAGGAATTTCTAATTAAATGAATATTAGCCATTGTTCTCGTATATTAATGTTTTCAGAAGCCTGCAATGATTTAGTTTCCTGACATCCATCAATTGAACACCATTTTCTCACGTGGTGTGATATAACTTAGGGGTTTGTTTGGCAAAAAAGGGGTGGGGTGGTGGACGGTGGAAAGTGCTCGGGGTAGAGACTGAAGGCGGCGACTGTGTATTCCTGACATCACGATTTTACGGAAGTACAAACGAACTGTTTCAACTCACAGCTACTTCAAGCAGGCTGTGTGAATTTGACTCTTAAATGACTGTTTTGAAACTTATATGGTACTTACATAGCCCCTCGACCTCAGTTATCATGAAAAAAGCCACAAAATTTCAGTTTTGACCATATGTGACCTTTAAGACATCTAATGTCATTGTGGATAAGCAAGTCATCATTGAGCCGACATATCAAACAACAACTGTCGGAAAAGGCGGTTTTGTAAGATGGAAATACAAGAAGTTAAAACAGCCATAGAGTCCGTGGTCTCATCACTCAGTCATCGCGTCTTGATATGCTGGTGCAAGCAGCTCACGTTGGACCAAAGCACGAATATAAACATGTGACACAGCTGCTCGCGCCAGTCACGTGACTCGCACTCTGCATCTCATGCTGTAACAGATGCACGCTCATCAACTCGTAACTGTAGTTTATTCTAGAGATGTATTTTGCTGCCTTCACGTGCTATCGTAATTATGGTAAATACCAAAATTCCACTTGGAAAATGCACATGAACACCCTCATGTGGTATTTTCCACTGGGCAACTCGTAAAATATTTTGATGCCCGAGTTGGCGAGATGAGATTACCTTTGACCTTTTCAAAATGGCGGAGAGCAGCAGTAATGTCGTGAATGGTAAGCATTGTACACTTTTAAACGCTTTTTGCTACCGTTAGCGGATAGTTTTTTGTAGCCTATACAATGTTGTGTCATTGACAATTGTAATATAATAGGTTAACACATTGTTTTACCAAAATAACAGGTCCGGATGTCCATCTTTCATTTTCCTAATGACAACAAAAGCAATGGTAAATACCAGTTCACAAATGGAAAATGCACTTGAACACAACACGCTGGTAAATACCAGTTCACAAATGGAAAATATCATCTTTCCCATAGCACGTGATGGCAGCATTTTTCACACCTATGGACTACATAAAGGGCCGGATCAAATTACCTCGGGGGGCGGGCGCTAGAGTGTTGCCTACCCACAGCGCCGCCACTGGTCGGTAGGCTGAATTGATTCATAGGATTGGATGAATCGATATTGAATTGAGGAACAAATAATTGCAATGCATTGATGAATCGATATTTTTACCCAGCCCTAATTAAT
Organism: Misgurnus anguillicaudatus; assembly: GCF_027580225.2. Classification (NCBI taxonomy): domain Eukaryota; kingdom Metazoa; phylum Chordata; class Actinopteri; order Cypriniformes; family Cobitidae; genus Misgurnus; species Misgurnus anguillicaudatus. The sequence goes on along the minus strand of NC_073348.2, from coordinate 10,130,559 downwards.
GTGTAGTTAAGGAGGCGGCTATTCATGCATGAATTTATATGACTCATGACATAGTTGTGGTTAGTAACTGATTAGTACATAGCTTAACTCATCACCAGTCCACAGCAAAGTGATCACCAATCTATGCATTAGTACATGATCACTCATGCACCACTATTGCAAAGCGTTACCCAAATTTGTATTGTTATAAAGTAAAAGGCCAACATTTCAGCTTTACAGAGACAAGACAGATATATTGATTTCACATTTTAATTACAAAAAAAGATAATTTATCTACACTTACATCATCTGTCAGCCATGGCATTCTCAATGAAGAGTCTCCCAGCAACTCTGGTGTACAAACACTGCGGATGTCTTTTATTCCCACTGGAAACCGCTTCCAGACGAATGCTAGGGGTTCTTTTTTATCATGATTTCCAGTGAACAATGTCTTTTAGTTTTTCCTTATACAAATTAAAACAAAACAGAAACTATTAACATATTTAATTTTTAAGACATAAAGATAAATTGAACAAATCTTGATTAATTACCTTTTCATTGTCTCAACAGCATACAACTGTGCAGCAAAAGAGGATTTGACAGTATTGTCAGGTCGTATGTTAAGGCTGGCTCCTGAACTGGGCTGGAGTTTTTTTATTTTCTCTAAAAAATAAAGAACAAATATATTTTGATTAAAAATAGGATTACATAGAATTGTAAGCTATGTTAAAATCTTTTATTTTTACATTCTTTTCATTATGTAATAATAAACCCACCAACAGAGTGCAGTCCTAGCATCCCATGCAGGCCAACAGACAGCTGTGTGTTGCACATGGCCTCAATTTCAGCCTTAATTTCCTTGTTAATTCTATCATTGTGCAACTTAATTAACACTCTAACAGTTTGTTTAAAGTGAGCTTCGTTCATTTGGCACAACGAGTATCTTACAGCAGGCAGTTCACGATTAAACTGCTCTGCAACAGCTGAGTTCACCTCTGTTCTAAGGGTGGGGCAGAGGTTCAGACTTCTCAACTTCTCCTCTGGACGTCGCTGATTTTTTTGATGGAACCTATCATACAGAGAGTATCTGTCACATATCCCTGTAGTTGGATGTTTTGCTGCCATTCTGTCACTATCCAGCTGTTCTTCCAGTGGGAAGGGGAACCTGATCTTATTCACCCACTCGAAATCGACCTGTAACTCCTTGTTGATCGCCAGATTTATATTTTCTGATGTAGGGGCACAGAGTCTTCCATCATGGGGTTGAAAAAACAGCTGGTTTGTACGGTTGTTTGTGTGGCGAGCAACCTGTCCAGCAACATCAGATATGTAAAAACTTGTTGGAAACTTAGGAGGAGCCCATCTGTATGGTGTCTTGCTGACTCTGTGCAGAACAGGAAATTTACATAGTAGACTACACCATGCACACAAGAGAAGTGAAGTACGCCGCCTAAAGAATAAATAAATAAAAAATACCATTCTATAATGGTTGTCCCACATATACAACCCCAAAACAGAAAAAGTTGGGACAAAAAAGAAATTGTGAGTAAAAAAGGAATGGAATAATTTACAAATCTCATAAACTTATATTTTATTCACAGTAGAATATAGATAACAAATCAAATGTTGAAAGTGATACATTTTTAAAAGTCATGCCAAATATTGGCTCATTTTGGATTTCATGAGAGCTACACATTCCAAAAAAAGTTGGGACAGGTAGCAATAAGAGGCCAGAAAAGTTAAATGTACATATAAGGAACCGCTGGAGGAGGACCAATGTTTAGGAATAGGAATGTTGTCCTATTCTTGTCCAATACAGACTTCTAGTTGCTCAACTGTCTTAGGTCTTCTTTGTTGCATCTTCTTCTTTATGATGCACCAAATGTTTTCTGTGGGTGAAAGATCTGGACTGCAGGCTGGCCATTTCAGTACTCAGATCCTTCTTATATGGAGTCTTGATGTTGTGATTGATGCAGTATGTGGTCTGGCATTGTCATGTTGGAAAATGCAGGGTCTTCCCTGAAAGAGACAACATCGGAATGGGATCATATGTATCTAGAACTTGGATAAACCTTTCAGCATTGATGGTGCCTTTCCAGATGTGTAAGCTGCCCATGCCACACGTACTCATGCAACCCCAAACCATCAGAGATGCACGTTTCTGAAAAGAGCGCTAATAACAACTTGGGTTGTCATTGTCCTCTTCAGTCCGGATGAAATGGCGTCCCAGTTTTTCAAAAAGAACTTCACATTTTGATTCGTTGGAGCACAGAACAGTTTTCCACTCTGCAAAGTCCATTTTAAATGAGCCTAGTCCCAGGGAAAACGCCTGTGCTTCTGGATCATATTTAGATATGGCTTCTTTTTTGATCTATAGAGTTTTAGCTGGCAACAGGGAATGACACGGTGGATTGTGTTCACTGACAATGTTTTCTGGAAGTATTCCTGAGTCCATGTTGTGATTTCCATTACAGTAGCATTCCTGTGTGTGATGCAGTGCTGTCTTAGGGCCCGAAGATCACGGGCATCAGGTATGGTTTTCCGGTCTTGACCCTTACGCACAGAGATTGTTCCAGATTCTTTGAATGGTATTATGCACTGTAGATGATGATAACTTCAAACTCTTTGCAATTTTTCTCTGAGAAACTCAGAAAACTATTTTTCGCTGCAGCATTGGGGGAATTGGTGATTCTCTGCCCATCTTGACCTCTGAGAGACACTGCCATTCTGAGAGTCTCTTTTTATATCCAATCATGTTGCCAATTGACCTAATAAGTTGCAAATTGGTCTTTCAACTGTTCCTTATATGAACATTTAACTTTTCTGGCCTCTTATTGCTACCTGTCCCAACTTTTTTTTGGAATGTGTAGCTCTCATGAAATCCAAAATGAGCCAATATTTGGCATGACATTTCAAAATATCTTACTTTCAACATTTGATATGTTATCTATATTCTACTGTGAATAAAATATAAGTTTATGAGATTTGTAAATTATTCCATTCCTTTTTACTCACAATTTCTACAGTGTCCCAACTTTTTCTGTTTTGGGGTTGTATTTTAATTAAAAAAAAAATTCCATCAATTTCTTACTGCCAGCTTTCTGTAGCTTCAAAAAAGCTTTGGATAAACCTCTTTAAAGTTTAGGAGTTCCTGGAGCCTGTTGAGCAGATCTGCAATGGACACCTCTGATGACACACCCAGTGCATAACAAGCATCCTGGAGTTCTTTCTTTTGATGCTGTACATGAAAAGGACCCATTAAAATCATATCAAACTATAAATGTGTCTTACAAATACAACAGTAAGTAAACCAAAAAGTTACTGAATAACATTATAAAGAGGAAATTGCATGGAAAGCTATATTATCATGTGCAAAATGTACCTTTTTTGATTCAATGAGTTCAAGTATTATGTCCTCATTAATCATTTTTGGTGGATGTCTTATGTCATGTTTTTTTCTGGATTTCATTGCCTTCTTGACTTCAGTTTTAGGTAGAATGTCTCCAATCCTGGTATGCTCCCCCATCAACATGATCTCACAAAGTTCCGTGGGATAGTCACGGAATTTTTTGCTCATTTTTCCGTGACATTCTCACGGATCTCCGCATATTTCCGTGGCCCTGCCACGGACTTTCTTTTCCGTGGCATTCTCACGGATTGGTTACTCAACTGCTTTTTCCTATTTTCAAACCATTGTCGCTTCGGTTTAGGGTTAGATTTGGTGCTTGCATTACTTTGTCACTGTAAGTATTGGTTTATACAATTTTTTCTGATGTATTCTTTTATATTTTCTAAACTTTAATCAATTGTCACCTGGCATTGGGGTTAGAGTTGGGTTTGGGTAGGGATGTCATTTTATGTAAATCTAACCCTAAACCGAAGCGAAAATGGTAAGAAAATAGGACAAAACAGTTGAGTAACCAATCCGTGAGAATGCCACGGAAAAGAAAGTCCGTGGCAGGGCCACGGAAATATGCGGAGATCCGTGAGAATGTCACGGAAAAATGAGCAAAAAATTCCGTGACTATGCCACGGAAATTCGTGAGATCAGGTTGCCCCCATCCACGGCGCTAATGTGGAGTGGCAAACAGGTGTGTAATATGGGTTTGCAATGGATTCTCCTATAAACACACAACATTGTAAATGCATTAGATAAAATATGTTTGTGAAGCATACCCACGGCTGAAACTATAATGTTTCTCAAATATTTATTTTAAAGATAATATCTGACCTGATATCAGTCCTTCTGCTACTTGTGACTTGTCCAGATCTGACCAGGATTTTGCGATGTCTATTTCCAGATCATTGTCAGATAAGCTATCTGCATCAGGCCTTTTAAAAGTTCCAACTGCGAATTAAGTTTAACAGTTACAAAGGCATGACAAGCACACTTTTAAACAGACAAACACACAGTCATTGATACCAAGAACTAATGTACGTGTGTCACAGTTCTCTAAACTAAAAGATGACAAAGGCAGGGATTACAGAAACTTACAGGACTTTAATCACGATGGACAGCAAAACACAATGACAAGGGTACATGCAGACGAGATCAGACAATGGACAGGCACATGAGGGCAAACTATAAAGGGTGAGTGATAATGACAGACAGCTGTAACTAATGATGATAATTAACAAACACAGGTGAGACTAATAAAAGGTAACAAACACAAAGAGCAATGATGAATAATGATGAAAACAAACTAAACAGAACTAAAACCCTGACAGTACGCCCCCTCCCGGTAGGCGCGACCTCGCGCCGTAGATAAACAACAAAAGGGGCGAGTGGGAGGGAGCAACAAACAAAAAAGAAAGTGTCCAAAAAACTGTGATGAAAGGTGAGGAAGGTCTAGAGCAGGACCCAAAGACCAGACGAGACGAAGCCCCAGGGTGGAGACGCTGGCGGAGGGCGCCAGGGTGATGGAAGTCCTAGTCCCACCCTGGGGACAGACGACGGCGTAGACACTGGAGGGAGGATCCAGGGCGGGGCCACGCGAGCGGAGAACCCGGGGGAAGCCGAGGATCCGGAGGGACGGGGCGAAGCTGGTGGGTCTCCCGACCGAGACGCAGGAGGATTCCGGAGCCACGAGGCGGAGCCAGAGCTAGGGAGTCCCGTGGTGACGTCTTCGGGAAGGAGGAGCCCAGCGAGCCGGAAGGGTGGAGTGAGGGATACACAGGGGAACGAGGAAAACCCGGAGGTGAGGGCAGGACGACGACTGACCAGGGGCGGAACCAGAGGGGTGACCGAAGCCTGGTGACGTCGTAGTGGGGACGGGAGCTGACGGAGAGGAGGGAGGAGAGACCCGAAGCGAGGCCGCTGGTCCGACGAGCCGAGGCGACCTCTAGGTCTCAGGGAGCGGGGGAGGAGAACTGGAGAAACCCCCGAGACAGTGGGCAGAGAGGCACACCTCGGCTCCGACGAACCAGCGCCGATGACGCGCTGAGGATGAGCTGAGGTGTGACGCTGTGTCCGCTGACGTAGCTTCGGATTGGCTGGTGCGGGAAATCCAAAAGGGAAACCGGACGGGACCGGCAGCGCTGAAAAACCGCGACTAACGAGGGGCGGGCTGGACGCAACCAGTGGTGACGATGAGGGGTGGGAAAAGTCCAAAGCACAATCCGAGCAGATGTTATAAACCCCAGGGACCATTATTGGCTCACCCTCAGCGGCGGGGAGATGGACGTCCTCCCTGACGTCATTTGCAGCTCCCGCGGCGGCACCCCGGAAAATCTGGTCACGCAACCTGGTCAGGGGGAACATCCGGGGTTTTGGCGACGCTGGGCTCCGAGGGTAGCTCTGGCTCGCAGGTCGCACTGCCGGGTTCTCCACCTGCGGTGGGCAGGAGTTCCGGGTAGGGTAAGATCCGTCTGGTCTCTGGGGGTGGCGATGGTCCGTTGGACCGTCCGAAGTGATCGGACGGTCTCCCTGCTCCAAACCGAGTGATGTGTTCAACGAAAAATCCATAAATAAACTAAAAACGAAACTGATTATTCGGAAAACAAAAAACTCTAGCTTGAAACACGAAGGGGAACACTAACACGCCACAAACGTTTGGTCTGATCTTCTGTCACAGTTCTCTAAACTAAAAGATGACAAAGGCAGGGATTACAGAAACGTACAGGACTTTAATCACGATGGACAGCAAAACACGATGACAACGGTACATGCAGACGAGATCAGACAATGGACAGGCACATGAGGGCAAACTATAAAGGGTGAGTGATAATGACAGACAGCTGTAACTAATGATGATAATTAACAAACACAGGTGAGACTAATAAAAGGTAACAAACACAAAGAGCAATGATGAATAATGATGAAAACAAACTAAACAGAACTAAAACCCTGACAACGTGTATGCATGTAAACCAGTGGTTCTCAAACTTTTTCAGCATGCGGCGCCCCTTATGTACGGCACATTCCTTCGCGCCCCCCCCAAAGAAAATTTATGACAAAACCATTTTTAAAACTACAAATTTTAATTAAACAAAACATAATAAATTATACAAAGTAGTGCTGTTGGCTAGTAGCCTTATTTTTTTTTAGGTTTAATTACACAAAATTCATAATAAATGATTGTATTTTATAAAATGTCTTAAAACTGGGGCCCCCCTGGCACCATCTTGCGGCCCTCCTAGGGACCCCGGCCCCCAGTTTGAGAACCACTGATGTAAACATAATAAAGTAATGCTAGACATGAAAATTCATATCTTTATTAAAATAGTTATGTTCATCATAACTGGCATCTTACAATAACAGAATTACAGATATCACAAATATTCTTATGTGGGATATCAAATGCCAGTTTCCAATTTGTATCAGCTATAATTACAGCTGGATGATATCCACACTGGTAGCAGAAGTCGTCAAAAGTGAAATTTGTTAAGGAGAGAAAGTGGTGAAATGCAGTAATTGGTGGTGGTACCGGTTGTCATTGAAAAATGACAAGATATTCAGCATCCGCCCACTAGTTGTTTTGTTCTGTAAGTAAACATCAAACTAAATTTACATCAGTCATTCACAAAGTTATGTAGGTTCAAGAATGAAAAAGATGATGTTTTATCCCTATATATCTTTTGCAGATTGTTTTTCACAAAAAATGTAAGGCTGCCTTACTGCTAGTCCAGACAGGAGAAGTTGACACAGAGGCAGTGTTAAGAGAACACGGTTGTTGAAGTTGTGAAACCCCGAAGAAAACTCCTGGAACCTCACAATGCCGTTGCATGTTGGACAGTCCTTGATTGCAACAGAAACACCTGTAAATTGAAAATTAATATTTATGTTTTAAAAAGCTAAATGCTAAATGCTAATATAGATATACATCTTAAAATCTTGATTTTTTAACAACAGACCTTTTTGGACGTAATTCATCCTGTACACCACAGCCTGTGTTGTAACAACTTTAAAGGGTTTCAGCGCCGGAGGGGTAGGCCCAGGACAGTAGGGGCATGTGTTTTCCAAAGGAACAAACATTCTGGTGGTTTTTCCTCTTGCGTCCTAAGCTTAAGTGGTAGGTCCTGAAGGCATGGGATCCGTTTTTGAGTAAACAGGTACTCTGTCATAACCCTTACTTTTGTAGCATTGTGTGGCTCGCAAATTATGCTGGTTTCTGTCATATGGCTTTCCAAGTTGTCAATATCCTCCATCTGAATATCCAATGTGGCCACTAGGATGCCTGGAGACTCCTGGAAAATCCACCACATAGCCATCATACGATGTATGCAAAGATGTGATCTTCCAGTTCCCCAGCACTGACAGTTCCACTGTCCTACCACCGCATCAAATGTTACCTTTGCTCTTCCAAATCGGCACCAGTTGTCTATTTTGTTTGTGTATACTGAAAAAAACATCCACCGTTCAGAATAGCCATCTCCGAAAAACACAGGAAACACATGGTTCTGTGCAGCATTATTGAGTTCTTCAAATTTTATACCCCTTTCTGATGACATTAACTATGTCCTGCAGTGAATTAGATTGTAGTACAGCTGTGCTTCTGGTACACTGTTGCATGGTTGGTCCTTTCAAGGTGTGCACATTATTTTCCAGGAATCCCAGAGGACTTTGCAATTTGCATAAATCTGCTACAATTTTCAACCTCACAGTCGATGTTTGGTGGGTTTGTCGATTTTTGACATGAATTGGAGGTATTGGACTGTGTTGATATTTTGGTGTAACAAAAATTCAATTTCTTCCATCCATGCATAGCATAGGGGTACTGTCCAAATAGTGCACATCTCTGATATGCCGACGCAGGTTTTTTGCCGCACTTAGGACAGCTGTGCAGTGTGGACATGCAAAATTGTCACGTTTTGAGTCAAATTTTTCAGGGGAGTCGCCTGTCACATCATCAGTTTTTCTTTTTAATGCTCTTTGCTTCTCTGTTAAACAAAATTTTATTAGAATGAGAGAATCAAACATTAAAAGCTAACAATTGAAAAAGCAGGCAAGTGTCAAAATGTAAAACAATAGCGACAAACTCAGGTCAGATACAGGGAAAATCAACAGACATTCTGAAAAATGCAGAAAAATATGGCACAGGTAAAATAAAGAGCAGACAATGCATGGAATGTAAAGCATAGAACGTTCTTTGATACTTTCAAACTCCAATATGGAACCCATCCAACTAAAGACAAAACTTAACATCATGACATAATTAGACTTTAAGGGGCGGTTTCCGGGACAGGGATTAGCTTGATCCAGGACTAGGCCTTAGTTTAATTAGCAAATATAACTAGTTTTAACAAATATGCCTTGCTTAAAACATTGCCTGTGTGCATTTTGAGGCAAAACAAAGGGCCCTGATGTATTTTAAGATATGTCAGTGCAAGTTGTTTTTAGTTTGGACAGCTCTTAAAAATGTTTTAGTCTAGGACTAGTTTAAACCGCCCCCATATGTATTATGTTGTATCTTATGGACAAGCAGATGCAAAGGTTTCTTGTCTTATAGCAAGATCTAAGTGATATGACAATAAAAATCAATATATGTAACTTCATGAGAACGCACTATAAAATAAAACAGCATTTTACCTTTTCCTAAAACTTTTAAGTGTACTACTTATATTACTAAGTAATTATAAATATTTAGGGCCTACCTTGTCTCTTCTCAAATGCAATACCTACAGGAGAGCAAAAATATGGAAAACAGTAAGAATCAATTTGATAGATCCAACCAAAATCGATATCACACTATGGATATGGCTTGCAGATGTTATTATAGTCTGGGAGCTAAAGTCTCAAAAGCTCAAAAAAATAGGTTGAACCTGACATGGTCTGCCATACTTTTTATTTATGTTTCTTCTGTTAACTTTGACCCCAAGAACCAATAATCGGAGGGTCTGCTCTGCCGGAAATATCGCAAAAATAAATGTGGGCGTTTTAGTGTATGCACCCTTCATTTTTATCAGAAAATTGTGAAAAAATATTTTTTTCCTCAAATACTCAGTGTGTTGGGTAAGCTGTCAATAAATGCATTCCAAATACACAGAACCAGCCAGGGAATTACACAGCGACCAAAATAGTTGCATATGCGACCTTTTGAACTGCCGTTGCGACCCTAATTTTTAATGGGTCGCAAATGTGCTACCTAATGTTTTAGACAATATGCTATGATTTACTATGAGCATTTATTAAAACAGAAATGTGCCTTCAACACGTTGGCTTCATTTTGCGTGAAAGCACGTCGTGTCTCTCCCTATGAGTGTGCGTTCGCGTGCCCTCTGTTTCTCAATGAATTGGGTGGGATGCGAAGCAAGCGCAGTGTCTTCCATGTTTCTGAACTTGAGCAGATGTCTTTCTTCACTGAGGACGCGGGACCCGTATGGTTACGGGTTTATATTTTAAATGGTCTGTCGGGTCCGGTTAGGTCCTAGTTTAATTACTTTGGGTCCCAAGTCTGATTAAAATTGTGTGTATAACCCGAGTCGATCGGAAAACGGCATTGACCCTGCTGAAAAAAACAGCATACCAGCAAGACCAGCATATGTTTTGTTTTGGTGCTGGTTTGCTAGTGAACACCAGCTAAACCAGCATTAGCACCAGCATTAGCACCAGCTAAACCAGCAACAAACCAGCATTTGCACCAGCTTAACTAGCATTAGCACCAGCATCCCATGCTGGTCATACCAGCATATGTTGTGTTTTGGTGCTGGTATGCTGTGACCACCAGCTAAACCAGCATAGACTAGCATAATTCCCATGCTGGTCCATGCTGGTTTTATTCTGGTTTTTCCGCATGGGAGCTCCAGTGAAGTTTCAGTGTGCCTCCGGTTTCTATGGCGATGGTTCTTGTTACGACCACGCGCTGCATTTTCTTTCTCACATTTTTTAATAAGCTTATTATTAATAAACCATATCTTTTCTAAAACCATATCCATATTAAGTTTGCACAGAGATTGTAGCAAAAAAGCAGTGCTAATGTCAAGCCCATTGCACTGAACGAGCAAAGCGATGTAAAGTCTGTCACCAGGACAGCAAGTAGACTTTTAAATCTGAAATAATGAGTGGATTAAGCTTTTTAAATCGGCAAGAGAGAAATAGAAAGATAGAGCAGAAGCAGTAAAAGTGCCTATCTAATAGAAATTATTACCATTATAACATCAGTCATAACATCAGTCACATTTATAATCTATAGACCTGCACTGTCTATTAATATACTATACATAGTATTGTATTATATTGAGTTTGATAAAAGGGGTCTAATTGCTTCATATATCAGTGCAAAAACAGTAAGTGTTTTCGTGGTGCTTTGACAAACAGTGTCAGCTTTGTTAATGGCAAAGAAAGTTTGGGGTGGTTAGATTAATGAAATATAATGTAAAATTAATATTAATTCTCAATAAATCAAAGTATTGTGTTGTGTCACACATTATTAGTTCTTCGTCACATGTATAGACCATTATTTGTCAGTGGGTAATGATTGGCAAGGCAAGTTTGGCAAGGCAAGTTTATTTGTATAGCACATTTCATACACAGAGGTCATTCAAAGTGCTTTACATAGAAATGAGAAAACAAAAAATCAAATATACATGAATTTTAAATATCAATTAAAAGAAAATAAATGTGATTTTAATGAAAACTGTTTAAATGTATGAAAAAGAATAAAACAGGAGTACAAGTATAAAAATGTTAAAAATAAAAATAAGAATAAAAACAAGAGAAATAAAAATAATTAAAATAGTGCATATATAATATAGTGCAATCAGTTCGGACGCAGCATAGTGCTCATTCAGTAAATGCATAGCTAAACAGATGTGTTTTGAGTCTGGATTTGAATGTGACTACTGTTGGAGCACATCTGATCTCTTCTGGAAGCTGGTTCCAGCTGCGACTGGCATTATAGCTAAAAGCTGACTCTCCTTGCTTTGAGTAAACCCTTAGTATTTCTAGCTGATGTGATCCTAATGATCTGAGTGACCTGTTGGGTTTATATTCAATGAGCATATTAACAATGTATTGGGGTCCTAATCCATTGAGTGATGTATGTACCATTGATAATACTTTGGAGTCAATCCTGGATGTGGCTGGTGGCCAGTGTGGAGACCTTAGGACTGGTGTGGTATGTTCGTATTTTCTGGTTCTGCTCAGAATCCTGGCAGCAGCGTTCTGAATGAGCTGGAGCTGTCTAATGGTCTTTTTGGGAAGGCCAGTGAGGAGGCCATTACAATAATCCACCCTGCTGGTGATAAAAGCATGCACAAGTTTCTCTAAGTCTTGTCTGGAAACAAAGCATCTAATTCTTGCGATATTTTTGAGATGATAATATGCTGATTTAGTTATTGCTTTGACATGACTACTGAAACTAAGGTCCGACTCCAGAATCACACCAAGATTCCTGACTTGATTTTTAGTTGTTTGACCCCTAGAGTCAAGGTGTGCATTCACCTTGAGAACTTCATCTTTGTTTCCAAACGCAATGACTTCAGTTTTGGCACATCCAACTGTTAACTTCATCAATGCATTTGCACAGGGAGTCAATGGGGCTATAGTCGTTAGGGGATAGAGCTAAGTAGATCTTAGTGTCATCTGCATAACTGTGATAGGCAATTTGGTTCTCTCTCATTATTTGGCTTAGGGGGATTGACCTTTTCACAGGCTACAACCACAAGGAAATTTCAGATCTGTGGGAAACACTGCAACGTTTAAGAAAACAAGAAGGCATGTGGTTTAAAAGATGGCAAGTAAAATAAAAAGCATATCTGTATGCAATACAGTTTCATTAATGTTCATTATTATTCAGAGCGCCTTAATATAACTTGAAAAAAATATGTGCGACCAAATCATATTTTGCGCCAGTAACTGAAAAAGTTGGTAGCGCAAGCAGGGCATGAAATTAACACCCGACCACGCGCCAAATGCGGGTGGATTTTGCAATTGGCGGGTAACACTGTCACTCTACCAGCCACATTGGCGGGTAGCCAATGCGAATCAGTGATGAGCGGGTCATTAAACAACCCACTCCCGACCGTCATTTTCAACTAACCCGCCCGCAATTGTTCAAAATAGTTTTTAAACTCGACCGACTGACCGCGGCCTGAATATCATTAAAATATTTTTGGATGACTCGTAACCGGCATCCGCTCATTTCTTATCAACCTGCGCATATCCGAGCATCACCGATGCAAATTGAGTGATTCATTGAGAGGATGCGACTGCTGTTTCGCAACGTTCGTGCGATTGGAAAGAAGATGAGGCACTTCTCTGACTACGTTTGGATGTGCAAGTAAGTATTAAACTGTTGGTGAGATGGGAAGAGAATGCAATGCTGACAGGCTACTGTACAATTGCAGTTGCACAGATGTGTAGTGCTGCTGTGACTGAACTCTTGATGTGTAAACTTTAGAGAGAGTTGCGCTACTATGCCTTATACTGTAGTACATTAACATACATTTTGCGAATATAGTAATGAAAAACAATTTTTGTGCGGCGTTTATGTGCGCAGTTTAAGCCCCCTCTGTCTCTGTGTGCGTGCGCGGGTTTAAGGGGACTCAATAGGGCACATCGGAGAGACGCGTTCCTAAAAGCATGCGTACATAAGATCTTTCTGCTCTTGACAGGGCACATATAAACAAAATGATCTAAACAATATTCATTTTCTAATAAAACATTTCTTTATGTCTTAAGTGTATGTATAGAGAGTCAAAAAACAGTCTGTGCTGGTCTTAAAGAGACAGTAACCTCAATTAACCTACTTAAGTCTGTGTCATTAATGTTAATCAAACAGCCTAAGACAAAGAGAAAATCACTTCTGTCGCTCTAAAAAAATAATTATATTTAATTCATACAATAAAGACAGTGTTATAATTCACTATTCAGGCAAAAAAAAAAAAAAAAAAACTGGCTGGTAAAAAGTCTCTGTGGCAGGTGAATTTCTAAATCCACCTGCCACAGTGGCTGGTGGTCAAAAAAGTTAACTTCAGGCCCTGAGCGCAAGTGCCACCAGTGGAAAAGGTTAGTGTAGTTCCCTGCACAGAACACATGTGCTGACAACATCCACTGAAAAATAACTCTTCAAACACATTTCTACATGATTTTGCATCAATTTAATGCAAAAAAGTAGGCGTTTTCTAACTTTTTTCCAATATTTTCATCTTTACTTCATTGGCAATCAACTTTTCCCCCAAGTTATGACATCAGTCAATATGCCATTCTTTTCACCAGACAGTATACTCATTCCAAAGAAAAAATTATAAAAATCCAACCAAAATCAATGGATCTGTGATGATTTCACTACTTGTTGGCAATCAACAGGTTGAGAACCTTAATAGAATTTTTGGCTACTCTCAAAATTCCGAAAGACATACTGGATAACATGATTGTTAATTTCCACATTATTAAACATCATGGTCTAGGGATCTTTTTAATTTCAACATAACCCTGTTCTTCAAATGGAACTGTGTCACACAATAAATATAATACAGAAAAATCACTTTTATTATTCTATTGCTTATATTATTTTATTAGATGACAACTATTACTACTTTAACAAAACAAAATAATTTAACATAACTTAATTAACTAGATGCAGGTCCCTGTGTTGTGGGATAATCAGAAGGGTGGCACACTGCAGATTGCACACTGTTCTGGGGACAGATATTCACACTCACCACCTGAGGAGACAGCAAACAAGACAGGCAGGGTGGGTTATACAGCAGCGCGATAAAAGATGCACCCCACCCTCTCCCTCTAACACACACGCGTGCAGCCTACTTAGGTGTCCCTGTCTTCAAGCTCAAGTTCAATCCTTGAACATCTGTTGGGGTCTCCAGTGTAAAGACATGCAATGGCACAATTTACATTGGCTCTTGCACAGGAGCATCCTTGGGCACACATGCTTTTCTTGCAGCGGCAGTATTTGATGTGTTTGAGTTCATAAGGTTTTGCCTCTTTCAGCATCATGGTTGCCACCAATTTGCCATTGACAAGTTGTCTTCCAAAATCAGTTGCAGCTGGGTAGGTTGGCTGAACCATGTGTGCCCGCTAACACACAGCCATCTGATGCAGGGCTCGGCGAAGGTGTAATTGGAAGGCATCTTCAGTTGGTGGAAGGCAACGCATGTCTCCTTTGATGCTCACAAAGAGATGGGCTCGCAGTGCATCTAGAGTACCACCAAAGTCACTCCTGTCATAGAGTGACACCATGTATTGCCGTGCTGCTGCTATAACATCATCCTGAACATCCAGGCTTTCCTCAGTATCACCGTACCTGCACAGCGGCAGAAGGTCTGTCAGGTGTTTAATAGCAGTTGTGTAGGCCCGCCTTTTTTCTCTTCTGTACAGAAAGCTCACTGTGTCACATCCAGTAAGTATGTATGTGCTGAGGAGAAGGGATGTAAGATCTGAAGCAGCAACATCATACTTCACTGTCAGACTTTCTGTGATGGCATGAACAGGTAGGAAGATATCCATTGTCTTCACCCACAGCTCCTGCAGCCCATCCATGTGTGTGATGTAGTACATGGACATCATGATCACATCTGTGTCAGTTGCAACCACTACAGCTCGTTTGTGCTGCAGAATTTGTACTGAGTATGCAATGTGAGCAAACATCCTGGTATCTGCCTCCTCATGTTTCTCACAAGAAAATTCTGGAAGCTCAACCTGACAACCCGATGACAAGAGGACAGTGCGACCAGGATCACAAAAGATTCCACCAAGAATAAGTGTGCATCCTGCAGGAAGTGACTTGTTCTGAGCTGCCCATGCTTCCCCCATATAGTTCAACAGATGAGCTTTTTTCAGTGGATTGTTAATGAAGCCTTTCCATTCAGGTCATTTTGCTGGGGCAGGTCTTCATCCTCTTCTCTCGTTCCTCACCTTTCAGACTTTCAGCAATGGAGACATCATATCAATCACCAACAAAGTGTATGCAGTCACACTTGTCTGGGAGGATTCCAAGGAGCTTCCTCAGGTACTTTCCTTGCAGTTCATAGAAGGTGCTGCTCAAAAGGTGTTGGTAACGTTGAATGAATGCCATGGCATCTACTACCATTACAACAGGCTTGTCAGATTGTGGTAGTTTGTCCACTTCCCCCCATGAGCTGCCAAGGTCTGTCTTGATTGCAGCCAGGTAGTCTGCATTGTTTTCTTTACGCATTGTGTAACTTTGGTCAAGGGATGTATCTGGCTCAAACAGGGAGGCTGGGTAACTTGTCCATTCATGGCCAAACACTTGCACCTTCCTGTCTTCCTCTAAGTCCTGAACAAAGTACAGGTTTCGCACAACTGCACTCTCCTCCTCATAGACCTTTTTGACTTTGAATGCCATGGACATTGACTTCTTTGGCTTTGCTGCGAAGGTTGAAAGTTTAATTTGGGCTACTTTCTCACTGTCTGTTCTTCTTGCTGCAGCCAGTGCCTCCAGTCCTTTTTCACGAGCACAGATCAAGTCAGCAGATGTGGCTTTGTGGCCTGTTGAAATGTTGATCAGCTCCTGTTCATCACATGTGAAAGGATTGATCATCTGGTTTTTAATGACATCTATTATTTTCCTTACACCTTCTGCCTCCTTTGCACATTGGCTGTCCTTGTGATGTTTGGAATCACCAGCATCCAGGTGTCATAACCTTTGTCTGCTCTGACACAGCTGTCAGAACTGGAAGAGCTTTCAAATATTTCTCCATGGTCGCTGGCTGCTGACTGATGCCAGTGAAGAGTTTTGTCTTGGCATCACGGTTGTATGTTTTTTCAAGTGCCATGTCTGTCCAGACACCATTGAACCGTCCTTCTGTTTCATGTAAAGTAAACTTCCCATCCTTGAATTCCCTATGGATGTTTGGAGCCAGTTGAGGCAAGCTTCTCATAGCTTCTAGGTAGTGGAGCAGGCAGGATACATACTTGTAGTGGCCAGCAGCTACAAGGTTTGGTAACATCTTTTCCACTTCAGCCAGCTGTTCCTCCCACAAACCTGCACGTTTAGTATGGATGAACCGTTTAAGAATCATCACTATATACATGTACATTAGCCAAAGCTTTGTGGTAGGTGAGGTACGTGCTTCATCAAACTCAGCCATCAAACATGACAACTTTTTCAGTTGGTCAGTTGCATCAGCACACACAGAAGTTGTTTTCTCAACATCCTCTTCTGACAGAGCATTTAGGAGAAGCTGGACATTGTAGCTAAGCACACACATGTACTACAGGTCCTACTCTTAATTGATCAACCTTCTGGCAAATGCTTCCCAGTGTAGGGCAAACATGGCTGGATACACCATATTGTGGGCATGCAGCATTGCATAGTAGTCTTTCCCACTGATAATTTTGTTTGCTGTTCCACGGAGACAGACATCAGCTTCGACCACAATGTCTTCAGTGGACTGCATCAAATGCCCAATGGCTCCAAGGAAATTCTGAGCAATATGGAAGCCACCCATGCGCAAGATACGTTTGGCATACTTCTCTTTGTTCTTCTTTTGCAGACTCAGAACCACCTCATAGATTGCTTGGTCACATGTGATGATGGCATACTCTTGACCATATTTTCTCGATACATTCATACAGTACTGAACAGACTGTTCAACCACATCTGGGTTTGTTGGTGACTTGGGGAAAAAGGGACCATAGCTGATCACAGTTGCAGGGATGGTATCTGGGATGAGAAATGCTTGGAATGAATTCCATGTTGGAGCAGCACAACTTGGTTTCAGGTCATCCAATAGTACAGTAGGGCAGCTATGCACTAAATGCTAGAGGATGTTCAGGTGGTCAAGTGGTTCTGATAGACACACAGGAACCTTAGGTTCTGTTTCAAATCAAACCAGGGATCGACTCTTTTGACAATCTTTTAGACTGAGGTGGCTTTCCTTGGTTTGAAAAGGCTGAGAGGATTCCAGGGCTGATTGGCAAGTTTTCAGTAGAGGTAAACTAACCGTTGGTGTGGGGTCTTCATCTGGATTCTTGTACTGGAATATGACGTGTGTTGTGCCATGCAGTGTTCGTCCATCTTTTGTGTACTCTTGAAAGTCAAGGTTATCAAATGCAAACTGTGTGAATCGTCCAACCTTCAGGTTTGTTGGTATAAAGGCACCATCCCTAGTTGTCTGCTCTTCAACTGCCATTGCCATTGTTGTAATATATCTCTGTGCTTCTTTGTAGCTGATGCTGTTCCCAAATCTATTTAGGAGTGAGACAGTCGACTTGCTTCTGGTTTCTTTAAGGATGTGCAAAGCTGTCCCAACATGTTTTGGTGTTGGTATCTTGGCAACTGCTTGGTAGACATCCTGGGCAAGATTGAGAACTTGTTCTTGCTGCTTAGGACTGACTTTCACCCGGCCGTCCTCACCTAACTCTGGAGATGCATCTGTTATCATCCATGCCAGATGGTTATACAGATTAGAGCTCACTGTTCGGGATGCCTCCTGGTAGGATATCTCTATCTGCAGTGATGGGTCTTCAGTCATACTTCCAGGCATCTGGTGACTTCCACTGGCTTGAGATGTTCTGGCTTCTCTTGCTTCCTTCAGGGCCTACTTACGTTGGTCCTGGAGCTCCTTCCGTATTCTCTTTGCAGTGTTGTAGGAAAAGACTATGGTGTCATCTGTTGTCAACTCATCATCACTTTCTTCTTCATACTCTGCCTCTTCAGTTTTCTCCTTAAGTTCCTTCAACTTTGAAAGCATGCAGCCAAAATTCATTTCTGCTGAGCAGATCAGGCTAGAACATCCTTTCTGTGGCACAAGTATTATTTTACAATTGCCACCTTCTTCATAGTACCTTTTAAGGCAGGCAATCAAGGACTGACATTTGTATGAGGTAACATTCTGAACTCCATGGCTTTCCAAGTATTTACAGAATTCATTCCTCAAAGCTGTAACAAAGAATATGGCATTCTCTTTGAAAAGGGGCTCATCTATCTGAGATATGAGATGGTTCAGTGCAGCATCATATGGAGTGGTGGCAGTACTAGTCTTTTCCTTTAAACGAAGACGCTTTGTCAGGTAGTTGGTCATGCATTCCTTGTGGTACCGAAAGTCCTCAGCAATCATATCAGTACACTTGTTTCCATCAGGACCACGCATCTTGTGTAGTATCTCTTCATCTTCAAGTTTGTTTGCTTTTTCCCATACTGCATTCTGTCTGTCATAAGTAGCGATCAAAATGAGAGATCTATTTCCCCTTGTCGTGCGTGCTCTTCCACAAATGAAGCACTCTTCCTTGTGTTTGATGAGCTCTGGCATTGACATCCGTGTTTTTTAGAAGGCCTGCTGCTGTCTGGCTCAGGATTAGGTTCTACTTCAAATGAAGTGCTTTCTGGCTTTTCAACTTTTTTTCTCTTCTGGTCAACAGTTTTACAATTTGTGTACTTCGCACGACATTGTTTATGCCACAAAGGATTCCTCCTCAAAAAGTCACATTGAGGTTTCAGCTCATTGCCAAGTCTGTATGAGACATCATCCTTTCTGTTGGTTACAGCATATGGGTAATTCTCACGAAACCATTGAATCACCATGGCACTAATGATTTTAGCTTTAAAATGTGTAATATAGTAACATTAAAAAGCATCAGAATTAACACAATACTGTGTTCTACCTTGCACAATGTGTGATTTCAACATAAGAATTTATAATTGTAAATTTTATCTCATTTTCTGCTGAAATTCTCATTACCGCAATGTGTCCGGCTGTGTTTGAACATGCGTTATGTTGCAATTTAATCAAATTAACACAAAAATATTAAGAAAAAAAATAAATGGATGTTTTGCTAGACTACTTTAGATGACAGAACAAATATTTACTGAATATTCATGTATAATAATAATGAAGAAAAATTAGGAAAATGATGTGTCCATGCCTGATGTTCTCATCCTCCGCAACACTTTTTGAGAACAGTTTAAGCACACATACAGAATTTTAATAAAGTTTGATTTTGAGTGACCAAGCACATGGACCAGTTACTTTAAGATGGCTACCAGGTAAGATCATTTTTTACAGTTAATTTGAAATATTGTCTTGTCAGAATGCTTACACGACATTTTGATTATCATTACCGCAACAGATGCTTATTAAATGTTAATTTAATTAATAGAAGCATAATACTTTGATTTTAAATGCATGTGCAGAATCTCCAAATTATGTTCTTTCAGGTTTGTCATGTCATTTTGAAAATATGTCAGTGTTGATGTTTTCTGACTGTTGCGGTAATGAGATTTTTTAGGACTAATTTTTTTAATTATGTTACAAAAAGTGTTAAATGATAAGTAAAAGTTTTTAAATTAATGTTCCCATTTACTTCAGACTTTGTTTTTCAATGTCTGGTGGGAAAAAAAGTAAATTTAAGCAATTGTTACATTTTCATGCTTGACATTTTTAAAACCAAGTTTTCGTGAGAATCACCCATATAGGAGAGATTGGTAACCTTGATTTGTCAGTTTTTGAAGAGGACCAGGGGCCCTGTCTGTTTTCTGACATATTATGCAAGCAGTATAGTTGGTACAGAGCAGCTTTCTCTCCCGCTGCTTGGTTGAGAACTCAGGCTCCATTCTGTCTGCTGCCTTCTCTTCTCGCTAACTTTTCCTCCACAGTAAACCCAATAAGATCAGAACCAAATCTGCAAATGGGAAATGTTGTGCATTCAGGTGAAATAAATCTAGCTAGCTTTTGACAAACCATTTACTCTATATACTGCTCTGCTAAAAAAATCCAGCTAAGACCAGCATAAGCTGGTGAGCTGGTTTTAGCTGGTCCCCAGCTTGATTTTACTGGCCCACCAGCATGACCAGCTTTGTCAGGCTGGGAAGACCAGCATAAACCACCTTAAACCAGCTAAAACCAGCTACCAGCTTATGCTGGTTTTAGCTGGATTTTTCAGTAGGGTGTACAGTAATATATACAAAAAACTGCGTAATATATAGTATGTTTACATCTTACAGAACATTTGTATTGTTCAGATTGTGTACAGTCTGATATCCAATATAGCTACAGTACATATCGTGTTTGTGTGGCCATTCATACAACAAGCTAACTAGCTACAATTTTTCTAATCCTGAATTTAACAACTGGCCATAGCTAATTGCTAATGGCAGCTAGCACTCAGTGCAGCCTTTAGTTACCCTTACTAGCCTACTATCTGCAGAGGCGAACACTACTTGAGTATTTTAAGTAAATTTTCTTAAAGCATAGTTTACTACATTTTACTACATTCTAAAGCATAGAATCATACTGTGTATTCCTTTAATATTGCATATTAAAATTTATTTAATACCTAATTACATAAATATTGTGTACTTTTACTTTTCTTGAGTAAAAGTGCAAAAGTACTTTTTACTCAAGTAAAAAAAACAGTTAAATATTAAATATAAACCAACTTGAAATTATGAAATGTAGTGGAGTAAAAATTATGATAATATGTTTTGGAATGTATGTTTTCCAAAGAAAAATTCGGATAAAATACGAATAATTGAAAAATTACTTTTATGTATAAAGTAAAAATGCTTAAGTAGTGTCCACCTCTGACTATCTGTCTGACATAAAAAACACTTCAAGGACCACACCAGCCTCTATATAAGTGTATTTCCAATAGTGCTGGGCATGGATTAATCTAGATTAATCTCATACAAAATAAAAGTAATTGTTTGCACAATATATGAGTTTGTGCTTTGTATAATTAGAATGTATATATAAATACACAAACATTCATGTATGTATTTCAAGATTTACATGTGTATATATATATATATATATATATATATATATATATATATATATATATATATATATATATTTATGTCTATTTTATATTATATATAAATAAAAACATTATATATAAATAAAACATTTCTTAAATGTATATATATATGCTTGTGTGTGTGTGTGTTTAAATATACATAATATTTACACACAGCACACACTCATGTATTATGCAAAAATACTTTTATTTTGTGTGAGATTAATCTAGATTAATCCATGCCCAGTACTAATTTCTTGTGATTCCTTGCTCCAAACGTATCCCTTTTGCAGCATTTATTCTCATTTTTAATTCTTTACCTAGCAAGTCCAGTTTAAATTTTTGCAATTTCTCAACTTCTCATTGAAGCAAATTAGACATAGGGACATATGAAATTCTGAGCATCAAAAAAAGTAAGTCTCTACCCCATTCCTGTGAGGAGTTATGGCTGTTTAAAGAAACCACCGAAATTAGCTAAAACTGCTAAAGCTAGCTAAGTAAACTATTAGAAAATTAATGCTGCTACAGGGATACGTTTTCATCAGAAATTAGGGCTGTCAAAAGATTAATCGCGATTAATCGCATTCAATTTTAAAGTTTGTGTTTACATAGCATATGTGTGTGTATTGTGTATAAATATTATGTATATATAAATACACACACATTCATGTATATATTTAAGAAATATTTGCATTTAAATACTGTATATACATTTCTATAATTTATATTATATATAAATATAAATATTTTATATATAAATATAAACATTTTTTCTTAAATATATACATGATTGGGTGTGTTTTTATATATAAATAATAATTATACACAGTACACACACATATGTTATGTAAACACAAACTTTTATTTTGGATGCGATTAATCGCGATTAATCTTTTGACAGCCCTATCAGAAATATATTTGTTTGAAGACTGACATGGTCCTTTCAGTTAATTATTATTACAATATCCATGTTACCATTATTTTCCCAAAACACTGGGACATACCTGTCACATACCACAGACAATGATGAGCAGCTTCGAAGTCTGTTGGTAACCGTTGGTTACTGTTTGTTTGTTTGTTTGTTGTTCCAAACGCATTCAAATTACTAAGATTGTGTGTGTGTGTGTGTGTGTGTGTGTGTGTGTGTGTGTGCGTGCGTGCGTGCGTGTGTGTGATGATGCTAAAAATCCAGCATGTTTTCTATTAAGGTTCTGAGCCTGTTGATTGCCAACAAGTAGTGAAATCATCACAGATCCATTGATTTTGGTTGGATTTTTATAATATTTTATGTGGAATGAGTATACTATTTGGTGAAAAGAATGGCATATTGACTGATGTCATAACTTGGGGGAAAAGTTGATTGCCAATGAAGTAAAGATGAAAATATTGGAAAAAAAGTGAGAAAACGGCATTAAATTGATGCAAAATCATGTAGAAATGTGTTTTAAGAGTTATTTTTTCAGTGGATGTTGTCAACACATGTGTTCTGTGTATCTGGAATGCATTTATTGACAGTTTACCAAACCCACTGAGGATTTGAGGAAAAAAATGTTTTCACAATTTTCTGATAAAAATGAAGGGTGCATACACTAAAATGGCCACAATTTTTTTTCGCGATGTTTCCAGCAGAACAGACCCTCCAATTATTGGTCCTTGGGGTCAAAGTTAACAGAAAAAACACAAATAAAAAGTATGGCAGAGCATGTCAGGTTCAACACATTTTATTGAGCTTTTGAGACTTTGGCTCCCCGACTATTATGTTATTTTTTTCCGTTAGGGACATTTCACCCATGGAAACATTAATCTTTATTGAAAGAGGGTCATGTTTGTAGTCAAAATGTAACATACATTTCAAATGTGGTGCCTATTTGACCGAAAAAAAGACAGAAAGTGGCTTTAGGGTCCATTTGTATGGAAGACAACAACTCCCACAATGCACAGCTCTGCAAGCCACTCCCAAATTACATAGAAACACTTACTTTATAGTCAGACGTCCGTTTGTCCTTGCAGGCTTTGGCTGTCACTTCCAGTTGACCTTTGGTATTCTAAAATATGTATCCAGAACGCTGCTGTCCATATGCGGTGCAAAGCTTCGGTGGTTCACCACACAAACATCCATATACTCATCTGATGTAGGAATTTCGTCCAGAAGAAACTGGCATCTTTGAAATTCTATGCAGCAAACGGACTCAATTTCTGTGTCCGTAGGCGCACAGCAAGAGCACAGGCACCATCAGTCCCTCCCAGCTCGAGTCAGTCCAGGCTCCTCCCCTGCAACAGGCAGGTCTTCTACCTCGATCTTCTACCTCCTGTTCCTCCATCTGCCTCAGCTGCTCTTCCCTGTATTGTGGCTCATAAAGAAAGCCACGAACATCCGCACAACGCTTTCAAAATCACCCTCTTCCATATTGATAACCTTCCACCATTGTTGGAAAACATCAAGCCTGGCTACACAGCATCTTTTAGCTTAGAGTCCAAAAAGATGGCAGCTGTATCATTTATTTTCGTAAGTCCCACCCACTAATCTGTAATAGGTCTGTAGCGTGAGTGGGTCCCACCCATAGCCCCCCCTGGGAAAATAAGTACAGAGTGTTTGTAGTCTTACACCCTTGACAAAGATATAGCAATTCCTTTTTTCAATGACGCAAAATGACGATTTTTACATCATTGAAAGAAGGAAGTGCAACACTGAAATCTGTATTTCTTCCATCTCAAGGGAAACTGAAAATGATGCATGACTATTCAAAAACATGACTGGGTTTCTAAAGCTACAAAGCTTAATGCAAATGGGTGAAGTGTCTCTTTAAAGTTGTAATAGTTGTCATCTGAGGCAATAAAATAATTAAAGTCATTTTGCTGTATTATATTTATTGTGTGACACATTTCCATTGGGGAACAGGGTTATGTTGAAATTAAAAAGATCCCTAGACCATAATATTTAATAATGTGGACATTAACAATCATGTTATCCAGTATGTCTTTCGGAATTTGGAAAGTAGCCAAAAATTCTATTAAGGTTCTGAGCCTGTTGATGGCCAACTAGTAGTAAAATCATCACAGATCCATTGATTTTGGTTGGATTTTTATAATTTATTCTGTGAAATGAGTATACTGTTTGGTGAAAAGAATGGCATATTGACTGATGCCATAACTTGGGGGAATAGTTGATTCCCAATGAAGTAAAGATGAAAATACTGGAAAAAAGTGAAAAAACGCCTACTTTTTTGCATTAAATTGATGCAAAATGATACAGAAATGTGTTTTAAGAGTTATTTTTTCAGTGAATGTTGTCAGCACATGTGTTCTGTGTATTTGGAATGCATTTATTGACAGCTTACCCAACCCACTGAGAATTTGAGGAAAAAAATATTTTTTCACAATTTTCTGATAAAAATAAAGGGTGCATAATAAAATAGCCACAATTTTTTGGCGATATTTCCGGCAGAGCAAACCCTCCAATTATTGGTTCTTGGGGTCAAAGTTAACAGAAAAAACACAAATAAAAAGTATGGCAGACCATGTCAGGTTCAACCCATTTTTGAGACTTTGGCTCCCCGACTATTAGGTCTAATTAGACTCAGTACTCAAATATCAACTGTGTTGTAAGTTAATACTTCAAATCAACCATGAGGCATACAGAGATGAAGAGAATATAGAGCAGGAAGGAAACAAAATGATTTAATAATAATGATAAAGATTGAATCATCTCAGTTGTGCAAAAAGCTGAATTTAGCTTAGTCAGATGAGGTTAGTCAGACAA
The DNA here is from genome assembly GCF_027580225.2 of Misgurnus anguillicaudatus. Classification (NCBI taxonomy): domain Eukaryota; kingdom Metazoa; phylum Chordata; class Actinopteri; order Cypriniformes; family Cobitidae; genus Misgurnus; species Misgurnus anguillicaudatus. Next base: position 10,105,663 of record NC_073348.2, on the reverse strand, counting down.
TTAACAAAGCAGATTTAGCAGGTGTATTGTACCAGATACAGTGTAAATTTATTGTCTCAGAACATTCTCTGGACATTAATAAAAACATTTAGATGTTGAACATGGAAACCCAAATCTTTTTGTGAAGACAATACACTGCGAACATAAGATATGCCAAAATTAAAAAAGGTTGGCTTTAAGAAACTTAGATCATACAATCTATCAGATGTTTTTATATTTCATACTATACCATCAAAGTGTTCTTTAAAAAAATATGCACGAAAGCATAAAACAATATAAACCGTCCATTTACGAGATCGCTCAGACTTTTTCAGTAATCAAAAGTTGTTTGGTAGTTGGAAACAATTATGGGTTGACACAGGTGTTTACTCGTCCTTTTAACAGGTACACTCATGGGTAAGTTATACAGCGACTAAGATTGAACTCGGGAGAGATTCACACAAGTAGTCATTAACACAAACCACCAAAGGTAAATCGAAAGGACAAAGCAAACACAAAAACTGGAACACGCAAAATACAAAAGCTTTCGTGCGAGTGGACAGATGTCCGCAGGCAGGCAGGCAGGCTCTCTCATGCTGATGACACCAGAATCCCGCCTCCTTTTAAAGCAGCAGAAGCCATCAGATTGGTCGTAGATAATGATGATTGACAGAAAGACACTCCAATGAACAGAACCTAAGATGTAACAGAGTGACAGAAACAGAAAAGCAGGGAGCGAAACAAAAACACACACATGGAACGTAACAATAAATATATTAAATTACATACACAGATTCAAAACATGGCCCAATTAAGTTTTTTTAATTTAATGGCAGGCAGGCAGCTTTTAAAAGTCTGCCATATTACATTAAAGATTAATATTATGGTGAAATTTAACAAAATTAAAAATAAATAAATTAAAGCACTGTAAAATCAGTTTTGTTTTAAGAAAACCGCTAGTATTAATACTAGTAAAGAATTAATATTGATGAGTCTGATGAGCAGGGCCTGAAGTTAACTTTTTTGACCACCAGCCACTGTGGCAGGTGGATTTAGAAATCCACCTGCCACAGAGACTTTTTACCAGCCAGTTTTTTTTTTGCCTGAGTAGTGAATGATAACGCTGTCTTTATTGTATGAATAAAATATACTTTTTTTTCAGAGCTACAAAAGTGAATTTCTCTTTGTCTTAGGTTGTTTGATTAACATTAATGACACAGACTTAAGTAGGTTAATTGAGGTTACTGTCTCTTTAAGACCAGCACAGACTGGTTTTTGAATCTCTACATACACTTAAGACATAAAGAAATGTTTTATTAGAAAATTAATACTGTTGAGATCATTTTGTTTATATGTGCCCTGTCAAGAGCAGAACAATTTTATGTTCGCATGCTTTTAGGAACGCGTCTCTCCGATGTGCCCTATTGAGTCCCCTTAAACCCACGCACGCACACAGAGACAGAGGGGGCATAAACTGCGCACATAAACGCCGCACATACGTTGTTTTTCATTACTATATTCGCAAAATATATGTTAATGTACTACAGTATAAGGCATAGTAGCGCAACTCTCTCTAAAGTTTACACATCAAGAGTTCTGATCCGTCACAGCAGTCTATGTCAGCATTGTATTATCATCCCATCTCCCCAACAGTTTAATACTTACTCGCACATCCAAACGTAGTCAGAGAAATGCCTCATCTTCTTTCCAATCGCATGAACGTTGCAAAACAGAAGGCGCATCCTCTCAATGAATCACACAATGCATCGGTGATATGTGCAGGTTGATAAGAAATGAGCGGGTGCCGGTTACGAGTCATCCAAAAATATTTTAATGATATTCAGGCCGCGGTCAGTCGGTCGAGTTTAAAAACTATTTTCAACAATTGCGGGTGGGTTATAGTGATGGGTCGTTCGCGAACGAGCAGGCTCTAAGAGCTAATTCTTTGTAGCGAACGAGCAGAGCCGAATCTTCAGACGCAGGCAGGGGTGGGACCGTAGAGGCCAGAAGAGCCGAATCTATGAAAAGAGCCGGACTGCCATCACTAAAATGTAGAGCCGGAGCTGGAGCCGAAAGAGCCGAATCTATGAAAAGTTGAAAATGTCGGTCGGTAGTGGGTTGGTCATACAATGACCTGCGCATCACTGATTCGCATTGGCTACCCGCCAATGTGGCTAGTAGATTGACAGTGTTACCCGCCAATTGCAAAATCCACCCGCATTTGGCGCGTGGTCGGGTGTTAATTTCATGCCCTGCTGATGAGTCAATTACCTTTGTTGTTCTCCTTTCACAAATGCTGCATTTCTTCCTCACGAAGCCTTGCTCACTAATGATGGCAAGTTTAAGAGAGGGAGGAGGGGACGGGGCCTTTTAGGGGTTCCTTCTATCCGTGGCGCCCTCTGTGTCCTGGAGGCAGAACTTCAAGGGAGTATGCTTCGGTTACTGTCCCTACTCTCCGATTTCCGAGCACACGTCTGCAACACAGAATGGTTACTTTAAAAATAACTATGGCCTTTTCTCTCTCTCTTACAGTTCGTGGGCAGTGGTGGAACCGGTAAGTATCCAGCTTCGTGACCTTCCAGTAAGTGCAATTGACTGGTTCGTGGTCTCCTCCCTTAGTGGGCTGTAGACACAGGATCACACTTTACGGTTAACTGTGATTTTTATTTTGCATTTATATTGTATTTTGCAGGTAACTGGCTCATGATCCCCTCACTTAGAGGGCTCGGGGCTGCAAACACAAAATCACACTTTACTGTTAACTGATTTTCTCTCTCTCTTACAGGTGGCTGACGACAGTGGATACGGTGAGTATTTTGCAGGTAACTGGTTTGTGATCTTCAGGTGAGTAGTTGGTACGTAGTTTTTCTTCCCAGGCTCCAATTATGCCCAGGGGATTCGATGCTGTCACTACTGAGCCGAACGCTGCCCTCTCCCTCCTATACGTGGAATTTCGGAGCTCTGGACAGGGGCGCACCTTTGGAGAGGCTCTGTGACAGGTAAGTTAGTAGACAACTGGACTCCAGCACTACGGTAACTTCACTCACATCTGAACCAACACTTTAAATTGTACTCACGTGTGGCCCAGATCTCCTGTACCCTTTACTACCGTCACCACCGGGTTACACGTTGCTTAACTTTGGGGACCCTGTAACGTCTCACTGGTCTTCTCACTGAATCACAAATCAGCATATGATAGCCAGGCACTTCATCCGCCACACGGCTCCTTCCTCGTTCTAATACGGCCAACTCCGACCTATGAAGGCTCCTGACAACAGGTACACAGCACTCCACTGCAATACAATCATGTGTATACACTCACTCCAAAAAGTCCAAACTCACCCACGGCACACTTTGGTGAAACAATACGGTCAGGCTAGGATCGTCATGGAGTCGGCCGAGGAACTCTGCGGGGCGCTTTTGAGATGAAGACCCAAGGTGGAAATATAGCTGTTGCAATGATCCCTTCTCCTACTGGTGCTATGCTCCCGGCTCACCCACCACTCGACTCCGCGATGGGGCCGCTATTTCCAGTACTGAGGACTCACACTGCACGTTAAGTATTGCAATCTTGGTATGTATACATCCGTTTAATGTTCTTTGTACTCACAGTGGATGATCACACTTTCTCTCTCCCTTCGTCACTCTAGCTCTCCCACTGACTGGATTCCTCCTGGAAAGCCCTAAATCCACTCGCTGACATCCAACGGTGGTGTATACACATCTATGGACAGGTGAGTCAAAGTTTCTGTCACAAGGTGACGATCTTTTTAAGGGCGGAACCAAAGTTAAGGAATTTGGTTCCGCCCGGAAGGTTTCCCACCGGGCCGCATTCGAGGACGGACCTTCTCACTTCCTGGTTTCCAGGGAAACCTAATCGGGCTTTATGAGCCACAGGTGAGAAGAGTTAAGAAAGCGAAGTGTGATTGGAGGCTGTGGGAAAGGGAGATGGATAAATAGCTCTGCTGAAATACAAAGAAGAGGGGGTTCAGCCACGAGAGGCGATCGACACGGGGAAAGCTCCTCTGCCTACGGCAGAAAGATGATCCGCACCTTTTGAAGAGCCCGCAGGCTCTGTTGATCCGGGCTGCGCTACGAAGCGCGCGGAAAGAGGACAGGAGCCACGAGAGGCGAAAGAAAGGCAGGACGGGAAGAGAAAGTAAAGGAGCGCCCCAAAGAGAGCTTTTTGGCGTGTGTTTGAAGCGCTGTGTTGTGCCGTTTGGTGTGCTGCTGTTGGCTGTCTAAACTCTCTCTCTCTTAGGCTGAAGCTATGTGGTTGTGGAAGACATCGCGAACCTTAAAGGTTGAGAAGTGAACGGAGTATATTTCAAACGGAGATAAAGGAAAAGGGGATTGAAAACGGCACTGATGTGAGTACCAAGACTAAGTTGAAAGCATCCTGTATATTTACCTGGCTTTTTGTTGGATTCCTCCAGGAGAAGGAGGACGGCCCTACCCCTAGCATAGCGTGGTGGGTGAGCCGAAGGAATACTATTGAAGCCGTCACAACGACGACATCACTAGCTAGGCTGCATATTTCATCGCCAGGTCCAAACCAAACAAAGTGAAGGAAGACGGGTGTCCTTTTTGTACACTGAGCGTGGTGGGTGAGTCTATGTGCGGTGAACACCTTTAATTTTGACGTGGTGCTGTATATTTGCTGTGGGCTGCTGTGTATTGCTGTGTGTCCTGTCAGATAAACCCCCGCCTTCACGCACTTTGTTGAGGAAGGACAAAGAGGCTGTTGGTCCTAGCCTAGTTTAAAACAGCATATGTTGTGAGCGTGCTTCAGATCTCGGGAAATAGCACGGTGCCTTGGGACGATCTTTTCCCGTCTGGATATAGGGCGGGTGTGAAGAGTGGCAGCAAAGAGCTGGAGAAGCAGCAGCGGTGTGAGTACGATTTGGGGCTATTATCATTGACACTTTAAATTGCATGAGTATTGTTGTTGCAGAGAGAGAGGTGAAGCGATTCCATCGTCCCGTGGCCTCTACAAAGGGGCGCCCCTGTCCAGAGTTCGAACGCCTGACGGCAGCGAGGAAAGGGCAGCGCTCGGCCCGGTGAGACGTTGTGTTATCCCACCCCCCTGCCATCACCCAGCAGTCGAGAGGGTTCGCCCCCGACGCCACATAGGGACTACTTACCCCATCGGACGCTTCGCCAATCTGCTACGATACCTGTGGAGAGAAGAGCAGAGAGAGTGAATAACCTGAGGAGAGAGCAAAGAAACCTGTACTTACGGTACGCTGTGTCCAGCCGAGAGGTGAGAGCCATTCAAAGCAAAATAACTGTGCTTTTGTGTCCAAGTCGATACCTGTGGAGAGAAGAGCGGAGAGAGTGAATAACCTGAGGAGAGAGCAAAGAAACCTGTACTTACGGTACGCTGTGTTCAGCCGAGCGGTTAGAGCCATTCAAAGCAAAATAACTGTGCTTTTGTGTCCAAGTCGATGCCTGTGGAAAGAGAGAGAGAAAAGGAGCGACCCGAAGAGGAACTGTGCGAAATCCAGCCGGTGGAAATAACGAGAGCCTGAAGAGGCCGTTATTTTAAGTTCCTCTTCCTCCCTCCCCTATTTATTATTTTAAGTAATTTAAATAAAGTACATTTTAATTTTATGCTTACCTTGTGTGTCTGGTCATTGGGGTGGCTTTGGGAATCTCCTCGAGGTGGAGAAAGGGGCGTGACCTTATTAACATCTGGTTCCACCCCTACCTGTGACATTTCCGAATACAACAGCAGTTTATCAAAGCATACTCAGCCAATTTAAAGTCCTTCGTCTTCGTGCCAGTCACTGTTTCATCTCCATTTCCATCTTCGTATCCAAACACTCACTTCCGGCTCTTTAAGCAATGTTCCGACTGCACTGCCACTCTACACAGCCCAACTGCACCGCCACACAACGTAACCACTGTCAAAAACTGCTCACTAACCTTGCGTTTCCGTTATCCTCCTTCGCTTCCTTTCATCCTCCAATCACAAACCGCTGAGTTTATTCGTTGCACCTGCGTCTCGTTTGCTTGATTTTGCGTGTCATGCATTCCCGGAAGTTCCGGTGTTCCTACTCATCCCTCCGTGTGGGAACACCTCCGGGCGGAACAAATCTTCAGAATTTTTGGTTCCGCCCCACGCAATCGTCACCGTGTGACATAAGCTTCAGTTCTCAGCTTTATCCAGTTTGTATATTTTACACTACTTACATTTTATAATCATATTTTAGTAGAATTTGAATTAATATATTAGTCTCAGGTGAATGTGCCGGTGAAGTTTAAGTATAATAAATCATCTTTTAGGTATTTAGACCTATGTTGAAAGGGCCAATTTTAGGGTGTGCAGGAAAAAGTGCTGTTTATGTGGGTGTGGATGTGCGCGAACGTGTCTCTTTAAATGCAAATGAGCTGCTACTTCCCTCCCCATTTACAGTTTTTAGTAAGACAGAGAACCATGTTTTTTTTTTTTAGTATAATCACCTATATTCTTCATAATGAACATGCAGTAATGAATTATGTAAAGATTTAAAATATAAATGTATAACCTAACTGTAGTCTTTGGACGGTCGTGGGTGGGGCCTGCACAAAGTGACATCAGTTTATTTAGAAAACACAAACAGCTCATCTCATGAGACTCTTAAGGTTTTACAGGGATTTAAATGAAATGAGTGGGCAGATTTTAATCATTAGGGTGGCTGTGTACACACACAGGTTCAAACAACATATATAAAAGTTCCTCATATTAAATTACCTTTAAATTAAAAAGGTTAGAGAGATGTAAAGCACCATAGTACAACAGTACCACACAAGCTCTAAAGAGAAACAAACAAATATGGCATCTTAAAGCTCCTACCACAGTTTCACAGCTCTTCATAACCTTATAGAAACAAACCAATCCAAAGTTTTTGTTTAAAACAGTGGCTACATTAACACAACAGTCAACACCTGACCTAAATATCCCATCTCACCTTGGTAATTAGGACTTGAATTGAATTTTCAATGAGAAAATCAAAAACAGAGAAAGAATATTACATGTTCAATCTTCAACTGTATCTTATGAAAATTCATCAACTATTGCCATTCAAAAACAGCTGCAGTGTTTCTCACCCATAGATCAGAAAAAGTTAAACTTATTAGAGCGTCAAAGCTGACTGCATGTTTATAAGTCCAGTCCCCATACCCACAAAACTAATAAAAGAGTTGCTATCCGTTGCAGAAGCAGAATTAAATTCTCAATATAATTAAAGGGATAGTTCACCAAAAATAAAAATTCTCATTATTTACTCACTCTCATGTTGTTACAAACCTGTATACATTTCTTTGTTCTGATGAACACAAAGGAAGATATTTTGAGGAATATTTGTAACCAAATCAAAGCCCCATTGACTTCCATAGTAGGAGGAAATAATATCTTGGAACAGTGCCGGCCCGAGCATCATAGGGGAATTTGTTTGGGGGCCCCCTATCACCAATTTTTTTATTAAAAAAAAAAGAAATTACAAACATTTATAAAAAGAAGAAAGTTGCACATTAAGTAAGGGCTAAAATTAGCATTAGGTACAGAAATCAAATGAATGAAATGAATCATAACATTTAAACATTTAAAAATGCGTCCAGAAAGCTTCTTACTTTACACCTTTTTGCGGGTTAAATGGTTTAAAGTCACTTGAAATGTTAAAATTTGCAAGCCTTTTAAACACGTGAAATGATAAACTTTCCCTATTCAATTTTATATAATAAAATTAATACGAAAATCGCATGCGAGCCGAACTGTGGGTCGATCACGGATCAACTGCGATCTGTCACACCAGTAGCTCCTGCTGCACAACTTAAACATACTGTAAATAATCATGCAAACATACTTTTATCTTGCTCTTTTTTCTCCTCCTCTGTCCTTTTCTTCTTTCTCTTTTCGGCACCAGAGGGATACATACTTTTTTGTGACATGGCTTATCATTTATTACAGTTACGCGCACTTGCACACTGGCGCGAAATGTCAAGGCACGCAAGGTGTATATATTGCACGTGAGTCTCAAACGCTAGCACTGCAGACACACAGCAGTTGTCTGCAAATCAGTTTTTTTTTGTCTTGAATTATTAATTTGTATTCATTCATTCATATTCATTCATTTATATTACTTGTGTAAGTTATTTAATTGTAAAAAAAAGATTGGCAGCGGCCGCTTAGTTCGCTTATGCCTCGGGCCGGCCCTGTCTTGGAAGTCAATGGGACTTTTGATTTGGTTACAAATATTCCTCAAAATATCTTCCTTTGTGTTCATAAGAACAAAGAAATGTATACAGGTTTGTAACAAGATGAGAGTGAGTAAATAACAGAATTTTCATTTTTGGGTGAACTATCCCTTTAAAGGTGCCAAAGAATGCATTGATACTTAGGGCCCTGTCATATACCCGGTGCAATTCAATTCAATTCAATTCAATTCAATTTTATTTATATAGCGCTTTTCACAATTTGGTAATTGTATCAAAGCAGCTTTACATAATAGATGCAGTGAAAAGCACAGAAAATCGACAGATAGCACAACATAATAAACGATAGCACAAGCAGTTAAATTTGCTACGGCTATAAATCAACATTATCAGCAAACGTATTACTAATGTAACGTATCGAAGTTAAGCCCAAAAAGGCTGCCTCCCCGGGTTGAAAAACCCCCTAGGAGAAAAAAAACCCCGGAATTTTAGCCGGGGAAGTAAAAAAAGTCATAGGAGGAAAAAACCCTTGGGAGTTTACATTGAAACGGAAGGAGATTAAGCGGAGATTAAGCAGAGATTAAGCGGGTTCTGCCGGTGGTCTTTGGTCAGGCATCAGCTGGACATCACGTTGAAGAACAGCTAGTAGATCAGTTGTGTGCCGACTTTCACATGTACCGGAACTGGATCTGTTTGTCTCGTCCTCGGGATCAAGGACGAGACAGGGAGAGAGAAACAAAATCTTATTAGCGTAGGGGCCGTTCACATAGAAAACAAGTGTCACACAGTAATGTGGTTTTAGTCAGCTCGGTTCCGGACAGGCTAACTATTGCTGGTTAAGTGTATTACATATAGTTGATGATTTTAGAAACGGAAACAGAACTTGTTTGACTAAGGCCAGAGGCCCCACTGCCGTCGTTAATACTAACGTACAGTGGCAAACGGTTCTGTATGACATACTATTTTAAGGTCATGGCCATATTTGGCAGTTAAGACTCAATCGAAAACCAATTCAAAGTTTCAGCATATTACTAAAGAGTATTGATGAGATTTACCATGCTTTGAAGTGTTGACGAAAAAAAAGGTTTTAATTTATTCATTAATTTATTTATTTATTAGGTTGTACAAGCTAGCTATTAGGAGAAGAGTACCATTGTTAAAACAACTATTTGAAAGCCTTGTTAAAGAGAAAAGTTTTAAGTCTAGATTTAAAGTTATCTACTGTCTCTGATTTTCGGACGTCGGTTGGTAAATCATTCCATAGCTTAGGGGCTAAGTAGGAAAAGGATCTGCCACCTTTACACACTTTTGATATTTTAGGGATAATTAAGAGGCCAGAATTTTGTGACCGCAATGCACGTGATGGATTGTATTCTGATAATAATTCTCTAAGATATGAGGGTGCTAGGCCATTTAAGGCTTTGTAGGTGATTAGTAATATTTTAAATTGTATACGATATTTAACTGGTAGCCAGTGTAAAGATGCCAGAATTGGGCTTATGCGGTCATACTTCTTAGTTCGAGTAAGAACTCTTGCAGAAGCGTTTTGAACTAGCTGAAGCTTGTTGACTTGTTTTGCATGGCATCCTCCGAGTAACGAGTTACAATAGTCTATTCTAGAGGTCATAAAAGCGTGGATAAGCTTCTCTGCATCTGATGCAGACAACATATGGCGTATTTTTGAGATATTTCTAAGGTGGAAGAATGCTGTGCGGCAGACATTGGAGATATGGCTGTCGAAGGATAAACTGCTGTCGAACATCACACCTAAATTCTTAACCGTGGAGGTTGGCACCACAGTGCAGCCATCTATGGGCAACTTGTAATCTGTCATATTATATTTGTAGCGATTCGGTTCGATAACAAGTATCTCTGTCTTATTGGAGTTTAGCATAAGAAAGTTATGTGACATCCAGTCACTTATATCGCTGATGCAGTCTGATAGCTTAGAAAAATTTTGTGTTTCCCTAGGATGCGAGGAGATGTAAAGCTGTGTGTCATCTGCATAGCAGTGAATCTGTATGTTATGATTTCTGATAATATCTCCCAGAGGTAACATATGTAACGAGAACAGGATAGGACCTAAAACTGATCCCTGCGGTACGCCGTATTTAACCAGGGAGTGATGTGACTCCTCCTCATTTACATAAACAAAGTGATAGCGATTGGTTAGATACGACCTAAACCAGGCTAACGCCTGACCACTGATACCAACATAGTTTTCTAGTCTATTGAGTAAGATTGTGTGATCTATTGTGTCAAAGGCTGCACTAAGGTCTAATAATATAAGGAGTGATATTTCACCACGGTCGGATGTTAGGAGAAGGTCATTTGTAACTCAAAGCAGCGCTGTCTCTGTGCTATGATGGGGCCTGAATCCTGATTGGAACTTTTCATACATACTATTATTTGCTAAGAATGTGCGTAGCTGGCTTGCCACTACCTTTTCTAATATTTTGGAAAGAAAAGGGAGATTTGAGATTAGTCTAAAGTTATTTAGATCTCCCTGGTCAAGGTTTGGTTTTTTAATGAGCGGTCTAATAACTGCTAGTTTGAAAGCTGTTGGTACGTAGCCTAATTCTAATGATGAGTTAAAGACATTTAGTACTGGGTTAGACACTATAGGGAATACCTCTTTGAGTAATTTTGTGGGAACAGGGTCCAATATACAGGACGATGATTTGGATGACGCTACTAATTTAGATAGCTCATCTATTGTAGTAGGTTTAAATGACTCAAGATGTTCGTATGGTAGGCAAGCGTTAAATGTATTACTGGGTAGAGTGGTGGCTGCTTGGGTACCTACAATGTTTTCCCTAATAATCATAATTTTCTTAGTAAAGAAGTTCATGAAGTCGTTACTATTGTGTGGGAGTTTATTAGTGGGTTCTGTTTGTTCTTTATTTCTAGTCAGTTTCGCAACTGTGCTAAAGAGGAAGCGAGGGTTATTATGATTTTCTTTAATAAGATTGCTGAGATACGTAGATCTGGCGATTTTTATAGCCTGTCTGTAGTGTTTAACACTAGTGTTTTCCATGCTGCACGCCATACCTCTAACTTTGTGCTTCTATAATTTCTTTCCATTTTTCTAGCAGCCTTTTTAAGGGCAGCGGTATGATGGTCGTACCATGGAGCTGGCGTTTTTTCTTTGATTCTCTTTTTTCGAATTGGAGCTACGGCATCCAACGTGTTAGAACAAATACTGTTCAGGTTTTCTATTACAATATCTAGATCTTCAGGGTTATCTGCTACATGTTTCATTTGGGACAGGTCTGGAAGAGTGCTAATAAAGTTATCTTTAGTGGTGGAAATTATTGTTCTGGCTAGTCGGTAGCGTATTGTGGATCGAGTGATCATATCTAGAAGTACCGTGTATGAGACAAGGCAATGGTCTGAAACTGCATCGCTCTGAGGTGATATCTCGATTTCATTAATATTGAGCCCGAGTGACAGAATTAAGTCTAATGTGTGCCTATGAGTATGTGTGGGCCCTGTCACGTTTTGTCTAATATTGAGAGAATTTAGAATATCCATAAATGCTAATCCTAATGTTTCTGTTGGGTTATCAACATGTATATTAAAGTCACCAACGATAAGAGCTTTATCTACAGTGACTACGAGGTCAGACAGGAAATTTGATATTTCTTTAAGAAAATCTACATGATGGCCCGGAGGTCTATAGATTGTAGCAAGGACAAAAGAGAGCTGTTTATGGTTACGATCAGTTATTTCCATATTTAATAGCATTATTTCAAATTAATTAAATTTTAGTTCGGATTTATGGTTTACTTTAAAAAAAATTTTGTATATTGTAGCTACACCACCCCCTCTCCCCTTTAATCGCGGTTCATGTTTGTAATAGTAGTCTTGTGGGGTGGATTCGTTTAAACTAATGTAATCGTCTGCTTTAAGCCAGGTTTCTGTTAAAGAGAGTGCATCTAAGTTTTGGTCAGTAATTATTTCATTGACAATGGGTTCTTTATTGGTAAGCGATCTAATGTTAAGAAGGCCGAATTTTAATATTCGAGGTTCATCTTTAAACGTATTGTTTTCTAATTTTATGTTAGTAAGATTTGTACGAGACGAGGTAAACGGTGCTCTGTATTCGTTTGTTCGAGGAACGCACACAGCCCAAAGTGCAACACAAGTGTCTTTTTATAGTTCAACATGGTGCAATTATCATTTTTTACATTTAGCATCACATTGTTTAAATAGCAAATGCATTTGCACCTAATTTTGCACCCATGGGCATTCTGGCCTGAAAACGAAGTGTGTTCAGGTGCATTCTTGGTGCGCTTATTTTGAGGCAACTAAAATAAACTACCCCATTGACCAACTAAAACCTGGTCTAAAGTTATTGGTGCGGTATTGATTTTGTTATTTAAAGACCCGTTTAGACTGTGCGCTTATATTGTTAAAATAGGGCCCAATATGTTACATTAGATCATTTTTGCCCTCAAACCTATGTAGATTTCGGAGTCAGTTTTACATGTCCATTTACAACCCTACACTCTAAAAAACAAACGGTGCTATACAGCACCAAAACAGTTGCTTTGGATCGTAACGATAGAAGAACCATTTTTAGTGCCATATAGCACCAGTGAAGCACCAGCAAAGCACCAGTGCAGAACCACACAGTGCCACGCAGAACCATATGTGGTGCCACATGGCCCCTATATGGTTCTACACTGGCGCTTCACCGGTGCTACACGGCACCAAAATGGCTCCTCCATCGCCACGATCCAAAGCAACTGTTTTGGTGCTATATAGCACCGTTTGTTTTTTTAGAGTGTAGGATTTGTCTTTAGAATGAAATGGTCTATTGTTACCTTATTTGAAAGGGTCATGAATAAAAATGTTGAGCTCTGCTCTGATTGGCTGTTTCACAGAGCTGTTCAGTGTAAACAGACCTGGGCTGAATCCGAAATCGCATACTTACTGTGTAGGTACTGAATTTCATTGGGTACCTACTTAACGTGCGCTAAGGCAGTATGTACGTTCGCGTTAAGTATGTACAGCATTCGCCATGTTGACGTTATCATGTGACATATGACGTAGTACACTTGTTCGAGTTCATGCGGAACCACAAGAACCGACAGGAGGTAGACATCACAATACCGCGAGAGCAACTCGAAATCAGTTCTCCGTGTGATTTCTGGAATCGCTCTCACGGTACTTTGATGTCATCCAGCTGTTGGTTCTTACAGAGGTGCATAAACTCGAACAAACCTAATAACAGACATGAAAACGTATGCGTGTGTATGAGGGACAGGTGCACTAACACCTGATTGCATCAGTAACTTGATCTGTAACAGTGTTACAGATATATTACACATTTTGTCCCCTACAAAATAATAAGTAAAACAAGCAGATTGTAATTTAATATCTATTGTCAGATGACAGCTGTGCTTGAATACAAACAATGCAGGCAATGTGATTATATACATTTTAGTGAATCAATCTCTTGAATTTACTTAAAACGACAGGAAACATGAATAAAAAAATGAATGAATACAACCATCACAATAAATGAAAACGTATTGAAGTGAATCCCACATGAAACAAAACTTTATTCAAATGTATTTTTCTAACAAACCATCACATATTTACTGTCAGCTCAACATAGACAATTCTACAGCTTTATTTTCATGAATCAGCTGAGAACTTTGTGGTATATCCTGGGTCTGTGCGTGAAGTCAGGGTGCTGAGGAACAGCCCTGTGTAACGTATCAAAATCACCCGATTGGTTAGTCTCCGGTCGATTGCTTTGCTTTCCCGTGGCATCATGGAAGTGTCCATCCGATGCACGCTTCAGAATCTGGGCGGACTCAGTAGGGCATCCGGGGATTTCTCGCCTACTGATTTTATGGATACTGAGGATTCGGACGTACTACTCTGTTCACGTGCTGTTTCCCCTACTACGTTTTCAGTAAGTAGGCGGTTTCGGACAATACTCAAGTACACGTGCCTCTGAATCTCGCGAGAAATAGTCCAAAATCCCGCTAATTCTCGCCTACCCTTTTACGTATACTGAGGTTTCGGACATACTATTCGTTCGCCTACTGCTTTTTGCCTACTATATAGTATGGCAGTATGCGGTTTCGGATTCAGCCCTTATGTTTGAGTGTATCAGATGAAGATACAGATTTTGAGAAACAATCCATTATTCTGAGATTATTAATGGACATTTCTAAGTGGCAAGTTTGTGTTATTTTAGTATGAACCAGAAAAACGTAACTAACCTCAATAGTAGAACTTCAGCCTATCTAGCATATAGCATTAACTAGCATATAACACTAACTCAGCAGTCACAACTTTGTTTTTAGCATTGCAAAAACATTGTAATTAATTTAATGTGCAATTTAACGTTCGGGCATAAATCTAGACTTTAACGTCAAGTCTGTTTTATGTTGAGATTAGACTGTTTTCTAGCAATCGTTTGCATGGATGAGGTTTACAGAAGGATGAAATAATAGTGTTTAAGGTTGACGATACGTACAAAAGTCTTATTATTCATCTATTCCCATAGATATACACTAGATGTCGCCTTGGGGCTCTTTCTCCTAGTTTTGCATCTTGTGACTTTGCATTCAAAGTTCATAAATTAATAATTATTCTCTCCCTAAATTATGAACAGTAGCTACGCTCATTCTTTATCTGCTCATCTACTTACACCTCAGGATGCCCATCATTGAGGTAACCAGTAGTGATTACAACAGCCTAGTCAAATCCCCTGACAACCGAACCTCCAGAGGTCGCATTTGCAGGCTGCATGTGTCATCAAGCCTGGTTTATTTCAGTTGCAAGTCATATGCATATAATGCAGCAACTTACGATTAACCAAGAATAATAGTCAACTTTAATTGTTAAAGTACACTAATTTTATTGCTAAAAAACTATTTAGTATAATACAATGTGCTTGCGTTTGAACAAAACTCATGGATCTGAA
This sequence comes from Misgurnus anguillicaudatus, assembly GCF_027580225.2. Classification (NCBI taxonomy): domain Eukaryota; kingdom Metazoa; phylum Chordata; class Actinopteri; order Cypriniformes; family Cobitidae; genus Misgurnus; species Misgurnus anguillicaudatus. Next base: position 10,090,539 of record NC_073348.2, on the reverse strand, counting down.
GAGCGCAGTGTCCCTGATTGGCCAGCTAATCTGTACATTGTGATTGGCCTGAAACCTCTGACGTCAGCTAGAAATGTGACGCTCCTTACCATGTTTGATAGATTAGCTCATTATGCAATGCTAATAGGAGTTAAACTTATAGGCATACATTATCATAACTCCTCCCACTTTGACTCACTACCAATCACCAATCCCAGGAAGGAAGCTGTTGCCTACAATCCGTGTGTTTGTTGTAGTCCAAGAAAAATTATTTGCGTTGAAGACGATAACTTGCGTCATTGTTTACTTTGATGTATGTACCTTTTGTTAACATGTACTAATAAACACACCAAAAGAAATGTAAAATCATGAATCAGACCATAGGTGCTCCTTAATTTTCTTTAATAAGACTTGATGACATATGCAGCCTACAAATGCGACCTCTGGCCGTTAATCAAACTGAAGGCTGCATCCTACAAAGACATCAGATGACCTGTGGAAAGAGCAAAGGATTTAAGGTGATACCAGCTCTAAACTCGAAACGGATTCTGAATTTTGGTGTGTGGTTTGTGTATATTCTACATTTTGTCTTCTGTAAATTTGCTTTTCAACAGTATAAACTGTGAACATCACCATGCAAATAAATGTTAAGTAAATGTCAGAATTTCTGTAACAACTCGCTCTTAATCATGCACATAACATACTGTGATACCAAACGATAGGTGACTGGTAAATAACCACTTTATTTACCTTTTTTGGGAAGGCACATGAGTACAAGTTTATTTACCTGTATACTTCAGCCATCAGACAAGCAGGTTATGAAAAACAAAACCTAGAAATTGTCACATTTAACAGAACTGATTCTAGTATAACTGCAGGAAAGACTTTCAGGTGAAGGCTTTCAAAACTCAATACACTTAGCAAAGTGTTAAAATACACAAATGTGAAAATGTAACAATTTTAGAAAATAAATCCACATAGGTAGTAGTGCTCTCAACAAACCAAGTGACATTACTCAAACAAAATCATTAGTCCAAACCAAACAGCTAAAAGGTATTTCGTCTCGATTCTCGATCCTTCAGTTCAACCTTACAGTCTTTAGCATGTGACTCTTTAACAAACCTTCAGGAGCCATGAGAAAACTCACAAACAAGAAAATAAAAAAAACAAGTGGATGAGTTATTATTCCCATTCATCTTCATCGTCAGCGGCAGAGGCGCTCGTGGCTGCGGCTGAGCTTGGACCGGATGCTTGTGCGGGTTCTGTCTTAAAGGAGCCACCGCCCTTTGGAAAAAGATATTCAGACCACAGGCAACAAATGAGTCAAGTCAGACAAACTTAAAGGACAAGTTGGATATTTTACACTTAAAGCCCCGTTTTCAGATTGTTTATGATGAAATAGAACGGTTTTGACTGAAATTTGGACATATGGGCTGCCCCGAGAATTTCTGGGTGTTTCTTGTATCACCTCCCACCTCTACAATGGCTGTATAGGTGCACAGGAACCATCCTTCCTAAAATGCATTAAACTTTCATTTACAAAGACGTGAAACTCACCGAGTGGTCAGGGGTGTTAACTGGTATGCTCACACAAAAACCGCTGCAAAAGATGCCCCCCAACAGGTTTTATCGTAGTTTTTGTCCAACTCCATTGACTTGTATTAGATGTGCTGTGAGGTACGGTATTACTCCGTGCCGGGAACTTTGTTTGTATTCTTGCAATTGGCAAAGGTGGATTATCGCCACCACCTGGACTGGAGTGTTTATTATTCAAGCTCTCAACGGAAGAATGTACGGGTGTGACGCGTTTGGAAAAATAGGTCCACAAGTTAACAACGAATGCTAAAACACATGTTGGAAAGCATCTTTTGCAGCGGTTTTTGTGTGACCACTCGATGAGTTTCACGTCTTTGTAAACGAAAGTTAAATGCATTTTAGGAAGGATTGTTCCAGTGCACCTGTAGATGTGAGGGGTAATACAACAAACACACGAAAATTCTCAGGCCAGCATCATATATACAAATTTCAGTAAAAACTGTTCCATTTCATCATAAACAATCTGAAAACAGGGCTTAAAGGACAAGTTCAGTGTTTTACACTTAGGGCGGTTTCACATTTGGTGCGATTGCCTGGTCCGAACCCAAGTTTGATTGCTCCCCCCTCCCCATGGACTGTGTTCACATATTATTTTTGCATCCAAACCGCGGTACGCTTGCATCATCAAGCTGCAGCCGGCGCGTTCTCATGTTGCCTGACAACCGCTGTAAACGAGAAGACGACAAGTGTGATTGAGGAACTGCAAGCAGAGAGATGATTTCTGAATGCCTCCGCAAAAATTGATGTCAGCGAACAGACCGTTGTCATTGAAACGACTTAAGTATGTTTGCGGCAGACAGACGAAAGTGCGTTTCTGTATTATTTCTTTGAAAACAAAACCAAAGGTTAAAAAAATAAGAACAAAAGTCAAGCAAGCATTCTATGCACTTTGTTGTCAAGGTAAGTGCACGCACACAAACACACGTCTGTTTTGGTGGGACATTCCATATAATACGTAATTAACAGCGGTTCACTTCCGCGATTTGGTACGATTGCACTCACATTAGCAGCGAACCGATCTGGAGTTCACATGAACCGGACCCCAGACCACCCTTTTTAAGCGGACTCGAGTACGTTTCGCGGATGCGCACCCGAGTTCGGAAGACAGCGTTCACATCATCCAAACGTACCGAACTCTGATGTCAATCGAACCCGGGTGCGCACCAAAAGTGCTAATGTGAAAACACCCTTAAAGTCAGTTCACAAGACTCCTTTCATAATGGGGTTTGCAACCAATAACCATTCTGATAATGTTTTATATCCTCAAAGCTCTACAAATGTTGTGGTGTCAGTTGTCATGCGACCCTGTGACTGAAAACTGCTTGAAATCCTGCTAAATTTGATTACCGATGGCGTACGAAACAGCCATGAATCACATTCAAACTTAGGTCCCCTGTAAGTACTTCCTAAATACAACCCATATGTGGCAGTCACATTGACTATAGCATCACCTAATGTGTGCTTCAGACTCTTCTTTTTTTTCTTTAGTGATTTTGCAATTGTTTACTATGAAAAAACAACCCCACTTCTTTGAACAAGACAAAGTATAGGTTTTTGCCACAAAGTTTGTATGCATTTAAGAGGGATTTGCAGCTAAATACAGTCAAATTTGTTACAATTTAAGTGACATTTGTGAAAATAAAGCATTTCAGTTACTAACTAATAACCTTTTCATCAGCTTTAAAGTAAAATTACTGAAGCTAAACATAAGAGCCTGATAAAAATGCTAATTTACAAAACGTGTCAGACGCATTTGGGTTTTGCATCTGAACTCCTCAAATATTTTCAGTCTTGCATGCAACCAAAATACTGCTTTCTCACAGCTATTGAGTACTAGAAATAAATCATTGACTGTAGACTGAGATATGTGTCATACCCTCCGTGTGTCTGTAGATGCAAACACTTTTCCACGCGGGTTGAAACCTGTTGTTCCATGAGCACTGAATGCTATTTCCTCCAGCCATTTGGGTACCTCTTGTTGTGCCTGACAATGAAAATTAAACATTACAATTGTACAAACCAATTCATTTCACGTACATTTAAACCATTTCTGTGGCTGTTAAGCAATAATAAAGTTCTACACAAAATAAAGCTAATTTTCACTGAATCACAGTCAGTTACATGCATAAGATACCTTACAAAATCACAATGTTACTGATGCTCAACTAAAAATCTTTTAACTGCCTACAAGTCACCGCTGTGTTCTGGATGTAACAAAAGATACAAACCCCTGATAGGACTTTGACCAAAGAGCGAGCAAGTGGAGTATCAGGTTCTGGGTCAAAGAAAGACACAGCTCGTCCGATGTTTCCACAACGTCCAGTTCGACCAATACGATGCACGTATTCATCAATGCTGCTGGGCAGATCGAAGTTCACAACGTGCTGAACGTGTTCAATGTCAAGTCCTCTGGCAGCGACGGATGTGGCCACGAGTACAGGACACTGGCCTGTACGAAAATCACTGAGAGCTTTCTCACGCTCCCGCTGTTCACGATCACTATTCAAGAGAAAACAGATGCAGTTGCATGTACAGAACAAAACACCGATAGTATGCAACACGTATCAGAATCAATGACTAAAGGTTTAAGCTTTAATACCCATGAATGCTTGTAGTTGGTATCTTCTCCTGACAGAGAAAGGTTGCAATGAAATCTGCACTTCTTTTGGTTCCAACAAAGACCATTGTGCGTTCATTTCCTGTAATTGCAAAGGACAGCATCACATCAAGCAACATACCGGCAGTTCAGTCTTTGTAATGCATTTCAGCAATACATTTATAATTCGTTTAGAAACAATTCTTGAAAATGAATTTACGCAGACCTGTTTTTGTAATGCAATTCAACACTGTATCGTTCACCATTATAAAAGCTTTATCAATTAGCACAATATGAAAATGTAATACCTACACCCAAAACAGTAAAGAGATTATAGATGAATAGGTTTCATGTGTTTAATATAATGTCAGTCACTGACCTGTGGTTCTCAGTAATTCCAGCAGTTGCTCTCTCTTCGAAAACTGAGTCACCTGAATGATGCTCTGCTCAACATCACTGCAGGCTCCGCCCACAACACCAACAGCAAGAAAAATGTAGTCTACTTTCAGAAAATCAGCTGCCAACCTGTCAACAACATACACAAGTCATGGAGTGCTCTACAAACTCTCAGTCCATGAAAATATGACTTCATTTATAAAGAAACTCAAAACATTCATCCCAAATTGTATCTTTAGTTGGTCAATTAGTCTTTACACACAAATTACTTTCACAGACATGTCTTGAAACAAATCAATGGCACTGATACATTTTAAGTTGCACACCAGTAATGTTTTTGTACGGTATGCATGTAAAAACTCCTGAATGTTTTAAACTTAACCCTGTCTGGGAAACTGCCCCTTTAAGTGGGATTTTTAAAGAATTTTAAAGGCCTGTAATGAGTGCCAGCAAGTTAAACTAATCCTGTAAATGACCTTTGAATATCTTCAGGGTAGGTGGCACTAAACAAGAGGGTTTGTCGATCTTCTTTTGAAGGCATCCCTGGAGATCCCACCAACTTGCGCATATCTGGCTCAAATCCCATGTCCAGCATCCGATCTGCTTCATCCAGAACCAAATACCTCAGCTTACTTAAGCCAACCTGAGGGAGAAACATTTACGGTTATCAAAAATAAAAAAAAGTTTAAGAATATTTAGATATTATTATACTACAATAGTTGAATTACCTTTCCACGACCAATGATGTCAAGCAATCTTCCAGGTGTTCCACACAAGACGTTACAACCTTTTAACACCTCACGAATAGTGTATCCAGTGTTTGTCCCTCCATAAACCACCACAGGACGAACACAAGTCCTGCAGAGGATTCAAACAGTCACCAATGTGTACTGCTATATAGTGAAATACAGTTTACAGCCTGAGAGAAATCAGACTATAAGCAATTACACAAAAAGTGTGTATTTAGCTATATGCATTTAAATGTGTACCCATAAGCAAACTTCCTGGCCTCCAGATAGATCTGATTGATGAGCTCTCTGGTGGGAGCCACAATAATGGCTTCAGGTTCCTGAACTTCACTGAACTTGCTGGCAGCAACTCCATCGGTCATGAGCCGCTGGAGGATAGGCAACAGGAACGCCGCCTGAAGAAAACCACAGCCAACAAACAAATACACACACTTCAACACTAGCATAGCCATCACGATTGCACATTTACGGATGAAAATCTGATCTAAAAGATGAAGTGTTCTGTTTGTGCTACACATGAAATATGAAAACAATAGAAAGTGATCAGACAGCTGGTGTGTCTGATAAGAAGAAAATATAATTGTGTAATTTTAACCGTTTTTCCTGATCCAGTCTGAGCACAAGCCATTAGGTCTCTTCCAGCAGAAATAATAGGGATCCCGTGTTTCTGGACAGGAGTGGGTTTTGTATATCCAGACTTCGTAACGTTCTTGTTCAGTGATTCGCAAAGTCCTGCTTCATCAAAAGTCTAGAAAAAAAGAGTTTTTGTATAAATATTGACCTCAAATGGACAGCAATGTTCCATATAAAAAAGCTGCACATTAGTGGTATTGGTCCCCACATCTGGCCACCCAAGGCTCATCTTATTCACATCTTTTGTGAATTTGTTATTGAAATCAACTCATCATGCTTTGGGGGTCTTAGGTGAAATCTGCCGAAATACACTTTTATTTGATACAATAAAAACAACAGTCTCGTCTTTGTTTTTCTGTTGTAAACACTGTGTGTACATTTTAAAAGTAAATGCATTATTTGGTCGTTTTGAGAGCTAAAAATAAGTGAAATGCATTATCTTAAACAATTAAGGGGCAGTTTCTTAAACCAGGACTAGGCCTTGGTTTATTTAGGAAATATAACTAGTTTTAACAAACATGCCTTACTTAAAACATTACTTGTGTGCATTTTGAGGCAAAACAAAGAGTACTTATGTATTTTAAGTTATCTCAGTGCAGGTTGTTTTCAGTTTGGACAGCCCTTAAAAAATGTTTAGTCTAGGACTAGTCTAATCCCAGTCTGAGAAACCGTACCCAAGTAGTTATCTTTGGTTGCATAGATATGATCGGTGATGATGGGGCACAAACACAAAATAACTAGTGAATATTTTTGCAACCCGTGAAAACAAAGAGCATGCTTTTGTGCAATCAAAAAAAGTTAAGTGGTTAATGACTATTAATCGGATTTGCAGATTAATCCGCACCGATAACAATAGCTATCGTTAATCGGCAAAAATTCCGACAAATAGTTTTTCCGGTTGCATTTGTTGCATACTCAACAGGGAAGGCAGCAGGGGCCTGTACCATAAAAAATGGTTAAACAAACTCAGGGTTACAGGATTAGTTTCAAGTTCACAAAACCAAGCCAATGTCAACAGGCCGTTGGTACAAGCTAATTTCATGGTACCCAAAACCCAGGATTTGCACAACATAAACTTAACTGGCTAACCAACTAAACTGGCTTCATGGTATAGGCCCCAGGGAAGCTCTGCTACTGATTTGCATTAAAAAGTAGTAGATCGCCCTCTACTGGCAAAATCGAACACCATTAATGCCTCGTGCTGGTTGTTGTGACACATGATGTGATACGCACCGCAGCAACAGTGGGGATACAGCGCACATGAATGTAAAACCAAGTAAAAAGGTACAGTACACTAAAGCTCACGTTGTCATTATCTATTACAAATTACATACCTGTATAAGTAAGAAATAGATGCTGCATTAGTTGTAACATACGTTTCCCAACAAGGCTGAGATGATGCTAACATTTTATAAATACTTTTTTAAAGCGTTCGACTAGAGAATGTCATCTAGCCTTCAGTCAACAGTTACGCTCTGGTTTCAGCTGATTTTTATCATCATTGAAATACATAATTTGTTATTTTAATTAGATTAATGTGCTCAAGGCATTTTGAGAAATCACAGGACTCGACAATGCGATTGTTTTTTGTCATAATTTTGCGTAGAGTCTTTTATACACCGCGAGCAGCACAGATACACAGTTTTTTTATACATTTATAAAGTCAGACGTGTCTACACAAACTGCGTGTACACAGTGCAAACTCCAGGCCAGTCTGATCTGAACAGTGCGAGGTTCATGATCGCTGCGCACAGTGAAGTATAGTCAAACAGACATACTGCTGTAGTTATGATAAACGTCTTTCATAACTAGTTATGATAAACTAAAAAGACATTGCGTACTGACATGGTTTAATTTGTAATTTTTTACAACAGTTCATGCTATACTGTTCATATAGTGTGAATCTTTTTATTGTTCTGTGGTGTGTTACTTTGGTTTACTATTATTTTAGTTTGTTGATAGTTAATATTCATATTTACTTTTTACTTAAAACTTAAAGTACAAATTATTTTGTCAATTCTTTATTCTAATTTGGCAATAAAGTTCAACAAAACTTTGTTGTGTTATATTTGAGCTCAGTGAATGAGTTATGAGTGTTGTGTTTAAATTCAGTAAATGTTCAAAAACTATCGGTTAATTTATCGGTTATCGGCAGTTAGTGCCCACCTTGGTTATCGTAATCGGCAAAATCCAATATCAGTCGACCTCTTTAATTAACTACCAACACGACATCAAGCAGCAGCCCCTTTTTTGGGGGTGTGGGAGGGTTCCTGTTAGCAACGTATATAAATTTATACTATGCTAGATGAAGATAAAACATGGAGACACAAATATTCAGCAAAAATTCACTACCAAGTCAAATTGTGTTTGTTGGTTGTTTTACTACCTTTCAAGGATCTTACTTTTGGTAGATCGTTTTTACTACATTTTACTACCGCGCGGACACCCTGCTAAGGAATCATAACGTATACACCAAAAACTTACCATAATAGCTTTTGGAGGATTGCTGCCGCTCACATCCACAAGTATATCATCATACTTGTCAAAATTGATGCCTGTAGCAAACTGGGCAAATATGGAGCTCTCTTCCTCTGGTGGTGGTGGGGGCACATAAACAACCTTGGGTCCTATAAGAAAGGGTTATGGTTACATCATTTAGATGTGAGACAAAGAAACTATAAAAACAATTACACACAGAGGGTGAAAGAGACACACCTGCATTTTCACCGACATTCTCTTTATCCTCTTTATCATCTGTCGAGTCAAATCCTGAGCGACCTGATACAGAAACCACAAGAGAATGTGTCAATTAAATAAACAACACCACATCAAATACTTAAAGCTTACTGCTGTAACTTACTCTTGGAAAACACATCTTCATCCTTGCCTCTGAAACCTGCAGTGCAATTAAATAGATTTTATTAAACATATTTTACTACGAGATGTCTAATATTACCTATATAATATTATATAAATCATATAATCATTACCTCCTCGCCCACGTCCTCTCCCAGAATCCCCTTCACCACCTGAACAGAATGATGAATGTAAAGATGAAAACATTATCATAACCTTTACTGGAATACTTTTACACTTTATCGTCATTATACGTTTGTAATATCAACTCAACATTTCATGTCCATGTATTTATTTGGCAAGTAGCTCAACAACTGCTTCAAATCAGGGTTTCCTTAATGACTGACTGACAAACTGAGCTTAAGGTTATCATTATAATCTTGAACTATTTAATTCTGATATTTTATAAACTTACCATCACGGAAACCACCACGACCTCTTCGTCCTCGACCTTCACCTCCTTTATAACCTGCAAGAAATATAAAGCGTTAATGAAATGCATGAACTATAAATGTACACCACCAATCTAAAGGTTTAAGTAATTATTACCCTCACTGTCGCCATTTCTATCTTCATCTTCTGAAAGACAAAACAAATGCAACTTGTATGAAATACACATGCAAATTAGTTTTAATGCGGCTTACACATTCATTCATCCAATCATGTTTTCACTCTCCTAAATTTAACACAGTCTCTCTTCTCCAAAATCCTCCCATCTAAATCCCAGTATGAAGCATCACAGATCGTTTTCTTCATACAGATTGGAAAACAAGGTCATATAGCAGGTGTGAAACAGTGTTACAGTAAACAATATTAAAATTGGTACACTTTCCCATTTGGTAAACAGGGTTTAGATTAATCCAGGACTAGGCCTTAGTTATTTTAAGACATGCAAATAGCTTTTACAAACATACTTTACAATAAACATTACTGCTGTAAAACAATAGCACTGATATATTTTAAGTTATGTCAGTGCAAGATGTTTTCAGTTCAGAAAGCACAAATAAGCATTTTAATCTGGGACTAGCTTTAGGTCCTGTCTGGGAAACTATGAATTTACCATCACCTGAGTTGAAGCTATTTCTGAATCCTCCTCTGCCTCGTGATCCTCCTCTTCCCCCTACAAACACAAGTAGGTCTTTAACCAGCAAAATTCACAAATGTGTAAAGCAAAATGTATTTACCCATCTAGTTAAAGGCGGAGTCCACGATGTTTTAAAAACGCGTTGGAAAAGGTGACGGGCCGACTACCAAAACACACTTATAGCCAATAACTTATAGTGTGGGGCGGGTCTATCAACAGAAGGTCCAGATTCTATTGGGGTAGGGGCGTGTTTGTTTAGATGATTTCAAATATCAACATTGGCTTTCAAACATCATGGACTCCGCCTTTAAAACTACTGAGACTTGTATAAGAGAATGCATCTTAAGCATGAATCACCTCCCAAGACCACAACACAAAGTTTAAATGTGAAAGTACTCACCTCTACCCCTAAAGCCATTTTCAGCAGGTTTCCTCCAAGAGCTGCCTTCATCTACAAACACACAGAAAGACCCATCACCTGTATTCTAATATAAGCTTTCTAGCACAACTACTTTAATTATATGAAATCTTAAAAAAAAAGAGGACAAAATCCATAATCACCCTTTAATCAACTGACAAAGCCTTAAACACATTACCGAAAGGACATAAAAATATGGCGAATTACAAAAAACATGCATATGGCAACCAATCATAAGACTGGTGAATGTAATGTTTTGTAACGAGTGTTATTCAAAAATATTATTAATAATGTGTATAAACTTATTAATATATTATTAATAAGGTGTAAAAACATTCCTTTTAAAAAAATAACATTACTTGCACAAATATTTATTGGTAGTTAACCATCTATACTCCTACTGTGATTAAATTAGACATTTTTAGCTACTGATAAATAAATAAAAACAGGTAATACCAATTCTTTTAAGGTTATAAGAAATAAATTCCCTCAATATACAAAATACAAACTACCATTATATAGATCAATGCACATAAAAATTGAGAAACAAACCATCATCGTTTCCATTTTGTTGTCCTCCACTTCCTGCAAACAAACATCATCTTGCAATTTCAGTAATACAGTAATATTGAACACTCAATGCAAGCAAGACAACTAATGATCATGTCAACATAATGGAGACTCAAAAAAACCTAATTGAACCTGAAAAGCTTTTGAATCCTCCACTGCCACCACTGAAGTTCTGACCTGTGACAAACATAAAAGATTTTATTTGAAAGGTAACTGAATCTCACCAGTTTAGTTTATTCTGTTCCCTACCGTTTTACTCTCATGCCTGCCTAAAGGGGGACACTAGCACAAGCTTACTCAGACATAGTCTACTTTAAGATTCAAAATATTGTTAAAGATTTGGGACAAATAATGATGTTGTTTAATGTTAAACTATGTTAGTGGCATGGCAGGAATTTCTTTGTTCTATTTGTACAATACAAAAATGTAAATTGAAATTAAATGCAAGGAATTAAAGTGAATCATTTTTATTTTTAATGTACATGCATATTTAAAGGTGTATAAAGCATGTGTCATAAAACTCAAAGTCGGGTACAATACGCTAATAATTGAGGCACACATTTTACCTTTGAAAATAAAAATGCATTAAACATAAACCAAGTAATGTTTGCTTATTTTTTTAAATATTAGAAAATTATAAATTAGGAGAATCAGGGCAACTTTAAATTTTAATACAGCAGCAACTAGGGCTGCACGGTAAATCGCATGTGATATTGCGATATAAATCGCATCTCTGTGGTGCCGTTGATTAGTAGTAAATCACCATCACCTGCTTTTAGATGGAGTAGCATTCAAAAAGATTGGACACCCTTGCATTAGACAATCAAATTTTCCCTCATCTTTTGCAAAGTTATTGTACTACCAAAGACATACTTATCAATACAAGCTTTTTTTGTAAGCTTAAAGCTGCCAAAATGTGTAATTTCCTTGTCTTACTGGTGACAACTAGTGAACATAACGTCACATTTAACATCTGAATGATGGCAATGCTGGGGGAGACTTTTAATGGCATGCTCGATCACATCAGTTGTTTTCCCAGAGGTATTATAATCAAGGTACACATAAGTACACTTTGGTGTTTATATCATTAGTTGCGTTTCCATTGCAGATTCGGTTTAACTTTAGCATTATTTTCTAAAATGACTGCGTTTCCATTAATCGATAATATGCTGAAACATAAGTTTTTCCTTTCGCGATAAGTCATTTCAAACATCACATTGGCTGACATTGGTAGGTTTACTAATATCACATCCACCGCACTAGGCATTATTTTTAACTGAAGGGTGACGAGAGTATTATCCAAACATTAATGCCAAGGAAAGCCTCTATACTTAGGAGTGGCAATGTATAAGCGTTTCTTGAAGGTAATAGTACATTATTTTAAATCAAAAGAGATATAGTAATGTTATCCAAACTCATGAAGTAATTATGACAATGACAGGTAAAGCTGGGCTGCGAATATGAGACCTCTCAAAACAGTTTGGGAAAAACTTTATTCGTGGGAAGGTGCATGGAATGGATTTGCACACACACAAACAGATGAGCAGGGAATAAATGGACAGATTTGGATGCGTAAAACCGCAATTCACATGTGTGTATTTGGACCGTCGCGCCGAATGGTTCAATTTTATATAGAAAATCGTGGCATATACCCTGCACTACACCACTGCTTAGCAAACTATAAAAAATAGAAATACCTACCAAAACTGGAGCTGGAGGATACAACAGGGCTCTGCGGAAAGAAAAAATAAATAAACATGACACTACAACTCTTGCTGAATATTCATTAACAAATGCAAGGAGGATTTTATTTTAACATTAATCTGAAATCAGATTCTCTAGCTTTGTTTTACCAATATTAAAGTCCATGTAAAGTGATATTAAATGTGTGTTCTTAGTTTGTCACACCATATGAAGTGTGTTATCAACCACCCAGCCAAATTTGAATGAAAAAAACCTTGCACGTGAATAAAGTTGTGGAAAATAAATCTGGGGAAAAAAGCAGGATTCTCTGCTCTCAAATGTTGGAGGGATGTCCACAGTCGGCACTGAAACCAGGCTTGTCGTGATAGTCAGTATAACCGGGGTTCAGCCTCTCACCGATTAGATCAGCTTGCCAACCACGCTACTGTCTTCCACCATCATTTTGATTTTTTTCTTGTAATTAAATAATTTAGTTTCGTTAGAGAGCAAACATTAACAACTGAATGTGTGAATTCAGTGGACCTGAACAGATGTCACAGAACAACCGGTGTCAGATTTAATTTATTACTTTGAGTGTGCAAGGCAAGCTGACTGAACAGAAGCCACGTGCTTACTCGTTTTTGTTATAATTTACATATAAAATGTTTAATAAAAGCGGGATCGTTTTGTTGTTGTGTTTTTCATTATTAATAATAATAATAATAATAATAATAAACCCTTTATTCACACAGCATTACAAATGGAGAAGAGACGGTTAACGTAGCTTTGGACTGACGGATTTCTGCCACTGGCTCAAGCACTTAATTAAACCAGCTGTTGCACTCACATTGCACGTGGATTCATAAGCAATTTAACGCAGCGTGATCTTTATTTAAAATAAAAACCGGTTAATACAGTAATGTTTTCGTTCTTTGACAAGATTTCTGTGCAATATGATTCTGTGAAGTTTACTTCTGGTCGTTATTGACTCATCGGAGAAATGAGAAGCTTGCCACCAGCAAGGAGCCTGTTGCATCTTCTTCCCAAAGCGCCATTTGGAATTCGTCCTTAAACATGCGCGCGCACAGACTAAGTGCACTCAAAAGTGCAAACACGGAAAGACGCGTTTTAAAAAGCAAGCAAACAATCTTTCTGTTCTAAACAGAAGACACATACAAATAAAATGATCTCGAAATACCACAGTATTCTTTTTCTAATAAAAACATTTGTTTTTAAGTTGCCTGCCAGTAAACAACATCGCAGAAATTGTCCTTGTCTTAATTCATGTATAATGCTGAAACAAATGTAGGTATGTCAGAATTACAGTTATGCCTCTTACATAATGTAGCTTTTTTAATGTTTGATGAAGATAGAGGCTTATAAGATAGAAATTTAGGTAGACTAATCATTTATTTCATAATGATCAGCCTACTTATTTGTATGTCCCACAGCTGACATTAAACATTACTAACCGGTTCGGGAACTTCATTTTTTTATTCTAACCAATTTTAGGTTCAGGAACGACCAATTGGGGGAAAAAATCTGGTTCAAAGCCCTGGCTGTCACATCCCACCCACTACTGACTATCTTGTGTCACATCGCATTGCGTCACCCAGTGTAGACACAGTGTTACCTTGAATGGCTGCTGTCAGAAATAAAAGCTCCTTGTACAGCCGTCACAGTTATAAAATCTGACTGACAATAAATGGTCTAATGAATAATTAAGGTGAATTGCTGAGGTCAATTTATTGTCTATTTCAGGGCTTCGACAATTATAATGATTAATTGTCATACAAATGATCGTGCATTTTTTGTGCATTTAGTTTTTTTTATAATTATTGTAATTTATTATATACTTTGTAAGCTGTTGATTACAGAATAACATACATTAACCTAAATAATAAGGCCTGTAAAATTGTAAGTTAAAAACTTTTTTGCTCTTTGCTCCCCCTACAGGTTGGAGGCGGAATCGTCCATTACCACTGTCGTAAATAATTTAGCCTACTGCAGCAAAGCTGGCTCTGATTGTATTGTAGGTCTGCCGCAAAGCAAGTTTTTGTAGTTTTCACTCGAACTACAGGACCGCGACCCGGCGGTTGGAAACTTCTTTAATGAGGTTTTGGCCGATAGAGGGCTGCAAAGCGAATGTGAAAGCGCCATTCACCCCGTTTCGAGTGGATGAACGACTGAAACTTTTTTGGAAACGTTATTTTAAGGTAAAAAAAAACTCTTTGGTGTTGCTTTTAAAATATTAATAAACAACAAAAATATCTTAATGAAAATTCTGCAAGTAACCGAAAATAAAGTGACCATCAATAAAGTAACTATCATTTTCCACCAACAGAAAATAAAACATTTCCAAATATAACTCGGCGGTTTAAATTTTGATGCGCGCGTACTGTGTTGTATACGGCAAGGTAGTCATGTCTAGGGATGTTCATATTGACCGTTTAAACGTTAACCGAAGGTAAGAATTTATGACCAATTAACATTATCAGTTAAAAGAAAAAAATATTTATTAACGCACGGTGCGTGTCATCATGAGCCGACAGACATTTCGCCACTTATCCATCTTTAATTTGTGAATGTCCTGTAAATGACAAATTATTGCTGCCCTGACAGTCTAATAAAGTGATCATTTGTATGAGAATTCATGTGTGTGTGTTCGAGTATGGTTTGGAAGCTGAACGGAGACGGTGGGGTCCGTCTCCATCTTGCGCACATCTGGACAGACCTTTGCTGATGACCTCTGACCCTGACCATAAAAATCTCTCTTTTTGCACAAACGAGAAAGATGACGCAAAACCAAAACTTTTTGAAATGCGTCCTGCTTTAGAAATGGCCACTCTGGTGGATGAAAAAGAGACACGTTCAAATTAAATAAAAAGTTTTGTTTTTACCAGGTCACAGACAACCGTCAACTGTATTTTTACTCAATGACAACTTAATATTAAAATCTTATAAGTTAACGGTTGGTGTTCGGCTAATAAGCTGCTGTTGTCGGTCGGGAAAATTAACTGATATGAACATCACTAGTCACGTGGGTTTGAAGTTTTGTTTCTACTTCACCATACGCATTGCTATTTACGTGCATGATCTCTAGAACCCAGAATCTTTTGTGGCTTAAACATATGGTTTTAAAAACACCCCCCCCCACAATGTAATGACAGGAAATGAAGCTATCCAATCATAGCATTGAACACTAAACTTCTTGAAGAGATTTAGCTCAAATTGATGCAAACCTGCAATCATGTCCCAGTACTTGAATACAATTTGCTATGCACTGAGATGCATGTATTTTCCATTAAGCTTACATGAAGAAGTGCTTTTGTGCAAAAGTACGCGACAAGATGACCATAGAAAACACTGAGGCAGTTTCTCAATTAGAAGGCTGCAGCCTCCGGGATCAAATATGCATAGGTCATCAAACCTGGTTTATTTAAGCAATACTTTCGCAAGTCATAACCATATTACAACAATTTACGTTTAACCAATATTAATAGTGAACTTATAATTGTTAATATTCAGAAATAAGACGGTCTTAATGACGTATGTAACCTGCAAATGCGACTCCGGAGGCTGCAGTTTTCCGATTGAGAAACGAACTGAATGTCGTCGAATAGTAACTTACATTTTAGATTACAGTACAAGTTAAATCGACGATACAACATGGCGGACGTGATAAACGGGCTTCACATGGGCGCTGTTCGAAACCACGCGAAATCCAAAATGGCGACAGCACCGTGAGCCTTGTTCAGTTTTAAATTGCCAAACTAAATGGCGTATTATTCTTAAAGCATTTAAGTTAAAAGGAAAAAACTTCTAATAATGTGCATATGAACTACCTCTTGAATAAAATGCGTTTTTTTTTACAAAACTTTCTCATCTTTTTATTAAAGTGTGACTTAACTTACCTGATCTTCTTCCCACTCATCCATGGCAGGTTCAGTCGTGATGAGCTAAAGACAGATAAAAGTTATCAATTAACTTAAGTTTTTAATACATCTTTAAAAAGCAGACAACGATGTTAAATATACAGTCGTTGTAAGTTGAGTTAACTGTTACTACGTTAACGCATCCAATCCCGTTAACTTTGTTAATCTAATATTGAGTCGTTAAATGCAATTAAAATCGTTGAACTTTACGAAGTCATGACAAGCCAAGTGCAATAAAGTTTAATCTACTATATGTTAACGTTTATCTGCAGAAATGTCAATATTAATTCGACAAGCAGAATTAGCAAGGAAGACGACCAACATTGCGAAACAGCAGTAATTGGCCTCGTGTTAATTATCTTCCAATTACTTCACAAAATGTTACTCACATTTTCGCTTAAAACATTATTGATATATTAAATAACAATAACAACGCTTACGAATATACAACTTCATACATTTATAAGAGCTGACCGTAGATGCAACCGGAGGCACGTGGAGAAGCTCGAGTTAGTAAGTTGAAAAAACCTGAAATGACGCAAATAGCATGCACGTGGGCGGGAAATCAGTGCGATGAACCGATTCACTTTTCAAACGAACCGTTTCGCAATCTGTTTCAGTCTACTTATTCATTTGAATCGTTAGGACATTTTATTCTGCGAACCCAAATGACTTCAAATGATTCGTCAACTTACTTAAAGAGCCATTTTGGCGTTGCCTAAGAATTTGTGGCAAAATATAATTCTATTATAATTAATAAAAAAAGTAATAATTTATAAAATCTGTTGCTTGGTATAACACTAATTGTATTTTGTATTTTCATATTCTTTATTTCTGAATGTCAGATATGGTGGATTTTTTGTTAAGTTTAACAAAACAAGACATTAGAGCAGTAAAGATACAGACATGAAAAAAACTATAAACATACAAATGTGATTACAGTGAGACAAATTACAATAATCTAAATACATTAGCTTACATAAATGGGGAATATAGAAATAAAAATTGTAATGCTTTATGATTAACAGAGCTTTCATTATATATATTTAAATTTTTGTTACCCAACATGTGAGATTCTCCTATCGTGTGAGCAATTATGTGAGCTCATTGTGATTTCAAAATGTTGAGCAGGAGAAGGCAATACAAATAATAGATCATGGTCATAGCACACTCACTGTGCAGTCATACTATGTTCACAATAGGATTGTATTAGCATTAAAAAGGTTGGGGTTCGAACCCAGGGAGCATACATGCTGATAAAACCATGTAGGGCTATACCAGTCGCTTTGGATAAATTCAACATGATGAAAACATGTCTTCACCTGTCATCCAGTCTGATGACCCCACCATCTCTGCTTGATTTCTACACATCTCAACCTGGATGAAGAAACATCACTTTCAGCTTAATCTTTCCCAGACTAATCACACATCAGACTTTTTTCTGTCTGTGTATGTCATGCGACTTCCAGTCCATGATCCAGACTTTATTACTGCAAATCCGTCCGGCCTTCCTGCCAGTGTGACTAAGCCAGCAGCACATCTGGTCTTCAATCATTCCCAAAAAATAACCCCACGTCTTTTGCTCTCATTCCATTGGCATGTAGCTGTTTGAATTAGTTATAAGTTTCTGACACTAGTTGTCAAGACAGTAATTTAAACTTAACTATCTTACTTTAACTCACCCCTCAAGTTTACGACTAGCCCTCCACCAACTCTTGTAAACATGCATACATTAAAGAAATGTTTGACAGTTTATAAAGTTTGAAAAACGTTTCCTTATAAAACTACATTTAATAACTGTATAAAATTATGTTTTTGATGGAATGATTTGCTTTTGGAGCTTAAAAAATGGGGCATGAAGCTGAAAACAGTCAGAACAGATTGAGGGTGATTAAAATTTGGGTAATTTTCCTTTTTGGGGCGAAAAAACTCTTTAATTAGGCATTTCAGAGACAGATTTTCAGAAATATACTTTGGTCAAATTACACAAGGTTAAACTAATAACACTGCATTTTCAAGTGAAATGATAAATATGGTTCGTGCTGTCATATGCAAAGAAAAGGCCCAATAAATAACGTTTATTCAATTGTTTAATTTAACAACACTTTTTTAATTTACGTTTGCATGTTAAACCCTTTGTTTTCGTTTTGTAGTCGCTGCGAGCTACTGAACGTCAGTCGCGGTGGAATTGTGGGTAATGTAGTTTCGTAAGCACTCTCACACAATAAGCATGCATTATATTGAGGTACAATGTGTACTTCAAGTCCCACGCGACCTTGGGAAAGCACGTGCCATTTAAATACTGAATTTCCTTTTCAAAACATTTGTTTGGCTCAGCAGATTGTTGCTGTTTGACAGGTTTGGGTAAGTTTTTTTAATTAAAGCTAAAAACTTAACGCTTTATTACTGTAACGTAGATGATCTGATAATAAACAATCTCATCACGCGCACATCCTGTGCAGCTTTTTTATATTTGACATTTACCTGCTGACGAGTCTTTAACTTTGTGTTTACAATGACACAGATTTAGCTGATATAGCGATATTTGTGATGAAAGTGTGTATTGTAATTGTCGCTGCGGTCCTCTTTTTATTTAAACCAAATATTTCGTCAGATGTTATACAGCCTAGCAAGTACACATTTATATAGCAAAACAATCATTCAGTTTTTTTCTTATTTATGTTAAACAGCAACTGTGTCTGTTGGATTCCTTTAGTAGAGTTTTTGTATTAAATTGTGAAATGATTTGGCAAGTAAAGTTGTGAAATATACAACCTCTGCTCGTATAAAAAACACCTGATGTAATGTGACTGTGACGTGTGTCCAGAGATGCTGACATTATAAGTTTTATATGATCGTTTATGTAGAAGAGGAAGTCCAACTTCACTGCAGTTTGAAAATATGAATGAATTTTATATGCAGAAGTGTACGTTTAAGGGAAATGAGTATTTCCTTTTCTCAACACGTATCAATATGTCTTTGTTTCAACACTAATCTACTTACATTGAGTATTAACACTCATATTCTACAGTGTATGCTATTATTCAAGGCTATTTTGTTATATGATCATTATTTAGTAAGTTGTTTTTCATTCTAATAGCAGGCGTCCTGATGGATGTTTGCACATTTCTCACAGGACAAGCATGTCAGGACACATTGTAGAGTCTGTGTGTGAAATGTCGCATTGATTCTCATGATGTTTGTATGTTCAGGGTTTACAGTGTCCGGCTGTCTTATCCACAGATGAACACCAGCAGAAGTGAAGTGAAGTGATCATTGAAGATAGTTTGGAGAAGGTCTGAAGTGTCTACGTGTGATGAGAGTTTGACAGGAGCACGTCATGATGGATGAAGACAGTAAACCATTACTGGGTTCGATGCGAGCGGTGGTGGACTATTACACCGATTCACTCGACTCCAGACAGAGAAGGTACAATTTGTGTCATCATGACTAATAATTTACATTAGATGATCTCTGCTGTCATTATCACTCGTTCTTTAATACAATGCTGCCTTAGTTCATGCTAACCAGTTTTGTTGTCATTTATTGACTATTGTTACTTTATTTCCTGAATGGAACAGAAAATAAAACATTTTAAAGAATGTTCGTGTTTCTCTTTTTCAAACAAGAGATTGAGCAGGTGATATGTACTTATAAAAAGAAGCAAAAGTATAATAAATATCTTAATGTTCTATATGACATAGGCTTAGCTAAAGCCAGAACTAGGCCTTAAGTGCAGGATACATTGCACGATTATTGGCTGTCCCAGATGAAAGATTGCCATCCTGAAGCAATCGTTGCAATTTATGTGATCGTGGCTATTCATCTGTAGTCCTATTTTGTACAGTGAGAGAGGTTCAAAAATGTCTGTTTTCTCAGTCTTGCGTCCAAAGATAGCCTACGATAGTTTTCTAACAGTGTCAGAAATTCAGCATGATCACTGCACAGCGTGTTTGCTGCTACGACCTGTGTACTGGTATTTGTTTACCACGAGTGCATGCTGGTGACTTTGCGCTAACGTGTGACGCAGCCGGCGAAGCTTCCGTGTCATCATCGAACAGTCTGATGCTTGTCGTACCCAAGTTTAAACGATCCATGTCGCACAGTGTGACCTTATAGAAGTGCAAAAATCCTGCAGTGTATTCCGGGCTTTAGTTAAATTAAGATGTTTAAGCATTTTTAATAAACATGCCTTAAAAATGATTATAATTATTTTCAGTTAAGACAGCTCAAACATGTGTTTTCATCTAGGACTAGCCTTAAGCCGTGTCTCTGAAACCGGGGGTTAGTGTGTGCGGTCCATATTCACTGCATTTTATATTATATTAATTATATTAATAATATAATAGGATGCTTTGTGTAGGAAAATGCTGCTGAAGAAATTATTTTTTTAAGGTGTTTCCAAAATAGTTTTGCTTCATTGGCCCTTCACACACTGCAGCTAAAATTGGTTGTCACTTCACCTTTCTCTGGAATTGGACAACTGGAATTGACTTCTGAATAAATGCTGCCTTCAGGTGCTATAGGAAACTTGATAATTCCCACTTCTGAGGTCGTGATTACGAGTTTGTTTTATTTTGGTGCTTTGTTGTTGGACAGAATGGAGAAAAGATGGTTGAGACTTGCGTATCGCTTGGGAAAACGTTATTTAAACGCAATGGGGCGGTTTTCCGGATAGGGACTAGTCTTAGACTAAAATAAATGTAAGAGGTGTGCATCAGTGCATGAGTGACCTTTGTTTTGCCTCAATATGCACACAAGTAATGTTTTAGTAAGGCATGTTTGTTAAAACTTAAACTAAAGCCTAGTCCTTGCTTAAGCTAATCCCTGTCCAGGAAACCACCCGTATGGGTCCCAGACCGTGCTCAAGTCTAGTCTAACTGTGGGTTTACACCAAACGCGAAGCGTGCAATCACATTGCGTCGCTCTCTCTAGATTACTCGTGGGATTTAACTTTGTGTCATGCGAATTTTTAGCTCGAGTTGAATATTTTCAACTTGGGCGAAGACGCGTGTGAGGCGAATAGCGCGTGTTTTCACGGCAAACGCGCCGCCCATATCGCGTCACTGGCATCGCCCCTCGCGAGGACGTGTCTGATCGCGTCTTTGCATTGACTTTGTAAGTAATCTACTCGTGCAAATCATTGAACTCGCATCTGGTGTAAACCCACAATAAGACTAAAATGCTTGTTTGAGCTGTCTTAACTGAACTTAGCTTGCACTGACATCTTGAAATATATCAGTGGCATTGTCTCAAGATGTACACCATTAATGTTTTGGTAAGGCATGTTTGTTAAACTACTTAATGTCCTAGTATAATCTAAGCTTAGTCCTAGTGTGATTAATTAAGCACTCCAATATGTACTCTTTTAAC
This sequence comes from Misgurnus anguillicaudatus, assembly GCF_027580225.2. Lineage (NCBI taxonomy): Eukaryota > Metazoa > Chordata > Actinopteri > Cypriniformes > Cobitidae > Misgurnus > Misgurnus anguillicaudatus. The sequence goes on along the minus strand of NC_073348.2, from coordinate 10,068,671 downwards.
GACAAGACAAGGACATAAAACTGTTGCGGATAAAAGCTAATAAATCGTAATTGCCATTACAAAAATCTTTCACCCATCCGCTATTTTTGAAGTTTGAGGCCCTCTCATCCCAGGAATTTGGGTATCAAAATTATTTCCGAACTTTCCAGAGGGGATTAATGTGCAAATCTGACATAGGAAACTTGTATTTACAATAATTCCAAAAGTACATGAAGGCAATGACAACGTGATCCACTTTATATAGTAGCTGAATGTTGACCTTATTGTAGAAAACATTTGTCTATGATTTCGCTGAGAAAAATAATTCAGTCTTCTGTTATATGCAAACTCACACTGACCCTGAGCCATTATATGATGCTTATTGTTATATACTGTTGATATAAACATTACTGTATTATTTCATATAAATTTTAGCACAGTTTAAAGCAAACATCACTTTCAGATTTGGGGTAAGTGTGCTGTAAAAACAAGAGATGTTGTCTCAGCTCAGGATCATATTGGTTTTTGTGTTTCAGGCCGTTTCACGTGGAGCCCAAAAATATTGTAGGTGAAGATGTTCAGGAGAGAGTCTCTGCTGAAGCTTCAGTCCTGAACAGTAGAGTTCAATACTACGGCCGTCTAACAGCTTCTTCAGACAGACTGCTGGTGTGACATTTAATCTCTATATAACTTTAAAAAAAACACACAAATCAAGCTTAATTTCACAGATATTAATGAACAGTCTGTTGTTTTGTCTTCGTAGTTTTATACTCTTCAAGGCCCTTAGGTTTAATTTTCCTCACTTGTTTTGCCTTGTAAAGAGTCATTCATAAATCATCAGACTGAAAGAAATGTACAATGAATCATCTGTCATGCTCTTCAACCAAATCCCTCTGTCCATCGATGTTTCTGAAGATGTGATCCAGTCTATCTATTCACAGTTATGTCAGCTCTGATGAACAAACCCTCAGTACAAACACCACGATGCAGTAATGCTTTTGTTTATGAGTGTTATCTTCATCAGGTTCCTCCAGATCATGTGATTCCTGCTGCTGAGGACATCTATATCTACAGTCCATTGGGAACAGCGTACAAAGTACAGGGAGGTGACAGTCCTTCCAAAAACCCCAGCATTGTCACAATGTAGGTGCCCTCTCAAAACGTTTTTATAAAGCTCCGCAACTAACCCTGG